>NC_137716.1:1200000-1800000 GCF_964034855.1 Anser brachyrhynchus
GACTCACTGCACTGCATCCCCAGTGGTGCCAGTGCACTCTCTGGAATCACTGCACTGCAACCCCACTGGTGCCAGTGCACTCTCTGGACTCACTACACTGCATCCCCACTGGTGCCAGTGCACTCTCTGGACTCATCGCACTGCATCCCCACTGGTGCCAGTGCACTCTCTGGACTCACTGCACTGCATCCCCACTGGTGCCAGTGCACTTTCTGCAGTCCCTGCACTGCATCCCTAGTGGTGCCAGTGCACTCTCTGGAGTCACTGCACTGCATCCCCAGTGATGCCAGTGCACTCTCTGGACTCACTGCACTGCATCCCCAGTGGTGCCAGTGCACTCTCTGGAGTCACTGCACTGCATCCCCAGTGGTGCCAGTGCACTGTCTGGACTCACTGCAGTGCATCCCCACTGGTGCCAGTGCACTCTCTGGAGTCACTGCACTGCATCCCCACTGGTGCCAGTGAACTCTCTGGACTCACTGCACTGCATCCCCAGTGGTGCCAGTGCACTCTCTGGACTCACTGCACTGCATCCCCACTGGTGCCAGTGCACTTTCTGGAGTCACTGCACTGCATCCCTGGTGGTGCCAGTGAACTCTCTGGACTCACTGCACTGCATCCCCAGTGGTGACAGTGCACTCTCTGGACTCACTGCACGACATCCCCAGTGGTGCCAGTGCACTCTCTGGAGTCACTGCAGTGCATCCCCAGTGGTGCCAGTGTACTCTCTGGAGTCACTGCACTGCATCCCCACTGGTGCCAATGCACTCTCTGGACTCACTGCACTGCATCCCCACTGGTGCCAGTGCACTCTCTGGACTCACTGCACTGCATCCCCACTGGTGCCAGTGCACTCTCTGGACTCACTGCACTGCATCCCCACTGGTGCCAGTGCAATCTAAGGACTCACTGCAGTGCATCCCCACTGGTGCCAGTGCACTCTCTGGACTCACTGCACTGCATCCCCACTGGTGCCAGTGCACTCTCTGGACTCACTGCACTGCACCCCCACTGGTGCCAGTGCACTCTCTGGACTCACTGCACTGCATCCCCAGTAGTGCCAGTGCACTTTCTGGAGTCACTGCACTGCATCCCTAGTGGAGCCAGTGAACTCTCTGGACTCACTGCACTGCATCCCCAGTGGTGCCAGTGCACTCTCTGGACTCACTGCACTGCATCCCCAGTGGTGCCAGTGCACTCTCTGGACTCACTGCACTACATCCCCACTGGTGCCAATGCACTCTCTGGACTCACTGCAGTGCATGCCCACTGGTGCCAGTGCACTCTCTGGACTCACTACACTGCATCCCCAGTAGTGCCAGTGCACTCTCTGGAGTCACTGCACTGCATCCCCACTGGTGCCAGTGAACTCTCTGGACTCACTGCACTGCATCCCCAGTGGTGCCAGTGCACTCTCTGGAGTCACTGCACTGCATCCCCACTGGTGCCAATGCACTCTCTGGAGTCACTGCAGTGCATCCCCACTGGTGCCAGTGCACTGTCTGGAGTCACTGCACTGCATCCCCCGTGGTGCCAGTGCACTCTCTGGAGTCACTGCACTGCATCCCCACTGGTGCCAGTGCACTCTCTGGACTCACTGCAGTGCATCCCCACTGGTGCCAGTCCACTCTCTGGAGTCACTGCACTGCATCCCCACTGCTGCCAGTGCACTCTCTGGACTCACTGCACTGCAGCCCCACTGCTGCCAGTGCACTCTCTGGACTCACTGCACTGCATCCCCACTGGTGCCAGTGCACTCTCGGGACTCACTGCACTGCATCCCCAGTAGTGCCAGTGCACTTTCTGGAGTCACTGCACCGCATCCCAAGTGGTGCCAGTGCACTCTCTGGACTCACTGCACTGCATCCCCACTGGTGCCAGTGCACTCTCTGGACTCACTGCACTGCATCCCCAGTGGTGCCAGTGCACTCTCTGGACTCACTGCACTGCATCCCCACTGGTGCAAGTGCACTCTCTGGAGTCACTGCACTGCATCCCCACTGGTGCCAGTGCACTCTTCGGACCCACTGCACTGCATCCCAACTGGTGCCAGTGCACTCTCTGGACTCACTGCACTGCATCCCCACTGGTGCCAGGGCACTCTCTGGGCTCACTGCACTGCAACCCCACTGCTGCCAGTGCACTCTCTGGAGTCACTGCACTGCATGCCCACTGGTCCCAGTGCACTCTCTGGACTCACTGCACTGCAACCCCACTGGTGCCAGTGCACTCTCTGGACTCACTGCACTGCATCCCCACTGGTGCCAGTGCACTCTCTGGGCTCACTGCACTGCATCCCCAGTGGTGCCAGTGCACTCTCGGGACTCACTGCACTGCATCCCCAGTAGTGCCAGTGCACTTTCTGGAGTCACTGCACCGCATCCCAAGTGGTGCCAGTGCACTCTCTGGACTCACTGCACTGCATCCCCACTGGTGCCAGTGCACTCTCCGGACTCACTGCACTGCATCCCCACTGGTGCCAGTGCACGCTCTGGAGTCACTGCACTGCATCCCCAGTGGTGCCAGTGCACTCTCTGGACTCACTGCACTGCATCCCCACTGGTGCCAGTGCACTCTCTGGAGTCACTGCACTGCATCCCCACTGGTGCCAGTGCACTCTCTGGACTCACTGCACTGCATCCCCAGTGGTGCCAGTGCACTCTCGGGACTCACTTCACTGCATCCCCAGTGGTGCCAGTGCACTCTCTGGACTCACTACACTGCAACCCCACTGGTGCCAGTGAACTCTCTGGACTCACTACACTGCATCCCCACTGGTGCCAGTGCACTCTCTGGACTCACTGCACTGCATCCCCACTGGTGCCAGTGCACTCTCTGGACTCACTGCACTGCATCCCCACTGGTGCCAGTGCACTCTCTGGAGTCACTGCACTGCATCCGCAGTGGTGCCAGTGCACTCTCTGGACTCACTGCACTGCAACCCCACTGGTGCCAGTGCACTCTCTGGACTCACTGCACTGCATCCCCACTGGTGCCAGTGCACTCTCTGGGCTCACTGCACTGCATCCCCAGTGGTGCCAGTGCACTCTCGGGACTCACTGCACTGCATCCCCAGTGGTGCCAGTGCACTCTCTGGACTCACTACACTGCAACCCCACTGGTGCCAGTGAACTCTCTGGACTCACTACACTGCATCCCCACTGGTGCCAGTGCACTCTCTGGACTCACTGCACTGCATCCCCACTGGTGCCAGTGCACTCTCTGGAGTCACTGCACTGCATCCCCACTGGTGCCAGTGCACTCTCTGGACTCACTGCACTGCATCCCCACTGGTGCCAGTGCACTCTCTGGAGTCACTGCACTGCATCCCCACTGGTGCCAATGCACTCTCTGGAGTCACTGCAGTGCATCCCCACTGGTGCCCGTGCACTCTCTGCAGTCACTGCACTGCATCCCCACTGGTGCCAGTGAACTCTCTGGACTCACTGCACTGCATCCCCAGTGGTTCCAGTGCACTCTCTGGACTCACTGCACTGCATCCCCAGTGGTGCCAGTGCACTGTCTGGACTCACTGCACTGCATCCCCACTGCTGCCAGTGCACTCTCTGCACTCACTGCACTGCATCCCCACTGGTGACAGTGCACTCTCTAGAGTCACTGCACTGATCCGCAGTGGTGCCAGTGCACTCTCTACAGTCACTGCACTCCAACCCCACTGGTGCCAGTGCATTCTCTAGAGTCACTGCACTGATCCGCAGTGGTGCCAGTGCACTCTCTGAACTCACTGCACTGCATACCCACTTGTACCAGTGCACTCTCTGGACTCACTGCACAGCATCCCCACTGGTGCCAATGCACTCTCTGGACTCACTGCAGTGCATCCCCACTGGTGCCAGTGCACTCTCTGGAGTCACTGCACTGCATCCCCAGTGGTGCCAGTGAACTCTCTGGACTCACTGCACTGCATCCCCACTGGTGCCAGTGCACTCTCTGGACTCACTGCACTGCATCCCCAGTGGTGCCAGTGCACTCTCTGGACTCACTGCACTGCATCCCCACTGGTGCCAGTGCACTCTCTGGACTCACTGCACTGCATCCCCACTGCTGCCAGAGCACTCTCTGGAGTCACTGCACTGCATCCCCACTGGTGCCAGTGCACTCTCTGGACTCACTGCACTGCATCCCCACTGGTGCCAGTGCACTCTCTAGACTCACTGCACTGCATCCCCACTGGTGCCAGTGCACTCTCTGGAGTCACTGCACTGCATCCCCACTGGTGCCAGTGCACTCTCTGGACTCACTGCACTGCATCCCCACTGCTGCCAGTGCACTCTCTGGAGTCACTGCACGGCATCCCCACTGGTGCCAATGCACTCTCTGGACTCACTGCACTGCATCCCCACTGGTGCCAGTGCACTCTCTGGAGTCACTGCTTTGCATCCCCACTGGTGCCACTGCACTCTCTGGACTGACTGCACTGCATCCCCACTGGTGCCAGTGCACTCTCTGGAGTCACTGCACTGCAACCCCACTGGTACCAGTGCACTCTCTGGACTCACTGCACTGCATCCCCACTGGTGCCAGTGCACTCTCTGGACTCACTGCACTGCATCCCCACTGGTGCCAGTGCACTCTCTGGAGTCACTGCACTGCGTCCCCAGTGGTGCCAGTGCACTCTCTGGACTTACTGCACTGCATCCCCACTGCTGCCAGTGCACTCTCTGGACTGACTGCTCTGTATTCCCACTGGTGCCAGTGCACTCTCTGGACTCACTGCACTGCAACCCCACTGGTGCCAGTGCACTCTCTGGACTCACTACACTGCATCCCCACTGCTGCCAGTGCACTCTCTGGACTCACTGCACTGCATTCCCACTGGTGCCAGTGCACTCTCTGGACTCACTGCACTGCAACCCCACTGGTGCCAGTGCACTCTCTGGACTCACTGCACTGCATCCCCAGGGGTGCCAGTGCACTCTCTGGACTGACTGCACTGCATCCCCACTGGTGCCAGTGCACTCTCTGGACTCACTGCACTGCATACGCAGTAGTGCCAGTGCACTTTATGGAGTCACTGCACTGCATCCCCACTGGTGCCAGTGCACTCTCTGGGCTCGCTGAACTGCATCCCCAGTGGTGCTAGTGCACTCTCTGGACTCACTGCACTGCATCCCCACTGGTGTCAGTGCACTCTCTGGAGTCACTGCACTGCATCCCCAGTGGTGCCAGTGCACTGTCTGGACTCACTGCAGTGCATCCCCACTGGTGCCAGTGCACTCTCTGGAGTCACTGCACTGCATCCCCACTGGTGCCAGTGAACTCTCTGGACTCACTGCACTGCATCCCCACTGGTGCCAGTGCACTCTCTGGACTCACTGCACTGCATCCCCAGTAGTGCCAGTGCACTTTCTGGACTCACTGCACTGCATCCCTAGTGGTGCCAGTGCACTCTCTGGACTCACTGCACTGCATCCCCACTGGTGACAGTGCACTCTCTGGACTCACTGCACTGCATCCCCACTGGTGCCAGTGAACTCTCTGGACTCACTGCACTGCATCCCCACTGGTGACAGTGCACTCTCTGGACTCACTGCAAGGCATCCCCAGTGGTGCCAGTGCACTGTCTGGACTCACTGCACTGCATCCCGACTGGTGCCAGTGCACTCTCTGGAGTCACTGCACTGCATTCCCACTGGTGCCAGCGCACTCTCAGGACTCACTGCACTGCATCCCCACTGGTGCCAGTGCACTCTCTGGACTCACTGCAATGCATCCCCAGTGGTGCCAGTGCACTCTCTGGAGTCACTGCACTGCAACCCCACTGGTGCCAGTGCACTCTCTGGAGTCACTGCACTGCATCCCCAGTGATGCCAGTGCACTCTCTGGACTCACTGCACTACATCCCCACTGGTGCCAGTGCACTCTCTGGAGACACTGCAGTGCATCCCCAGTGGTGCCAGTGCACTCTCTGGAGTCACTGCTTTGCATCCCCACTGGTGCCATTGCACTCTCTGGACTGACTGCACTGCATCCCCACTGGTGCCAGTGCACTCTCTGGACTCACTGCACTGCATCCCCACTGGTGCCAGTGCACTCTCCGGAGTCACTGCACTGCAACCCCACTGGTGCCAGTGCACTCTCTGGACTCACTACACTGCATCCCCAGTGGTGCCAGTGCACTCTCTGGACTCACTGCACTGCATCTCCAGTGGTGCCAGTGCACTCTCTGGACTCACTGCACTGCATCCCCAGTAGTGCCAGTGCACTTTCTGGACTCACTGCAGTGCATCCCCACTGGTGCCAGTGCACTCTCTGGACTCACTGCACTGCATCCCCACTGGTGCCAGTGCACTCTCTGGAGTCACTGCAGTGCATCCCCAGTGGTGCCAGTGCACTCTCTGGCCTCACTGCACTGCATCCCCACTGGTGCCAGTGCACTCTCTGGAGTCACTGCACTGCATCCCCACTGCTGCCAGTGCACTCTCTGGAGTCACTGCACTGCATCCCCACTGGTAACAGTGCACTCTCTGGACTCACTGCACTGCATCCCCACTGGTGCCAGTGAACTCTCTGGACTCACTGCACTGCATCCCCAGTGGTGCCAGTGCACTCTCTGGACTCATTGCAGTGCATCCCCAGTGGTGCCAGTGCACTCTCTGGAGTCACTGCACTGCATCCCCATTGCTGCCAGTGCACTCTCTGGACTCACTGCACTGCATCCCCACTGGTGCCAGTGCACTCTCTGGACCCACTGCACTGCAACCCCACTGGTGCCAGTGCACTCTCTGGACTCACTGCACTGCATCCCCACTGGTGCCAGTGCACTCTCTGGACTCACTGCACTGCATCCCCACTGGTGCCAGTGCACTCTCTGGACTCACTGCACTGCAACCGCACTGTTGCCAGTGCACTCTCTGGACTCACTGCACTGCATGCCCACTGGTGCCAGTGCACTCTCTGGACTCACTGCACTGCATCCCCACTGGTGCCAGTGCACTCTCTGGACTCACTGCAGTGCATCCCCACTGGTGCCAGTGCACTCTCTGGACTCACTGCACTGCATCCCCACTGGTGCCAGTGCACTCTCTGGAGTCACTGCACTGCATCCCCAGTGGTGCCAGTGCACTCTCTGGACTCACTGCACTGCATCCCCACTGGTGCCAGTGCACTTTCTGGACTCACTGCACTGCATCCCCACTGGTGCCAGTGCACTCTCTGGACTCACTGCACTGCATCCCCACTGGTGCCAGTGCACTCTCTGGAGTCACTGCACTGCATCCCCACTGGTGCCACTATACTCTCTGGAGACACTGCAATGCATCCCCACTGGTGCCAGTGAACTGCCTGGACTCACTGCACTGCATCCCCACTGGTGCCAGTGAACTGCCTGGACTCACTGCACTGCATCCCCACTGGTGCCAGTGCACTCTCTGGACTCACTACACTGCATCCCCCACTGGTGCCAGTGCACTCTCTGGAGTCACTGCACTGCATCCCCAGTGGTGCCAGTGCACTATAAGGACTCACTGCACTGCATCCCCACTGGTGCCAGTGCACTCTCTGGACTCACTGCACTGCATCCCCAGTAGTGCCAGTGAACTCTCTGGACTCACTGCACTGCATCCCCACTGGTGCCAGTGCACTCTCTGGAGTCACTGCACTGCATCCCCACTGGTGCCAGTGAACTCTCTGGACTCACTGCACTGCATCCCCACTGCTACCAGTGCACTCCCTGGACTCACTGCCCTGCATCCCCACTGGTGCCAGTGCACTCTCTGGACTCACTGCACTGCATCCCCACTGCTGCCAGTGCACTCTCTGGAGTCACTGCACTGCATCCCCAGTGGTGCCAGTGCACTCTCTGGACTCACTGCACTGCATCCCCAGTGGTGCCAGTGCACTCTCTGGAGTCACTGCACTGCATCCCCACTGGTGCCAGTGCACTCTCTGGACTCACTGCACTGCATCCCCAGTGGTGCCAATGCACTCTCTGGACACACTGCACTGCATCCCCAGTGGTGCCAGTGCACACTCTGGAGTCACTGCACTGCATCCCCACTGGTGCCAGTGCACTCTCTAGAGTCACTGCACTCCAACGCCACTGGTACCAGTGCACTCTCTGGAGTCACTGCTTTGCATCCCCACTGGTGCCAGTGCACTGTCTGGAGTCACTGCACTGCATCCCCACTGGTGCCAGTGCACTCTCTGGACTCACTGCACTGCATCCCCACTGGTGCCAGTGCACTCTCTAGACTCACTGCACTGCATCCCCACTGCTGCCAGTGCACTCTCTGGAGTCACAGCACTGCATCCCCACTGGTGCCAGTGCACTCTCTGGACTCACTGCACTGCATCCCCAGTGGTGCCAGTGCACTCTCTGGAGTCACTGCACTGCATTCCCACTGGTGCCAATGCACTCTCTGGACTCACTGCACTGCATCCCCACTGGTGCCAGTGCACTCTCTGGAGACACTGCAGTGCATCCCCACTGGTTCCAGTGCACTCTCTCAACTCACTGCACTGCATTCCCACTGGTGCCAGTGCACTCTCTGGACTCACTGCTTTGCATCCCCACTGGTGCCATTGCACTCTCTGGACTGACTGCACTGCATCCCCACTGGTGCCAGTGCACTCTCTGGACTCACTGCACTGCAACCCCACTGGTGCCAGTGCACTCTCTGGACTCACTGCACTGCATCCCCACTGGTGCCAGTGAACTCTCTGGACTCACTGCACTGCATCCCCACTGGTGCCAGTGCACTCTCTGGACTCATTGCACTGCATCCCCAGTGGTGCCAGTGCACTCTCTGGAGTCACTGCACTGCATCCCCATTGCTGCCAGTGCACTCTCTGGACTCACTGCACTGCATCCCCACTGGTGCCAGTGCACTCTCTGGACTCACTGCACTGCAACCCCACTGGTGCCAGTGCACTCTCTGGACTCACTGCACTGCATCCCCACTGGTGCCAGTGCACTCTCTGGACTCACTGCACTGCAACACCACTGGTGCCAGTGCACTCTCTGGACTCACTGCACTGCATCCCCAGTAGTGCCAGTGCACTTTCTGGAGACACTGCACTGCATCCCTAGTGGTGCCAGTGCACTCTCTGGACTCACTGCACTGCATCCCCAGTGGTGCCAGTGCACTCTCTGGACTCACTGCACTGCATCCCCAGTAGTGCCAGTGCACTCTCTGGAGTCACTGCACTGCAACCCCACTGGTGCCAGTGCACTCTCTGGAGTCACTGCACTGCATCCCCAGTGGTGCCAGTGCACTCTCTGGACTCACTGCACTGCATCCCCACTGGTGCCAGTGCACTCTCTGGAGACACTGCAGTGCATCCCCAGTGGTGCCAGTGCACTCTCTGGAGTCACTGCTTTGCATCCCCACTGGTGCCATTGCACTCGCTGGACTGACTGCACTGCATCCCCACTGGTGCCAGTGCACTCTCTGCACTCACTGCACTGCATACCCACTGGTGCCAGTGCACTCTCTGGACTCACTACACTGCATCCCCAGTGGTGCCAGTGCACTCTCTGGACTCACTGCACTGCATCTCCACTGGTGCCAGTGCACTCTCTGGACTCACTGCACTGCATCCCCAGTAGTGCCAGTTCACTTTCTGGAGTCACTGCAGTGCATCCCCAGTGGTGCCAGTGCACTCTCTGGACTCACTGCACTGCATCCCCACTGGTGCCAGTGCACTCTCTGGAGTCACTGCACTGCATCCCCACTGCTGCCAGTGCACTCTCTGGAGTCACTGCACTGCATCCCCACTGGTAACAGTGCACTCTCTGGACTCACTGCACTGCATCCCCACTGGTGCCAGTGAACTCTCTGGACTCACTGCACTGCATCCCCAGTGGTGCCAGTGCACTCTCTGGACTCATTGCACTGCATCCCCAGTGGTGCCAGTGCACTCTCTGGAGTCACTGCACTGCATCCCCATTGCTGCCAGTGCACTCTCTGGACTCACTGCACTGCATCCCCACTGGTGCCAGTGCACTCTCTGGACTCACTGCACTGCAACCCCACTGGTGCCAGTGCACTCTCTGGCCTCACTGCACTGCATCCCCACTGGTGCCAGTGCACTCTCTGGAGTCACTGCACTGCATCCCCACTGCTGCCAGTGCACTCTCTGGAGTCACTGCACTGCATCCCCACTGGTAACAGTGCACTCTCTGGACTCACTGCACTGCATCCCCACTGGTGCCAGTGAACTCTCTGGACTCACTGCACTGCATCCCCAGTGGTGCCAGTGCACTCTCTGGACTCATTGCAGTGCATCCCCAGTGGTGCCAGTGCACTCTCTGGAGTCACTGCACTGCATCCCCATTGCTGCCAGTGCACTCTCTGGACTCACTGCACTGCATCCCCACTGGTGCCAGTGCACTCTCTGGACTCACTGCACTGCAACCCCACTGGTGCCAGTGCACTCTCTGGACTCACTGCACTGCAACCCCACTGGTGCCAGTGCACTCTCTGGACTCACTGCACTGCATCCCCACTGGTGCCAGTGCACTCTCTGGAGTCACTGCACTGCATCCCCAGTGGTGCCAGTGCACTCTCTGGACTCACTGCACTGCATCCCCACTGGTGCCAGTGCACTTTCTGGACTCACTGCACTGCAACCCCACTGGTGCCAGTGCACTCTCTGGACTCACTGCACTGCATCCCCACTGGTGCCAGTGCACTCTCTGGAGTCACTGCACTGCATCCCCACTGGTGCCACTATACTCTCTGGAGACAATGCACTGCATCCCCACTGGTGCCAGTGAACTGCCTGGACTCACTGCACTGCATCCCCACTGGTGCCAGTGAACTGCCTGGACTCACTGCACTGCATCCCCACTGGTGCCAGTGCACTCTCTGGATTCACTGCACTGCAACCCCACTGGTGCCAGTGAACTCTCTGGACTCACTACACTGCATCCGCACTGGTGCCAGTGCACTCTCTGGAGTCACTGCACTGCATCCCCAGTGGTGCCAGTGCACTATAAGGACTCACTGCACTGCATCCCCACTGGTGCCAGTGCACTCTCTGGACTCACTGCACTGCATCCCCACTGGTGCCAGTGAACTCTCTGGACTCACTGCACTGCATCCCCACTGGTGCCAGTGCACTCTCTGGAGTCACTGCACTGCATCCCCACTGGTGCCAGTGAACTCTCTGGACTCACTGCACTGCATCCCCACTGCTACCAGTGCACTCCCTGGACTCACTGCCCTGCATCCCCACTGGTGCCAGTGCACTCTCTGGACTCACTGCACTGCATCCCCACTGCTGCCAGTGCACTCTCTGGAGTCACTGCACTGCATCCCCAGTGGTGCCAGTGCACTCTCTGGACTCACTGCACTGCATCCCCAGTGGTGCCAGTGCACTCTCTGGAGTCACTGCACTGCATCCCCACTGGTGCCAGTGCACTCTCTGGACTCACTGCACTGCATCCCCAGTGGTGCCAATGCACTCTCTGGACTCACTGCACTGCATCCCCACTGGTGCCAGTGCACTCTCTGGACTCACTGCACTGCATCCCCACTGGTGCCAGTGCACTGTCTGGAGTCACTGCACTGCATCCCCACTGGTGCCAGTGCACTCTCTGGACTCACTGCACTGCATCCCCACTGCTGCCAGAGCACTCTCTGGAGTCACTGCACTGCATCCCCACTGGTGCCAGTGCACTCTCTGGACTCACTGCACTGCATCACCGTGCTGCCAGTGCACTCTCTAGACTCACTGCACTGCATCCCCAGTGGTGCCAGTGCACTCTCTGGACTCACTGCACTGCATCCCCAGTGGTGCCAGTGCACTCTCTGGACTCACTGCACTGCATCCCCACTGCTGCCAGTGCACTCTCTGGAGTCACTGCACGGCATCCCCACTGGTGCCAATGCACTCTCTGGACTCACTGCACTGCATCCCCACTGGTGCCAGTGCACTCTCTGGAGTCACTGCTTTGCATCCCCACTGGTGCCACTGCACTCTCTGGACTCACTGCACTGCATCCCCACTGGTGCCAGTGCACTCTCTGGACTCACTGCACTGCAACCCCACTGGTGCCAGTGCACTCTCTGGACTCACTGCACTGCATCCCCACTGGTGCCAGTGAACTCTCTGGACTCACTGCACTGCATCCCCACTGGTGCCAGTGCACTCTCTGGAGTCACTGCACTGCGTCCCCAGTGGTGCCAGTGCACTCTCTGGACTTACTGCACTGCATCCCCACTGCTGCCAGTGCACTCTCTGGACTCACTGCACTGTATTCCCACTGGTGCCAGTGCACTCTCTGGACTCACTGCACTGCAACCCCACTGGTGCCAGTGCACTCTCTGGACTCACTACACTGCATCCCCACTGCTGCCAGTGCACTCTCTGGACTCACTGCACTGCATTCCCACTGGTGCCAGTGCACTCTCTGGACTCACTGCACTGCAACCCCACTGGTGCCAGTGCACTCTCTGGACTCACTGCACTGCATCCCCAGGGGTGCCAGTGCACTCTCTGGACTGACTGCACTGCATCCCCACTGGTGCCAGTGCACTCTCTGGACTCACTGCACTGCATACGCAGTAGTGCCAGTGCACTTTATGGAGTCACTGCACTGCATCCCTAGTGGAGCCAGTGCACTCTCTGGACTCACTGCACTGCATCCCCACTGGTGCCAGTGCACTCTCTGGACTCACTGCACTGCATCCCCACTGGTGCCAGTGCAGTCTCTGGAGTCACTGCACTGCATCCCCAGTGGTGCCAGTGCACTGTCTGGACTCACTGCAGTGCATCCCCACTGGTGCCAGTGCACTCTCTGGAGTCACTGCACTGCATCCCCACTGGTGCCAGTGAACTCTCTGGACTCACTGCACTGCATCCCCACTGGTGCCAGTGCACTCTCTGGACTCACTGCACTGCATCCCCAGTAGTGCCAGTGCACTTTCTGGACTCACTGCACTGCATCCCTAGTGGTGCCAGTGCACTCTCTGGACTCACTGCACTGCATCCCCACTGGTGACAGTGCACTCTCTGGACTCACTGCACTGCATCCCCACTGGTGCCAGTGAACTCTCTGGACTCACTGCACTGCATCCCAACTGGTGACAGTGCACTCTCTGGACTCACTGCACGGCATCCCCAGTGGTGCCAGTGCACTGTCTGGACTCACTGCACTGCATCCCGACTGGTGCCAGTGCACTCTCTGGAGTCACTGCACTGCATTCCCACTGGTGCCAGCGCACTCTCAGGACTCACTGCACTGCATCCCCACTGGTGCCAGTGCACTCTCTGGACTCACTGCAATGCATCCCCAGTGGTGCCAGTGCACTCTCTGGAGTCACTGCACTGCATCCCCACTGGTGCCAGTGCACTCTCTGGAGTCACTGCACTGCATCCCCAGTGATGCCAGTGCACTCTCTGGACTCACTGCACTGCATCCCCACTGGTGCCAGTGCACTCTCTGGAGACACTGCAGTGCATCCCCAGTGGTGCCAGTGCACTCTCTGGAGTCACTGCTTTGCATCCCCACTGGTGCCATTGCACTCTCTGGACTGACTGCACTGCATCCCCACTGGTGCCAGTGCACTCTCTGCACTCACTGCACTGCATACCCACTGGTGCCAGTGCACTCTCTGGAGTCACTGCACTGCAACCCCACTGGTGCCAGTGCACTCTCTGGACTCACTACACTGCATCCCCAGTGGTGCCAGTGCACTCTCTGGACTCACTGCACTGCATCTCCACTGGTGCCAGTGCACTCTCTGGACTAACTGCACTGCATCCCCAGTAGTGCCAGTGCACTTTCTGGACTCACTGCAGTGCATCCCCACTGGTGCCAGTGCACTCTCTGGACTCACTGCACTGCATCCCCACTGGTGCCAGTGCACTCTCTGGAGTCACTGCACTGCATCCCCAGTGGTGCCAGTGCACTCTCTGGACTCACTGCACTGCATCCCCACTGGTGCCAGTGCACTCTCTGGAGTCACTGCACTGCATCCCCACTGCTGCCAGTGCACTCTCTGGACTCACTGCACTGCATCCCCACTGGTAACAGTGCACTCTCTGGATTCACTGCACTGCATCCCCACTGGTGCCAGTGAACTCTCTGGACTCACTGCACTGCATCCCCAGTGGTGCCAGTGCACTCTCTGGACTCACTGCAGTGCATCCCCACTGGTGCCAGTGCACTCTCGGGACTCACTGCACTGCATCCCCACTGGTGCCAGTGCACTCTCTGGACTCACTGCAATGCATTCCCAGTGGTGCCAGTGCACTCTCTGGAGTCACTGCACTGCAACCCCAGTGGTGCCAGTGCACTCTCTGGAGTCACTGCACTGCATCCCCAGTGATGCCAGTGCACTCTCTGGACTCACTGCACTGCATCACCACTGGTGCCAGTGCACTCTCTGGAGACACTGCAGTGCATCCCCAGTGGTGCCAGTGCACTCTCTGGAGTCACTGCACTGCAACCCCACTGGTGCCAGTGCACTCTCTGGACTCACTGCACTGCATCCCCAGTGGTGCCAGTGCACTCTCTGGACTCACTGCACTGCATCTCCACTGGTGCCAGTGCACTCTCTGGACTCACTGCACTGCATCCCCAGTAGTGCCAGTGCACTTTCTGGACTCACTGCACTGCATCCCCACTGGTGCCAGTGAACTCTCTGGACTCACTGCACTGCATTCCCAGTGGTGCCAGTGCACTCTCTGGACTCACTGCACTGCATCCCCTCTGGTGCCAGTGCACTTTCTGGAGTCACTGCACTGCATCCCTAGTGGTGCCAGTGAACTCTCTGGACTCACTGCACTGAATCCCCGGTGGTGCCAGTGCACTCTCTGGACTCACTGCCCTGCATCCCCACTGGTGCCAGTGCACTCTCTGGAGTCACTGCAGTGCATCCCCAGTGGTTCCAGTGCACTCTCTGGACTCACTGCACTGCATCCCCACTGGTGCCAGTGCACTCTAAGGACTCACTACACTGCACTGCATCCCCAGTGGTGCCAGTGAACTCTCTGGACTCACTGCACTGCATCCCCACTGGTGCCAGTGCAGTCTCTGGACTCACTGCACTGCATCCCCACTGGTGCCAGTGCACTGTCTGGACTCACTGCAGTGCATCCCCACTGGTGCCAGTGCACTCTCTGGAGTCACTGCACTGCAACCCCACTGGTGCCAGTGCACTCTCTGGACTCACTGCACTGCATCCCCAGTGGTGCCAGTGCACTCTCTGGACTCACTGCAGTGCATCTCCACTGGTGCCAGTGCACTCTCTGGACTCACTGCACTGCATCCCCAGTAGTGCCAGTGCACTTTCTGGACTCACTGCACTGCATCCCCACTGGTGCCAGTGATCTCTCTGGACTCACTGCACTGCATTCCCAGTGGTGCCAGTGCACTCTCTGGACTCACTGCACTGCATCCCCTCTGGTGCCAGTGCACTTTCTGGAGTCACTGCACTGCATCCCTAGTGGTGCCAGTGAACTCTCTGGACTCACTGCACTGAATCCCCGGTGGTGCCAGTGCACTCTCTGGACTCACTGCCCTGCATCCCCACTGGTGCCAGTGCACTCTCTGGAGTCACTGCAGTGCATCCCCAGTGGTGCCAGTGCACTCTCTGGACTCACTGCACTGCATCCCCACTGGTGCCAGTGCACTCTAAGGACTCACTACACTGCACTGCATCCCCAGTGGTGCCAGTGTACTCTCTGGACTCACTGCACTGCATCCCCACTGGTGCCAGTGCACTCTCTGGACTCACTGCACTGCATCCCCACTGGTGCCAGTGCACTGTCTGGACTCACTGCAGTGCATCCCCACTGGTGCCAGTGCACTCTCTGGAGTCACTGCACTGCATCCCCACTGGTGCCAGTGAACTCTCTGGACTCACTGCACTGCATCCCCACTGGTGCCAGTGCACTCTCTGGACTCACTGCACTGCATCCCCAGTAGTGCCAGTGCACTTTCTGGACTCACTGCACTGCATCCCTAGTGGTGCCAGTGCACTCTCTGGAGTCACTGCACTGCATCCCCACTGGTACCAGTGCACTCTCTGGACTCACTGCACTGCATCCCAAGTGGTGCCAGTGAACTCTCTGGACTCACTGCACTGCATCCCCAGTGGTGCCAGTGCACTCTCTGGACTCACTGCAGTGCATCCCCAGTGGTGCCAGTGCACTGTCTGGACTCACTGCACTGCATCCCGACTGGTGCCAGTGCACTCTCTGGAGTCACTGCACTGCATCCCCACTGGTGCCAGTGCACTCTCAGGACTCACTGCACTGCATCCCCACTGGTGCCAGTGCACTCTCTGGACTCACTGCAATGCATCCCCAGTGGTGCCAGTGCACTCTCTGGAGTCACTGCACTGCAACCCCACTGGTGCCAGTGCACTCTCTGGAGTCACTGCACTGCATCCCCAGTGATGCCAGTGCACTCTCTGGACTCACTGCACTGCATCCCCACTGGTGCCAGTGCAATCTCTGGAGACACTGCAGTGCATCCCCAGTGGTGCCAGTGCACTCTCTGGAGTCACTGCTTTGCATCACCACTGGTGCCATTGCACTCTCTGGACTGACTGCACTGCATCCCCACTGGTGCCAGTGCACTCTCTGGAGTCACTGCACTGCATACCCACTGGTGCCAGTGCACTCTCTGGAGTCACTGCACTGCAACCCCACTGGTGCCAGTGCACTCTCTGGACTCACTACACTGCATCCCCAGTGGTGCCAGTGCACTCTCTGGACTCACTGCACTGCATCTCCACTGGTGCCAGTGCACTCTCTGGACTCACTGCACTGCATCCCCACTGGTGCCAGTGCACTTTCTGGACTCACTGCAGTGCATCCCCACTGGTGCCAGTGCACTCTCTGGAGTCACTGCACTGCATCCCCACTGGTGCCAGTGAACTCTCTGGACTCACTGCACTACATCCCCACTGGTGCCAGTGAACTCTCTGGACTCACTGCACTGCATTCCCAGTGGTGCCAGTGCACTCTCTGGACTCACTGCACTGCATCCCCACTGGTGCCAGTGCACTTTCTGGAGTCACTGCACTGCATCCCTAGTGGTGCCAGTGAACTCTCTGGACTCACTGCACTGAATCCCCGGTGGTGCCAGTGCACTCTCTGGACTCACTGCACTGCATCCCCACTGGTGCCAGTGCACTCTCTGGAGTCACTGCAGTGCATCCCCACTGGTGCCAGTGCACTCTCTGGACTCACTGCACTGCATCCCCACTAGTGCCAGTGCACTCTAAGGACTCACTACACTGCACTGCATCCCCAGTGGTGCCAGTGAACTCTCTGGACTCACTGCACTGCATCCCCAGTGGTGCCAGTGAACTCTCTGGACTCACTGCACTGCATCCCCAGTGGTGCCAGTGCACTCTCTGGACTCACTGCACTGCATCCCCACTGGTGCCAGTGCACTCTCTGGACTCACTGCACTACATCCCCACTGGTGCCAGTGCACTCTCTGGACTCACTGCACTGCATCCCCACTGGTGCCAGTGCACTCTCTGGAGTCACTGCTTTGCATCCCCACTGGTGCCAGTGCACTCTCTGGACTCACTGCACTACATCCCCACTGGTGCCAGTGCACTCTCTGGACTCACTGCACTGCATCCCCACTGGTGCCAGTGCACTCTCTGGACTCACTGCACTGCATCCCCACTGCTGCCAGAGCACTCTCTGGAGTCACTGCACTGCATCCCCACTGGTGCCAGTGCACTCTCTGGACTCACTGCACTGCATCCCCACTGCTGCCAGTGCACTCTCTAGACTCACTGCACTGCATCCCCACTGGTGCCAGTGCACTCTCTGGACTCACTGCACTGCAACCCCACTGGTGCCAGTGCACTCTCTGGACTCACTGCACTGCATCCCCACTGGTGCCAGTGCACTCTCTGGAGTCAGTGCACTGCATCCCCGCTGGTGCCAATGCACTCTCTGGACTCACTGCACTGCATCCCCAGTGGTGTCAGTGCACTCTCTGGAGACACTGCAGTGCATCCGCACTGGTTCCAGTGCACTCTCTCAACTCACTGCACTGCATTCCCACTGGTGCCATTGCACTCTCTGGACTCACTGCTTTGCATTCCCACTGGTGCCATTGCACTCTCTGGACTCACTGCACTGCATCCCCACTGGTGCCAGTGCACTCTCTGGACTCACTGCACTGCATCCCCACTGGTGCCAGTGCACTCTCTGGACTCACTGCACTGCATCTCCAGTAGTGCCAGTGCACTTTCTGGAGTCACTGCACTGCATCCCCAGTGGTGCCAGTGCACTCTCTGCACTCACTGCACTGCATTCCCACTGGTGCCAGTGCACTCTCTGGACTCACTGCTTTGCATCCCCACTGGTGCCAGT
Organism: Anser brachyrhynchus; assembly: GCF_964034855.1. Taxonomy (NCBI): domain Eukaryota; kingdom Metazoa; phylum Chordata; class Aves; order Anseriformes; family Anatidae; genus Anser; species Anser brachyrhynchus. Next base: position 1,218,322 of record NC_137716.1, read on the forward strand.
GCACTCTCTGGAGTCACTGCACTGCATCCCCAGTGGTGCCAGTGCACTCTCTGGACTCACTGCACTACATCCCCACTGGTGCCAGTGCACTCTCTGGACTCACTGCTTTGCATCCCCACTGGTGCCAGTGCACTCTCTGGACTCACTGCACTGCATCTCCAGTAGTGCCAGTGCACTTTCTGGAGTCACTGCACTGCATCCCCAGTGGTGCCAGTGCACTCTCTGCACTCACTGCACTGCATTCCCACTGGTGCCAGTGCACTCTCTGGACTCACTGCTTTGCATCCCCACTGGTGCCAGTGCACTCTCTGGAGTCACTGCACTGCATCCCCAGTGGTGCCAGTGCACTCTCTGGACTCACTGCACTACATCCCCACTGGTGCCAGTGCACTCTCTGGACTCACTGCTTTGCATCCCCACTGGTGCCAGTGCACTCTCTGGAGTCACTGCTTTGCATCCCCACTGGTGCCAGTGCACTCTCTGGACTCTCTGCACTACATCCCCACTGGTGCCAGTGCACTCTCTGGACTCACTGCTTTGCATCCCCACTGGTGCCAGTGCACTCTCTGGAGTCACTGCTTTGCATCCCCACTGGTGCCAGTGCACTCTCTGGACTCTCTGCACTACATCCCCACTGGTGCCAGTGCACTCTCTGGACTCACTGCTTTGCATTCCCAGTGGTGCCAGTGCACTCTCTGGACTCACTGCACTGCATCCCCACTGGTGCCAGTGCACTTTCTGGACTCACTGCACTGAATCCCCGGTGGTGCCAGTGCACTCTCTGGACTCACTGCACTGCATCCCCACTGGTGCCAGTGCACTCTCTGGAGTCACTGCTGTGCATCCCCACTGGTGCCAGTGCACTCTCTGGACTCACTGCACTGCATCCCCACTGGTGCCAGTGCACTCTAAGGACTCACTACACTGCACTGCATCCCCAGTGGTGCCAGTGAACTCTCTGGACTCACTGCACTGCATCCCCAGTAGTGCCAGTGAACTCTCTGGACTCACTGCACTGCATCCCCAGTGGTGCCAGTGCACTCTCTGGACTCACTGCACTGCATCCCCACTGGTGCCAGTGCACTCTCTGGACTCACTGCACTACATCCCCACTGGTGCCAGTGCACTCTCTGGACTCACTGCACTGCATCCCCACTGGTGCCAGTGCACTCTCTGGACTCACTGCTTTGCATCCCCACTGGTGCCAGTGCACTCTCTGGACTCACTGCACTACATCCCCACTGGTGCCAGTGCACTCTCTGGAGTCACTGCACTGCATCCCCACTGGTGCCAGTGCACTCTCTGGACTCACTGCACTGCATCACCACTGCTGCCAGTGCACTCTCTAGACTCACTGCACTGCATCCCCACTGGTGCCAGTGCACTCTCTGGACTCACTGCACTGCAACCCCACTGGTGCCAGTGCACTCTCTGGACTCACTGCACTGCATCCCCACTGGTGCCAGTGCACTCTCTGGAGTCAGTGCACTGCATCCCCACTGGTGCCAATGCACTCTCTGGACTCACTGCACTGCATCCCCAGTGGTGCCAGTGCACTCTCTGGAGACACTGCAGTGCATCCGCACTGGTTCCAGTGCACTCTCTCAACTCACTGCACTGCATTCCCACTGGTGCCAGTGCACTCTCTGGACTCACTGCTTTGCATTCCCACTGGTGCCATTGCACTCTCTGGACTCACTGCACTGCATCCCCACTGGTGCCAGTGCACTCTCTGGACTCACTGCACTGCATCCCCACTGCTGCCAGTGCACTCTCTGGACTCACTGCACTGCATCCCCAGTGGTGCCAGTGCACTCTCTGGACTCACTGCACTGCATCTCCAGTAGTGCCAGTGCACTTTCTGGAGTCACTGCACTGCATCCCCAGTGCTGCCAGTGCACTCTCTGGACTCACTGCACTGCATTCCCACTGGTGCCAGTGCACTCTCTGGACTCACTGCTTTGCATCCCCACTGGTGCCATTGCACTCTCCGGACTCACTGCAGTGCATCCCCACTGGTGCCAGTGCACTCTCTGGACTCACTGCACTGCATCCCCACTGGTGCCAGTGCACTCTCTGGACTCACTACACTGCATCCCCACTGGTGCCAGTGCACTCTCTGGAGTCACTGCTTTGCATCCCCACTGGTGCCAGTGCACTCTCTGGACTCACTGCACTACATCCCCACTGGTGCCAGTGCACTCTCTGGACTCACTGCACTGCATCCCCAGTGGTGCCAGTGCACTCTCTGGACTCACTGCACTGCATCCCCAGTGGTGCCAGTGCACTCTCTGGACTCACTGCACTGCCTCCCCACTGGTGCCAGTGCACTCTCTGGAGTCACTGCTCTGCATCCCCACTGGTGCCAGTGCACTGTCTGGACTCACTGCAGTGCATCCCCACTGGTGCCAGTGCACTCCCTGGACTCACTGCACTGCATCCCCAGTGGTGCTAGTGCACTCTCTGGACTCACTGCACTGCATCCCCAGTGGTGCTAGTGCACTCTCTGGACTCACTGCACTGCATCCCCAGTGGTGCCAGTGCACTCTCTGGAGTCACTGCACGACATCCCCAGTGGTGCCAGTGCACTCTCTGGAGTCACTGCAATGCATCCCCAGTGATGCCAGTGCACTCTCTGGACTCACTGCACTGCATCCCCAGTGGTGCTAGTGCACTCTCTGGACTCACTGCACTGCATCCCCAGTGGTGCCAGTGCACTCTCTGGACTCACTGCACTGCATCCCCACTGGTGCCAGTGCACTCTCTGGAGTCACTGCACGACATCCCCAGTGGTGCCAGTGCACTCTCTGGAGTCACTGCAATGCATCCCCAGTGATGCCAGTGCACTCTCTGGACTCACTGCACTGCATCCCCAGTGGTGCCAGTGCACTCTATGGAGACACTGCAGTGCATCCCCAGTGGTGCCAGTGCACTCTCTGGTGTCACTGCTTTGCATCCCCACTGGTGCCAGTGCACTCTCTGGACTGACTGCACTGCATCCCCACTGGTGCCAGTGCACTCTCTGGACTCACTGCACTGCATCCCCAAGAGTGCCAGTGCACTTTCTGGAGTCACTGCACTGCATCCCTAGTGGTGCCAGTGCACTCTCTGGACTCACTGCACTGAATCCCCACTGGTGCCAGTGCACTCTCTGGACTCACTGCACTGCATCCCCACTGGTGCCAATGCACTCTCTGGACTCACTACACTGCATAACCACTGCTGACAGTGCACTCTCTGGAGACACTGCAGTGCATCCGCACTGGTTCCAGTGCACTCTCTCAACTCACTGCACTGCATTCCCACTGGTGCCAGTGCACTCTCTGGACTCACTGCTTTGCATCCCCACTGGTGCCATTGCACTGTCTGGACTGACTGCACTGCATCCCCACTTGTGCCAGTGCACTCTCTGGACTCACTGCACTGCATCCCCACTGGTGCCAGTGCACTCTCTGGGCTCGCTGAACTGCATCCCCAGTGGTGCTAGTGCACTCTCTGGACTCACTGCACTGCATCCCCAGTGGTGCCAGTGCACTCTCTGGACTCACTGCACTGCATCCCCACTGGTGCCAGTGCACTCTCTGGAGTCACTGCACGACATCCCCAGTGGTGCCAGTGCACTCTCTGGAGTCACTGCAATGCATCCCCAGTGATGCCAGTGCACTCTCTGGACTCACTGCACTGCATCCCCACTGGTGCCAGTGCACTCTATGGAGACACTGCAGTGCATCCCCAGTGGTGCCAGTGCACTCTCTGGTGTCACTGCTTTGCATCCCCACTGGTGCCAGTGCACTCTCTGGACTGACTGCACTGCATCCCCACTGGTGCCAGTGCACTCTCTGGACTCACTGCACTGCATCCCCAAGAGTGCCAGTGCACTTTCTGGAGTCACTGCACTGCATCCCCACTGGTACCAGTGCACTCTCTGGACTCACTGCACTGCATCCCCACTGGTGCCAGTGCACTCTCTGGACTCACTGCACTGCATCTCCACTGGTGCCAATGCACTCTCTGGACTCACTACACTGCATAACCACTGCTGACAGTGCACTCTCTGGAGACACTGCAGTGCATCCGCACTGGTTCCAGTGCACTCTCTCAACTCACTGCACTGCATTCCCACTGGTGCCAGTGCACTCTCTGGACTCACTGCTTTGCATCCCCACTGGTGCCATTGCACTGTCTGGACTGACTGCACTGCATCCCCACTTGTGCCAGTGCACTCTCTGGACTCACTGCACTGCATCCCCACTGGTGCCAGTGCACTCTCTGGGCTCGCTGAACTGCATCCCCACTGGTGCCAGTGGACTCTCTGGACTCACTGCACTGCATCCCCACTGGTGCCAGTGCACTCTCTGGAGTCACTGCACTGCATCCCCAGTGGTGCCAGTGCACTCTCTGGACTCACTGCACTGCATCCCCACAGATGCCAGTGCACTCTCTGGACTCACTGCACTGCATCCCCACTGGTGCCAGTGCACTCTCTGGACTCACTGCACTGCAACCCCACTGGTGCCAGTGCACTCTCTGGACTCACTACACTGCATCCCCACTGGTGCCAGTGCACTCTCTGGACTCACTGCACTGCATCCCCAGTGGTGCCAGTGCACTCTCTGGACTCACTGCACTGCATCCCGACTGGTGCCAGTGCACTCTCTGGACTCACTGCACTGCATCTCCAGTAGTGCCAGTGCACTTTCTGGAGTCACTGCACTGCATCCCTAGTGGTGCCAGTGCACTCTCTGGACTCACTGCACTGCATCCCCAGTGGTGCCACGGCACTCTCTGGACTCACTGCACTGCATCCCCACTGGTGCCAGTGCACTCTCTGGACTCACTGCACTGCATACCCACTGCTGCCAGTGCACTCTCTGGACTCACTGCACTGTATTCCCACTGGTGCCAGTGCACTCTCTGGACTCACTGCACTGCAACCCCACTGGTGCCAGTGCACTCTCTGGACTCACTACACTGCATCCCCACTGGTGCCAGTGCACTCTCTGGACTCACTGCACTGCATTCCCACTGGTGCCAGTGCACTCTCTGGACTCACTGCACTGCAACCCCACTGGTGCCAGTGCACTCTCTGGACTCACTGCACTGCATCCCCAGTGGTGCCAGTGCACTCTCTGGACTGACTGCACTGCATCCCCACTGGTGCCAGTGCACTCTCTGGACTCACTGCACTGCATACCCAGTAGTGCCAGTGCACTTTATGGAGTCACTGCACTGCATCCCTAGTGGAGCCAGTGCACTCTCTGGACTCACTGCACTGCATCCCCACTGGTGCCAGTGCACTCTCTGGACTCACTGCACTGCATCCCCACTGGTGCCAGTGCAGTCTATGGAGTCACTGCACTGCATCCCCAGTGGTGCCAGTGCACTGTCTGGACTCACTGCAGTGCATCCCCACTGGTGCCAGTGCACTCTCTGGAGTCACTGCACTGCATCCCCACTGGTGCCAGTGAACTCTCTGGACTCACTGCACTGCATCCCCACTGGTGCCAGTGCACTCTCTGGACTCACTGCACTGCATCCCCAGTAGTGCCAGTGCACTTTCTGGACTCACTGCACTGCATCCCTAGTGGTGCCAGTGCACTCTCTGGACTCACTGCACTGCATCCCCACTAGTGACAGTGCACTCTCTGGACTCACTGCACTGCATCCCCACTGGTGCCAGTGAACTCTCTGGACTCACTGCACTGCATCCCCAGTGGTGCCAGTGCACTCTCTGGACTCACTGCAGTGCATCCCCAGTGGTGCCAGTGCACTGTCTGGACTCACTGCACTGCATCCCAACTGGTGCCAGTGCACTCTCTGGAGTCACTGCACTGCATTCCCACTGGTGCCAGTGCACTCTCAGGACTCACTGCACTGCATCCCCACTGCTGCCAGTGCACTCTCTGGACTCACTGCAATGCATCCCCAGTGGTGCCAGTGCACTCTCTGGAGTCACTGCACTGCAACCCCACTGGTGCCAGTGCACTCTCTGGAGTCACTGCACTGCATCCCCAGTGATGCCAGTGCACTCTCTGGACTCACTGCACTGCATCCCCACTGGTGCCAGTGCACTCTCTGGAGACACTGCAGTGCATCCCCACTGGTGCCAGTGCACTCTCTGGAGTCACTGCTTTGCATCCCCACTGGTGCCATTGCACTCTCTGGACTGACTGCACTGCATCCCCACTGGTGCCAGTGCACTCTCTGCACTCACTGCACTGCATACCCACTGGTGCCAGTGCACTCTCTGGAGTCACTGCACTGCATCCCCACTGGTGCCAGTGCACTCTCTGGAGTCACTGCAGTGCATCCCCAGTGGTGCCAGTGCACTCTCTGGACTCACTGCACTGCATCCCCACTGGTGCCAGTGCACTCTCTGGAGTCACTGCACTGCATCCCCACTGCTGCCAGTGCACTCTCTGGAGTCACTGCACTGCATCCCCACTGGTGACAGTGCACTCTCTGGACTCACTGCACTGCATCCCCACTGGTGCCAGTGAACTCTCTGGACTCACTGCACTGCATCCCCACTGGTGCCAGTGCACTCTCTGGACTCACTGCAGTGCATCCCCAGTGGTGCCAGTGCACTGTCTGGACTCACTGCACTGCATCCCGACTGGTGCCAGTACACTCTCTGGAGTCACTGCACTGCATCCCCACTGGTGCCAGTGCACTCTCAGGACTCACTGCACTGCATCCCCACTGGTGCCAGTGCACTCTCTGGACTCACTGCAATGCATTCCCAGTGGTGCCAGTGCACTCTCTGGAGTCACTGCACTGCAACCCCAGTGGTACCAGTGCACTCTCTGGAGTCACTGCACTGCATCCCCAGTGATGCCAGTGCACTCTCTGGACTCACTGCACTGCATCCCCACTGGTGCCAGTGCACTCTCTGGAGACACTGCAGTGCATCCCCAGTGTTGCCAGTGCACTCTCTGGAGTCACTGCTTTGCATCCCCACTGGTGCCAGTGAACTCTCTGGACTGACTGCACTGCATCCCCACTGGTGCCAGTGCACTCTCTGCACTCACTGCACTGCATACCCACTGGTGCCAGTGCACTCTCTGGAGTCACTGCACTGCAACCCCACTGGTGCCAGTGCACTCTCTGGACTCACTACACTGCATCCCCAGTGGTGCCAGTGCACTCTCTGGACTCACTGCACTGCATCTCCACTGGTGCCAGTGCACTCTCTGGACTCACTGCACTGCATCCCCAGTAGTGCCAGTGCACTTTCTGGACTCACTGCAGTGCATCCCCACTGGTGCCAGTGAACTCTCTGGACTCACTGCACTGCATTCCCAGTGGTGCCAGTGCACTCTCTGGACTCACTGCACTGCATCCCCACTGGTGCCAGTGCACTTTCTGGACTCACTGCAGTGCATCCCCACTGGTGCCAGTGCACTCTCTGGACTCACTGCACTGCATCCCCACTGGTGCCAGTGAACTCTCTGGACTCACTGCACTGCATCCCCACTGGTGCCAGTGAACTCTCTGGACTCACTGCACTGCATTCCCAGTGGTGCCAGTGCACTCTCTGGACTCACTGCACTGCATCCCCACTGGTGCCAGTGCACTTTCTGTTGTCACTGCACTGCATCCCTAGTGGTGCCAGTGAACTCTCTGGACTCACTGCACTGAATCCCCGGTGGTGCCAGTGCACTCTCTGGACTCACTGCACTGCATCCCCACTGGTGCCAGTGCACTCTCTGGAGTCACTGCAGTGCATCCCCACTGGTGCCAGTGCACTCTCTGGATTCACTGCACTGCATCCCCACTGGTGCCAGTGCACTCTAAGGACTCACTACACTGCACTGCATCCCCAGTGGTGCCAGTGAACTCTCTGGACTCACTGCACTGCATCCCCAGTGGTGCCAGTGAACTCTCTGGACTCACTGCACTGCATCCCCAGTGGTGCCAGTGCACTCTCTGGACTCACTGCACTGCATCCCCACTGGTGCCAGTGCACTCTCTGGACTCACTGCACTACATCCCCACTGGTGCCAGTGCACTCTCTGGACTCACTGCACTGCATCCCCAAGAGTGCCAGTGCACTCTCTGGAGTCACTGCTTTGCATCCCCACTGGTGCCAGTGCACTCTCTGGACTCACTGCACTACATCCCCACTGGTGCCAGTGCACTCTCTGGACTCACTGCACTGCATCCCCACTGGTGCCAGTGCACTCTCTGGACTCACTGCACTGCATCCCCACTGCTGCCAGAGCACTCTCTGGAGTCACTGCACTGCATCCCCACTGGTGCCAGTGCACTCTCTGGACTCACTGCACTGCATCACCACTGCTGCCAGTGCACTCTCTAGACTCACTGCACTGCATCCCCACTGGTGCCAGTGCACTCTCTGGACTCACTGCACTGCATCCCCAATGGTGCCAGTGCACTCTCTGGACTCACTGCACTGCATCTCCAGTAGTGCCAGTGCACTTTCTGGAGTCACTGCACTGCATCCCCAGTGGTGCCAGTGCACTCTCTGGACTCACTGCACTGCATTCCCACTGGTGCCAGTGCACTCTCTGGACTCACTGCACTCCATCCCCAGTGGTGCCAGTGCACTCTCTGGACTCACTGCACTGCATCCCCACTGGTGCCAGTGCACTCTCTGGAATCACTGCACTACATCCCCACTGGTGCCAGTGCACTCTCTGGACTCACTGCACTGCATCCCTAGTGGTGCCAGTGCACTCTCTGGAGTCACTGCTTTGCATCCCCACTGGTGCCAGTGCACTCTCTGGACTCACTGCACTACATCCCCACTGGTGCCAGTGCACTCTCTGGACTCACTGCACTGCATTCCCAGTGGTGCCAGTGCACTCTCTGGACTCACTGCACTGCATCCCCACTGGTGCCAGGGCACTTTCTGGAGTCACTGCACTGCATCCCTAGTGGTGCCAGTAAACTCTCTGGACTCACTGCACTGAATCCCCGGTGGTGCCAGTGCACTCTCTGGACTCACTGCACTGCATCCCCACTGGTGCCAGTGCACTCTCTGGAGTCACTGCAGTGCATCCCCACTGGTGCCAGTGCACTCTCTGGACTCACTGCACTGCATTCCCAGTGGTGCCAGTGCACTCTCTGGACTCACTGCACTGCATCCCCACTGGTGCCAGTGCACTTTCTGGAGTCACTGCACTGCATCCCTAGTGGTGCCAGTGAACTCTCTGGACTCACTGCACTGAATCCCCGGTGGTGCCAGTGCACTCTCTGGACTCACTGCACTGCATCCCCACTGGTGCCAGTGCACTCTCTGGAGTCACTGCAGTGCATCCCCACTGGTGCCAGTGCACTCTCTGGACTCACTGCACTGCATCCCCACTGGTGCCAGTGCACTCTAAGGACTCACTACACTGCACTGCATCCCCAGTGGTGCCAGTGAACTCTCTGGACTCACTGCACTGCATCCCCAGCGGTGCCAATGAACTCTCTGGACTCACTGCACTGCATCCCCAGTGGTGCCAGTGCACTCTCTGGACTCACTGCACTGCATCCCCACTGGTGCCAGTGCACTCTCTGGACTCACTGCACTACATCCCCACTGGTGCCAGTGCACTCTCTGGACTCACTGCACTGCATCCCCACTGGTGCCAGTGCACTCTCTGGACTCACTGCACTGCATCCCCACTGCTGCCAGAGCACTCTCTGGAGTCACTGCACTGCATCCCCACTGGTGCCAGTGCACTCTCTGGACTCACTGCACTGCATCACCACTGGTGCCAGTGCACTCTCTGGACTCACTGCACTGCATCCCCACTGCTGCCAGAGCACTCTCTGCAGTCACTGCACTGCATCCCTAGTGGTGCCAGTGCACTCTCTGGACTCACTGCACTGCATCACCACTGCTGCAAGTGCACTCTCTAGACTCACTGCACTGCATCCCCACTGGTGCCAGTGCACTCTCTGGACTCACTGCACTGCAACCCCACTGGTGCCAGTGCACTCTCTGGACTCACTGCACTGCATCCCCACTGGTGCCAGTGCACTCTCTGGAGTCAGTGCACTGCATCCCCACTGGTGCCAATGCACTCTCTGGACTCACTGCACTGCATCCCCAGTGGTGCCAGTGCACTCTCTGGAGACACTGCACTGCATCCCCACTGGTGCCAGTGCACTCTCTCAACTCACTGCACTGCATTCCCACTGGTGCCAGTGCACTCTCTGGACTCACTGCTTTGCATTCCCACTGGTGCCATTGCACTCTCTGGACTCACTGCACTGCATCCCCACTGGTGCCAGTGCACTCTCTGGACTCACTGCACTGCATCCCCACTGGTGCCAGTGCACTCTCTGGACTCACTGCACTGCATCTCCAGTAGTGCCAGTGTACTTTCTGGAGTCACTGCACTGCATCCCCAGTGGTGCCAGTGCACTCTCTGGACTCACTGCACTGCATTCCCACTGGTGCCAGTGCACTCTCTGGACTCACTGCTTTGCATCCCCACTGGTGCCATTGCACTCTCCGGACTCACTGCAGTGCATCCCCACTGGTGCCAGTGCACTCTCTGGACTCACTGCACTACATCCCCACTGGTGCCAGTGCACTCTCTGGACTCACTGCTTTGCATCCCCACTGGTGCCAGTGCACTCTCTGGAGTCACTGCTTTGCATCCCCACTGGTGCCAGTGCACTCTCTGGACTCACTGCACTACATCCCCACTGGTGCCAGTGCACTCTCTGGACTCACTACACTGCATCCCCACTGGTGCCAGTGCACTCTCTGGACTCACTGCACTGCATCCCCAGCAGTGCCAGTGCACTTTCTGGAGTCACTTCACTGCATCCCTAGTGGTGCCAGTGCACTCTCTGGAGTCACTGCACTGCATCCCCAGTGGTGCCAGTGCACTCTCTGGACTCACTGCACTGCCTCCCCACTGGTGCCAGTGCACTCTCTGGAGTCACTGCTCTGCATCCCCACTGGTGCCAGTGCACTGTCTGGACTCACTGCAGTGCATCCCCACTGGTGCCAGTGCACTCCCTGGACTCACTGCACTGCATCCCCACTGGTGCCAGTGCACTCTCTGGAGTCACTGCACTGCATCCCCAGTGGTGCCAGTGCACTCTCTGCACTCACTGCACTGCATCCCCACTGGTGCCAGTGCACTGTCTGGACTCACTGCAGTGCATCCCCACTGGTGCCAGTGCACTCTCTGGAGTCACTGCACTGCATCCCCACTGGTGCCAGTGAACTCTCTGGACTCACTGCACTGCATGCCCACTGTTGCCAGTGCACTCTCTGGACTCACTGCACTGCATCCCCAGTAGTGCCAGTGAACTCTCTGGACTCACTGCACTGCATCCCCACTGGTGCCAGTGCACTCTCTGGACTCATTGCACTGCACGCCCACTGGTGCCAGTGCACTCTCGGGACTCACTGCACTGCATCCCCACTGGTGCCAGTGCACTCTCTGCACTCACTGCACTGCATCCCCACTGGTGCCAGTGCACTCTCTGGACTCACTGCACTGCATTCCCACTGGTGCCAGTGCACTCTCTAGAGTCACTGCACTGATCCGCAGTGGTGCCAGTGCACTCTCTGGACTCACTGCACTGCATCCCCACTGGTACCAGTGCACTCTCTGGACTCACTGCACTGCATCCCCACTGGTGCCAGTGCACTCTCTGGACTCACTGCACTGCATCCCCACTGGTGCCAATGCACTCTCTGGACTCACTGCACTGCATAACCACTGCTGACAGTGCACTCTCTGGAGACACTGCAGTGCATCCGCACTGGTTCCAGTGCACTCTCTCAACTCACTGCACTGCATTCCCACTGGTGCCAGTGCACTCTCTGGACTCACTGCTTTGCATCCCCACTGGTGCCATTGCACTGTCTGGAGTCACTGCACTGCATCCCCACTTGTGCCAGTGCACTCTCTGTACTCACTGCACTGCATCCCCACTGGTGCCAGTGCACTCTCTGGGCTCACTGAACTGCATCCCCACTGGTGCCAGTGGACTCTCTGGACTCACTGCACTGCATCCCCACTGGTGCCAGTGCACTCTCTGGAGTCACTGCACTGCATCCCCAGTGGTGCCAGTGCACTCTCTGGACTCACTGCACTGCATCCCCACAGATGCCAGTGCACTCTCTGGACTCACTGCACTGCATCCCCACTGGTGCCAGTGCACTCTCTGGACTCACTGCACTGCATCCCCAGTGGTGCCAGTGCACTCTCTGGACTCACTACACTGCATCCCCACTGGTGCCAGTGCACTCTCTGGACTCACTGCACTGCATCCCCAGTGGTGCCAGTGCACTCTCTGGACTCACTGCACTGCATCCCGACTGGTGCCAGTGCACTCTCTGGACTCACTGCACTGCATCTCCAGTAGTGCCAGTGCACTTTCTGGAGTCACTGCACTGCATCCCTAGTGGTGCCAGTGCACTCTCTGGACTCACTGCACTGCATCCCCAGTGGTGCCACGGCACTCTCTGGACTCACTACACTGCATCCCCACTGGTGCCAGTGCACTCTCTGGACTCACTGCACTGCATACCCACTGCTGCCAGTGCACTCTCTGGACTCACTGCACTGTATTCCCACTGGTGCCAGTGCACTCTCTGGACTCACTGCACTGCAACCCCACTGGTGCCAGTGCACTCTCTGGACTCACTACACTGCATCCCCACTGGTGCCAGTGCACTCTCTGGACTCACTGCACTGCATTCCCACTGGTGCCAGTGCACTCTCTGGACTCACTGCACTGCAACCCCACTGGTGCCAGTGCACTCTCTGGACTCACTGCACTGCATCCCCAGTGGTGCCAGTGCACTCTCTGGACTGACTGCACTGCATCCCCACTGGTGCCAGTGCACTCTCTGGACTCACTGCACTGCATACCCAGTAGTGCCAGTGCACTTTATGGAGTCACTGCACTGCATCCCTAGTGGAGCCAGTGCACTCTCTGGACTCACTGCACTGCATCCCCACTGGTGCCAGTGCACTCTCTGGACTCACTGCACTGCATCCCCACTGGTGCCAGTGCAGTCTATGGAGTCACTGCACTGCATCCCCAGTGGTGCCAGTGCACTGTCTGGACTCACTGCAGTGCATCCCCACTGGTGCCAGTGCACTCTCTGGAGTCACTGCACTGCATCCCCACTGGTGCCAGTGAACTCTCTGGACTCACTGCACTGCATCCCCACTGGTGCCAGTGCACTCTCTGGACTCACTGCACTGCATCCCCAGTAGTGCCAGTGCACTTTCTGGACTCACTGCACTGCATCCCTAGTGGTGCCAGTGCACTCTCTGGACTCACTGCACTGCATCCCCACTGGTGACAGTGCACTCTCTGGACTCACTGCACTGCATCCCCACTGGTGCCAGTGAACTCTCTGGAGACACTGCAGTGCATCCCCACTGGTGCCAGTGCACTCTCTGGAGTCACTGCTTTGCATCCCCACTGGTGCCATTGCACTCTCTGGACTGACTGCACTGCATCCCCACTGGTGCCAGTGCACTCTCTGCACTCACTGCACTGCATACCCACTGGTGCCAGTGCACTCTCTGGAGTCACTGCACTGCATCCCCACTGGTGCCAGTGCACTCTCTGGAGTCACTGCAGTGCATCCCCAGTGGTGCCATTGCACTCTCTGGACTGACTGCACTGCATCCCCACTGGTGCCAGTGCACTCTCTGGAGTCACTGCACTGCATCCCCACTGGTGCCAGTGCACTCTCTGGAGTCACTGCAGTGCATCCCCAGTGGTGCCAGTGCACTCTCTGGACTCACTGCACTGCATCCCCACTGGTGCCAGTGCACTCTCTGGAGTCACTGCACTGCATCCCCACTGCTGCCAGTGCACTCTCTGGAGTCACTGCACTGCATCCCCACTGGTGACAGTGCACTCTCTGGACTCACTGCACTGCATCCCCACTGGTGCCAGTGAACTCTCTGGACTCACTGCACTGCATCCCCACTGGTGCCAGTGCACTCTCTGGACTCACTGCAGTGCATCCCCAGTGGTGCCAGTGCACTGTCTGGACTCACTGCACTGCATCCCGACTGGTGCCAGTACACTCTCTGGAGTCACTGCACTGCATCCCCACTGGTGCCAGTGCACTCTCAGGACTCACTGCACTGCATCCCCACTGGTGCCAGTGCACTCTCTGGACTCACTGCAATGCATTCCCAGTGGTGCCAGTGCACTCTCTGGAGTCACTGCACTGCAACCCCAGTGGTGCCAGTGCACTCTCTGGAGTCACTGCACTGCATCCCCAGTGATGCCAGTGCACTCTCTGGACTCACTGCACTGCATCCCCACTGGTGCCAGTGCACTCTCTGGAGACACTGCAGTGCATCCCCAGTGTTGCCAGTGCACTCTCTGGAGTCACTGCTTTGCATCCCCACTGGTGCCAGTGAACTCTCTGGACTGACTGCACTGCATCCCCAGTGGTGCCAGTGCACTCTCTGGACTCACTGCACTGCATCCCCACTGGTGCCAGTGCACTCTCTGGAGTCACTGCACTGCATCCCCACTGGTGCCAGTGCACTGTCTGGACTCACTGCACTGCATCCCCACTGGTGCCAGTGCACTCTCTGGAGTCACTGCACTGCATCCCCACTGGTGCCAGTGAACTCTCTGGACTCACTGCACTGCATGCCCACTGGTGCCAGTGCACTCTCTGGACTCACTGCACTGCATCCCCAGTAGTGCCAGTGAACTCTCTGGACTCACTGCACTGCATCCCCACTGGTGCCAGTGCACTCTCTGGACTCATTGCACTGCACGCCCACTGGTGCCAGTGCACTCTCGGGACTCACTGCACTGCATCCCCACTGGTGCCAGTGCACTCTCTGCACTCACTGCACTGCATCCCCAGTGGTGCCAGTGAACTCTCTGGACTCACTGCACTGCATCCCCACTGGTGCCAGTGCACTCTCTAGAGTCACTGCACTGCATCCCCACTGGTGCCAGTTCACTCTCTAGAGTCACTGCACTGATCCGCAGTGGTGCCAGTGCACTCTCTGGACTCACTGCACTGCATCCCCACTGGTACCAGTGCACTCTCTGGACTCACTGCACTGCATCCCCACTGGTGCCAGTGCACTCTCTGGAGTCACTGCAATGCATCCCCAGTGGTGCCAGTGCACTCTCTGGAGACACTGCAGTGCATCCCCACTGGTGCCTGTGCACTCTCTGGACTCACTGCACTGCAACCCCACTGGTGCCAGTGCACTCTCTGGACTCACTACACTGCATCCCCACTGGTGCCAGTGCACACTCTGGACTCACTGCACTGCATCTCCACTGGTGCCAGTGCACTCTCTGGACTCACTGCACTGCATCCCCAGTAGTGCCAGTGCACTTTCTGGAGTCACTGCACTGCATCTCCAGTAGTGCCAGTGCACTTTCTGGAGTCACTGCACTGCATCCCTAGTGGTGCCAGTGCACTCTCTGGACTCACTGCACTGCATCCCCAGTGGTGCCACGGCACTCTCTGGACTCACTGCACTGCATCCCCACTGGTGCCAGTGCACTCTCTGGACTCATTGCACTGCACGCCCACTGGTGCCAGTGCACTCTCGGGACTCACTGCACTGCATCCCCACTGGTGCCAGTGCACTCTCTGGACTCACTGCACTGCATCCCCACTGGTGCCAGTGCACTCTCTGGACTCACTGCACTGCATCCCCACTGGTGCCAGTGCACTCTCTAGAGTCACTACACTGCATCCCCACTGGTGCCAGTGCACTCTCTGCACTCACTGCACTGCATCCCCACTGGTGCCAGTGCACTGTCTGGACTCACTGCAGTGCATCCCCACTGGTGCCAGTGCACTCTCTGGAGTCACTGCACTGCATCCCCACTGGTGCCAGTGAACTCTCTGGACTCACTGCACTGCATGCCCACTGTTGCCAGTGCACTCTCTGGACTCACTGCACTGCATCCCCAGTAGTGCCAGTGAACTCTCTGGACTCACTGCACTGCATCCCCACTGGTGCCAGTGCACTCTCTGGACTCATTGCACTGCACGCCCACTGGTGCCAGTGCACTCTCGGGACTCACTGCACTGCATCCCCACTGGTGCCAGTGCACTCTCTGCACTCACTGCACTGCATCCCCACTGGTGCCAGTGCACTCTCTGGACTCACTGCACTGCATTCCCACTGGTGCCAGTGCACTCTCTAGAGTCACTGCACTGATCCGCAGTGGTGCCAGTGCACTCTCTGGACTCACTGCACTGCATCCCCACTGGTACCAGTGCACTCTCTGGACTCACTGCACTGCATCCCCACTGGTGCCAGTGCACTCTCTGGACTCACTGCACTGCATCCCCACTGGTGCCAATGCACTCTCTGGACTCACTACACTGCATAACCACTGCTGACAGTGCACTCTCTGGAGACACTGCAGTGCATCCGCACTGGTTCCAGTGCACTCTCTCAACTCACTGCACTGCATTCCCACTGGTGCCAGTGCACTCTCTGGACTCACTGCTTTGCATCCCCACTGGTGCCATTGCACTGTCTGGACTGACTGCACTGCATCCCCACTTGTGCCAGTGCACTCTCTGGACTCACTGCACTGCATCCCCACTGGTGCCAGTGCACTCTCTGGGCTCACTGAACTGCATCCCCACTGGTGCCAGTGGACTCTCTGGACTCACTGCACTGCATCCCCACTGGTGCCAGTGCACTCTCTGGAGTCACTGCACTGCATCCCCAGTGGTGCCAGTGCACTCTCTGGACTCACTGCACTGCATCCCCACAGATGCCAGTGCACTCTCTGGACTCACTGCACTGCATCCCCACTGGTGCCAGTGCACTCTCTGGACTCACTGCACTGCAACCCCACTGGTGCCAGTGCACTCTCTGGACTCACTACACTGCATCCCCACTGGTGCCAGTGCACTCTCTGGACTCACTGCACTGCATCCCCAGTGGTGCCAGTGCACTCTCTGGACTCACTGCACTGCATCCCGACTGGTGCCAGTGCACTCTCTGGACTCACTGCACTGCATCTCCAGTAGTGCCAGTGCACTTTCTGGAGTCACTGCACTGCATCCCTAGTGGTGCCAGTGCACTCTCTGGACTCACTGCACTGCATCCCCAGTGGTGCCACGGCACTCTCTGGACTCACTGCACTGCATCCCCACTGGTGCCAGTGCACTCTCTGGACTCACTGCACTGCATACCCACTGCTGCCAGTGCACTCTCTGGACTCACTGCACTGTATTCCCACTGGTGCCAGTGCACTCTCTGGACTCACTGCACTGCAACCCCACTGGTGCCAGTGCACTCTCTGGACTCACTACACTGCATCCCCACTGGTGCCAGTGCACTCTCTGGACTCACTGCACTGCATTCCCACTGGTGCCAGTGCACTCTCTGGACTCACTGCACTGCAACCCCACTGGTGCCAGTGCACTCTCTGGACTCACTGCACTGCATCCCCAGTGGTGCCAGTGCACTCTCTGGACTGACTGCACTGCATCCCCACTGGTGCCAGTGCACTCTCTGGACTCACTGCACTGCATACCCAGTAGTGCCAGTGCACTTTATGGAGTCACTGCACTGCATCCCTAGTGGAGCCAGTGCACTCTCTGGACTCACTGCACTGCATCCCCACTGGTGCCAGTGCACTCTCTGGACTCACTGCACTGCATCCCCACTGGTGCCAGTGCAGTCTATGGAGTCACTGCACTGCATCCCCAGTGGTGCCAGTGCACTGTCTGGACTCACTGCAGTGCATCCCCACTGGTGCCAGTGCACTCTCTGGAGTCACTGCACGGCATCCCCACTGGTGCCAGTGAACTCTCTGGACTCACTGCACTGCATCCCCACTGGTGCCAGTGCACTCTCTGGACTCACTGCACTGCATCCCCAGTAGTGCCAGTGCACTTTCTGGACTCACTGCACTGCATCCCTAGTGGTGCCAGTGCACTCTCTGGACTCACTGCACTGCATCCCCACTAGTGACAGTGCACTCTCTGGACTCACTGCACTGCATCCCCACTGGTGCCAGTGAACTCTCTGGACTCACTGCACTGCATCCCCAGTGGTGCCAGTGCACTCTCTGGACTCACTGCAGTGCATCCCCAGTGGTGCCAGTGCACTGTCTGGACTCACTGCACTGCATCCCGACTGGTGCCAGTGCACTCTCTGGAGTCACTGCACTGCATTCCCACTGGTGCCAGTGCACTCTCAGGACTCACTGCACTGCATCCCCACTGGTGCCAGTGCACTCTCTGGACTCACTGCAATGCATCCCCAGTGGTGCCAGTGCACTCTCTGGAGTCACTGCACTGCAACCCCACTGGTGCCAGTGCACTCTCTGGAGTCACTGCACTGCATCCCCAGTGATGCCAGTGCACTCTCTGGACTCACTGCACTGCATCCCCACTGGTGCCAGTGCACTCTCTGGAGACACTGCAGTGCATCCCCACTGGTGCCAGTGCACTCTCTGGAGTCACTGCTTTGCATCCCCACTGGTGCCATTGCACTCTCTGGACTGACTGCACTGCATCCCCACTGGTGCCAGTGCACTCTCTGCACTCACTGCACTGCATACCCACTGGTGCCAGTGCACTCTCTGGAGTCACTGCACTGCATCCCCACTGGTGCCAGTGCACTCTCTGGAGTCACTGCGGTGCATCCCCAGTGGTGCCAGTGCACTCTCTGGACTCACTGCACTGCATCCCCACTGGTGCCAGTGCACTCTCTGGAGTCACTGCACTGCATCCCCACTGCTGCCAGTGCACTCTCTAGAGTCACTGCACTGCATCCCCACTGGTGACAGTGCACTCTCTGGACTCACTGCACTGCATCCCCACTGGTGCCAGTGAACTCTCTGGACTCACTGCACTGCATCCCCACTGGTGCCAGTGCACTCTCTGGACTCACTGCAGTGCATCCCCAGTGGTGCCAGTGCACTGTCTGGACTCACTGCACTGCATCCCGACTGGTGCCAGTACACTCTCTGGAGTCACTGCACTGCATCCCCACTGGTGCCAGTGCACTCTCAGGACTCACTGCACTGCATCCCCACTGGTGCCAGTGCACTCTCTGGACTCACTGCAATGCATTCCCAGTGGTGCCAGTGCACTCTCTGGAGTCACTGCACTGCAACCCCACTGGTGCCAGTGCACTCTCTGGAGTCACTGCACTGCATCCCCAGTGATGCCAGTGCACTCTCTGGACTCACTGCACTGCATTCCCACTGGTGCCAGTTCACTCTCTGGAGACACTGCAGTGCATCCCCAGTGTTGCCAGTGCACTCTCTGGAGTCACTGCTTTGCATCCCCACTGGTGCCAGTGAACTCTCTGGACTGACTGCACTGCATCCCCACTGGTGCCAGTGCACTCTCTGCACTCACTGCACTGCATACCCACTGGTGCCAGTGCACTCTCTGGAGTCACTGCACTGCAACCCCACTGGTGCCAGTGCACTCTCTGGACTCACTACACTGCATCCCCAGTGGTGCCAGTGCACTCTCTGGACTCACTGCACTGCATCTCCACTGGTGCCAGTGCACTCTCTGGACTCACTGCACTGCATCCCCAGTAGTGCCAGTGCACTTTCTGGACTCACTGCAGTGCATCCCCACTGGTGCCAGTGAACTCTCTGGACTCACTGCACTGCATTCCCAGTGGTGCCAGTGCACTCTCTGGACTCACTGCACTGCATCCCCACTGGTGCCAGTGCACTTTCTGGACTCACTGCAGTGCATCCCCACTGGTGCCAGTGCACTCTCTGGAGTCACTGCACTGCATCCCCACTGGTGCCAGTGAACTCTCTGGACTCACTGCACTGCATCCCCACTGGTGCCAGTGAACTCTCTGGACTCACTGCACTGCATTCCCAGTGGTGCCAGTGCACTCTCTGGACTCACTGCACTGCATCCCCACTGGTGCCAGTGCACTTTCTGGAGTCACTGCACTGCATCCCTAGTGGTGCCAGTGAACTCTCTGGACTCACTGCACTGAATACCCGGTGGTGCCAGTGCACTCTCTGGACTAACTGCACTGCATCCCCACTGGTGCCAGTGCACTCTCTGGAGTCACTGCAGTGCATCCCCACTGGTGCCAGTGCACTCTCTGGACTCACTGCACTGCATCCCCACTGGTGCCAGTGCACTCTAAGGACTCACTACACTGCACTGCATCCCCAGTGGTGCCAGTGAACTCTCTGGACTCACTGCACTGCATCCCCAGTGGTGCCAGTGAACTCTCTGGACTCACTGCACTGCATCCCCAGTGGTGCCAGTGCACTCTCTGGACTCACTGCACTGCATCCCCACTGGTGCCAGTGCACTCTCTGGACTCACTGCATTACATCCCCACTGGTGCCAGTGCACTCTCTGGACTCACTGCACTGCATCCCCACTGGTGCCAGTGCACTCTCTGGCGTCACTGCTTTGCATCCCCACTGGTGCCAGTGCACTCTCTGGACTCACTGCACTACATCCCCACTGGTGCCAGTGCACTCTCTGGACTCACTGCACTGCATCCCCACTGGTGCCAGTGCACTCTCTGGACTCACTGCACTGCATCCCCACTGCTGCCAGAGCACTCTCTGGAGTCACTGCACTGCATCCCCACTGGTGCCAGTGCACTCTCTGGACTCACTGCACTGCATCACCACTGCTGCCAGTGCACTCTCTAGACTCACTGCACTGCATCCCCACTGGTGCCAGTGCACTCTCTGGACTCACTGCACTGCAACCCCACTGGTGCCAGTGCACTCTCTGGACTCACTGCACTGCATCCCCACTGGTGCCAGTGCACTCTCTGGAGTCAGTGCACTGCATCCCCACTGGTGCCAATGCACTCTCTGGACTCACTGCACTGCATCACAAGTGGTGCCAGTGCACTCTCTGGAGACACTGCAGTGCATCCGCACTGGTTCCAGTGCACTCTCTCAACTCACTGCACTGCATTCCCACTGGTGCCAGTGCACTCTCTGGACTCACTGCTTTCCATTCCCACTGGTGCCATTGCACTCTCTGGACTCACTGCACTGCATCCCCACTGGTGCCAGTGCACTCTCTGGACTCACTGCACTGCATCCCCACTGGTGCCAGTGCACTCTCTGGACTCACTGCACTGCATCCCCAATGGTGCCAGTGCACTCTCTGGACTCACTGCACTGCATCTCCAGTAGTGCCAGTGCACTTTCTGGAGTCACTGCACTGCATCCCCAGTGGTGCCAGTGCACTCTCTGGACTCACTGCACTGCATTCCCACTGGTGCCAGTGCACTCTCTGGACTCACTGCTTTGCATCCCCACTGGTGCCAGTGCACTCTCTGGACTCACTGCACTGCATCCCCACTGGTGCCAGTGCACTCTCTGGAATCACTGCACTACATCCCCACTGGTGCCAGTGCACTCTCTGGACTCACTGCACTGCATCCCTAGTGGTGCCAGTGCACTCTCTGGAGTCACTGCTTTGCATCCCCACTGGTGCCAGTGCACTCTCTGGACTCACTGCACTACATCCCCACTGGTGCCAGTGCACTCTCTGGACTCACTGCACTGCATTCCCAGTGGTGCCAGTGCACTCTCTGGACTCACTGCACTGCATCCCCACTGGTGCCAGTGCACTTTCTGGAGTCACTGCACTGCATCCCTAGTGGTGCCAGTGAACTCTCTGGACTCACTGCACTGAATCCCCGGTGGTGCCAGTGCACTCTCTGGACTCACTGCACTGCATCCCCACTGGTGCCAGTGCACTCTCTGGAGTCACTGCAGTGCATCCCCACTGGTGCCAGTGCACTCTCTGGACTCACTGCACTGCATTCCCAGTGGTGCCAGTGCACTCTCTGGACTCACTGCACTGCATCCCCACTGGTGCCAGTGCACTCTCTGGACTCACTGCACTGCATCCCCACTGGTGCCAGTGCACTCTCTGGAGTCACTGCAATGCATCCCCAGTGGTGCCAGTGCACTCTCTGGAGACACTGCAGTGCATCCCCACTGGTGCCTGTGCACTCTCTGGACTCACTGCACTGCAACCCCACTGGTGCCAGTGCACTCTCTGGACTCACTACACTGCATCCCCACTGGTGCCAGTGCACACTCTGGACTCACTGCACTGCATCTCCACTGGTGCCAGTGCACTCTCTGGACTCACTGCACTGCATCCCCAGTAGTGCCAGTGCACTTTCTGGAGTCACTGCACTGCATCTCCAGTAGTGCCAGTGCACTTTCTGGAGTCACTGCACTGCATCCCTAGTGGTGCCAGTGCACTCTCTGGACTCACTGCACTGCATCCCCAGTGGTGCCACGGCACTCTCTGGACTCACTGCACTGCATCCCCACTGGTGCCAGTGCACTCTCTGGACTCATTGCACTGCACGCCCACTGGTGCCAGTGCACTCTCGGGACTCACTGCACTGCATCCCCACTGGTGCCAGTGCACTCTCTGGACTCACTGCACTGCATCCCCACTGGTGCCAGTGCACTCTCTGGACTCACTGCACTGCATCCCCACTGGTGCCAGTGCACTCTCTAGAGTCACTACACTGCATCCCCACTGGTGCCAGTGCACTCTCTGCACTCACTGCACTGCATCCCCACTGGTGCCAGTGCACTGTCTGGACTCACTGCAGTGCATCCCCACTGGTGCCAGTGCACTCTCTGGAGTCACTGCACTGCATCCCCACTGGTGCCAGTGAACTCTCTGGACTCACTGCACTGCATGCCCACTGTTGCCAGTGCACTCTCTGGACTCACTGCACTGCATCCCCAGTAGTGCCAGTGAACTCTCTGGACTCACTGCACTGCATCCCCACTGGTGCCAGTGCACTCTCTGGACTCATTGCACTGCACGCCCACTGGTGCCAGTGCACTCTCGGGACTCACTGCACTGCATCCCCACTGGTGCCAGTGCACTCTCTGCACTCACTGCACTGCATCCCCACTGGTGCCAGTGCACTCTCTGGACTCACTGCACTGCATTCCCACTGGTGCCAGTGCACTCTCTAGAGTCACTGCACTGATCCGCAGTGGTGCCAGTGCACTCTCTGGACTCACTGCACTGCATCCCCACTGGTACCAGTGCACTCTCTGGACTCACTGCACTGCATCCCCACTGGTGCCAGTGCACTCTCTGGACTCACTGCACTGCATCCCCACTGGTGCCAATGCACTCTCTGGACTCACTACACTGCATAACCACTGCTGACAGTGCACTCTCTGGAGACACTGCAGTGCATCCGCACTGGTTCCAGTGCACTCTCTCAACTCACTGCACTGCATTCCCACTGGTGCCAGTGCACTCTCTGGACTCACTGCTTTGCATCCCCACTGGTGCCATTGCACTGTCTGGACTGACTGCACTGCATCCCCACTTGTGCCAGTGCACTCTCTGGACTCACTGCACTGCATCCCCACTGGTGCCAGTGCACTCTCTGGGCTCACTGAACTGCATCCCCACTGGTGCCAGTGGACTCTCTGGACTCACTGCACTGCATCCCCACTGGTGCCAGTGCACTCTCTGGAGTCACTGCACTGCATCCCCAGTGGTGCCAGTGCACTCTCTGGACTCACTGCACTGCATCCCCACAGATGCCAGTGCACTCTCTGGACTCACTGCACTGCATCCCCACTGGTGCCAGTGCACTCTCTGGACTCACTGCACTGCAACCCCACTGGTGCCAGTGCACTCTCTGGCCTCACTACACTGCATCCCCACTGGTGCCAGTGCACTCTCTGGACTCACTGCACTGCATCCCCAGTGGTGCCAGTGCACTCTCTGGACTCACTGCACTGCATCCCGACTGGTGCCAGTGCACTCTCTGGACTCACTGCACTGCATCTCCAGTAGTGCCAGTGCACTTTCTGGAGTCACTGCACTGCATCCCTAGTGGTGCCAGTGCACTCTCTGGACTCACTGCACTGCATCCCCAGTGGTGCCACGGCACTCTCTGGACTCACTGCACTGCATCCCCACTGGTGCCAGTGCACTCTCTGGACTCACTGCACTGCATACCCACTGCTGCCAGTGCACTCTCTGGACTCACTGCACTGTATTCCCACTGGTGCCAGTGCACTCTCTGGACTCACTGCACTGCAACCCCACTGGTGCCAGTGCACTCTCTGGACTCACTACACTGCATCCCCACTGGTGCCAGTGCACTCTCTGGACTCACTGCACTGCATTCCCACTGGTGCCAGTGCACTCTCTGGACTCACTGCACTGCAACCCCACTGGTGCCAGTGCACTCTCTGGACTCACTGCACTGCATCCCCAGTGGTGCCAGTGCACTCTCTGGACTGACTGCACTGCATCCCCACTGGTGCCAGTGCACTCTCTGGACTCACTGCACTGCATACCCAGTAGTGCCAGTGCACTTTATGGAGTCACTGCACTGCATCCCTAGTGGAGCCAGTGCACTCTCTGGACTCACTGCACTGTATCCCCACTGGTGCCAGTGCACTCTCTGGACTCACTGCACTGCATCCCCACTGGTGCCAGTGCAGTCTATGGAGTCACTGCACTGCATCCCCAGTGGTGCCAGTGCACTGTCTGGACTCACTGCAGTGCATCCCCACTGGTGCCAGTGCACTCTCTGGAGTCACTGCACGGCATCCCCACTGGTGCCAGTGAACTCTCTGGACTCACTGCACTGCATCCCCACTGGTGCCAGTGCACTCTCTGGACTCACTGCACTGCATCCCCAGTAGTGCCAGTGCACTTTCTGGACTCACTGCACTGCATCCCTAGTGGTGCCAGTGCACTCTCTGGACTCACTGCACTGCATCCCCACTAGTGACAGTGCACTCTCTGGACTCACTGCACTGCATCCCCACTGGTGCCAGTGAACTCTCTGGACTCACTGCACTGCATCCCCAGTGGTGCCAGTGCACTCTCTGGACTCACTGCAGTGCATCCCCAGTGGTGCCAGTGCACTGTCTGGACTCACTGCACTGCATCCCGACTGGTGCCAGTGCACTCTCTGGAGTCACTGCACTGCATTCCCACTGGTGCCAGTGCACTCTCAGGACTCACTGCACTGCATCCCCACTGGTGCCAGTGCACTCTCTGGACTCACTGCAATGCATCCCCAGTGGTGCCAGTGCACTCTCTGGAGTCACTGCACTGCAACCCCACTGGTGCCAGTGCACTCTCTGGAGTCACTGCACTGCATCCCCAGTGATGCCAGTGCACTCTCTGGACTCACTGCACTGCATCCCCACTGGTGCCAGTGCACTCTCTGGAGACACTGCAGTGCATCCCCACTGGTGCCAGTGCACTCTCTGGAGTCACTGCTTTGCATCCCCACTGGTGCCATTGCACTCTCTGGACTGACTGCACTGCATCCCCACTGGTGCCAGTGCACTCTCTGCACTCACTGCACTGCATACCCACTGGTGCCAGTGCACTCTCTGGAGTCACTGCACTGCATCCCCACTGGTGCCAGTGCACTCTCTGGAGTCACTGCGGTGCATCCCCAGTGGTGCCAGTGCACTCTCTGGACTCACTGCACTGCATCCCCACTGGTGCCAGTGCACTCTCTGGAGTCACTGCACTGCATCCCCACTGCTGCCAGTGCACTCTCTGGAGTCACTGCACTGCATCCCCACTGGTGACAGTGCACTCTCTGGACTCACTGCACTGCATCCCCACTGGTGCCAGTGAACTCTCTGGACTCACTGCACTGCATCCCCACTGGTGCCAGTGCACTCTCTGGACTCACTGCAGTGCATCCCCAGTGGTGCCAGTGCACTGTCTGGACTCACTGCACTGCATCCCGACTGGTGCCAGTACACTCTCTGGAGTCACTGCACTGCATCCCCACTGGTGCCAGTGCACTCTCAGGACTCACTGCACTGCATCCCCACTGGTGCCAGTGCACTCTCTGGACTCACTGCAATGCATTCCCAGTGGTGCCAGTGCACTCTCTGGAGTCACTGCACTGCAACCCCACTGGTGCCAGTGCACTCTCTGGAGTCACTGCACTGCATCCCCAGTGATGCCAGTGCACTCTCTGGACTCACTGCACTGCATTCCCACTGGTGCCAGTGCACTCTCTGGAGACACTGCAGTGCATCCCCAGTGTTGCCAGTGCACTCTCTGGAGTCACTGCTTTGCATCCCCACTGGTGCCAGTGAACTCTCTGGACTGACTGCACTGCATCCCCACTGGTGCCAGTGCACTCTCTGCACTCACTGCACTGCATACCCACTGGTGCCAGTGCACTCTCTGGAGTCACTGCACTGCAACCCCACTGGTGCCAGTGCACTCTCTGGACTCACTACACTGCATCCCCAGTGGTGCCAGTGCACTCTCTGGACTCACTGCACTGCATCTCCACTGGTGCCAGTGCACTCTCTGGACTCACTGCACTGCATCCCCAGTAGTGCCAGTGCACTTTCTGGACTCACTGCAGTGCATCCCCACTGGTGCCAGTGAACTCTCTGGACTCACTGCACTGCATTCCCAGTGGTGCCAGTGCACTCTCTGGACTCACTGCACTGCATCCCCACTGGTGCCAGTGCACTTTCTGGACTCACTGCAGTGCATCCCCACTGGTGCCAGTGCACTCTCTGGAGTCACTGCACTGCATCCCCACTGGTGCCAGTGAACTCTCTGGACTCACTGCACTGCATCCCCACTGGTGCCAGTGAACTCTCTGGACTCACTGCACTGCATTCCCAGTGGTGCCAGTGCACTCTCTGGACTCACTGCACTGCATCCCCACTGGTGCCAGTGCACTTTCTGGAGTCACTGCACTGCATCCCTAGTGGTGCCAGTGAACTCTCTGGACTCACTGCACTGAATACCCGGTGGTGCCAGTGCACTCTCTGGACTAACTGCACTGCATCCCCACTGGTGCCAGTGCACTCTCTGGAGTCACTGCAGTGCATCCCCACTGGTGCCAGTGCACTCTCTGGACTCACTGCACTGCATCCCCACTGGTGCCAGTGCACTCTAAGGACTCACTACACTGCACTGCATCCCCAGTGGTGCCAGTGAACTCTCTGGACTCACTGCACTGCATCCCCAGTGGTGCCAGTGAACTCTCTGGACTCACTGCACTGCATCCCCAGTGGTGCCAGTGCACTCTCTGGACTCACTGCACTGCATCCCCACTGGTGCCAGTGCACTCTCTGGACTCACTGCACTACATCCCCACTGGTGCCAGTGCACTCTCTGGACTCACTGCACTGCATCCCCAAGAGTGCCAGTGCACTCTCTGGAGTCACTGCTTTGCATCCCCACTGGTGCCAGTGCACTCTCTGGACTCACTGCACTACATCCCCACTGGTGCCAGTGCACTCTCTGGACTCACTGCACTGCATCCCCACTGGTGCCAGTGCACTCTCTGGACTCACTGCACTGCATCCCCACTGCTGCCAGAGCACTCTCTGGAGTCACTGCACTGCATCCCCACTGGTGCCAGTGCACTCTCTGGACTCACTGCACTGCATCACCACTGCTGCCAGTGCACTCTCTAGACTCACTGCACTGCATCCCCACTGGTGCCAGTGCACTCTCTGGACTCACTGCACTGCAACCCCACTGGTGCCAGTGCACTCTCTGGACTCACTGCACTGCATCCCCACTGGTGCCAGTGCACTCTCTGGAGTCAGTGCACTGCATCCCCACTGGTGCCAATGCACTCTCTGGACTCACTGCACTGCATCACAAGTGGTGCCAGTGCACTCTCTGGAGACACTGCAGTGCATCCGCACTGGTTCCAGTGCACTCTCTCAACTCACTGCACTGCATTCCCACTGGTGCCAGTGCACTCTCTGGACTCACTGCTTTCCATTCCCACTGGTGCCATTGCACTCTCTGGACTCACTGCACTGCATCCCCACTGGTGCCAGTGCACTCTCTGGACTCACTGCACTGCATCCCCACTGGTGCCAGTGCACTCTCTGGACTCACTGCACTGCATCCCCAATGGTGCCAGTGCACTCTCTGGACTCACTGCACTGCATCTCCAGTAGTGCCAGTGCACTTTCTGGAGTCACTGCACTGCATCCCCAGTGGTGCCAGTGCACTCTCTGGACTCACTGCACTGCAATCCCACTGGTGCCAGTGCACTCTCTGGACTCACTGCTTTGCATCCCCACTGGTGCCAGTGCACTCTCTGGACTCACTGCACTGCATCCCCACTGGTGCCAGTGCACTCTCTGGAATCACTGCACTACATCCCCACTGGTGCCAGTGCACTCTCTGGACTCACTGCACTGCATCCCTAGTGGTGCCAGTGCACTCTCTGGAGTCACTGCTTTGCATCCCCACTGGTGCCAGTGCACTCTCTGGACTCACTGCACTACATCCCCACTGGTGCCAGTGCACTCTCTGGACTCACTGCACTGCATTCCCAGTGGTGCCAGTGCACTCTCTGGACTCACTGCACTGCATCCCCACTGGTGCCAGTGCACTTTCTGGAGTCACTGCACTGCATCCCTAGTGGTGCCAGTGAACTCTCTGGACTCACTGCACTGAATCCCCGGTGGTGCCAGTGCACTCTCTGGACTCACTGCACTGCATCCCCACTGGTGCCAGTGCACTCTCTGGAGTCACTGCAGTGCATCCCCACTGGTGCCAGTGCACTCTCTGGACTCACTGCACTGCATTCCCAGTGGTGCCAGTGCACTCTCTGGACTCACTGCACTGCATCCCCACTGGTGCCAGTGCACTTTCTGGAGTCACTGCACTGCATCCCTAGTGGTGCCAGTGAACTCTCTGGACTCACTGCACTGAATCCCCGGTGGTGCCAGTGCACTCTCTGGACTCACTGCACTGCATCCCCACTGGTGCCAGTGCACTCTCTGGAGTCACTGCAGTGCATCCCCACTGGTGCCAGTGCACTCTCTGGACTCACTGCACTGCATCCCCACTGGTGCCAGTGCACTCTAAGGACTCACTACACTGCACTGCATCCCCAGTGGTGCCAGTGAACTCTCTGGACTCACTGCACTGCATCCCCAGCGGTGCCAATGAACTCTCTGGACTCACTGCACTGCATCCCCAGTGGTGCCAGTGCACTCTCTGGACTCACTGCACTGCATCCCCACTGGTGCCAGTGCACTCTCTGGACTCACTGCACTACATCCCCAGTGGTGCCAGTGCACTCTCTGGACTCACTGCACTGCATCCCCACTGGTGCCAGTGCACTCTCTGGACTCACTGCACTGCATCCCCACTGCTGCCAGAGCACTCTCTGGAGTCACTGCACTGCATCCCCACTGGTGCCAGTGCACTCTCTGGACTCACTGCACTGCATCCCCACTGGTGCCAGTGCACTCTCTGGACTCACTGCACTGCATCCCCACTGCTGCCAGAGCACTCTCTGCAGTCACTGCACTGCATCCCTAGTGGTGCCAGTGCACTCTCTGGACTCACTGCACTGCATCACCACTGCTGCAAGTGCACTCTCTAGACTCACTGCACTGCATCCCCACTGGTGCCAGTGCACTCTCTGGACTCACTGCACTGCAACCCCACTGGTGCCAGTGCACTCTCTGGACTCACTGCACTGCATCCCCACTGGTGCCAGTGCACTCTCTGGACTCACTGCACTGCAGCCCCACTGGTGCCAGTGCACTCTCTGGACTCACTGCACTGCATCCCCAGTGGTGCCAGTGCACTCTCTGGAGACACTGCAGTGCATCCGCACTGGTTCCAGTGCACTCTCTCAACTCACTGCACTGCATTCCCACTGGTGCCAGTGCACTCTCTGCACTCACTGCTTTGCATCCCCACTGGTGCCAGTGCACTCTCTGGACTCACTGCACTGCATCCCCACTGGTGCCAGTGCACTCTCTGGACTCACTGCACTGCATCCCCACTGGTGCCAGTGCACTCTCTGGACTCACTGCACTGCATCCCCACTGGTGCCAGTGCACTCTCTGGACTCACTGCACTGCATCTCCAGTAGTGCCAGTGCACTTTCTGGAGTCACTGCACTGCATCCCCAGTGGTGCCAGTGCACTCTCTGGACTCACTGCACTGCATTCCCACTGGTGCCAGTGCACTCTCTGGACTCACTGCTTTGCATCCCCACTGGTGCCATTGCACTCTCCGGACTCACTGCAGTGCATCCCCACTGGTGCCAGTGCACTCTCTGGACTCACTGCACTACATCCCCACTGGTGCCAGTGCACTCTCTGGACTCACTGCTTTGCATCCCCACTGGTGCCAGTGCACTCTCTGGAGTCACTGCTTTGCATCCCCACTGGTGCCAGTGCACTCTCTGGACTCACTGCACTACATCCCCACTGGTGCCAGTGCACTCTCTGGACTCACTACACTGCATCTCCACTGGTGCCAGTGCACTCTCTGGACTCACTGCACTGCATCCCCAGCAGTGCCAGTGCACTTTCTGGAGTCACTTCACTGCATCCCTAGTGGTGCCAGTGCACTCTCTGGAGTCACTGCACTGCATCCCCAGTGGTGCCAGTGCACTCTCTGGACTCACTGCACTGCCTCCCCACTGGTGCCAGTGCACTCTCTGGAGTCACTGCTCTGCATCCCCACTGGTGCCAGTGCACTGTCTGGACTCACTGCAGTGCATCCCCACTGGTGCCAGTGCACTCCCTGGACTCACTGCACTGCATCCCCACTGGTGCCAGTGCACTCT
Organism: Anser brachyrhynchus; assembly: GCF_964034855.1. Taxonomy (NCBI): domain Eukaryota; kingdom Metazoa; phylum Chordata; class Aves; order Anseriformes; family Anatidae; genus Anser; species Anser brachyrhynchus. The sequence goes on from NC_137716.1 coordinate 1,248,885, forward strand.
CTGGAGTCACTGCACTGCATCCCCAGTGGTGCCAGTGCACTCTCTGGACTCACTGCACTGCATCCCCAGTGGTGCCAGTGCACTCTCTGGACTCACTGCACTGCATCCCCACTGGTGCCAGTGCACTCTCTGGAGTCACTGCACGACATCCCCACTGGTGCCAGTGCACTCTCTGGAGTCACTGCAATGCATCCCCAGTGGTGCCAGTGCACTCTCTGGACTCACTGCACTGCATCCCCACTGGTGCCAGTGCACTCTCTGGAGTCACTGCACTGCATCCCCAGTGATGCCAGTGCACTCTCTGGACTCACTGCACTGCATCCCCAGTGGTGCCAGTGCACTCTATGGAGACACTGCAGTGCATCCTCAGTGGTGCCAGTGCACTCTCTGGTGTCACTGCTTTGCATCCCCACTGGTGCCAGTGCACTCTCTGGACTCACTGCACTGCATCCCCACTGGTGCCAGTGCACTCTCTGGACTCACTGCACTGCATCCCCAAGAGTGCCAGTGCACTTTCTGGAGTCACTGCACTGCATCCCTAGTGGTGCCAGTGCACTCTCTGGACTCACTGCACTGAATCCCCGGTGGTGCCAGTGCACTCTCTGGACTCACTGCACTGCATCCCCAGTGGTGCCAGTGCACTCTCTGGACTCACTGCACTGCAACCCCACTGGTGCCAGTACACTCTAAGGACTCACTACACTGCACTGCATCCCCAGTGGTGCCAGTGAACTCTCTGGACTCACTGCACTGCATCCCCAGTGGTGCCAGTGCACTCTCTGGACTCACTGCACTGCATCCCCAGTGGTGCCAGTGCACTCTCTGGAGTCACTGCTTTGCATCCCCACTAGTGCCAGTGCACTCTCTGGACTCACTGCACTACATCCCCACTGGTGCCAGTACACTCTCTGGACTCACTGCACTGCATCCCCACTGGTGCAAGTGCACTCTCTGGACTCACTGCACTGCATCCCCACTGCTGCCAGAGCACTCTCTGGAGTCACTGCACTGCATCCCCACTGGTGCCAGTGCACTCTCTGGAGTCACTGCACTGCATCCCCACTGGTGCCAGTGCACTCTCTAGACTCACTGCACTGCATCCCCACTGCTGCCAGTGCACTCTCTGGACTCACTGCACTGCATCCCCACTGGTGCCAGTGCACTCTCTGGACTCACTGCACTGCATCCCCACTGGTGCCAGTGCACTCTCTGGACTCACTGCACTGCATCCCCAGTGGTGCCAGTGCACTGTCTGGACTCACTGCACTGCATCCCCACTGGTGCCAGTACACTCTAAGGACTCACTACACTGCACTGCATCCCCAGTGGTGCCAGTGAACTCTCTGGACTCACTGCACTGCATCCCTAGTGGTGCCAGTGCACTCTCTGGACTCACTGCACTGCATCCCCAGTGGTGCCAGTGCACTCTCTGGACTCACTGCACTGCATCCCCACTGGTGCCAGTGCACTCTCTGGACTCACTGCACTACATCCCCACTGGTGCCAGTGCACTCTCTGCACTCACTGCACTGCATCCCCACTGGTGTCTGTGCACTCTCTGGAGTCACTGCTTTGCATACCCACTAGTGCCAGTGCACTCTCTGGACTCACTGCACTACATCCCCACTGGTGCCAGTGCACTCTCTGGACTCACTGCACTGCATCCCCACTGGTGCAACTGCACTCTCTGGACTCACTGCACTGCATCCCCACTGGTGCCAGTGAACTCTCTGGGCTCACTGCACTGCATCCCCACTGGTGCCAGTGGACTCTCTGGACTCACTGCACTGCATCCCTAGTGGTGCCAGTGCACTCTCTAGACTCACTGCACTGCATCCCCACTGCTGCCAGTGCACTCTCTGGACTCACTGCACTGCATCCCCACTGGTGCCAGTGCACTCTCTGGACTAACTGCACTGCATCCCCACTGCTGCCAGTGCACTCTCTGGACTCACTGCACTGCATCCCCACTGGTGCCACTGCACTCTCTGGAGACTCTGCAGTGCATCCCCAGTGGTTCCAGTGCACTCTCTCAACTCACTGCACTGCATTCCCACTGGTGCCAGTGCACTCTCTGGACTCACAGCTTTGCATCCCCACTGGTGCCACTGCACTCTCTGGACTCACTGCACTGCATCCCCACTGGTGCCAGTGCACTCTCTGGAGTCACTGCTTTGCATCCCCACTGGTGCCAGTGCACTCTCTGGACTCACTGCACTACATCCCCAAAGGTGCCAGTGCACTCTCTGGACTCACTGCACTGCATCCCCACTGCTGCCAGAGCACTCTCTGGAGTCACTGCACTGCATCCCCACTGGTGCCAGTGCACTCTCTGGAGTCACTGCACTGCATCCCCACTGGTGCCAGTGCACTCTCTGGACTCACTGCACTGCATCCCCTCTGGTGCCAGTGCACTCTCTGGACTCACTGCTTTGCATCCCCACTGGTGCCATTGCACTCTCTGGACTGACTGCACTGCATCCCCAGTGGTGCCAGTGCACTCTCTGGACTCACTGCACTGCATCCCCAGTGTTGCCAGTGCACTCTCTGGGCTCAACGCACTGCATCCCCACTGGTGCCAGTGGACTCTCTGGACTCACTGCACTGCATCCCCAGTGGTGCCAGTGCACTCTCTGGACTCACTGCACTGCATCCCCACTGCTGCCACTGCACTCTCTGGACTCACTGCACTGCATCCCCACTGCTGCCAGTGCACTCTCTGGACTCACTGCACTGCATCCCCACTGGTGCCAGTGCACTCTCTGGACTCACTGCACTGCAACCCCACTGGTGCCAGTGCACTCTCTGGACTCAATACACTGCATCCCCACTGGTGCCAGTGCACTCTCTGGACTCACTGCACTGCATCCCCACTGGTGCCAGTGCACTCTCTGGACTCACTGCACTGCATCCCGACTGGTGCCAGTGCACTCTCTGGACTCACTGCACTGCATCTCCAGTAGTGCCAGTGCACTTTCTGGAGTCACTGCACTGCATCCCTAGTGGTGCCAGTGCACTCTCTGGACTCACTGCACTGCATCCCCACTGGTGCCACGGCACTCTCTGGACTCACTGCACTGCATCACCACTGGTGCCAGTGCACTCTCAGGAGTCACTGCACTGCATCCCCACTGGTGCCAGTGCACTGTCTGGACTCACTGCAGTGCATCCCCACTGGTGCCAGTGCACTCTATGGAGTCACTGCACTGCATCCCCACTGGTGCCAGTGAACTCTCTGGACTCACTGCACTGCATCCCCACTGGTGCCAGTGCACTCTCTGGACTCACTGCACTGCATCCCCAGTAGTGCCAGTGCACTTTCTGGACTCACTGCACTGCATCCCCACTGGTGCCAGTGCAGTCTCTGGAGTCACTGCAGTGCATCCCCAGTGGTGCCAGTGCACTCTCTGGACTCACTGCACTGCATCCCCACTGGTGCCAGTGAACTCTCTGGACTCACTGCACTGCATCCCCACTGGTGCCAGTGCACTCTCTGGACTCATTGCACTGCACGCCCACTGGTGCCAGTGCACTCTCGGGACTCACTGCACTGCATCCCCACTGGTGCCAGTGCACTCTCTGCACTCACTGCACTGCATCCCCACTGGTGCCAGTGCACTCTCTGGACTCACTGCACTGCATCCCCACTGGTGCCAGTGCACTCTCTAGAGTCACTACACTGAATCCCCACTGGTGCCAGTTCACTCTCTAGAGTCACTGCACTGATCCGCAGTGGTGCCAGTGCACTCTCTGGACTCACTGCACTGCATCCCCACTGGTACCAGTGCACTCTCTGGACTCACTGCACTGCATCCCCACTGGTGCCAGTGCACTCTTTGGAGTCACTGCAATGCATCCCCAGTGGTGCCAGTGCACTCTCTGGAGACACTGCAGTGCATCCCCACTGGTGCCAGTGCACTCTCTGGACTCACTACACTGCATCCCCACTGGTGCCAGTGCACTCTCTGGACTCACTGAACTGCATCCCCACTGGTGCCAGTGCACTCTCTGGACTCACTGCACTGCATCCCCAGTAGTGCCAGTGCACTTTCTGGAGTCACTGCACTGCATCCCTAGTGGTGCCAGTGAACTCTCTGGACTCACTTCACTGAATCCCCGATGGTGCCAGTGCACTCTAAGGACTCACTACACTGCACTGCATCCCCAGTGGTGCCAGTGAACTCTCTGGACTCACTGCACTGCATCCCCACTGGTGCCAGTGCACTCTCTGGACTCACTGCACTGCATCCCCACTGGTGCCAGTGCACTCTCTGGACTCACTGCACTGCATCCCCAGTAGTGCCAGTGCACTCTCTGGACTCACTGCACTGCATCCCCAGTGGTGCCAGTGCACTCTCTGGACTCACTGCACTGCATCCCCAGTGGTGCCAGTGCACTCTCTGGACTCACTGCACTGCATCCCCACTGCTGCCAGTGCACTCTCTGGACTCACTGCACTGCATCCCCACTGGTGCCAGTGCACTCTCTGGACTCACTGCACTGCATCCCCACTGGTGCCAGTGCACTCTCTGGACTCACTGCACTGAATCCCCACTGCTCACAGTGCACTCTCTAGAGTCACTGCACTCCAACCCCACTGGTGCCAGTGCACTCTATGGAGTCACTGCACTTATCCCCACTAGTGCCAGTGCACTCTCTGGACTCACTGCACTGCATCCCCCCTGGTGCCAGTGCACTCTCTGGACTCACTGCACTGCATCCCCAGTGGTGCCAGTGCACTCTCTGGAGTCACTGCACTGCATCCCCACAGATGCCAGTGCACTCTCTGGACTCACTGCACTGCATCCCCACTGGTGCCAGTGCACTATCTGAACTCACTGCACTGCATCCCCATTGGTACCAGTGCACTCTCCGGAGACACTGCAGTGCATCCCCAGTGGTGCCAGTGCACTCTCTAGAGTCGCTGCACTGCATCCCCACTGGTGCCAGTGCACTTTCTGGAGTCACTGCACTGCATGCCAAGCGGTGCCAGTGAACTCTCTGGACTCACTGCACTGCATCCCCACGTGGTGCCAGTGCACTCTCTGGACTCACTGCACTGCATCCCCACTGGTGCCAGTGCACTCTCTGGACTCACTTCACTGCATCCCTACTGGTGCCAGTGCACTCTCTGGAGTCACTGCACTGCATCCCCACTGGTGCCAGTACACTCTCTGGACTCACTGCACTGCATCCCCACTGGTGCCAGTGCACTCTCTGGACTCACTGCACTGCATCCCCACTGGTGCCAATGCACTCTCTGGACTCACTGCACTGCATAACCACTACTGCCAGTGCACTCTCTGGAGACACTGCAGTGCATTCCCACTGGTTCCAGTGCACTCTCTCAACTCACTGCACTGCATTCCCACTGGTGGCAGTGCACTCTCTGGACTCACTGCTTTGCATCCCCACTGGTGCCATTGCACTGTCTGGACTGACTGCACTGCATCCCCACTTGTGCCAGTGCACTCTCTGTACTCACTGCACTGCATCCCCACTGGTGCCAGTGCACTCTCTGGGCTCGCTGAACTGCATCCCCACTGGTGCCAGTGGACTCTCTGGACTCACTGCACTGCATCCCCACTGGTGCCAGTGCACTCTCTGGAGTCACTGCACTGCATCCCCAGTGGTGCCAGTGCACTCTCTGGACTCACTGCACTGCATCCCCACTGCTGCCAGTGCACTCTCTGGACTCACTGCACTGCATCCCCACTGGTGCCAGTGCACTCTCTGGACTCACTGCACTGCAACCCCACTGGTGCCAGTGCACTCTCTGGACTCACTACACTGCATCCCCACTGGTGCCAGTGCACTCTCTAGACTCACTGCACTGCATCCCCAGTGGTGCCAGTGCACTCTCTGGACTCACTGCACTGCATCCCGACTGGTGCCAGTGCACTCTCTGGACTAACTGCACTGCATCTCCAGTAGTGCCAGTGCACTTTCTGGAGTCACTGCACTGCATCCCCAGTGGTGCCAGTGCACTCTCTGGACTCACTGCACTGCATCCCCAGTGGTGCCACGGCACTCTCTGGACTCACTGCACTGCATCCCCACTGGTGCCAGTGCACTCTCTGGAGTCACTGCACTGCATCCCCACTGGTGCCAGTGCACTGTCTGGACTCACTGCACTGCATCCCCACTGGTGCCAGTGCACTCTCTGGAGTCACTGCACTGCATCCCCACTGGTGCCAGTGAACTCTCTGGACTCACTGCACTGCATGCCCACTGGTGCCAGTGCACTCTCTGGACTCACTGCACTGCATCCCCAGTAGTGCCAGTGAACTCTCTGGACTCACTGCACTGCATCCCCACTGGTGCCAGTGCACTCTCTGGACTCATTGCACTGCACGCCCACTGGTGCCAGTGCACTCTCGGGACTCACTGCACTGCATCCCCACTGGTGCCAGTGCACTCTCTGCACTCACTGCACTGCATCCCCACTGGTGCCAGTGCACTCTCTGGACTCACTGCACTGCATCCCCACTGGTGCCAGTGCACTCTCTAGAGTCACTGCACTGCATCCCCACTGGTGCCAGTTCACTCTCTAGAGTCACTGCACTGATCCGCAGTGGTGCCAGTGCACTCTCTGGACTCACTGCACTGCATCCCCACTGGTACCAGTGCACTCTCTGGACTCACTGCACTGCATCCCCACTGGTGCCAGTGCACTCTCTGGAGTCACTGCAATGCATCCCCACTGGTGCCAGTGCACTCTCTGGAGACACTGCAGTGCATCCCCACTGGTGCCTGTGCACTCTCTGGACTCACTGCACTGCAACCCCACTGGTGCCAGTGCACTCTCTGGACTCACTACACTGCATCCCCACTGGTGCCAGTGCACACTCTGGACTCACTGCACTGCATCTCCACTGGTGCCAGTGCACTCTCTGGACTCACTGCACTGCATCCCCAGTAGTGCCAGTGCACTTTCTGGAGTCACTGCACTGCATCTCCAGTAGTGCCAGTGCACTTTCTGGAGTCACTGCACTGCATCCCTAGTGGTGCCAGTGCACTCTCTGGACTCACTGCACTGCATACCCACTGGTGCCAGTGCACTCTCTGGACTCACTGCACTGCATCCCCAGTGGTGCCAGTGCACTCTCTGGAGTCACTGCACTGCATCCCCACTGGTGCCAGTGCACTCTCTGGACTCACTGCAGTGCATCCCCACTGGTGCCAGTGCACTCTCTGGAGTCACTGCACTGCATCCCCACTGGTGCCAGTGCACTGTCTGGACTCACTGCACTGCATCCCCACTGGTGCCAGTGCACTCTCTGGAGTCACTGCACTGCATCCCCACTGGTGCCAGTGAACTCTCTGGAGTCACTGCACTGCATGCCCACTGCTGCCAGTGCACTCTCTGGACTCACTGCACTGCATCCCCAGTAGTGCCAGTGAACTCTCTGGACTCACTGCACTGCATCCCCACTGCTGCCAGTGCACTCTCTGGACTCATTGCACTGCACGCCCACTGGTGCCAGTGCACTCTCGGGACTCACTGCACTGCATCCCCAGTGGTGCCAGTGCACTCTCTGGACTCACTGCACTGCATCCCCACTGGTGCCAGTGCACTCTCTGGACTCACTGCACTGCATCCCCACTGGTGCCAGTTCACTCTCTAGAGTCACTGCACTGATCCGCAGTGGTGCCAGTGCACTCTCTGGACTCACTGCACTGCATCCCCACTGGTACCAGTGCACTCTCTGGACTCACTGCACTGCATCCCCACTGGTGCCAGTGCACTCTCTAGAGTCACTGCACTGAATCCCCAGTGGTGCCAGTGCACTCTCTGGAGACACTGCAGTGCATCCCCACTGGTGCCTGTGCACTCTCTGGACTCACTGCACTGCAACCCCACTGGTGCCAGTGCACTCTCTGGACTCACTACACGGCATCCCCACTGGTGCCAGTGCACTCTCTGGACTCACTCCACTGCATCCCCACTGGTGCCAGTGCACTCTCTGGACTCACTACACTGCATCCCCACTGGTGCCAGTGCACTCTCTGGAGTCACTGCACTGCATCCGCACTGGTGCCAGTGAACTCTCTGGAGTCACTGCACTGCATGCCCACTGCTGCCAGTGCACTCTCTGGACTCACTGCACTGCATCCCCAGTAGTGCCAGTGAACTCTCTGGACTCACTGCACTGCATCCCCACTGCTGCCAGTGCACTCTCTGGACTCATTGCACTGCACGCCCACTGGTGCCAGTGCACTCTCGGGACTCACTGCACTGCATCCCCAGTGGTGCCAGTGCACTCTCTGCACTCACTGCACTGCATCCCCACTGGTGCCAGTGCACTCTCTGGACTCACTGCACTGCATCCCCACTGGTGCCAGTGCACTCTCTAGAGTCACTGCACTGAATCCCCACTGGTGCCAGTTCACTCTCTAGAGTCACTGCACTGATCCGCAGTGGTGCCAGTGCACTCTCTGGACTCACTGCACTGCATCCCCACTGGTACCAGTGCACTCTCTGGACTCACTGCACTGCATCCCCACTGGTGCCAGTGCACTCTCTGGAGTCACTGCAATGCATCCCCAGTGGTGCCAGTGCACTCTCTGGAGACACTGCAGTGCATCCCCACTGGTGCCTGTGCACTCTCTGGACTCACTGCACTGCAACCCCACTGGTGCCAGTGCACTCTCTGGACTCACTACACTGCATCCCCACTGGTGCCAGTGCACACTCTGGACTCACTGCACTGCATCTCCACTGGTGCCAGTGCACTCTCTGGACTCACTGCACTGCATCCCCAGTAGTGCCAGTGCACTTTCTGGAGTCACTGCACTGCATCTCCAGTAGTGCCAGTGCACTTTCTGGAGTCACTGCACTGCATCCCTAGTGGTGCCAGTGCACTCTCTGGACTCACTGCACTGCATCCCCAGTGGTGCCACGGCACTCTCTGGACTCACTGCACTGCATCCCCACTGGTGCCAGTGCACTCTCTGGAGTCACTGCACTGCATCCCCACTGGTGCCAGGGCACTCTCTGGACTCACTGCACTGCATCCCCACTGGTGCCAGTGCACTCTCTGGAGTCACTGCACTGCATCCCCACTGGTGCCAGTGCACTGTCTGGACTCACTGCAGTGCATCCCCACTGGTGCCAGTGCACTCTCCGGAGTCACTGCACTGCATCCCCACTGGTGCCAGTGAACTCTCTGGACTCACTGCACTGCATCCCCACTGGTGCCAGTGCACTCTCTGGACTCATTGCACTGCACGCCCACTGGTGCCAGTGCACTCTCGGGACTCACTGCACTGCATCCCCACTGGTGCCAGTGCAGTCTCTGCACTCACTGCACTGCATCCCCACTGGTGCCAGTGCACTCTCTGGACTCACTGCACTGCATTCCCACTGGTGCCAGTGCACTCTCTAGAGTCACTGCACTGATCCGCAGTGGTGCCAGTGCACTCTCTGGACTCACTGCACTGCATCCCCACTGGTACCAGTGCACTCTCTGGACTCACTGCACTGCATCCCCACTAGTGCCAGTGCACTCTCTGGACTCACTGCACTGCATCCCCACTGGTGCCAATGCACTCTCTGGACTCACTGCACTGCATAACCACTGCTGCCAGTGCACTCTCTGGAGACACTGCAGTGCATCCGCACTGGTTCCAGTGCACTCTCTCAACTCACTGCACTGCATTCCCACTGGTGCCAGTGCACTCTCTGGACTCACTGCTTTGCATCCCCACTGTTGCCATTGCACTGTCTGGACTGACTGCACTGCATCCCCACTTGTGCCAGTGCACTCTCTGTACTCACTGCACTGCATCCCCACTGGTGCCAGTGCACTCTCTGGGCTCACTGAACTGCATCCCCACTGGTGCCAGTGGACTCTCTGGACTCACTGCACTGCATCCCCACTGGTGCCAGTGCACTCTCTGGAGTCACTGCACTGCATCCCCAGTGGTGCCAGTGCACTCTCTGGACTCACTGCACTGCATCCCCACAGATGCCAGTGCACTCTCTGGACTCACTGCACTGCATCCCCACTGGTGCCAGTGCACTCTCTGGACTCAGTGCACTGCATCCCCAGTGGTGCCAGTGCACTCTCTGGACTCACTGCACTGCATCCCGACTGGTGCCAGTGCACTCTCTGGACTCACTGCACTGCATCCCGACTGGTGCCAGTGCACTCTCTGGACTCACTGCACTGCATCTCCAGTAGTGCCAGTGCACTCTCTGGACTCACTGCACTGCATCCCGACTGGTGCCAGTGCACTCTCTGGACTCACTGCACTGCATCCCCACTGGTGCCAGTGCACTCTCTGGACTCACTGCACTGCATCTCCAGTAGTGCCAGTGCACTTTCTGGAGTCACTGCACTGCATCCCTAGTGGTGCCAGTGCACTCTCTGGACTCACTGCACTGCATCCCCAGTGGTGCCACGGCACTCTCTGGACTCACTGCACTGCATCCCCACTGGTGCCAGTGCACTCTCTGGAGTCACTGCACTGCATCCCCACTGGTGCCAGTGCACTCTCTGGACTCACTGCACTGCATCCCCAGTGGTGCCAGTGCACTCTCTGGAGTCACTGCACTGCATCCCCACTGGTGCCAGTGAACTCTCTGGACTCACTGCACTGCATGCCCACTGGTGCCAGTGCACTCTCTGGACTCACTGCACTGCATCCCCAGTAGTGCCAGTGAACTCTCTGGACTCACTGCACTGCATCCCCACTGGTGCCAGTGCACTCTCTGGACTCATTGCACTGCACGCCCACTGGTGCCAGTGCACTCTCGGGACTCACTGCACTGCATCCCCACTGGTGCCAGTGCACTCTCTGCACTCACTGCACTGCATCCCCACGGGTGCCAGTGCACTCTCTGGACTCACTGCACTGCATCCCCACTGGTGCCAGTGCACTCTCTAGAGTCACTGCACTGAATCCCCACTGGTGCCAGTTCACTCTCTAGCGTCACTGCACTGATCCGCAGTGGTGCCAGTGCACTCTCTGGACTCACTGCACTGCATCCCCACTGGTACCAGTGCACTCTCTGGACTCACTGCACTGCATCCCCACTGGTGCCAGTGCACTCTCTGGAGTCACTGCAATGCATCCCCAGTGGTGCCAGTGCACTCTCTGGAGACACTGCAGTGCATCCCCACTGGTGCCTGTGCACTCTCTGGACTCACTGCACTGCAACCCCACTGGTGCCAGTGCACTCTCTGGACTCACTACACTGCATCCCCACTGGTGCCAGTGCACTCTCTGGACTCACTGCACTGCATCTCCACTGGTGCCAGTGCACTCTCTGGACTCACTGCACTGCATCCCCAGTAGTGCCAGTGCACTTTCTGGAGTCACTGCACTGCATCTCCAGTCTTGCCAGTGCACTTTCTGGAGTCACTGCACTGCATCACTAGTGGTGCCAGTGCACTCTCTGGACTCACTGCACTGCATACCCAGTGGTGCCACGGCACTCTCTGGACTCACTGCACTGCATCCCCACTGGTGCCAGTGCACTCTCCGGAGTCACTGCACTGCATCCCCACTGGTGCCAGTGCACTCTCTGGACTCACTGCAGTGCATCCCCACTGGTGCCAGTGCACTCTCTGGAGTCACTGCACTGCATCCCCACTGGTGCCAGTGCACTGTCTGGACTCACTGCACTGCATCCCCACTGGTGCCAGTGCACTTTCTGGAGTCACTGCACTGCATCCCCACTGGTGCCAGTGAACTCTCTGGACTCACTGCACTGCATGCCCACTGCTGCCAGTGCACTCTCTGGACTCACTGCACTGCATCCCCAGTAGTGCCAGTGAACTCTCTGGACTCACTGCACTGCATCCCCACTGGTGCCAGTGCACTCTCTGGACTCATTGCACTGCACGTCCACTGGTGCCAGTGCACTCTCGGGACTCACTGCACTGCATCCCCACTGGTGCCAGTGCACTCTCTGCACTCACTGCACTGCATCCCCACTGCTGCCAGTGCACTCTCTGGACTCACTGCACTGCATCCCCACTGGTGCCAGTGCACTCTCTAGAGTCACTGCACTGCATCCCCACTGGTGCCAGTTCACTCTCTAGAGTCACTGCACTGATCCGCAGTGGTGCCAGTGCACTCTCTGGACTCACTGCACTGCATCCCCACTGGTACCAGTGCACTCTCTGGACTCACTGCACTGCATCCCCACTGGTGCCAGTGCACTCTCTGGAGTCACTGCAATGCATCCCCAGTGGTGCCAGTGCACTCTCTGGACTCACTGCACTGCATACCCACTGGTGCCAGTGCACTCTCTGCACTCACTGCACTGCAACCCCACTGGTGCCAGTGCACTCTCTGGACTCACTACACTGCATCCCCACTGGTGCCAGTGCACTCTCTGGACTCACTGCACTGCATCTCCACTGGTGCCAGTGCACTATAAGAACTCACTGCACTGCATCCCCAGTAGTGCCAGTGCACTTTCTGGAGTCACTGCACTGCATCTCCAGTAGTGCCAGTGCACTTTCTGGAGTCACTGCACTGCATCCCTAGTGGTGCCAGTGCACTCTCTGGACTCACTGCACTGCATCCCCAGTGGTGCCACGGCACTCTCTGGACTCACTGCACTGCATCCCCAGTGGTGCCAGTGCACTCTCTGGAGTCACTGCACTGCATCCCCACTGGTGCCAGTGCACTCTCTGGACTCACTGCACTGCATCCCCACTGGTGCCAGTGCACTCTCTGGAGTCACTGCACTGCATCCCCACTGGTGCCAGTGCACTGTCTGGACTCACTGCAGTGCATCCCCACTGGTGCCAGTGCACTCTCTGGACTCACTGCACTGCATCCCCACTGGTGCCAGTGAACTCTCTGGACTCACTGCACTGCATCCCCACTGGTGCCAGTGCACTCTCTGGACTCACTGCACTGCATCCCCAGTAGTGCCAGTGAACTCTCTGGACTCACTGCACTGCATCCCCACTGGTGCCAGTGCACTCTCTGGACTCATTGCACTGCACGCCCACTGGTGCCAGTGCACTCTCGGGACTCACTGCACTGCATCCCCACTGGTGCCAGTGCACTCTCTGCACTCACTGCACTGCCTCCCCACTGGTGCCAGTGCACTCTCTGGACTCACTGCACTGCATTCCCACTGGTGCCAGTGCACTCTCTAGAGTCACTGCACTGATCCGCAGTGGTGCCAGTGCACTCTCTGGACTCACTGCACTGCATCCCCACTGGTACCAGTGCACTCTCTGGACTCACTGCACTGCATCCCCACTGGTGCCAGTGCACTCTCTGGAGTCACTGCAATGCATCCCCAGTGGTGCCAGTGCACTCTCTGGAGACACTGCAGTGCATCCCCACTGGTGCCAGTGCACTCTCTGGACTCACTGCACTGCAAACCCACTGGTGCCAGTGCACTCTCTGGACTCACTACACTGCATCCCCACTGGTGCCAGTGCACTCTCTGGACTCACTGCACTGCATCCCCAGTGGTGCCAGTGCACTCTCTGGACTCACTGCACTGCATCCCGACTGGTGCCAGTGCACTCTCTGGACTCACTGCACTGCATCTCCAGTAGTGCCAGTGCACTTTCTGGAGTCACTGCACTGCATCCCTAGTGGTGCCAGTGCACTCTCTGGACTCACTGCACTGCATCCCCAGTGGTGCCATGGCACTCTCTGGACTCACTGCAGTGCATCCCCAGTGGTGCCAGTGCACTCTCTGGAGTCACTGCACTGCATCCCTGGTGGTGCCAGTGAACTCTCTGGACTCACTGCACTGCATCCCCACTGGTGCCAGTGCACTCTCTGGACTCACTGCACTGCATCCCCAGTAGTGCCAGTGCACTTTCTGGACTCACTGCACTGCATCCCTAGTGGTGCCAGTGCACTCTCTGGAGTCACTGCACTGCATCCCCACTGGTGCCAGTGCTCTCTCTGGACTCACTGCACTGCATCCCCACTGGTGCCAGTGAACTCTCTGGAGTCATTGCACTGCATCCCCACTGGTGCCAGTGCACTCTCTGGACTCATTGCACTGCACGCCCACTGGTGCCAGTGCACTCTCTGGACTCACTGCACTGCATCCCCACTGCTGCCAGTGCACTCTCTGCACTCACTGCACTGCATCCCCACTGGTGCCAGTGCACTCTCTGGACTCACTGCACTGCATCCCCAGTAGTACCACTGCACTCTCTAGACTCACTGCACTGCATCCCCACTGGTGCCAGTTCACTCTCTAGAGTCACTGCACTGACCAAAATGGTGGTGCCAGTGCACTCTCTGGACTCACTGCACTGCATCCCCACTGGTACCAGTGCACTCTCTGGACTCACTGCACTGCATCCCCACTGGTGCCAGTGCACTCTCTGGAGTCACTGCAATGCATCCCCAGTGGTGCCAGTGCATTCTCTGGAGACACTGCAGTGCATCCCCACTGGTGCCAGTGCACTCTCTGGACTCACTGCACTGCAACCCCACTGGTGCCAGTGCACTCTCTGGACTCACTACACTGCATCCCCACTGGTGCCAGTGCACTCTCAGGACTCACTGCACTGCATCTCCACTGGTGCCAGTGCACTCTCTGGACTCACTGCACTGCATCCCCAGTAGTGCCAGTGCACTTTCTGGAGTCACTGCACCGCATCCCAAGTGGTGCCAGTGACCTCTCTGGACTCACTGCACTGCATCCCCAGTGGTGCCAGTGCACTCTCTGGACTCACTGCACTGCATCCCCAGTGGTGCCAGGGCACTCTCTGGACTCACTGCACTGCATCCCCAGTGGTGCCAGTGAACTCTCTGGACTCACTGCACTGCATCCCCAGTGGTGCCAGTGCACTCTCTGGACTCACTTCACTGCATACCTACTTGCGCCAGTGCACTCTCTGGAGTCACTGCACTGCATCCCCACTGGTGCCAGTACACTCTCTGGACTCACTGCACTGCATCCCCAGTAGTGCCAGTGCACTTTCTGGAGTCACTGCACTGCATAACTAGTGGTGCCAGTGAACTCTCTGGACTCACTGCACTGCATCCCCACTGGTGCCAGTGCACTCTCTGCACTCACTGCACTGCATCCCCACTGGTGCCAGTGCACTCTCTGGACTCACTGCACTGCATCCCCACTGGTGCCAGTGCACTCTCTAGAGTCACTGCACTGAATCCCCACTGGTGCCAGTTCACTCTCTAGAGTCACTGCACTGATCCGCAGTGGTGCCAGTGCACTCTCTGGACTCACTGCACTGCATCCCCACTGGTACCAGTGCACTCTCTGGACTCACTGCACTGCATCCCCACTGGTGCCAGTGCACTCTCTGGACTCACTGCACTGCATCCCCAGTGGTGCCAGTGCACTCTCTGGACTCACTGCACTGCATCCCCACTTGTGCCAGTGCACTCTCTGCACTCACTGCTCTGCATCCCCACTGGTGCCAGTGCACTTTCTGGAGTCACTGCACTGCATAACCACTGTTGACAGTGCACTCTCTGGACTCACTGCACTGCATCCCCACTGGTGCCAGTGCACTCTCTGGACTCACTGCACTGCATCCCCACTGGTGCCAGTGCACTCTCTAGAGTCACTGCACTGATCCGCAGTGGTGCCAGTGCACTCTCTGGACTCACTGCACTGCATCCCCACTGGTACCAGTGCACTCTCTGGACTCACTGCACTGCATCCCCACTGGTGCCAGTGCACTCTCTGGACTCACTGCACTGCATCCCCAGTGGTGCCAGTGAACTCTCTGGACTCACTGCACTGCATCCCCACTTGTGCCAGTGCACTCTCTGCACTCACTGCTCTGCATCCCCACTGGTGCCAGTGCACTTTCTGGAGTCACTGCACTGCATAACCACTGTTGACAGTGCACTCTCTGGACTCACTGCACTGCATCCCCACTGGTGCCAGTGCACTCTCTGGACTCACTGCACTGCATCCCCACTGGTGCCAGTGCACTCTCTAGAGTCGCTGCACTGCATCCCCACTGGTGCCAGTGCACTTTCTGGAGTCACTGCACTGCATCCCAAGTGGTGCCAGTGAACTCTCTGGACTCACTGCACTGCATCCCCACTGGTGCCAGTGCACTCTCTGGACTCACTACACTGCATCCCCACTGGTGCCAGTGCACTCTCTGGACTCACTGCACTGCATCTCCACTGGTGCCAGTGCACTCTCTGGACTCACTGCACTGCATCCCCAGTAGTGCCAGAGCACTTTCTGGAGTCACTGCACCGCATCCCAAGTGGTGCCAGTGCACTCTCTGGACTCACTGCACTGCATCCCCACTGGTGCCAGTGCACTCTCTGCACTCACTGCTCTGCATCCCCACTGGTGCCAGTGCACTTTCTGGAGTCACTGCACTGCATAACCACTGTTGACAGTGCACTCTCTGGACTCACTATACTGCATCCCCACTGGTGCCAATGCACTCTCTGGACTCACTGCACTGCATCCCCAGTGGTGCCAGTGCACTCTCTGGACTCACTGCACTGCATCCCCACTGGTGCCAGTGCACTCTCTAGAGTCGCTGCACTGCATCCCCACTGGTGCCAGTGCACTCCCTGGAGTCACTGCACTGCATCCCAAGTGGTGCCAATGAACTCTCTGGACTCACTGCACTGCATCCCCACTGGTGCCAGTGCACTCTCTGGACTCACTGCACTGCATCCCCAGTGGTGCCTGTGAACTCTCTGGACTCACTGCACTGCATCCCCAGTGGTGCCAGTGCACTCTCTGGACTCACTTCACTGCATACCTACTTGCGCCAGTGCACTCTCTGGAGTCACTGCACTGCATCCCCACTGGTGCCAGTACACTCTCTGGACTCACTGCACTGCATCCCCAGTAGTGCCAGTGCACTTTCTGGAGTCACTGCACTGCATCCCTAGTGGTGCCAGTGAACTCTCTGGACTCACTGCACTGCATCCCCACTGGTGCCAGTGCACTCTCTGGACTCACTGCACTGCATCCCCACTGGTACCAGTGCACTCTCTGGACTCACTGCCCTGCATCCCCACTGGTGCCAGTGCACTCTCTGGACTCACTGCACTGCATCCCCAGTGGTGCCAGTGCACTCTCTGGACTCACTGCACTGCATCCCCACTGGTGCCAGTGCACTCTCTGCACTCACTGCTCTGCATCCCCACTGGTGCCAGTGCACTTTCTGGAGTCACTGCACTGCATAACCACTGTTGACAGTGCACTCTCTGGACTCACTGCACTGCATCCCCACTGGTGCCAGTGCACTCTCTGGACTCACTGCACTGCATCCCAAGTGGTGCCAGTGAACTCTCTGGACTCACTGCACTGCATCCCCACTGGTGCCAGTGCACTCTCTGGACTCACTGCACTGCATCCCCAGTGGTGCCAGTGAACTCTCTGGACTCACTGCACTGCATCCCCAGTGGTGCCAGTGCACTCTCTGGACTCACTTCACTGCATCCCTACTGGTGCCAGTGCACTCTCTGGAGTCACTGCACTGCATCCCCACTGGTGCCAGTACACTCTCTGTACTCTCTGCACTGCATCCCCAGTAGTGCCAGTGCACTTTCTGGAGTCACTGCACTGCATCCCTAGTGGTGCCAGTGAACTCTCTGGACTCACTGCACTGAATCCCCGGTGGTGCCAGTGCACTCTCTGGACTCACTGCACTGCATCCCCACTGGTGCCTGTGCACTCTCTGCACTCACTGCACTGCATCCCCACTGGTGCCAGTGCACTCTCTGGACTCACTGCACTGCATCCCCACTGGTGCCAGTGCACTCTCTAGAGTCACTGCACTGAATCCCCACTGGTGCCAGTTCACTCGCTAGAGTCACTGCACTGATCCGCAGTGGTGCCAGTGCACTCTCTGGACTCACTGCACTGCATCCCCACTGGTACCAGCGCACTCTCTGGACTCACTGCACTGCATCCCCACTGCTGCCAGTGCACTCTCTGGAGTCACTGCACTGCATCCCCAGTGGTGCCAGTGCACTCTCTGGACTCACTGCACTGCATCCCCACTGGTGCCAGTGCAGTCTAAGGACTCACTGCACTACATCCCCACTGGTGCCAGTGCACTCTCTGGACTCACTGCACTACATCCCCACTGGTGCCAATGCACTCTCTGGACTCACTGCAGTGCATCCCCACTGGTGCCAGTGCACTCTCTGGACTCACTGCTTTGCATCCCCACTGGTGCCAGTGCACTCTCTGGACTCACTGCACTGCATGCCCACTGCTGCCAGTGCACTCTCTGGAGTCACTGCACTGCATCCCCACTGGTGCCAGTGAACTATCTGGACTCACTGCACTGCATCCCCACTGGTGCCAGTGCACTCTCTGCACTCACTGCTCTGCAACCCCACTGGTGCCAGTGCACTCTCTGGAGTCACTGCACTGCATCCCCACTGGTGCCAGTGCACTCGCTGGACTCACTGCACTGCATCCCCACTGGTGCCAATGCACTCTCTGGACTCACTACACTGCATAACCACTGCTGACAGTGCACTCTCTGGAGACACTGCAGTGCATCCGCACTGGTTCCAGTGCACTCTCTCAACTCACTGCACTGCATTCCCACTGGTGCCAGTGCACTCTCTGGACTCACTGCTTTGCATCCCCACTGGTGCCATTGCACTGTCTGGACTGACTGCACTGCATCCCCACTTGTGCCAGTGCACTCTCTGGACTCACTGCACTGCATCCCCACTGGTGCCAGTGCACTCTCTGGGCTCACTGAACTGCATCCCCACTGGTGCCAGTGGACTCTCTGGACTCACTGCACTGCATCCCCACTGGTGCCAGTGCACTCTCTGGAGTCACTGCACTGCATCCCCAGTGGTGCCAGTGCACTCTCTGGACTCACTGCACTGCATCCCCACAGATGCCAGTGCACTCTCTGGACTCACTGCACTGCATCCCCACTGGTGCCAGTGCACTCTCTGGACTCACTGCACTGCAACCCCACTGGTGCCAGTGCACTCTCTGGACTCACTACACTGCATCCCCACTGGTGCCAGTGCACTCTCTGGACTCACTGCCCTGCATCCCCAGTGGTGCCAGTGCACTCTCTGGACTCACTGCACTGCATCCCGACTGGTGCCAGTGCACTCTCTGGACTCACTGCACTGCATCTCCAGTAGTGCCAGTGCACTTTCTGGAGTCACTGCACTGCATCCCTAGTGGTGCCAGTGCACTCTCTGGACTCACTGCACTGCATCCCCAGTGGTGCCACGGCACTCTCTGGACTCACTGCACTGCATCCCCACTGGTGCCAGTGCACTCTCTGGACTCACTGCACTGCATACCCACTGCTGCCAGTGCACTCTCTGGACTCACTGCACTGTATTCCCACTGGTGCCAGTGCACTCTCTGGACTCACTGCACTGCAACCCCACTGGTGCCAGTGCACTCTCTGGACTCACTACACTGCATCCCCACTGGTGCCAGTGCACTCTCTGGACTCACTGCACTGCATTCCCACTGGTGCCAGTGCACTCTCTGGACTCACTGCACTGCAACCCCACTGGTGCCAGTGCACTCTCTGGACTCACTGCACTGCATCCCCAGTGGTGCCAGTGCACTCTCTGGACTGACTGCACTGCATCCCCACTGGTGCCAGTGCACTCTCTGGACTCACTGCACTGCATACCCAGTAGTGCCAGTGCACTTTATGGAGTCACTGCACTGCATCCCTAGTGGAGCCAGTGCACTCTCTGGACTCACTGCACTGCATCCCCACTGGTGCCAGTGCACTCTCTGGACTCACTGCACTGCATCCCCACTGGTGCCAGTGCAGTCTATGGAGTCACTGCACTGCATCCCCAGTGGTGCCAGTGCACTGTCTGGACTCACTGCAGTGCATCCCCACTGGTGCCAGTGCACTCTCTGGAGTCACTGCACTGCATCCCCACTGGTGCCAGTGAACTCTCTGGACTCACTGCACTGCATCCCCACTGGTGCCAGTGCACTCTCTGGACTCACTGCACTGCATCCCCAGTAGTGCCAGTGCACTTTCTGGACTCACTGCACTGCATCCCTAGTGGTGCCAGTGCACTCTCTGGACTCACTGCACTGCATCCCCACTAGTGACAGTGCACTCTCTGGACTCACTGCACTGCATCCCCACTGGTGCCAGTGAACTCTCTGGACTCACTGCACTGCATCCCCAGTGGTGCCAGTGCACTCTCTGGACTCACTGCAGTGCATCCCCAGTGGTGCCAGTGCACTGTCTGGACTCACTGCACTGCATCCCGACTGGTGCCAGTGCACTCTCTGGAGTCACTGCACTGCATTCCCACTGGTGCCAGTGCACTCTCAGGACTCACTGCACTGCATCCCCACTGGTGCCAGTGCACTCTCTGGACTCACTGCAATGCATCCCCAGTGGTGCCAGTGCACTCTCTGGAGTCACTGCACTGCAACCCCACTGGTGCCAGTGCACTCTCTGGAGTCACTGCACTGCATCCCCAGTGATGCCAGTGCACTCTCTGGACTCACTGCACTGCATCCCCACTGGTGCCAGTGCACTCTCTGGAGACACTGCAGTGCATCCCCACTGGTGCCAGTGCACTCTCTGGAGTCACTGCTTTGCATCCCCAGTGGTGCCATTGCACTCTCTGGACTGACTGCACTGCATCCCCACTGGTGCCAGTGCACTCTCTGCACTCACTGCACTGCATACCCACTGGTGCCAGTGCACTCTCTGGAGTCACTGCACTGCATCCCCACTGGTGCCAGTGCACTCTCTGGAGTCACTGCAGTGCATCCCCAGTGGTGCCAGTGCACTCTCTGGACTCACTGCACTGCATCCCCACTGGTGCCAGTGCACTCTCTGGAGTCACTGCACTGCATCCCCACTGCTGCCAGTGCACTCTCTGGAGTCACTGCACTGCATCCCCACTGGTGACAGTGCACTCTCTGGACTCACTGCACTGCATCCCCACTGGTGCCAGTGAACTCTCTGGACTCACTGCACTGCATCCCCACTGGTGCCAGTGCACTCTCTGGACTCACTGCAGTGCATCCCCAGTGGTGCCAGTGCACTGTCTGGACTCACTGCACTGCATCCCGACTGGTGCCAGTACACTCTCTGGAGTCACTGCACTGCATCCCCACTGGTGCCAGTGCACTCTCAGGACTCACTGCACTGCATCCCCACTGGTGCCAGTGCACTCTCTGGACTCACTGCAATGCATTCCCAGTGGTGCCAGTGCACTCTCTGGACTCACTGCACTGCAACCCCAGTGGTGCCAGTGCACTCTCTGGAGTCACTGCACTGCATCCCCAGTGATGCCAGTGCACTCTCTGGACTCACTGCACTGCATCCCCACTGGTGCCAGTGCACTCTCTGGAGACACTGCAGTGCATCCCCAGTGTTGCCAGTGCACTCTCTGGAGTCACTGCTTTGCATCCCCACTGGTGCCAGTGAACTCTCTGGACTGACTGCACTGCATCCCCACTGGTGCCAGTGCACTCTCTGCACTCACTGCACTGCATACCCACTGGTGCCAGTGCACTCTCTGGAGTCACTGCACTGCAACCCCACTGGTGCCAGTGCACTCTCTGGACTCACTACAATGCATCCCCAGTGGTGCCAGTGCACTCTCTGGACTCACTGCACTGCATCTCCACTGGTGCCAGTGCACTCTCTGGACTCACTGCACTGCATCCCCAGTAGTGCCAGTGCACTTTCTGGACTCACTGCAGTGCATCCCCACTGGTGCCAGTGAACTCTCTGGACTCACTGCACTGCATTCCCAGTGGTGCCAGTGCACTCTCTGGACTCACTGCACTGCATCCCCACTGGTGCCAGTGCACTTTCTGGACTCACTGCAGTGCATCCCTAGTGGTGCCAGTGAACTCTCTGGACTCACTGCACTGAATCCCCGGTGGTGCCAGTGCACTCTCTGGAGTCACAGCACTGCATCCCCACTGGTGCCAGTGCACTTTCTGGACTCACTGCAGTGCATCCCTAGTGGTGCCAGTGCACTCTCTGGACTAACTGCACTGCATCCCCACTGGTGCCAGTGCACTCTCTGGAGTCACTGCAGTGCATCCCCACTGGTGCCAGTGCACTCTCTGGACTCACTGCACTGCATCCCCACTGGTGCCAGTGCACTCTAAGGACTCACTACACTGCACTGCATCCCCAGTGGTGCCAGTGAACTCTCTGGACTCACTGCACTGCATCCCCAGTGGTGCCAGTGAACTCTCTGGACTCACTGCACTGCATCCCCAGTGGTGCCAGTGCACTCTCTGGACTCACTGCACTGCATCCCCACTGGTGCCAGTGCACTCTCTGGACTCACTGCACTACATCCCCACTGGTGCCAGTGCACTCTCTGGACTCACTGCACTGCATCCCCAAGAGTGCCAGTGCACTCTCTGGAGTCACTGCTTTGCATCCCCACTGGTGCCAGTGCACTCTCTGGACTCACTGCACTACATCCCCACTGGTGCCAGTGCACTCTCTGGACTCACTGCACTGCATCCCCACTGGTGCCAGTGCACTCTCTGGACTCACTGCACTGCATCCCCACTGCTGCCAGAGCACTCTCTGGAGTCACTGCACTGCATCCCCACTGGTGCCAGTGCACTCTCTGGACTCACTGCACTGCATCACCACTGCTGCCAGTGCACTCTCTAGACTCACTGCACTGCATCCCCACTGGTGCCAGTGCACTCTCTGGACTCACTGCACTGCAACCCCACTGGTGCCAGTGCACTCTCTGGACTCACTGCACTGCATCCCCACTGGTGCCAGTGCACTCTCTGGAGTCAGTGCACTGCATCCCCACTGGTGCCAATGCACTCTCTGGACTCACTGCACTGCATCACAAGTGGTGCCAGTGCACTCTCTGGAGACACTGCAGTGCATCCGCACTGGTTCCAGTGCACTCTCTCAACTCACTGCACTGCATTCCCACTGGTGCCAGTGCACTCTCTGGACTCACTGCTTTGCATTCCCACTGGTGCCATTGCACTCTCTGGACTCACTGCACTGCATCCCCACTGGTGCCAGTGCACTCTCTGGACTCACTGCACTGCATCCCCACTGGTGCCAGTGCACTCTCTGGACTCACTGCACTGCATCCCCAATGGTGCCAGTGCACTCTCTGGACTCACTGCACTGCATCTCCAGTAGTGCCAGTGCACTTTCTGGAGTCACTGCACTGCATCCCCAGTGGTGCCAGTGCACTCTCTGGACTCACTGCACTGCATTCCCACTGGTGCCAGTGCACTCTCTGGACTCACTGCTTTGCATCCCCACTGGTGCCAGTGCACTCTCTGGACTCACTGCACTGCATCCCCACTGGTGCCAGTGCACTCTCTGGAATCACTGCACTACATCCCCACTGGTGCCAGTGCACTCTCTGGACTCACTGCACTGCATCCCTAGTGGTGCCAGTGCACTCTCTGGAGTCACTGCTTTGCATCCCCACTGGTGCCAGTGCACTCTCTGGACTCACTGCACTACATCCCCACTGGTGCCAGTGCACTCTCTGGACTCACTGCACTGCATTCCCAGTGGTGCCAGTGCACTCTCTGGACTCACTGCACTGCATCCCCACTGGTGCCAGTGCACTTTCTGGAGTCACTGCACTGCATCCCTAGTGGTGCCAGTGAACTCTCTGGACTCACTGCACTGAATCCCCGGTGGTGCCAGTGCACTCTCTGGACTCACTGCACTGCATCCCCACTGGTGCCAGTGCACTCTCTGGAGTCACTGCAGTGCATCCCCACTGGTGCCAGTGCACTCTCTGGACTCACTGCACTGCATTCCCAGTGGTGCCAGTGCACTCTCTGGACTCACTGCACTGCATCCCCACTGGTGCCAGTGCACTTTCTGGAGTCACTGCACTGCATCCCTAGTGGTGCCAGTGAACTCTCTGGACTCACTGCACTGAATCCCCGGTGGTGCCAGTGCACTCTCTGGACTCACTGCACTGCATCCCCACTGGTGCCAGTGCACTCTCTGGAGTCACTGCAGTGCATCCCCACTGGTGCCAGTGCACTCTCTGGACTCACTGCACTGCATCCCCACTGGTGCCAGTGCACTCTAAGGACTCACT
Source organism: Anser brachyrhynchus (assembly GCF_964034855.1). Lineage (NCBI taxonomy): Eukaryota > Metazoa > Chordata > Aves > Anseriformes > Anatidae > Anser > Anser brachyrhynchus. The sequence goes on from NC_137716.1 coordinate 1,272,900, forward strand.
ACACTGCACTGCATCCCCAGTGGTGCCAGTGAACTCTCTGGACTCACTGCACTGCATCCCCAGCGGTGCCAATGAACTCTCTGGACTCACTGCACTGCATCCCCAGTGGTGCCAGTGCACTCTCTGGACTCACTGCACTGCATCCCCACTGGTGCCAGTGCACTCTCTGGACTCACTGCACTGCATCCCCACTGGTGCCAGTGCACTCTCTGGACTCACTGCACTGCATCCCCACTGGTGCCAGTGCACTCTCTGGACTCACTGCACTGCATCCCCACTGCTGCCAGAGCACTCTCTGGAGTCACTGCACTGCATCCCCACTGGTGCCAGTGCACTCTCTGGACTCACTGCACTGCATCACCACTGGTGCCAGTGCACTCTCTGGACTCACTGCACTGCATCCCCACTGCTGCCAGAGCACTCTCTGCAGTCACTGCACTGCATCCCTAGTGGTGCCAGTGCACTCTCTGGACTCACTGCACTGCATCACCACTGCTGCAAGTGCACTCTCTAGACTCACTGCACTGCATCCCCACTGGTGCCAGTGCACTCTCTGGACTCACTGCACTGCAACCCCACTGGTGCCAGTGCACTGTCTGGACTCACTGCACTGCATCCCGACTGGTGCCAGTGCACTCTCTGGAGTCAGTGCACTGCATCCCCACTGGTGCCAATGCACTCTCTGGACTCACTGCACTGCATCCCCAGTGGTGCCAGTGCACTCTCTGGAGACACTGCAGTGCATCCGCACTGGTTCCAGTGCACTCTCTCAACTCACTGCACTGCATTCCCACTGGTGCCAGTGCACTCTCTGGACTCACTGCTTTGCATTCCCACTGGTGCCATTGCACTCTCTGGACTCACTGCACTGCATCCCCACTGGTGCCAGTGCACTCTCTGGACTCACTGCACTGCATCCCCACTGGTGCCAGTGCACTCTCTGGACTCACTGCACTGCATCCCCACTGGTGCCAGTGCACTCTCTGGACTCACTGCACTGCATCTCCAGTAGTGCCAGTGCACTTTCTGGAGTCACTGCACTGCATCCCCAGTGGTGCCAGTGCACTCTCTGGACTCACTGCACTGCATTCCCACTGGTGCCAGTGCACTCTCTGGACTCACTGCTTTGCATCCCCACTGGTGCCATTGCACTCTCCGGACTCACTGCAGTGCATCCCCACTGGTGCCACTGCATTCTCTGGACTCACTGCACTACATCCCCACTGGTGCCAGTGCACTCTCTGGACTCACTGCTTTGCATCCCCACTGGTGCCAGTGCACTCTCTGGAGTCACTGCTTTGCATCCCCACTGGTGCCAGTGCACTCTCTGGACTCACTGCACTACATCCCCACTGGTGCCAGTGCACTCTCTGGACTCACTACACTGCATCCCCACTGGTGCCAGTGCACTCTCTGGACTCACTGCACTGCATCCCCAGCAGTGCCAGTGCACTTTCTGGAGTCACTTCACTGCATCCCTAGTGGTGCCAGTGCACTCTCTGGAGTCACTGCACTGCATCCCCAGTGGTGCCAGTGCACTCTCTGGACTCACTGCACTGCCTCCCCACTGGTGCCAGTGCACTCTCTGGGCTCACTGCTCTGCATCCCCACTGGTGCCAGTGCACTGTCTGGACTCACTGCAGTGCATCCCCACTGGTGCCAGTGCACTCCCTGGACTCACTGCACTGCATCCCCACTGGTGCCAGTGCACTCTCTGGAGTCACTGCACTGCATCCCCAGTGGTGCCAGTGCACTCTCTGGAGTCACTGCACTGCATCCCCAGTGGTGCCAGTGCACTCTCTGGACTCACTGCACTGCATCCCCACTGGTGCCAGTGCACTCTCTGGAGTCACTGCACGACATCCCCACTGGTGCCAGTGCACTCTCTGGAGTCACTGCAATGCATCCCCAGTGGTGCCAGTGCACTCTCTGGACTCACTGCACTGCATCCCCACTGGTGCCAGTGCACTCTCTGGAGTCACTGCACTGCATCCCCAGTGATGCCAGTGCACTCTCTGGACTCACTGCACTGCATCCCCAGTGGTGCCAGTGCACTCTATGGAGACACTGCAGTGCATCCTCAGTGGTGCCAGTGCACTCTCTGGTGTCACTGCTTTGCATCCCCACTGGTGCCAGTGCACTCTCTGGACTGACTGCACTGCATCCCCACTGGTGCCAGTGCACTCTCTGGACTCACTGCACTGCATCCCCAAGAGTGCCAGTGCACTTTCTGGAGTCACTGCACTGCATCCCTAGTGGTGCCAGTGCACTCTCTGGACTCACTGCACTGAATCCCCGGTGGTGCCAGTGCACTCTCTGGACTCACTGCACTGCATCCCCAGTGGTGCCAGTGCACTCTCTGGACTCACTGCACTGCAACCCCACTGGTGCCAGTACACTCTAAGGACTCACTACACTGCACTGCATCCCCAGTGGTGCCAGTGAACTCTCTGGACTCACTGCACTGCATCCCCAGTGGTGCCAGTGCACTCTCTGGACTCACTGCACTGCATCCCCAGTGGTGCCAGTGCACTCTCTGGAGTCACTGCTTTGCATCCCCACTAGTGCCAGTGCACTCTCTGGACTCACTGCACTACATCCCCACTGGTGCCAGTACACTCTCTGGACTCACTGCACTGCATCCCCACTGGTGCAAGTGCACTCTCTGGACTCACTGCACTGCATCCCCACTGCTGCCAGAGCACTCTCTGGAGTCACTGCACTGCATCCCCACTGGTGCCAGTGCACTCTCTGGAGTCACTGCACTGCATCCCCACTGGTGCCAGTGCACTCTCTAGACTCACTGCACTGCATCCCCACTGCTGCCAGTGCACTCTCTGGACTCACTGCACTGCATCCCCACTGGTGCCAGTGCACTCTCTGGACTCACTGCACTGCATCCCCACTGGTGCCAGTGCACTCTCTGGACTCACTGCACTGCATCCCCAGTGGTGCCAGTGCACTCTCTGGGTTCACTACACTGCATCCCCACTGGTGCCAGTGGACTCTCTGGACTCACTGCACTGCATCCCCACTGGTGCCAGTGCACTCTCTGGAGTCACTGCACTTCATCCCCAGTGGTGCCAGTGCACTCTCTGGACTCACTGCACTGCATCCCCACTGCTGCCAGTGCACTCTCTGGACTCACTGCACTGCATCCCCAGTGGTGCCAGTGCACTCTCTGGACTCACTGCACTGCATCCCCAGTGGTGCCAGTGCACTCTCTGGAGTCACTGCTTTGCATCCCCACTAGTGCCAGTGCACTCTCTGGACTCACTGCACTACATCCCCACTGGTGCCAGTACACTCTCTGGACTCACTGCACTGCATCCCCACTGGTGCAAGTGCACTCTCTGGACTCACTGCACTGCATCCCCACTGCTGCCAGAGCACTCTCTGGAGTCACTGCACTGCATCCCCACTGGTGCCAGTGCACTCTCTGGAGTCACTGCACTGCATCCCCACTGGTGCCAGTGCACTCTCTAGACTCACTGCACTGCATCCCCACTGCTGCCAGTGCACTCTCTGGACTCACTGCACTGCATCCCCACTGGTGCCAGTGCACTCTCTGGACTCACTGCACTGCATCCCCACTGGTGCCAGTGGACTCTCTGGACTCACTGCACTGCATCCCCACTGGTGCCAGTGCACTCTCTGGAGTCACTGCACTTCATCCCCAGTGGTGCCAGTGCACTCTCTGGACTCACTGCACTGCATCCCCACTGCTGCCAGTGCACTCTCTGGACTCACTGCACTGCATCCCCAGTGGTGCCAGTGCACTCTCTGGACTCACTGCACTGCATCCCCAGTGGTGCCAGTGCACTGTCTGGACTCACTGCACTGCATCCCCACTGGTGCCAGTACACTCTAAGGACTCACTACACTGCACTGCATCCCCAGTGGTGCCAGTGAACTCTCTGGACTCACTGCACTGCATCCCTAGTGGTGCCAGTGCACTCTCTGGACTCACTGCACTGCATCCCCAGGGGTGCCAGTGCACTCTCTGGACTCACTGCACTGCATCCCCACTGGTGCCAGTGCACTCTCTGGACTCACTGCACTACATCCCCACTGGTGCCAGTGCACTCTCTGCACTCACTGCACTGCATCCCCACTGGTGTCAGTGCACTCTCTGGAGTCACTGCTTTGCATACCCACTAGTGCCAGTGCACTCTCTGGACTCACTGCACTACATCCCCACTGGTGCCAGTGCACTCTCTGGACTCACTGCACTGCATCCCCACTGGTGCAACTGCACTCTCTGGACTCACTGCACTGCATCCCCACTGGTGCCAGTGCACTCTCTGGGCTCACTGCACTGCATCCCCACTGGTGCCAGTGGACTCTCTGGACTCACTGCACTGCATCCCTAGTGGTGCCAGTGCACTCTCTAGACTCACTGCACTGCATCCCCACTGCTGCCAGTGCACTCTCTGGACTCACTGCACTGCATCCCCACTGGTGCCAGTGCACTCTCTGGACTAACTGCACTGCATCCCCACTGCTGCCAGTGCACTCTCTGGACTCACTGCACTGCATCCCCACTGGTGCCACTGCACTCTCTGGAGACTCTGCAGTGCATCCCCACTGGTTCCAGTGCACTCTCTCAACTCACTGCACTGCATTCCCACTGGTGCCAGTGCACTCTCTGGACTCACTGCTTTGCATCCCCACTGGTGCCACTGCACTCTCTGGAGACTCTGCAGTGCATCCCCACTGGTTCCAGTGCACTCTCTCAACTCACTGCACTGCATTCCCACTGGTGCCAGTGCACTCTCTGGACTCACTGCTTTGCATCCCCACTGGTGCCACTGCACTCTCTGGACTCACTGCACTGCATCCCCACTGGTGCCAGTGCACTCTCTGGAGTCACTGCTTTGCATCCCCACTGGTGCCAGTGCACTCTCTGGACTCACTGCACTACATCCCCAAAGGTGCCAGTGCACTCTCTGGACTCACTGCACTGCATCCCCACTGCTGCCAGAGCACTCTCTGGAGTCACTGCACTGCATCCCCACTGGTGCCAGTGCACTCTCTGGAGTCACTGCACTGCATCCCCACTGGTGCCAGTGCACTCTCTGGAGTCACTGCACTGCATCCCCACTGGTGCCAGTGCACTCTCTGGACTCACTGCACTGCATCCCCTCTGGTGCCAGTGCACTCTCTGGACTCACTGCTTTGCATCCCCACTGGTGCCATTGCACTCTCTGGACTGACTGCACTGCATCCCCAGTGGTGCCAGTGCACTCTCTGGACTCACTGCACTGCATCCCCAGTGTTGCCAGTGCACTCTCTGGGCTCAACGCACTGCATCCCCACTGGTGCCAGTGGACTCTCTGGACTCACTGCACTGCATCCCCAGTGGTGCCAGTGCACTCTCTGGACTCACTGCACTGCATCCCCACTGCTGCCACTGCACTCTCTGGACTCACTGCACTGCATCCCCACTGCTGCCAGTGCACTCTCTGGACTCACTGCACTGCATCCCCACTGGTGCCAGTGCACTCTCTGGACTCACTGCACTGCAACCCCACTGGTGCCAGTGCACTCTCTGGACTCAATACACTGCATCCCCACTGGTGCCAGTGCACTCTCTGGACTCACTGCACTGCATCCCGACTGGTGCCAGTGCACTCTCTGGACTCACTGCACTACATCCCGACTGGTGCCAGTGCACTCTCTGGACTCACTGCACTGCATCTCCAGTAGTGCCAGTGCACTTTCTCGAGTCACTGCACTGCATCCCTAGTGGTGCCAGTGCACTCTCTGGACTCACTGCACTGCATCCCCAGTGGTGCCACGGCACTCTCTGGACTCACTGCACTGCATCACCACTGGTGCCAGTGCACTCTCAGGAGTCACTGCACTGCATCCCCACTGGTGCCAGTGCACTGTCTGGACTCACTGCAGTGCATCCCCACTGGTGCCAGTGCACTCTCTGGAGTCACTGCACTGCATCCCCACTGGTGCCAGTGCACTCTCTGGACTCACTGCACTGCATCCCCACTGGTGCCAGTGCACTCTCTGGACTCACTGCACTGCATCCCCAGTAGTGCCAGTGCACTTTCTGGACTCACTGCACTGCATCCCCACTGGTGCCAGTGCAGTCTCTGGAGTCACTGCAGTGCATCCCCAGTGGTGCCAGTGCACTCTCTGGACTCACTGCACTGCATCCCCACTGGTGCCAGTGAACTCTCTGGACTCACTGCACTGCATCCCCACTGGTGCCAGTGCACTCTCTGGACTCATTGCACTGCACGCCCACTGGTGCCAGTGCACTCTCGGGACTCACTGCACTGCATCCCCACTGGTGCCAGTGCACTCTCTGCACTCACTGCACTGCATCCCCACTGGTGCCAGTGCACTCTCTGGACTCACTGCACTGCATCCCCACTGGTGCCAGTGCACTCTCTAGAGTCACTACACTGAATCCCCACTGGTGCCAGTTCACTCTCTAGAGTCACTGCACTGATCCGCAGTGGTGCCAGTGCACTCTCTGGACTCACTGCACTGCATCCCCACTGGTACCAGTGCACTCTCTGGACTCACTGCACTGCATCCCCACTGGTGCCAGTGCACTCTTTGGAGTCACTGCAATGCATCCCCAGTGGTGCCAGTGCACTCTCTGGAGACACTGCAGTGCATCCCCACTGGTGCCAGTGCACTCTCTGGACTCACTACACTGCATCCCCACTGGTGCCAGTGCACTCTCTGGACTCACTGCACTGCATCCCCACTGGTGCCAGTGCACTCTCTGGACTCACTGCACTGCATCCCCAGTAGTGCCAGTGCACTTTCTGGAGTCACTGCACTGCATCCCTAGTGGTGCCAGTGAACTCTCTGGACTCACTTCACTGAATCCCCGATGGTGCCAGTGCACTCTAAGGACTCACTACACTGCACTGCATCCCCAGTGGTGCCAGTGAACTCTCTGGACTCACTGCACTGCATCCCCACTGGTGCCAGTGCACTCTCTGGACTCACTGCACTGCATCCCCACTGGTGCCAGTGCACTCTCTGGACTCACTGCACTGCATCCCCAGTAGTGCCAGTGCACTCTCTGGACTCACTGCACTGCATCCCCAGTGGTGCCAGTGCACTCTCTGGACTCACTGCACTGCATCCCCAGTGGTGCCAGTGCACTCTCTGGACTCACTGCACTGCATCCCCACTGCTGCCAGTGCACTCTCTGGACTCACTGCACTGCATCCCCACTGGTGCCAGTGCACTCTCTGGACTCACTGCACTGCATCCCCACTGGTGCCAGTGCACTCTCTGGACTCACTGCACTGAATCCCCACTGCTCACAGTGCACTCTCTAGAGTCACTGCACTCCAACCCCACTGGTGCCAGTGCACTCTATGGAGTCACTGCACTTATCCCCACTAGTGCCAGTGCACTCTCTGGACTCACTGCACTGCATCCCCCCTGGTGCCAGTGCACTCTCTGGACTCACTGCACTGCATCCCCAGTGGTGCCAGTGCACTCTCTGGACTCACTGCACTGCATCCCCACAGATGCCAGTGCACTCTCTGGACTCACTGCACTGCATCCCCAGTGGTGCCAGTGCACTCTCTGGACTCACTGCACTGCATCCCCACTGGTGCCAGTGCACTATCTGAACTCACTGCACTGCATCCCCATTGGTACCAGTGCACTCTCCGGAGACACTGCAGTGCATCCCCAGTTGTTGCTAGTGCACTCTCTGGAGTCACTGCACTGCATTCCCACTGGTGCCAGTGCACTCTCTGGAGTCACTGCTTTGCATCCCCACTGGTGCCAGTTCACTCTCTAGAGTCACTGCACTGATCCGCAGTGGTGCCAGTGCACTCTCTGGACTCACTGCACTGCATCCCCACTGGTACCAGTGCACTCTCTGGACTCACTGCACTGCATCCCCACTGGTGCCAGTGCACTCTCTGGAGTCACTGCACTGCATCACAAGTGGTGCCAGTGCACTCTCTGGACTCACTGCACTGCATCCCGACTGGTGCCAGTGCACTCTCTGGACTCACTGCTCTGCATCCCCACTGGTGCCAGTGCACTTTCTGGAGTCACTGCACTGCATAACCACTGTTGACAGTGCACTCTCTGGACTCACTACACTGCATCCCCACTGGTGCCAATGCACTCTCTGGACTCACTGCACTGCATCCCCAGTGGTGCCAGTGCACTCTCTGGACTCACTGCACTGCATCCCCACTGGTGCCAGTGAACTCTCTAGAGTCGCTGCACTGCATCCCCACTGGTGCCAGTGCACTTTCTGGAGTCACTGCACTGCATGCCAAGCGGTGCCAGTGAACTCTCTGGACTCACTGCACTGCATCCCCACGTGGTGCCAGTGCACTCTCTGGACTCACTGCACTGCATCCCCACTGGTGCCAGTGCACTCTCTGGACTCACTTCACTGCATCACTACTGGTGCCAGTGCACTCTCTGGAGTCACTGCACTGCATCCCCACTGGTGCCAGTACACTCTCTGGACTCACTGCACTGCATCCCCACTGGTGCCAGTGCACTCTCTGGACTCACTGCACTGCATCCCCACTGGTGCCAATGCACTCTCTGGACTCACTGCACTGCATAACCACTGCTGCCAGTGCACTCTCTGGAGACACTGCAGTGCATTCCCACTGGTTCCAGTGCACTCTCTCAACTCACTGCACTGCATTCCCACTGGTGGCAGTGCACTCTCTGGACTCACTGCTTTGCATCCCCACTGGTGCCATTGCACTGTCTGGACTGACTGCACTGCATCCCCACTTGTGCCAGTGCACTCTCTGTACTCACTGCACTGCATCCCCACTGGTGCCAGTGCACTCTCTGGGCTCGCTGAACTGCATCCCCACTGGTGCCAGTGGACTCTCTGGACTCACTGCACTGCATCCCCACTGGTGCCAGTGCACTCTCTGGACTCACTGCACTGCATCCCCAGTGGTGCCACGGCACTCTCTGGACTCACTGCACTGCATCCCCACTGCTGCCAGTGCACTCTCTGGAGTCACTGCACTGCATCCCCACTGGTGCCAGTGCACTGTCTGGACTCACTGCACTGCATCCCCACTGGTGCCAGTGCACTCTCTGGAGTCACTGCACTGCATCCCCACTGGTGCCAGTGAACTCTCTGGACTCACTGCACTGCATGCCCACTGGTGCCAGTGCACTCTCTGGACTCACTGCACTGCATCCCCAGTAGTGCCAGTGAACTCTCTGGACTCACTGCACTGCATCCCCACTGGTGCCAGTGCACTCTCTGGACTCATTGCACTGCACGCCCACTGGTGCCAGTGCACTCTCGGGACTCACTGCACTGCATCCCCACTGGTGCCAGTGCACTCTCTGCACTCACTGCTTTGCATCCCCACTGGTGCCAGTGCACTCTCTGGACTCACTGCACTGCATCCCCACTGGTGCCAGTGCACTCTCTAGAGTCACTGCACTGCATCCCCACTGGTGCCAGTTCACTCTCTAGAGTCACTGCACTGATCCGCAGTGGTGCCAGTGCACTCTCTGGACTCACTGCACTGCATCCCCACTGGTACCAGTGCACTCTCTGGACTCACTGCACTGCATCCCCACTGGTGCCAGTGCACTCTCTGGAGTCACTGCAATGCATCCCCACTGGTGCCAGTGCACTCTCTGGAGACACTGCAGTGCATCCCCACTGGTGCCTGTGCACTCTCTGGACTCACTGCACTGCAACCCCACTGGTGCCAGTGCACTCTCTGGACTCACTACACTGCATCCCCACTGGTGCCAGTGCACACTCTGGACTCACTGCACTGCATCTCCACTGGTGCCAGTGCACTCTCTGGACTCACTGCACTGCATCCCCAGTAGTGCCAGTGCACTTTCTGGAGTCACTGCACTGCATCTCCAGTAGTGCCAGTGCACTTTCTGGAGTCACTGCACTGCATCCCTAGTGGTGCCAGTGCACTCTCTGGACTCACTGCACTGCATCCCCACTGGTGCCAGTGCACTCTCTGGACTCACTGCACTGCATCCCCAGTGGTGCCAGTGCACTCTCTGGAGTCACTGCACTGCATCCCCACTGGTGCCAGTGCACTCTCTGGACTCACTGCAGTGCATCCCCACTGGTGCCAGTGCACTCTCTGGAGTCACTGCACTGCATCCCCACTGGTGCCAGTGCACTGTCTGGACTCACTGCACTGCATCCCCACTGGTGCCAGTGCACTCTCTGGAGTCACTGCACTGCATCCCCACTGGTGCCAGTGAACTCTCTGGAGTCACTGCACTGCATGCCCACTGCTGCCAGTGCACTCTCTGGACTCACTGCACTGCATCCCCAGTAGTGCCAGTGAACTCTCTGGACTCACTGCACTGCATCCCCACTGCTGCCAGTGCACTCTCTGGACTCATTGCACTGCACGCCCACTGGTGCCAGTGCACTCTCGGGACTCACTGCACTGCATCCCCAGTGGTGCCAGTGCACTCTCTGGACTCACTGCACTGCATCCCCACTGGTGCCAGTGCACTCTCTGGACTCACTGCACTGCATCCCCACTGGTGCCAGTGCACTCTCTGGACTCACTGCACTGCATCCCCACTGGTGCCAGTTCACTCTCTAGAGTCACTGCACTGATCCGCAGTGGTGCCAGTGCACTCTCTGGACTCACTGCACTGTATCCCCACTGGTACCAGTGCACTCTCTGGACTCACTGCACTGCATCCCCACTGGTGCCAGTGCACTCTCTAGAGTCACTGCACTGAATCCCCAGTGGTGCCAGTGCACTCTCTGGAGACACTGCAGTGCATCCCCACTGGTGCCTGTGCACTCTCTGGACTCACTGCACTGCAACCCCACTGGTGCCAGTGCACTCTCTGGACTCACTACACTGCATCCCCACTGGTACCAGTGCACTCTCTGGACTCACTCCACTGCATCCCCACTGGTGCCAGTGCACTCTCTGGACTCACTACACTGCATCCCCACTGGTGCCAGTGCACTCTCTGGAGTCACTGCACTGCATCCGCACTGGTGCCAGTGAACTCTCTGGAGTCACTGCACTGCATGCCCACTGGTGCCAGTGCACTCTCTGGACTCACTGCACTGCATCCCCAGTAGTGCCAGTGAACTCTCTGGACTCACTGCACTGCATCCCCACTGCTGCCAGTGCACTCTCTGGACTCATTGCACTGCACGCCCACTGGTGCCAGTGCACTCTCGGGACTCACTGCACTGCATCCCCAGTGGTGCCAGTGCACTCTCTGCACTCACTGCACTGCATCCCCACTGGTGCCAGTGCACTCTCTGGACTCACTGCACTGCATCCCCACTGGTGCCAGTGCACTCTCTAGAGTCACTGCACTGAATCCCCACTGGTGCCAGTTCACTCTCTAGAGTCACTGCACTGATCCGCAGTGGTGCCAGTGCACTCTCTGGACTCACTGCACTGCATCCCCACTGGTACCAGTGCACTCTCTGGACTCACTGCACTGCATCCCCACTGGTGCCAGTGCACTCTCTGGAGTCACTGCAATGCATCCCCAGTGGTGCCAGTGCACTCTCTGGAGACACTGCAGTGCATCCCCACTGGTGCCTGTGCACTCTCTGGACTCACTGCACTGCAACCCCACTGGTGCCAGTGCACTCTCTGGACTCACTACACTGCATCCCCACTGGTGCCAGTGCACACTCTGGACTCACTGCACTGCATCTCCACTGGTGCCAGTGCACTCTCTGGACTCACTGCACTGCATCCCCAGTAGTGCCAGTGCACTTTCTGGAGTCACTGCACTGCATCTCCAGTAGTGCCAGTGCACTTTCTGGAGTCACTGCACTGCATCCCTAGTGGTGCCAGTGCACTCTCTGGACTCACTGCACTGCATCCCCAGTGGTGCCACGGCACTCTCTGGACTCACTGCACTGCATCCCCACTGGTGCCAGTGCACTCTCTGGAGTCACTGCACTGCATCCCCACTGGTGCCAGTGCACTCTCTGGACTCACTGCAGTGCATCCCCACTGGTGCCAGTGCACTCTCCGGAGTCACTGCACTGCATCCCCACTGGTGCCAGTGAACTCTCTGGACTCACTGCACTGCATCCCCACTGGTGCCAGTGCACTCTCTGGACTCATTGCACTGCACGCCCACTGGTGCCAGTGCACTCTCGGGACTCACTGCACTGCATCCCCACTGGTGCCAGTGCAGTCTCTGCACTCACTGCACTGCATCCCCACTGGTGCCAGTGCACTCTCTGGACTCACTGCACTGCATTCCCACTGGTGCCAGTGCACTCTCTAGAGTCACTGCACTGATCCGCAGTGGTGCCAGTGCACTCTCTGGACTCACTGCACTGCATCCCCACTGGTACCAGTGCACTCTCTGGACTCACTGCACTGCATCCCCACTGGTGCCAGTGCACTCTCTGGACTCACTGCACTGCATCCCCACTGGTGCCAATGCACTCTCTGGACTCACTGCACTGCATAACCACTGCTGCCAGTGCACTCTCTGGAGACACTGCAGTGCATCCGCACTGGTTCCAGTGCACTCTCTCAACTCACTGCACTGCATTCCCACTGGTGCCAGTGCACTCTCTGGACTCACTGCTTTGCATCCCCACTGGTGCCATTGCACTGTCTGGACTGACTGCACTGCATCCCCACTTGTGCCAGTGCACTCTCTGTACTCACTGCACTGCATCCCCACTGGTGCCAGTGCACTCTCTGGGCTCACTGAACTGCATCCCCACTGGTGCCAGTGGACTCTCTGGACTCACTGCACTGCATCCCCACTGGTGCCAGTGCACTCTCTGGAGTCACTGCACTGCATCCCCAGTGGTGCCAGTGCACTCTCTGGACTCACTGCACTGCATCCCCACAGATGCCAGTGCACTCTCTGGACTCACTGCACTGCATCCCCACTGGTGCCAGTGCACTCTCTGGACTCACTGCACTGCATCCCCAGTGGTGCCAGTGCACTCTCTGGACTCACTGCACTGCATCCCGACTGGTGCCAGTGCACTCTCTGGACTCACTGCACTGCATCTCCAGTAGTGCCAGTGCACTCTCTGGACTCACTGCACTGCATCCCGACTGGTGCCAGTGCACTCTCTGGACTCACTGCACTGCATCCCGACTGGTGCCAGTGCACTCTCTGGACTCACTGCACTGCATCTCCAGTAGTGCCAGTGCACTTTCTGGAGTCACTGCACTGCATCCCTAGTGGTGCCAGTGCACTCTCTGGACTCACTGCACTGCATCCCCAGTGGTGCCACGGCACTCTCTGGACTCACTGCACTGCATCCCCACTGGTGCCAGTGCACTCTCTGGAGTCACTGCACTGCATCCCCACTGGTGCCAGTGCACTGTCTGGACTCACTGCACTGCATCCCCAGTGGTGCCAGTGCACTCTCTGGAGTCACTGCACTGCATCCCCACTGGTGCCAGTGAACTCTCTGGACTCACTGCACTGCATGCCCACTGGTGCCAGTGCACTCTCTGGACTCACTCCACTGCATCCCCAGTAGTGCCAGTGAACTCTCTGGACTCACTGCACTGCATCCCCACTGGTGCCAGTGCACTCTCTGGACTCATTGCACTGCACGCCCACTGGTGCCAGTGCACTCTCGGGACTCACTGCACTGCATCCCCACTGGTGCCAGTGCACTCTCTGCACTCACTGCACTGCATCCCCACGGGTGCCAGTGCACTCTCTGGACTCACTGCACTGCATCCCCACTGGTGCCAGTGCACTCTCTAGAGTCACTGCACTGAATCCCCACTGGTGCCAGTTCACTCTCTAGCGTCACTGCACTGATCCGCAGTGGTGCCAGTGCACTCTCTGGACTCACTGCACTGCATCCCCACTGGTACCAGTGCACTCTCTGGACTCACTGCACTGCATCCCCACTGGTGCCAGTGCACTCTCTGGAGTCACTGCAATGCATCCCCAGTGGTGCCAGTGCACTCTCTGGAGACACTGCAGTGCATCCCCACTGGTGCCTGTGCACTCTCTGGACTCACTGCACTGCAACCCCACTGGTGCCAGTGCACTCTCTGGACTCACTACACTGCATCCCCACTGGTGCCAGTGCACTCTCTGGACTCACTGCACTGCATCTCCACTGGTGCCAGTGCACTCTCTGGACTCACTGCACTGCATCCCCAGTAGTGCCAGTGCACTTTCTGGAGTCACTGCACTGCATCTCCAGTCTTGCCAGTGCACTTTCTGGAGTCACTGCACTGCATCCCTAGTGGTGCCAGTGCACTCTCTGGACTCACTGCACTGCATCCCCAGTGGTGCCACGGCACTCTCTGGACTCACTGCACTGCATCCCCACTGGTGCCAGTGCACTCTCCGGAGTCACTGCACTGCATCCCCACTGGTGCCAGTGCACTCTCTGGACTCACTGCAGTGCATCCCCACTGGTGCCAGTGCACTCTCTGGAGTCACTGCACTGCATCCCCACTGGTGCCAGTGCACTGTCTGGACTCACTGCACTGCATCCCCACTGGTGCCAGTGCACTTTCTGGAGTCACTGCACTGCATCCCCACTGGTGCCAGTGAACTCTCTGGACTCACTGCACTGCATGCCCACTGCTGCCAGTGCACTCTCTGGACTCACTGCACTGCATCCCCAGTAGTGCCAGTGAACTCTCTGGACTCACTGCACTGCATCCCCACTGGTGCCAGTGCACTCTCTGGACTCATTGCACTGCACGTCCACTGGTGCCAGTGCACTCTCGGGACTCACTGCACTGCATCCCCACTGGTGCCAGTGCACTCTCTGCACTCACTGCACTGCATCCCCACTGCTGCCAGTGCACTCTCTGGACTCACTGCACTGCATCCCCACTGGTGCCAGTGCACTCTCTAGAGTCACTGCACTGCATCCCCACTGGTGCCAGTTCACTCTCTAGAGTCACTGCACTGATCCGCAGTGGTGCCAGTGCACTCTCTGGACTCACTGCACTGCATCCCCACTGGTACCAGTGCACTCTCTGGACTCACTGCACTGCATCCCCACTGGTGCCAGTGCACTCTCTGGAGTCACTGCAATGCATCCCCAGTGGTGCCAGTGCACTCTCTGGACTCACTGCACTGCATACCCACTGGTGCCAGTGCACTCTCTGCACTCACTGCACTGCAACCCCACTGGTGCCAGTGCACTCTCTGGACTCACTACACTGCATCCCCACTGGTGCCAGTGCACTCTCTGGACTCACTGCACTGCATCTCCACTGGTGCCAGTGCACTCTCTGGACTCACTGCACTGCATCCCCAGTAGTGCCAGTGCACTTTCTGGAGTCACTGCACTGCATCTCCAGTAGTGCCAGTGCACTTTCTGGAGTCACTGCACTGCATCCCTAGTGGTGCCAGTGCACTCTCTGGACTCACTGCACTGCATCCCCAGTGGTGCCACGGCACTCTCTGGACTCACTGCACTGCATCCCCAGTGGTGCCAGTGCACTCTCTGGAGTCACTGCACTGCATCCCCACTGGTGCCAGTGCACTCTCTGGACTCACTGCACTGCATCCCCACTGGTGCCAGTGCACTCTCTGGAGTCACTGCACTGCATCCCCACTGGTGCCAGTGCACTGTCTGGACTCACTGCAGTGCATCCCCACTGGTGCCAGTGCACTCTCTGGACTCACTGCACTGCATCCCCACTGGTGCCAGTGAACTCTCTGGACTCACTGCACTGCATCCCCACTGGTGCCAGTGCACTCTCTGGACTCACTGCACTGCATCCCCAGTAGTGCCAGTGAACTCTCTGGACTCACTGCACTGCATCCCCACTGGTGCCAGTGCACTCTCTGGACTCATTGCACTGCACGCCCACTGGTGCCAGTGCACTCTCGGGACTCACTGCACTGCATCCCCACTGGTGCCAGTGCACTCTCTGCACTCACTGCACTGCATCCCCACTGGTGCCAGTGCACTCTCTGGACTCACTGCACTGCATCCCCACTGGTGCCAGTGCACTCTCTGGACTCACTGCACTGCATCCCCACTGGTACCAGTGCACTCTCTGGACTCACTGCACTGCATCCCCACTGGTGCCAGTGCACTCTCTGGAGTCACTGCAATGCATCCCCAGTGGTGCCAGTGCACTCTCTGGAGACACTGCAGTGCATCCCCACTGGTGCCAGTGCACTCTCTGGACTCACTGCACTGCAAACCCACTGGTGCCAGTGCACTCTCTGGACTCACTACACTGCATCCCCACTGGTGCCAGTGCACTCTCTGGACTCACTGCACTGCATCCCCAGTGGTGCCAGTGCACTCTCTGGACTCACTGCACTGCATCCCGACTGGTGCCAGTGCACTCTCTGGACTCACTGCACTGCATCTCCAGTAGTGCCAGTGCACTTTCTGGAGTCACTGCACTGCATCCCTAGTGGTGCCAGTGCACTCTCTGGACTCACTGCACTGCATCCCCAGTGGTGCCATGGCACTCTCTGGACTCACTGCAGTGCATCCCCAGTGGTGCCAGTGCACTCTCTGGAGTCACTGCACTGCATCCCTGGTGGTGCCAGTGAACTCTCTGGACTCACTGCACTGCATCCCCACTGGTGCCAGTGCACTCTCTGGACTCACTGCACTGCATCCCCAGTAGTGCCAGTGCACTTTCTGGACTCACTGCACTGCATCCCTAGTGGTGCCAGTGCACTCTCTGGAGTCACTGCACTGCATCCCCACTGGTGCCAGTGCTCTCTCTGGACTCACTGCACTGCATCCCCACTGGTGCCAGTGAACTCTCTGGAGTCATTGCACTGCATCCCCACTGGTGCCAGTGCACTCTCTGGACTCATTGCACTGCACGCCCACTGGTGCCAGTGCACTCTCTGGACTCACTGCACTGCATCCCCACTGGTGCCAGTGCACTCTCTGCACTCACTGCACTGCATCCCCACTGGTGCCAGTGCACTCTCTGGACTCACTGCACTGCATCCCCAGTAGTACCACTGCACTCTCTAGACTCACTGCACTGCATCCCCACTGGTGCCAGTTCACTCTCTAGAGTCACTGCACTGATCCACAGTGGTGCCAGTGCACTCTCTGGACTCACTGCACTGCATCCCCACTGGTGCCAGTGCACTCTCTGGACTCACTGCAATGCATTCCCAGTGGTGCCAGTGCACTCTCTGGAGTCACTGCACTGCAACCCCAGTGGTGCCAGTGCACTCTCTGGAGTCACTGCACTGCATCCCCAGTGATGCCAGTGCACTCTCTGGACTCACTGCACTGCATCCCCACTGGTGCCAGTGCACTCTCTGGAGACACTGCAGTGCATCCCCAGTGTTGCCAGTGCACTCTCTGGAGTCACTGCTTTGCATCCCCACTGGTGCCAGTGAACTCTCTGGACTGACTGCACTGCATCCCCACTGGTGCCAGTGCACTCTCTGCACTCACTGCACTGCATACCCACTGGTGCCAGTGCACTCTCTGGAGTCACTGCACTGCAACCCCACTGGTGCCAGTGCACTCTCTGGACTCACTACACTGCATCCCCAGTGGTGCCAGTGCACTCTCTGGACTCACTGCACTGCATCTCCACTGGTGCCAGTGCACTCTCTGGACTCACTGCACTGCATCCCCAGTAGTGCCAGTGCACTTTCTGGACTCACTGCAGTGCATCCCCACTGGTGCCAGTGAACTCTCTGGACTCACTGCACTGCATTCCCAGTGGTGCCAGTGCACTCTCTGGACTCACTGCACTGCATCCCCACTGGTGCCAGTGCACTTTCTGGACTCACTGCAGTGCATCCCTAGTGGTGCCAGTGAACTCTCTGGACTCACTGCACTGAATCCCCGGTGGTGCCAGTGCACTCTCTGGACTAACTGCACTGCATCCCCACTGGTGCCAGTGCACTCTCTGGAGTCACTGCAGTGCATCCCCACTGGTGCCAGTGCACTCTCTGGACTCACTGCACTGCATCCCCACTGGTGCCAGTGCACTCTAAGGACTCACTACACTGCACTGCATCCCCAGTGGTGCCAGTGAACTCTCTGGACTCACTGCACTGCATCCCCAGTGGTGCCAGTGAACTCTCTGGACTCACTGCACTGCATCCCCAGTGGTGCCAGTGCACTCTCTGGACTCACTGCACTGCATCCCCACTGGTGCCAGTGCACTCTCTGGACTCACTGCACTACATCCCCACTGGTGCCAGTGCACTCTCTGGACTCACTGCACTGCATCCCCAAGAGTGCCAGTGCACTCTCTGGAGTCACTGCTTTGCATCCCCACTGGTGCCAGTGCACTCTCTGGACTCACTGCACTACATCCCCACTGGTGCCAGTGCACTCTCTGGACTCACTGCACTGCATCCCCACTGGTGCCAGTGCACTCTCTGGACTCACTGCACTGCATCCCCACTGCTGCCAGAGCACTCTCTGGAGTCACTGCACTGCATCCCCACTGGTGCCAGTGCACTCTCTGGACTCACTGCACTGCATCACCACTGCTGCCAGTGCACTCTCTAGACTCACTGCACTGCATCCCCACTGGTGCCAGTGCACTCTCTGGACTCACTGCACTGCAACCCCACTGGTGCCAGTGCACTCTCTGGACTCACTGCACTGCATCCCCACTGGTGCCAGTGCACTCTCTGGAGTCAGTGCACTGCATCCCCACTGGTGCCAATGCACTCTCTGGACTCACTGCACTGCATCACAAGTGGTGCCAGTGCACTCTCTGGAGACACTGCAGTGCATCCGCACTGGTTCCAGTGCACTCTCTCAACTCACTGCACTGCATTCCCACTGGTGCCAGTGCACTCTCTGGACTCACTGCTTTGCATTCCCACTGGTGCCATTGCACTCTCTGGACTCACTGCACTGCATCCCCACTGGTGCCAGTGCACTCTCTGGACTCACTGCACTGCATCCCCACTGGTGCCAGTGCACTCTCTGGGCTCACTGCACTGCATCCCCAATGGTGCCAGTGCACTCTCTGGACTCACTGCACTGCATCTCCAGTAGTGCCAGTGCACTTTCTGGAGTCACTGCACTGCATCCCCAGTGGTGCCAGTGCACTCTCTGGACTCACTGCACTGCATTCCCACTGGTGCCAGTGCACTCTCTGGAGTCACTGCTTTGCATCCCCACTGGTGCCAGTGCACTCTCTGGACTCACTGCACTGCATCCCCACTGGTGCCAGTGCACTCTCTGGAATCACTGCACTACATCCCCACTGGTGCCAGTGCACTCTCTGGACTCACTGCACTGCATCCCTAGTGGTGCCAGTGCACTCTCTGGAGTCACTGCTTTGCATCCCCACTGGTGCCAGTGCACTCTCTGGACTCACTGCACTACATCCCCACTGGTGCCAGTGCACTCTCTGGACTCACTGCACTGCATTCCCAGTGGTGCCAGTGCACTCTCTGGACTCACTGCACTGCATCCCCACTGGTGCCAGTGCACTTTCTGGAGTCACTGCACTGCATCCCTAGTGGTGCCAGTGAACTCTCTGGACTCACTGCACTGAATCCCCGGTGGTGCCAGTGCACTCTCTGGACTCACTGCACTGCATCCCCACTGGTGCCAGTGCACTCTCTGGAGTCACTGCAGTGCATCCCCACTGGTGCCAGTGCACTCTCTGGACTCACTGCACTGCATTCCCAGTGGTGCCAGTGCACTCTCTGGACTCACTGCACTGCATCCCCACTGGTGCCAGTGCACTTTCTGGAGTCACTGCACTGCATCCCTAGTGGTGCCAGTGAACTCTCTGGACTCACTGCACTGAAACCCCGGTGGTGCCAGTGCACTCTCTGGACTCACTGCACTGCATCCCCACTGGTGCCAGTGCACTCTCTGGAGTCACTGCAGTGCATCCCCACTGGTGCCAGTGCACTCTCTGGACTCACTGCACTGCATCCCCACTGGTGCCAGTGCACTCTAAGGACTCACTACACTGCACTGCATCCCCAGTGGTGCCAGTGAACTCTCTGGACTCACTGCACTGCATCCCCAGCGGTGCCAATGAACTCTCTGGACTCACTGCACTGCATCCCCAGTGGTGCCAGTGCACTCTCTGGACTCACTGCACTGCATCCCCACTGGTGCCAGTGCACTCTCTGGACTCACTGCTCTGCATCCCCACTGGTGCCAGTGCACTCTCTGGACTCACTGCACTGCATCCCCACTGGTGCCAGTGCACTCTCTGGACTCACTGCACTGCATCCCCACTGCTGCCAGAGCACTCTCTGGAGTCACTGCACTGCATCCCCACTGGTGCCAGTGCACTCTCTGGACTCACTGCACTGCATCACCACTGGTGCCAGTGCACTCTCTGGACTCACTGCACTGCATCCCCACTGCTGCCAGAGCACTCTCTGCAGTCACTGCACTGCATCCCTAGTGGTGCCAGTGCACTCTCTGGACTCACTGCACTGCATCACCACTGCTGCAAGTGCACTCTCTAGACTCACTGCACTGCATCCCCACTGGTGCCAGTGCACTCTCTGGACTCACTGCACTGCAACCCCACTGGTGCCAGTGCACTCTCTGGACTCACTGCACTGCATCCCCACTGGTGCCAGTGCACTCTCTGGAGTCAGTGCACTGCATCCCCACTGGTGCCAATGCACTCTCTGGACTCACTGCACTGCATCCCCAGTGGTGCCAGTGCACTCTCTGGAGACACTGCAGTGCATCCGCACTGGTTCCAGTGCACTCTCTCAACTCACTGCACTGCATTCCCACTGGTGCCAGTGCACTCTCTGGACTCACTGCTTTGCATTCCCACTGGTGCCATTGCACTCTCTGGACTCACTGCACTGCATCCCCACTGGTGCCAGTGCACTCTCTGGACTCACTGCACTGCATCCCCACTGGTGCCAGTGCACTCTCTGGACTCACTGCACTGCATCCCCACTGGTGCCAGTGCACTCTCTGGACTCACTGCACTGCATCTCCAGTAGTGCCAGTGCACTTTCTGGAGTCACTGCACTGCATCCCCAGTGGTGCCAGTGCACTCTCTGGACTCACTGCACTGCATTCCCACTGGTGCCAGTGCACTCTCTGGACTCACTGCTTTGCATCCCCACTGGTGCCATTGCACTCTCCGGACTCACTGCAGTGCATCCCCACTGGTGCCACTGCATTCTCTGGACTCACTGCACTACATCCCCACTGGTGCCAGTGCACTCTCTGGACTCACTGCTTTGCATCCCCACTGGTGCCAGTGCACTCTCTGGAGTCACTGCTTTGCATCCCCACTGGTGCCAGTGCACTCTCTGGACTCACTGCACTACATCCCCACTGGTGCCAGTGCACTCTCTGGACTCACTACACTGCATCCCCACTGGTGCCAGTGCACTCTCTGGACTCACTGCACTGCATCCCCAGCAGTGCCAGTGCACTTTCTGGAGTCACTTCACTGCATCCCTAGTGGTGCCAGTGCACTCTCTGGAGTCACTGCACTGCATCCCCAGTGGTGCCAGTGCACTCTCTGGACTCACTGCACTGCCTCCCCACTGGTGCCAGTGCACTCTCTGGGCTCACTGCTCTGCATCCCCACTGGTGCCAGTGCACTGTCTGGACTCACTGCAGTGCATCCCCACTGGTGCCAGTGCACTCCCTGGACTCACTGCACTGCATCCCCACTGGTGCCAGTGCACTCTCTGGAGTCACTGCACTGCATCCCCAGTGGTGCCAGTGCACTCTCTGGAGTCACTGCACTGCATCCCCAGTGGTGCCAGTGCACTCTCTGGACTCACTGCACTGCATCCCCACTGGTGCCAGTGCACTCTCTGGAGTCACTGCACGACATCCCCACTGGTGCCAGTGCACTCTCTGGAGTCACTGCAATGCATCCCCAGTGGTGCCAGTGCACTCTCTGGACTCACTGCACTGCATCCCCACTGGTGCCAGTGCACTCTCTGGAGTCACTGCACTGCATCCCCAGTGATGCCAGTGCACTCTCTGGACTCACTGCACTGCATCCCCAGTGGTGCCAGTGCACTCTATGGAGACACTGCAGTGCATCCTCAGTGGTGCCAGTGCACTCTCTGGTGTCACTGCTTTGCATCCCCACTGGTGCCAGTGCACTCTCTGGACTGACTGCACTGCATCCCCACTGGTGCCAGTGCACTCTCTGGACTCACTGCACTGCATCCCCAAGAGTGCCAGTGCACTTTCTGGAGTCACTGCACTGCATCCCTAGTGGTGCCAGTGCACTCTCTGGACTCACTGCACTGAATCCCCGGTGGTGCCAGTGCACTCTCTGGACTCACTGCACTGCATCCCCAGTGGTGCCAGTGCACTCTCTGGACTCACTGCACTGCAACCCCACTGGTGCCAGTACACTCTAAGGACTCACTACACTGCACTGCATCCCCAGTGGTGCCAGTGCACTCTCTGGAGTCACTGCTTTGCATCCCCACTAGTGCCAGTGCACTCTCTGGACTCACTGCACTACATCCCCACTGGTGCCAGTACACTCTCTGGACTCACTGCACTGCATCCCCACTGGTGCAAGTGCACTCTCTGGACTCACTGCACTGCATCCCCACTGCTGCCAGAGCACTCTCTGGAGTCACTGCACTGCATCCCGACTGGTGCCAGTGCACTCTCTGGAGTCACTGCACTGCATCCCCACTGGTGCCAGTGCACTCTCTAGACTCACTGCACTGCATCCCCACTGCTGCCAGTGCACTCTCTGGACTCACTGCACTGCATCCCCACTGGTGCCAGTGCACTCTCTGGACTCACTGCACTGCATCCCCACTGGTGCCAGTGCACTCTCTGGACTCACTGCACTGCATCCCCAGTGGTGCCAGTGCACTCTCTGGGTTCACTACACTGCATCCCCACTGGTGCCAGTGGACTCTCTGGACTCACTGCACTGCATCCCCACTGGTGCCAGTGCACTCTCTGGAGTCACTGCACTTCATCCCCAGTGGTGCCAGTGCACTCTCTGGACTCACTGCACTGCATCCCCACTGCTGCCAGTGCACTCTCTGGACTCACTGCACTGCATCCCCAGTGGTGCCAGTGCACTCTCTGGACTCACTGCACTGCATCCCCAGTGGTGCCAGTGCACTCTCTGGAGTCACTGCTTTGCATCCCCACTAGTGCCAGTGCACTCTCTGGACTCACTGCACTACATCCCCACTGGTGCCAGTACACTCTCTGGACTCACTGCACTGCATCCCCACTGGTGCAAGTGCACTCTCTGGACTCACTGCACTGCATCCCCACTGCTGCCAGAGCACTCTCTGGAGTCACTGCACTGCATCCCCACTGGTGCCAGTGCACTCTCTGGAGTCACTGCACTGCATCCCCACTGGTGCCAGTGCACTCTCTAGACTCACTGCACTGCATCCCCACTGCTGCCAGTGCACTCTCTGGACTCACTGCACTGCATCCCCACTGGTGCCAGTGCACTCTCTGGACTCACTGCACTGCATCCCCACTGGTGCCAGTGCACTCTCTGGACTCACTGCACTGCATCCCCAGTGGTGCCAGTGCACTCTCTGGGTTCACTACACTGCATCCCCACTGGTGCCAGTGGACTCTCTGGACTCACTGCACTGCATCCCCACTGGTGCCAGTGCACTCTCTGGAGTCACTGCACTTCATCCCCAGTGGTGCCAGTGCACTCTCTGGACTCACTGCACTGCATCCCCACTGCTGCCAGTGCACTCTCTGGACTCACTGCACTGCATCCCCAGTGGTGCCAGTGCACTCTCTGGACTCACTGCACTGCAACCCCAGTGGTGCCAGTGCACTCTCTGGACTCACTGCACTGCAACCCCACTGGTGCCAGTGCACTCTCTGGACTCACTACACTGCATCCCCACTGGTGCCAGTGCACTCTCTGGACTCACTGCACTGCATCCCCACTGGTGCCAGTGCACTGTCTGGACTCACTGCACTGCATCCCCACTGGTGCCAGTACACTCTAAGGACTCACTACACTGCACTGCATCCCCAGTGGTGCCAGTGAACTCTCTGGACTCACTGCACTGCATCCCTAGTGGTGCCAGTGCACTCTCTGGAGTCACTGCACTGCATCCCCACTGGTGCCAGTGCACTCTCTGCACTCACTGCACTGCATCCCCACTGGTGCCAGTGCACTCTCTGGACTCACTGCACTACATCCCCACTGGTGCCAGTGCACTCTCTGCACTCACTGCACTGCATCCCCACTGGTGTCAGTGCACTCTCTGGAGTCACTGCTTTGCATACCCACTAGTGCCAGTGCACTCTCTGGACTCACTGCACTACATCCCCACTGGTGCCAGTGCACTCTCTGGACTCACTGCACTGCATCCCCACTGGTGCAACTGCACTCTCTGGACTCACTGCACTGCATCCCCACTGGTGCCAGTGCACTCTCTGGGCTCACTGCACTGCATCCCCACTGGTGCCAGTGGACTCTCTGGACTCACTGCACTGCATCCCTAGTGGTGCCAGTGCACTCTCTAGACTCACTGCACTGCATCCCCACTGCTGCCAGTGCACTCTCTGGACTCACTGCACTGCATCCCCACTGGTGCCAGTGCACTCTCTGGACTAACTGCACTGCATCCCCACTGCTGCCAGTGCACTCTCTGGACTCACTGCACTGCATCCCCACTGGTGCCACTGCACTCTCTGGAGACTCTGCAGTGCATCCCCACTGGTTCCAGTGCACTCTCTCAACTCACTGCACTGCATTCCCACTGGTGCCAGTGCACTCTCTGGACTCACTGCTTTGCATCCCCACTGGTGCCACTGCACTCTCTGGACTCACTGCACTGCATCCCCACTGCTGCCAGTGCACTCTCTGGACTCACTGCACTGCATCTCCACTGGTGCCATTGCACTCTCTGGAGACTCTGCAGTGCATCCCCACTGGTTCCAGTGCACTCTCTCAACTCACTGCACTGCATTCCCACTGGTGCCAGTGCACTCTCTGGACTCACTGCTTTGCATCCCCACTGGTGCCACTGCACTCTCTGGACTCACTGCACTGCATCCCCACTGGTGCCAGTGCACTCTCTGGAGTCACTGCTTTGCATCCCCACTGGTGCCAGTGCACTCTCTGGACTCACTGCACTACATCCCCAAAGGTGCCAGTGCACTCTCTGGACTCACTGCACTGCATCCCCACTGCTGCCAGAGCACTCTCTGGAGTCACTGCACTGCATCCCCACTGGTGCCAGTGCACTCTCTGGAGTCACTGCACTGCATCCCCACTGGTGCCAGTGCACTCTCTGGAGTCACTGCACTGCATCCCCACTGGTGCCAGTGCACTCTCTGGACTCACTGCACTGCATCCCCTCTGGTGCCAGTGCACTCTCTGGACTCACTGCTTTGCATCCCCACTGGTGCCATTGCACTCTCTGGACTGACTGCACTGCATCCCCAGTGGTGCCAGTGCACTCTCTGGACTCACTGCACTGCATCCCCAGTGTTGCCAGTGCACTCTCTGGGCTCAACGCACTGCATCCCCACTGGTGCCAGTGGACTCTCTGGACTCACTGCACTGCATCCCCAGTGGTGCCAGTGCACTCTCTGGACTCACTGCACTGCATCCCCACTGCTGCCACTGCACTCTCTGGACTCACTGCACTGCATCCCCACTGCTGCCAGTGCACTCTCTGGACTCACTGCACTGCATCCCCACTGGTGCCAGTGCACTCTCTGGACTCACTGCACTGCAACCCCACTGGTGCCAGTGCACTCTCTGGACTCAATACACTGCATCCCCACTGGTGCCAGTGCACTCTCTGGACTCACTGCACTGCATCCCGACTGGTGCCAGTGCACTCTCTGGACTCACTGCACTACATCCCGACTGGTGCCAGTGCACTCTCTGGACTCACTGCACTGCATCTCCAGTAGTGCCAGTGCACTTTCTCGAGTCACTGCACTGCATCCCTAGTGGTGCCAGTGCACTCTCTGGACTCACTGCACTGCATCCCCAGTGGTGCCACGGCACTCTCTGGACTCACTGCACTGCATCACCACTGGTGCCAGTGCACTCTCAGGAGTCACTGCACTGCATCCCCACTGGTGCCAGTGCACTGTCTGGACTCACTGCAGTGCATCCCCACTGGTGCCAGTGCACTCTCTGGAGTCACTGCACTGCATCCCCACTGGTGCCAGTGAACTCTCTGGACTCACTGCACTGCATCCCCACTGGTGCCAGTGCACTCTCTGGACTCACTGCACTGCATCCCCAGTAGTGCCAGTGCACTTTCTGGACTCACTGCACTGCATCCCCACTGGTGCCAGTGCAGTCTCTGGAGTCACTGCAGTGCATCCCCAGTGGTGCCAGTGCACTCTCTGGACTCACTGCACTGCATCCCCACTGGTGCCAGTGAACTCTCTGGACTCACTGCACTGCATCCCCACTGGTGCCAGTGCACTCTCTGGACTCATTGCACTGCACGCCCACTGGTGCCAGTGCACTCTCGGGACTCACTGCACTGCATCCCCACTGGTGCCAGTGCACTCTCTGCACTCACTGCACTGCATCCCCACTGGTGCCAGTGCACTCTCTGGACTCACTGCACTGCATCCCCACTGGTGCCAGTGCACTCTCTAGAGTCACTACACTGAATCCCCACTGGTGCCAGTTCACTCTCTAGAGTCACTGCACTGATCCGCAGTGGTGCCAGTGCACTCTCTGGACTCACTGCACTGCATCCCCACTGGTACCAGTGCACTCTCTGGACTCACTGCACTGCATCCCCACTGGTGCCAGTGCACTCTTTGGAGTCACTGCAATGCATCCCCAGTGGTGCCAGTGCACTCTCTGGAGACACTGCAGTGCATCCCCACTGGTGCCAGTGCACTCTCTGGACTCACTACACTGCATCCCCACTGGTGCCAGTGCACTCTCTGGACTCACTGCACTGCATCCCCACTGGTGCCAGTGCACTCTCTGGACTCACTGCACTGCATCCCCAGTAGTGCCAGTGCACTTTCTGGAGTCACTGCACTGCATCCCTAGTGGTGCCAGTGAACTCTCTGGACTCACTTCACTGAATCCCCGATGGTGCCAGTGCACTCTAAGGACTCACTACACTGCACTGCATCCCCAGTGGTGCCAGTGAACTCTCTGGACTCACTGCACTGCATCCCCACTGGTGCCAGTGCACTCTCTGGACTCACTGCACTGCATCCCCACTGGTGCCAGTGCACTCTCTGGACTCACTGCACTGCATCCCCAGTAGTGCCAGTGCACTCTCTGGACTCACTGCACTGCATCCCCAGTGGTGCCAGTGCACTCTCTGGACTCACTGCACTGCATCCCCAGTGGTGCCAGTGCACTCTCTGGACTCACTGCACTGCATCCCCACTGCTGCCAGTGCACTCTCTGGACTCACTGCACTGCATCCCCACTGGTGCCAGTGCACTCTCTGGACTCACTGCACTGCATCCCCACTGGTGCCAGTGCACTCTCTGGACTCACTGCACTGAATCCCCACTGCTCACAGTGCACTCTCTAGAGTCACTGCACTCCAACCCCACTGGTGCCAGTGCACTCTATGGAGTCACTGCACTTATCCCCACTAGTGCCAGTGCACTCTCTGGACTCACTGCACTGCATCCCCCCTGGTGCCAGTGCACTCTCTGGACTCACTGCACTGCATCCCCAGTGGTGCCAGTGCACTCTCTGGACTCACTGCACTGCATCCCCACAGATGCCAGTGCACTCTCTGGACTCACTGCACTGCATCCCCACTGGTGCCAGTGCACTATCTGAACTCACTGCACTGCATCCCCATTGGTACCAGTGCACTCTCCGGAGACACTGCAGTGCATCCCCAGTTGTTGCTAGTGCACTCTCTGGAGTCACTGCACTGCATTCCCACTGGTGCCAGTGCACTCTCTGGAGTCACTGCTTTGCATCCCCACTGGTGCCAGTTCACTCTCTAGAGTCACTGCACTGATCCGCAGTGGTGCCAGTGCACTCTCTGGACTCACTGCACTGCATCCCCACTGGTACCAGTGCACTCTCTGGACTCACTGCACTGCATCCCCACTGGTGCCAGTGCACTCTCTGGAGTCACTGCACTGCATCACAAGTGGTGCCAGTGCACTCTCTGGACTCACTGCACTGCATCCCGACTGGTGCCAGTGCACTCTCTGGACTCACTGCTCTGCATCCCCACTGGTGCCAGTGCACTTTCTGGAGTCACTGCACTGCATAACCACTGTTGACAGTGCACTCTCTGGACTCACTACACTGCATCCCCACTGGTGCCAATGCACTCTCTGGACTCACTGCACTGCATCCCCAGTGGTGCCAGTGCACTCTCTGGACTCACTGCACTGCATCCCCACTGGTGCCAGTGAACTCTCTAGAGTCACTGCACTGCATCCCCACTGGTGCCAGTGCACTTTCTGGAGTCACTGCACTGCATGCCAAGCGGTGCCAGTGAACTCTCTGGACTCACTGCACTGCATCCCCACGTGGTGCCAGTGCACTCTCTGGACTCACTGCACTGCATCCCCACTGGTGCCAGTGCACTCTCTGGACTCACTTCACTGCATCCCTACTGGTGCCAGTGCACTCTCTGGAGTCACTGCACTGCATCCCCACTGGTGCCAGTACACTCTCTGGACTCACTGCACTGCATCCCCACTGGTGCCAGTGCACTCTCTGGACTCACTGCACTGCATCCCCACTGGTGCCAATGCACTCTCTGGACTCACTGCACTGCATAACCACTGCTGCCAGTGCACTCTCTGGAGACACTGCAGTGCATTCCCACTGGTTCCAGTGCACTCTCTCAACTCACTGCACTGCATTCCCACTGGTGGCAGTGCACTCTCTGGACTCACTGCTTTGCATCCCCACTGGTGCCATTGCACTGTCTGGACTGACTGCACTGCATCCCCACTTGTGCCAGTGCACTCTCTGTACTCACTGCACTGCATCCCCACTGGTGCCAGTGCACTCTCTGGGCTCGCTGAACTGCATCCCCACTGGTGCCAGTGGACTCTCTGGACTCACTGCACTGCATCCCCACTGGTGCCAGTGCACTCTCTGGACTCACTGCACTGCATCCCCAGTGGTGCCAGTGCACTCTCTGGACTCACTGCACTGCATCCCCACTGCTGCCAGTGCACTCTCTGGAGTCACTGCACTGCATCCCCACTGGTGCCAGTGCACTGTCTGGACTCACTGCACTGCATCCCCACTGGTGCCAGTGCACTCTCTGGAGTCACTGCACTGCATCCCCACTGGTGCCAGTGAACTCTCTGGACTCACTGCACTGCATGCCCACTGGTGCCAGTGCACTCTCTGGACTCACTGCACTGCATCCCCAGTAGTGCCAGTGAACTCTCTGGACTCACTGCACTGCATCCCCACTGGTGCCAGTGCACTCTCTGGACTCATTGCACTGCACGCCCACTGGTGCCAGTGCACTCTCGGGACTCACTGCACTGCATCCCCACTGGTGCCAGTGCACTCTCTGCACTCACTGCACTGCATCCCCACTGGTGCCAGTGCACTCTCTGGACTCACTGCACTGCATCCCCACTGGTGCCAGTGCACTCTCTAGAGTCACTGCACTGCATCCCCACTGGTGCCAGTTCACTCTCTAGAGTCACTGCACTGATCCGCAGTGGTGCCAGTGCACTCTCTGGACTCACTGCACTGCATCCCCACTGGTACCAGTGCACTCTCTGGACTCACTGCACTGCATCCCCACTGGTGCCAGTGCACTCTCTGGAGTCACTGCAATGCATCCCCACTGGTGCCAGTGCACTCTCTGGAGACACTGCAGTGCATCCCCACTGGTGCCTGTGCACTCTCTGGACTCACTGCACTGCAACCCCACTGGTGCCAGTGCACTCTCTGGACTCACTACACTGCATCCCCACTGGTGCCAGTGCACACTCTGGACTCACTGCACTGCATCTCCACTGGTGCCAGTGCACTCTCTGGACTCACTGCACTGCATCCCCAGTAGTGCCAGTGCACTTTCTGGAGTCACTGCACTGCATCTCCAGTAGTGCCAGTGCACTTTCTGGAGTCACTGCACTGCATCCCTAGTGGTGCCAGTGCACTCTCTGGACTCACTGCACTGCATCCCCACTGGTGCCAGTGCACTCTCTGGACTCACTGCACTGCATCCCCAGTGGTGCCAGTGCACTCTCTGGAGTCACTGCACTGCATCCCCACTGGTGCCAGTGCACTCTCTGGACTCACTGCAGTGCATCCCCACTGGTGCCAGTGCACTCTCTGGAGTCACTGCACTGCATCCCCACTGGTGCCAGTGCACTGTCTGGACTCACTGCACTGCATCCCCACTGGTGCCAGTGCACTCTCTGGAGTCACTGCACTGCATCCCCACTGGTGCCAGTGAACTCTCTGGAGTCACTGCACTGCATGCCCACTGCTGCCAGTGCACTCTCTGGACTCACTGCACTGCATCCCCAGTAGTGCCAGTGAACTCTCTGGACTCACTGCACTGCATCCCCACTGCTGCCAGTGCACTCTCTGGACTCATTGCACTGCACGCCCACTGGTGCCAGTGCACTCTCGGGACTCACTGCACTGCATCCCCAGTGGTGCCAGTGCACTCTCTGGACTCACTGCACTGCATCCCCACTGGTGCCAGTGCACTCTCTGGACTCACTGCACTGCATCCCCACTGGTGCCAGTGCACTCTCTGGACTCACTGCACTGCATCCCCACTGGTGCCAGTTCACTCTCTAGAGTCACTGCACTGATCCGCAGTGGTGCCAGTGCACTCTCTGGACTCACTGCACTGTATCCCCACTGGTACCAGTGCACTCTCTGGACTCACTGCACTGCATCCCCACTGGTGCCAGTGCACTCTCTAGAGTCACTGCACTGAATCCCCAGTGGTGCCAGTGCACTCTCTGGAGACACTGCAGTGCATTCCCACTGGTTCCAGTGCACTCTCTCAACTCACTGCACTGCATTCCCACTGGTGGCAGTGCACTCTCTGGACTCACTGCTTTGCATCCCCACTGGTGCCATTGCACTGTCTGGACTGACTGCACTGCATCCCCACTTGTGCCAGTGCACTCTCTGTACTCACTGCACTGCATCCCCACTGGTGCCAGTGCACTCTCTGGGCTCGCTGAACTGCATCCCCACTGGTGCCAGTGGACTCTCTGGACTCACTGCACTGCATCCCCACTGGTGCCAGTGCACTCTCTGGACTCACTGCACTGCATCCCCAGTGGTGCCAGTGCACTCTCTGGACTCACTGCACTGCATCCCCACTGCTGCCAGTGCACTCTCTGGAGTCACTGCACTGCATCCCCACTGGTGCCAGTGCACTGTCTGGACTCACTGCACTGCATCCCCACTGGTGCCAGTGCACTCTCTGGAGTCACTGCACTGCATCCCCACTGGTGCCAGTGAACTCTCTGGACTCACTGCACTGCATGCCCACTGGTGCCAGTGCACTCTCTGGACTCACTGCACTGCATCCCCAGTAGTGCCAGTGAACTCTCTGGACTCACTGCACTGCATCCCCACTGGTGCCAGTGCACTCTCTGGACTCATTGCACTGCACGCCCACTGGTGCCAGTGCACTCTCGGGACTCACTGCACTGCATCCCCACTGGTGCCAGTGCACTCTCTGCACTCACTGCACTGCATCCCCACTGGTGCCAGTGCACTCTCTGGACTCACTGCACTGCATCCCCACTGGTGCCAGTGCACTCTCTAGAGTCACTGCACTGCATCCCCACTGGTGCCAGTTCACTCTCTAGAGTCACTGCACTGATCCGCAGTGGTGCCAGTGCACTCTCTGGACTCACTGCACTGCATCCCCACTGGTACCAGTGCACTCTCTGGACTCACTGCACTGCATCCCCACTGGTGCCAGTGCACTCTCTGGAGTCACTGCAATGCATCCCCACTGGTGCCAGTGCACTCTCTGGAGACACTGCAGTGCATCCCCACTGGTGCCTGTGCACTCTCTGGACTCACTGCACTGCAACCCCACTGGTGCCAGTGCACTCTCTGGACTCACTACACTGCATCCCCACTGGTGCCAGTGCACACTCTGGACTCACTGCACTGCATCTCCACTGGTGCCAGTGCACTCTCTGGACTCACTGCACTGCATCCCCAGTAGTGCCAGTGCACTTTCTGGAGTCACTGCACTGCATCTCCAGTAGTGCCAGTGCACTTTCTGGAGTCACTGCACTGCATCCCTAGTGGTGCCAGTGCACTCTCTGGACTCACTGCACTGCATCCCCACTGGTGCCAGTGCACTCTCTGGACTCACTGCACTGCATCCCCAGTGGTGCCAGTGCACTCTCTGGAGTCACTGCACTGCATCCCCACTGGTGCCAGTGCACTCTCTGGACTCACTGCAGTGCATCCCCACTGGTGCCAGTGCACTCTCTGGAGTCACTGCACTGCATCCCCACTGGTGCCAGTGCACTGTCTGGACTCACTGCACTGCATCCCCACTGGTGCCAGTGCACTCTCTGGAGTCACTGCACTGCATCCCCACTGGTGCCAGTGAACTCTCTGGAGTCACTGCACTGCATGCCCACTGCTGCCAGTGCACTCTCTGGACTCACTGCACTGCATCCCCAGTAGTGCCAGTGAACTCTCTGGACTCACTGCACTGCATCCCCACTGCTGCCAGTGCACTCTCTGGACTCATTGCACTGCACGCCCACTGGTGCCAGTGCACTCTCGGGACTCACTGCACTGCATCCCCAGTGGTGCCAGTGCACTCTCTGGACTCACTGCACTGCATCCCCACTGGTGCCAGTGCACTCTCTGGACTCACTGCACTGCATCCCCACTGGTGCCAGTGCACTCTCTGGACTCACTGCACTGCATCCCCACTGGTGCCAGTTCACTCTCTAGAGTCACTGCACTGATCCGCAGTGGTGCCAGTGCACTCTCTGGACTCACTGCACTGTATCCCCACTGGTACCAGTGCACTCTCTGGACTCACTGCACTGCATCCCCACTGGTGCCAGTGCACTCTCTAGAGTCACTGCACTGAATCCCCAGTGGTGCCAGTGCACTCTCTGGAGACACTGCAGTGCATCCCCACTGGTGCCTGTGCACTCTCTGGACTCACTGCACTGCAACCCCACTGGTGCCAGTGCACTCTCTGGACTCACTACACTGCATCCCCACTGGTACCAGTGCACTCTCTGGACTCACTCCACTGCATCCCCACTGGTGCCAGTGCACTCTCTGGACTCACTACACTGCATCCCCACTGGTGCCAGTGCACTCTCTGGAGTCACTGCACTGCATCCGCACTGGTGCCAGTGAACTCTCTGGAGTCACTGCACTGCATGCCCACTGCTGCCAGTGCACTCTCTGGACTCACTGCACTGCATCCCCAGTAGTGCCAGTGAACTCTCTGGACTCACTGCACTGCATCCCCACTGCTGCCAGTGCACTCTCTGGACTCATTGCACTGCACGCCCACTGGTGCCAGTGCACTCTCGGGACTCACTGCACTGCATCCCCAGTGGTGCCAGTGCACTCTCTGCACTCACTGCACTGCATCCCCACTGGTGCCAGTGCACTCTCTGGACTCACTGCACTGCATCCCCACTGGTGCCAGTGCACTCTCTAGAGTCACTGCACTGAATCCCCACTGGTGCCAGTTCACTCTCTAGAGTCACTGCACTGATCCGCAGTGGTGCCAGTGCACTCTCTGGACTCACTGCACTGCATCCCCAGTAGTGCCAGTGAACTCTCTGGACTCACTGCACTGCATCCCCACTGCTGCCAGTGCACTCTCTGGACTCATTGCACTGCACGCCCACTGGTGCCAGTGCACTCTCGGGACTCACTGCACTGCATCCCCAGTGGTGCCAGTGCACTCTCTGCACTCACTGCACTGCATCCCCACTGGTGCCAGTGCACTCTCTGGACTCACTGCACTGCATCCCCACTGGTGCCAGTGCACTCTCTAGAGTCACTGCACTGAATCCCCACTGGTGCCAGTTCACTCTCTAGAGTCACTGCACTGATCCGCAGTGGTGCCAGTGCACTCTCTGGACTCACTGCACTGCATCCCCACTGGTGCCAGTGCACTCTCTGGAGTCACTGCAATGCATCCCCACTGGTGCCAGTGCACTCTCTGGAGACACTGCAGTGCATCCCCACTGGTGCCTGTGCACTCTCTGGACTCACTGCACTGCAACCCCACTGGTGCCAGTGCACTCTCTGGACTCACTACACTGCATCCCCACTGGTGCCAGTGCACACTCTGGACTCACTGCACTGCATCTCCACTGGTGCCAGTGCACTCTCTGGACTCACTGCACTGCATCCCCAGTAGTGCCAGTGCACTTTCTGGAGTCACTGCACTGCATCTCCAGTAGTGCCAGTGCACTTTCTGGAGTCACTGCACTGCATCCCTAGTGGTGCCAGTGCACTCTCTGGACTCACTGCACTGCATCCCCACTGGTGCCAGTGCACTCTCTGGACTCACTGCACTGCATCCCCAGTGGTGCCAGTGCACTCTCTGGACTCACTGCACTGCATCCCCACTGGTGCCAGTGCACTCTCTGGACTCACTGCAGTGCATCCCCACTGGTGCCAGTGCACTCTCTGGAGTCACTGCACTGCATCCCCACTGGTGCCAGTGCACTGTCTGGACTCACTGCACTGCATCCCCACTGGTGCCAGTGCACTCTCTGGAGTCACTGCACTGCATCCCCACTGGTGCCAGTGAACTCTCTGGAGTCACTGCACTGCATGCCCACTGCTGCCAGTGCACTCTCTGGACTCACTGCACTGCATCCCCAGTAGTGCCAGTGAACTCTCTGGACTCACTGCACTGCATCCCCACTGCTGCCAGTGCACTCTCTGGACTCATTGCACTGCACGCCCACTGGTGCCAGTGCACTCTCGGGACTCACTGCACTGCATCCCCAGTGGTGCCAGTGCACTCTCTGGACTCACTGCACTGCATCCCCACTGGTGCCAGTGCACTCTCTGGACTCACTGCACTGCATCCCCACTGGTGCCAGTGCACTCTCTGGACTCACTGCACTGCATCCCCACTGGTGCCAGTTCACTCTCTAGAGTCACTGCACTGATCCGCAGTGGTGCCAGTGCACTCTCTGGACTCACTGCACTGTATCCCCACTGGTACCAGTGCACTCTCTGGACTCACTGCACTGCATCCCCACTGGTGCCAGTGCACTCTCTAGAGTCACTGCACTGAATCCCCAGTGGTGCCAGTGCACTCTCTGGAGACACTGCAGTGCATTCCCACTGGTTCCAGTGCACTCTCTCAACTCACTGCACTGCATTCCCACTGGTGGCAGTGCACTCTCTGGACTCACTGCTTTGCATCCCCACTGGTGCCATTGCACTGTCTGGACTGACTGCACTGCATCCCCACTTGTGCCAGTGCACTCTCTGTACTCACTGCACTGCATCCCCACTGGTGCCAGTGCACTCTCTGGGCTCGCTGAACTGCATCCCCACTGGTGCCAGTGGACTCTCTGGACTCACTGCACTGCATCCCCACTGGTGCCAGTGCACTCTCTGGACTCACTGCACTGCATCCCCAGTGGTGCCAGTGCACTCTCTGGACTCACTGCACTGCATCCCCACTGCTGCCAGTGCACTCTCTGGAGTCACTGCACTGCATCCCCACTGGTGCCAGTGCACTGTCTGGACTCACTGCACTGCATCCCCACTGGTGCCAGTGCACTCTCTGGAGTCACTGCACTGCATCCCCACTGGTGCCAGTGAACTCTCTGGACTCACTGCACTGCATGCCCACTGGTGCCAGTGCACTCTCTGGACTCACTGCACTGCATCCCCAGTAGTGCCAGTGAACTCTCTGGACTCACTGCACTGCATCCCCACTGGTGCCAGTGCACTCTCTGGACTCATTGCACTGCACGCCCACTGGTGCCAGTGCACTCTCGGGACTCACTGCACTGCATCCCCACTGGTGCCAGTGCACTCTCTGCACTCACTGCACTGCATCCCCACTGGTGCCAGTGCACTCTCTGGACTCACTGCACTGCATCCCCACTGGTGCCAGTGCACTCTCTAGAGTCACTGCACTGCATCCCCACTGGTGCCAGTTCACTCTCTAGAGTCACTGCACTGATCCGCAGTGGTGCCAGTGCACTCTCTGGACTCACTGCACTGCATCCCCACTGGTACCAGTGCACTCTCTGGACTCACTGCACTGCATCCCCACTGGTGCCAGTGCACTCTCTGGAGTCACTGCAATGCATCCCCACTGGTGCCAGTGCACTCTCTGGAGACACTGCAGTGCATCCCCACTGGTGCCTGTGCACTCTCTGGACTCACTGCACTGCAACCCCACTGGTGCCAGTGCACTCTCTGGACTCACTACACTGCATCCCCACTGGTGCCAGTGCACACTCTGGACTCACTGCACTGCATCTCCACTGGTGCCAGTGCACTCTCTGGACTCACTGCACTGCATCCCCAGTAGTGCCAGTGCACTTTCTGGAGTCACTGCACTGCATCTCCAGTAGTGCCAGTGCACTTTCTGGAGTCACTGCACTGCATCCCTAGTGGTGCCAGTGCACTCTCTGGACTCACTGCACTGCATCCCCACTGGTGCCAGTGCACTCTCTGGACTCACTGCACTGCATCCCCAGTGGTGCCAGTGCACTCTCTGGAGTCACTGCACTGCATCCCCACTGGTGCCAGTGCACTCTCTGGACTCACTGCAGTGCATCCCCACTGGTGCCAGTGCACTCTCTGGAGTCACTGCACTGCATCCCCACTGGTGCCAGTGCACTGTCTGGACTCACTGCACTGCATCCCCACTGGTGCCAGTGCACTCTCTGGAGTCACTGCACTGCATCCCCACTGGTGCCAGTGAACTCTCTGGAGTCACTGCACTGCATGCCCACTGCTGCCAGTGCACTCTCTGGACTCACTGCACTGCATCCCCAGTAGTGCCAGTGAACTCTCTGGACTCACTGCACTGCATCCCCACTGCTGCCAGTGCACTCTCTGGACTCATTGCACTGCACGCCCACTGGTGCCAGTGCACTCTCGGGACTCACTGCACTGCATCCCCAGTGGTGCCAGTGCACTCTCTGGACTCACTGCACTGCATCCCCACTGGTGCCAGTGCACTCTCTGGACTCACTGCACTGCATCCCCACTGGTGCCAGTGCACTCTCTGGACTCACTGCACTGCATCCCCACTGGTGCCAGTTCACTCTCTAGAGTCACTGCACTGATCCGCAGTGGTGCCAGTGCACTCTCTGGACTCACTGCACTGTATCCCCACTGGTACCAGTGCACTCTCTGGACTCACTGCACTGCATCCCCACTGGTGCCAGTGCACTCTCTAGAGTCACTGCACTGAATCCCCAGTGGTGCCAGTGCACTCTCTGGAGACACTGCAGTGCATCCCCACTGGTGCCTGTGCACTCTCTGGACTCACTGCACTGCAACCCCACTGGTGCCAGTGCACTCTCTGGACTCACTACACTGCATCCCCACTGGTACCAGTGCACTCTCTGGACTCACTCCACTGCATCCCCACTGGTGCCAGTGCACTCTCTGGACTCACTACACTGCATCCCCACTGGTGCCAGTGCACTCTCTGGAGTCACTGCACTGCATCCGCACTGGTGCCAGTGAACTCTCTGGAGTCACTGCACTGCATGCCCACTGCTGCCAGTGCACTCTCTGGACTCACTGCACTGCATCCCCAGTAGTGCCAGTGAACTCTCTGGACTCACTGCACTGCATCCCCACTGCTGCCAGTGCACTCTCTGGACTCATTGCACTGCACGCCCACTGGTGCCAGTGCACTCTCGGGACTCACTGCACTGCATCCCCAGTGGTGCCAGTGCACTCTCTGGACTCACTGCACTGCATCCCCACTGGTGCCAGTGCACTCTCTAGAGTCACTGCACTGAATCCCCACTGGTGCCAGTTCACTCTCTAGAGTCACTGCACTGATCCGCAGTGGTGCCAGTGCACTCTCTGGACTCACTGCACTGCATCCCCACTGGTACCAGTGCACTCTCTGGACTCACTGCACTGCATCCCCACTGGTGCCAGTGCACTCTCTAGAGTCACTGCAATGCATCCCCAGTGGTGCCAGTGCACTCTCTGGAGACACTGCAGTGCATCCCCACTGGTGCCTGTGCACTCTCTGGACTCACTGCACTGCAACCCCACTGGTGCCAGTGCACTCTCTGGACTCACTACACTGCATCCCCACTGGTGCCAGTGCACACTCTGGACTCACTGCACTGCATCTCCACTGGTGCCAGTGCACTCTCTGGACTCACTGCACTGCATCCCCAGTAGTGCCAGTGCACTTTCTGGAGTCACTGCACTGCATCTCCAGTAGTGCCAGTGCACTTTCTGGAGTCACTGCACTGCATCCCTAGTGGTGCCAGTGCACTCTCTGGACTCACTGCACTGCATCCCCAGTGGTGCCACGGCACTCTCTGGACTCACTGCACTGCATCCCCACTGGTGCCAGTGCACTCTCTGGAGTCACTGCACTGCATCCCCAGTGGTGCCAGGGCACTCTCTGGACTCACTGCACTGCATCCCCACTGGTGCCAGTGCACTCTCTGGAGTCACTGCACTGCATCCCCACTGGTGCCAGTGCACTCTCTGGACTCACTGCAGTGCATCCCCACTGGTGCCAGTGCACTCTCCGGAGTCACTGCACTGCATCCCCACTGGTGCCAGTGAACTCTCTGGACTCACTGCACTGCATCCCCACTGGTGCCAGTGCACTCTCTGGACTCATTGCACTGCACGCCCACTGGTGCCAGTGCACTCTCGGGACTCACTGCACTGCATCCCCACTGGTGCCAGTGCAGTCTCTGCACTCACTGCACTGCATCCCCACTGGTGCCAGTGCACTCTCTGGACTCACTGCACTGCATTCCCACTGGTGCCAGTGCACTCTCTAGAGTCACTGCACTGATCCGCAGTGGTGCCAGTGCACTCTCTGGACTCACTGCACTGCATCCCCACTGGTACCAGTGCACTCTCTGGACTCACTGCACTGCATCCCCACTGGTGCCAGTGCACTCTCTGGACTCACTGCACTGCATCCCCACTGGTGCCAATGCACTCTCTGGACTCACTGCACTGCATAACCACTGCTGCCAGTGCACTCTCTGGAGACACTGCAGTGCATCCGCACTGGTTCCAGTGCACTCTCTCAACTCACTGCACTGCATTCCCACTGGTGCCAGTGCACTCTCTGGACTCACTGCTTTGCATCCCCACTGGTGCCATTGCACTGTCTGGACTGACTGCACTGCATCCCCACTTGTGCCAGTGCACTCTCTGTACTCACTGCACTGCATCCCCACTGGTGCCAGTGCACTCTCTGGGCTCACTGAACTGCATCCCCACTGGTGCCAGTGGACTCTCTGGACTCACTGCACTGCATCCCCACTGGTGCCAGTGCACTCTCTGGAGTCACTGCACTGCATCCCCAGTGGTGCCAGTGCACTCTCTGGACTCACTGCACTGCATCCCCACAGATGCCAGTGCACTCTCTGGACTCACTGCACTGCATCCCCACTGGTGCCAGTGCACTCTCTGGACTCACTGCACTGCATCCCCAGTGGTGCCAGTGCACTCTCTGGACTCACTGCACTGCATCCCGACTGGTGCCAGTGCACTCTCTGGACTCACTGCACTGCATCTCCAGTAGTGCCAGTGCACTCTCTGGACTCACTGCACTGCATCCCGACTGGTGCCAGTGCACTCTCTGGACTCACTGCACTGCATCCCGACTGGTGCCAGTGCACTCTCTGGACTCACTGCACTGCATCTCCAGTAGTGCCAGTGCACTTTCTGGAGTCACTGCACTGCATCCCTAGTGGTGCCAGTGCACTCTCTGGACTCACTGCACTGCATCCCCAGTGGTGCCACGGCACTCTCTGGACTCACTGCACTGCATCCCCACTGGTGCCAGTGCACTCTCTGGAGTCACTGCACTGCATCCCCACTGGTGCCAGTGCACTGTCTGGACTCACTGCACTGCATCCCCAGTGGTGCCAGTGCACTCTCTGGAGTCACTGCACTGCATCCCCACTGGTGCCAGTGAACTCTCTGGACTCACTGCACTGCATGCCCACTGGTGCCAGTGCACTCTCTGGACTCACTGCACTGCATCCCCAGTAGTGCCAGTGAACTCTCTGGACTCACTGCACTGCATCCCCACTGGTGCCAGTGCACTCTCTGGACTCATTGCACTGCACGCCCACTGGTGCCAGTGCACTCTCGGGACTCACTGCACTGCATCCCCACTGGTGCCAGTGCACTCTCTGCACTCACTGCACTGCATCCCCACGGGTGCCAGTGCACTCTCTGGACTCACTGCACTGCATCCCCACTGGTGCCAGTGCACTCTCTAGAGTCACTGCACTGAATCCCCACTGGTGCCAGTTCACTCTCTAGCGTCACTGCACTGATCCGCAGTGGTGCCAGTGCACTCTCTGGACTCACTGCACTGCATCCCCACTGGTACCAGTGCACTCTCTGGACTCACTGCACTGCATCCCCACTGGTGCCAGTGCACTCTCTGGAGTCACTGCAATGCATCCCCAGTGGTGCCAGTGCACTCTCTGGAGACACTGCAGTGCATCCCCACTGGTGCCTGTGCACTCTCTGGACTCACTGCACTGCAACCCCACTGGTGCCAGTGCACTCTCTGGACTCACTACACTGCATCCCCACTGGTGCCAGTGCACTCTCTGGACTCACTGCACTGCATCCCCAGTAGTGCCAGTGCACTTTCTGGAGTCACTGCACTGCATCTCCAGTCTTGCCAGTGCACTTTCTGGAGTCACTGCACTGCATCCCTAGTGGTGCCAGTGCACTCTCTGGACTCACTGCACTGCATCCCCAGTGGTGCCACGGCACTCTCTGGACTCACTGCACTGCATCCCCACTGGTGCCAGTGCACTCTCCGGAGTCACTGCACTGCATCCCCACTGGTGCCAGTGCACTCTCTGGACTCACTGCAGTGCATCCCCACTGGTGCCAGTGCACTCTCTGGAGTCACTGCACTGCATCCCCACTGGTGCCAGTGCACTGTCTGGACTCACTGCACTGCATCCCCACTGGTGCCAGTGCACTTTCTGGAGTCACTGCACTGCATCCCCACTGGTGCCAGTGAACTCTCTGGACTCACTGCACTGCATGCCCACTGCTGCCAGTGCACTCTCTGGACTCACTGCACTGCATCCCCAGTAGTGCCAGTGAACTCTCTGGACTCACTGCACTGCATCCCCACTGGTGCCAGTGCACTCTCTGGACTCATTGCACTGCACGTCCACTGGTGCCAGTGCACTCTCGGGACTCACTGCACTGCATCCCCACTGGTGCCAGTGCACTCTCTGCACTCACTGCACTGCATCCCCACTGCTGCCAGTGCACTCTCTGGACTCACTGCACTGCATCCCCACTGGTGCCAGTGCACTCTCTAGAGTCACTGCACTGCATCCCCACTGGTGCCAGTTCACTCTCTAGAGTCACTGCACTGATCCGCAGTGGTGCCAGTGCACTCTCTGGACTCACTGCACTGCATCCCCACTGGTACCAGTGCACTCTCTGGACTCACTGCACTGCATCCCCACTGGTGCCAGTGCACTCTCTGGAGTCACTGCAATGCATCCCCAGTGGTGCCAGTGCACTCTCTGGACTCACTGCACTGCATACCCACTGGTGCCAGTGCACTCTCTGCACTCACTGCACTGCAACCCCACTGGTGCCAGTGCACTCTCTGGACTCACTACACTGCATCCCCACTGGTGCCAGTGCACTCTCTGGACTCACTGCACTGCATCTCCACTGGTGCCAGTGCACTCTCTGGACTCACTGCACTGCATCCCCAGTAGTGCCAGTGCACTTTCTGGAGTCACTGCACTGCATCTCCAGTAGTGCCAGTGCACTTTCTGGAGTCACTGCACTGCATCCCTAGTGGTGCCAGTGCACTCTCTGGACTCACTGCACTGCATCCCCAGTGGTGCCACGGCACTCTCTGGACTCACTGCACTGCATCCCCAGTGGTGCCAGTGCACTCTCTGGAGTCACTGCACTGCATCCCCACTGGTGCCAGTGCACTCTCTGGACTCACTGCACTGCATCCCCACTGGTGCCAGTGCACTCTCTGGAGTCACTGCACTGCATCCCCACTGGTGCCAGTGCACTGTCTGGACTCACTGCAGTGCATCCCCACTGGTGCCAGTGCACTCTCTGGACTCACTGCACTGCATCCCCACTGGTGCCAGTGAACTCTCTGGACTCACTGCACTGCATCCCCACTGGTGCCAGTGCACTCTCTGGACTCACTGCACTGCATCCCCAGTAGTGCCAGTGAACTCTCTGGACTCACTGCACTGCATCCCCACTGGTGCCAGTGCACTCTCTGGACTCATTGCACTGCACGCCCACTGGTGCCAGTGCACTCTCGGGACTCACTGCACTGCATCCCCACTGGTGCCAGTGCACTCTCTGCACTCACTGCACTGCATCCCCACTGGTGCCAGTGCACTCTCTGGACTCACTGCACTGCATTCCCACTGGTGCCAGTGCACTCTCTAGAGTCACTGCACTGATCCGCAGTGGTGCCAGTGCACTCTCTGGACTCACTGCACTGCATCCCCACTGGTACCAGTGCACTCTCTGGACTCACTGCACTGCATCCCCACTGGTGCCAGTGCACTCTCTGGAGTCACTGCAATGCATCCCCAGTGGTGCCAGTGCACTCTCTGGAGACACTGCAGTGCATCCCCACTGGTGCCAGTGCACTCTCTGGACTCACTGCACTGCAAACCCACTGGTGCCAGTGCACTCTCTGGACTCACTACACTGCATCCCCACTGGTGCCAGTGCACTCTCTGGACTCACTGCACTGCATCCCCAGTGGTGCCAGTGCACTCTCTGGACTCACTGCACTGCATCCCGACTGGTGCCAGTGCACTCTCTGGACTCACTGCACTGCATCTCCAGTAGTGCCAGTGCACTTTCTGGAGTCACTGCACTGCATCCCTAGTGGTGCCAGTGCACTCTCTGGACTCACTGCACTGCATCCCCAGTGGTGCCATGGCACTCTCTGGACTCACTGCAGTGCATCCCCAGTGGTGCCAGTGCACTCTCTGGAGTCACTGCACTGCATCCCTGGTGGTGCCAGTGAACTCTCTGGACTCACTGCACTGCATCCCCACTGGTGCCAGTGCACTCTCTGGACTCACTGCACTGCATCCCCAGTAGTGCCAGTGCACTTTCTGGACTCACTGCACTGCATCCCTAGTGGTGCCAGTGCACTCTCTGGAGTCACTGCAGTGCATCCCCACTGGTGCCAGTGCTCTCTCTGGACTCACTGCACTGCATCCCCACTGGTGCCAGTGAACTCTCTGGAGTCATTGCACTGCATCCCCACTGGTGCCAGTGCACTCTCTGGACTCATTGCACTGCACGCCCACTGGTGCCAGTGCACTCTCTGGACTCACTGCACTGCATCCCCACTGGTGCCAGTGCACTCTCTGCACTCACTGCACTGCATCCCCACTGGTGCCAGTGCACTCTCTGGACTCACTGCACTGCATCCCCAGTAGTACCACTGCACTCTCTAGACTCACTGCACTGCATCCCCACTGGTGCCAGTTCACTCTCTAGAGTCACTGCACTGATCCACAGTGGTGCCAGTGCACTCTCTGGACTCACTGCACTGCATCCCCACTGGTACCAGTGCACTCTCTGGACTCACTGCACTGCATCCCCACTGGTGCCAGTGCACTCTCTGGAGTCACTGCAATGCATCCCCAGTGGTGCCAGTGCATTCTCTGGAGACACTGCAGTGCATCCCCACTGGTGCCAGTGCACTCTCTGGACTCACTGCACTGCAACCCCACTGGTGCCAGTGCACTCTCTGGACTCACTACACTGCATCCCCACTGGTGCCAGTGCACTCTCAGGACTCACTGCACTGCATCTCCACTGGTGCCAGTGCACTCTCTGGACTCACTGCACTGCATCCCCAGTAGTGCCAGTGCACTTTCTGGAGTCACTGCACCGCATCCAAAGTGGTGCCAGTGACCTCTCTGGACTCACTGCACTGCATCCCCAGTGGTGCCAGTGCACTCTCTGGACTCACTGCACTGCATCCCCAGTGGTGCCAGGGCACTCTCTGGACTCACTGCACTGCATCCCCAGTGGTGCCAGTGAACTCTCTGGACTCACTGCACTGCATCCCCAGTGGTGCCAGTGCACTCTCTGGACTCACTTCACTGCATACCTACTTGCGCCAGTGCACTCTCTGGAGTCACTGCACTGCATCCCCACTGGTGCCAGTACACTCTCTGGACTCACTGCACTGCATCCCCAGTAGTGCCAGTGCACTTTCTGGAGTCACTGCACTGCATCCCTAGTGGTGCCAGTGAACTCTCTGGACTCACTGCACTGCATCCCCACTGGTGCCAGTGCACTCTCTGCACTCACTGCACTGCATCCCCACTGGTGCCAGTGCACTCTCTGGACTCACTGCACTGCATCCCCACTGGTGCCAGTGCACTCTCTAGAGTCACTGCACTGAATCCCCACTGGTGCCAGTTCACTCTCTAGAGTCACTGCACTGATCCGCAGTGGTGCCAGTGCACTCTCTGGACTCACTGCACTGCATCCCCACTGGTACCAGTGCACTCTC
The DNA here is from genome assembly GCF_964034855.1 of Anser brachyrhynchus. NCBI lineage: Eukaryota > Metazoa > Chordata > Aves > Anseriformes > Anatidae > Anser > Anser brachyrhynchus. Next base: position 1,317,501 of record NC_137716.1, read on the forward strand.
TGGACTCACTGCACTGCATCCCCACTGGTGCCAGTGCACTCTCTGGACTCACTGCACTGCATCCCCGTGGTGCCAGTGCACTCTCTGGACTCACTGCACTGCATCCCCACTTGTGCCAGTGCACTCTCTGCACTCACTGCTCTGCATCCCCACTGGTGCCAGTGCACTTTCTGGAGTCACTGCACTGCATAACCACTGTTGACAGTGCACTCTCTGGACTCACTGCACTGCATCCCCACTGGTGCCAGTGCACTCTCTGGACTCACTGCACTGCATCCCCACTGGTGCCAGTGCACTCTCTAGAGTCACTGCACTGATCCGCAGTGGTGCCAGTGCACTCTCTGGACTCACTGCACTGCATCCCCACTGGTACCAGTGCACTCTCTGGACTCACTGCACTGCATCCCCACTGGTGCCAGTGCACTCTCTGGACTCACTGCACTACATCCCCAGTGGTGCCAGTGCACTCTCTGGACTCACTGCACTGCATCCCCACTTGTGCCAGTGCACTCTCTGCACTCACTGCTCTGCATCCCCACTGGTGCCAGTGCACTTTCTGGAGTCACTGCACTGCATAACCACTGTTGACAGTGCACTCTCTGGACTCACTGCACTGCATCCCCACTGGTGCCAGTGCACTCTCTGGACTCACTGCACTGCATCCCCACTGGTGCCAGTACACTCTCTAGAGTCGCTGCACTGCATCCCCACTGGTGCCAGTGCACTTTCTGGAGTCACTGCACTGCATCCCAAGTGGTGCCAGTGAACTCTCTGGACTCACTGCACTGCATCCCCACTGGTGCCAGTGCACTCTCTGGACTCACTGCACTGCATCCCCAGTGGTGCCAGTGAACTCTCTGGACTCACTGCACTGCATCCCCAGTGGTGCCAGTGCACTCTCTGGACTCACTTCACTGCATCCCTACTGGTGCCAGTGCACTCTCTGGAGTCACTGCACTGCATCCCCACTGGTGCCAGTACACTCTCTGTACTCTCTGCACTGCATCCCCAGTAGTGCCAGTGCACTTTCTGGAGTCACTGCACTGCATCCCTAGTGGTGCCAGTGAACTCTCTGGACTCACTGCACTGAATCCCCGGTGGTGCCAGTGCACTCTCTGGACTCACTGCACTGCATCCCCACTGGTGCCAGTGCACTCTCTGGACTCACTGCACTGCATCCCCACTGGTGCCAGTGCACTCTCTAGAGTCACTGCACTGAATCCCCACTGGTGCCAGTTCACTCGCTAGAGTCACTGCACTGATCCGCAGTGGTGCCAGTGCACTCTCTGGACTCACTGCACTGCATCCCCACTGGTACCAGCGCACTCTCTGGACTCACTGCACTGCATCCCCACTGGTGCCAGTGCACTCTCTGGAGTCACTGCACTGCATCCCCAGTGGTGCCAGTGCACTCTCTGGACTCACTGCACTGCATCCCCACTGGTGCCAGTGCAGTCTAAGGACTCACTGCACTACATCCCCACTGGTGCCAGTGCACTCTCTGGACTCACTGCACTACATCCCCACTGGTGCCAATGCACTCTCTGGACTCACTGCAGTGCATCCCCACTGGTGCCAGTGCACTCTCTGGACTCACTGCTTTGCATCCCCACTGGTGCCAGTGCACTCTCTGGACTCACTGCACTGCATCCCCACTGGTGCCAGTGCACTCTCTGGACTCACTGCACTACATCCCCACTGGTGCCAGTGCACTCTCTGGACTCACTGCACTGCATCCCCACTTGTGCCAGTGCACTCTCTGCACTCACTGCTCTGCATCCCCACTGGTGCCAGTGCACTTTCTGGAGTCACTGCACTGCATAACCACTGTTGACAGTGCACTCTCTGGACTCACTGCACTGCATCCCCACTGGTGCCAGTGCACTCTCTGGACTCACTGCACTGCATCCCCACTGGTGCCAGTACACTCTCTAGAGTCGCTGCACTGCATCCCCACTGGTGCCAGTGCACTTTCTGGAGTCACTGCACTGCATCCCAAGTGGTGCCAGTGAACTCTCTGGACTCACTGCACTGCATCCCCACTGGTGCCAGTGCACTCTCTGGACTCACTGCACTGCATCCCCAGTGGTGCCAGTGAACTCTCTGGACTCACTGCACTGCATCCCCAGTGGTGCCAGTGCACTCTCTGGACTCACTTCACTGCATCCCTACTGGTGCCAGTGCACTCTCTGGAGTCACTGCACTGCATCCCCACTGGTGCCAGTACACTCTCTGTACTCTCTGCACTGCATCCCCAGTAGTGCCAGTGCACTTTCTGGAGTCACTGCACTGCATCCCTAGTGGTGCCAGTGAACTCTCTGGACTCACTGCACTGAATCCCCGGTGGTGCCAGTGCACTCTCTGGACTCACTGCACTGCATCCCCACTGGTGCCAGTGCACTCTCTGGACTCACTGCACTGCATCCCCACTGGTGCCAGTGCACTCTCTAGAGTCACTGCACTGAATCCCCACTGGTGCCAGTTCACTCGCTAGAGTCACTGCACTGATCCGCAGTGGTGCCAGTGCACTCTCTGGACTCACTGCACTGCATCCCCACTGGTACCAGCGCACTCTCTGGACTCACTGCACTGCATCCCCACTGGTGCCAGTGCACTCTCTGGAGTCACTGCACTGCATCCCCAGTGGTGCCAGTGCACTCTCTGGACTCACTGCACTGCATCCCCACTGGTGCCAGTGCAGTCTAAGGACTCACTGCACTACATCCCCACTGGTGCCAGTGCACTCTCTGGACTCACTGCACTACATCCCCACTGGTGCCAATGCACTCTCTGGACTCACTGCAGTGCATCCCCACTGGTGCCAGTGCACTCTCTGGACTCACTGCTTTGCATCCCCACTGGTGCCAGTGCACTCTCTGGACTCACTGCACTGCATGCCCACTGCTGCCAGTGCACTCTCTGGAGTCACTGCACTGCATCCCCACTGGTGCCAGTGAACTCTCTGGACTCACTGCACTGCATCCCCACTGGTGCCAGTGCACTCTCTGCACTCACTGCTCTGCAACCCCACTGGTGCCAGTGCACTCTCTGGACTCACTGCACTGCATCCCCACTGGTGCCAGTGCACTCGCTGGAGTCACTGCACTGCATCCCCACTGGAGCCAGTGCACTCTCTGGAGTCACTGCACTGCATCCCCACTGGTGCCAATGCACTCTCTGGACTCACTGCACTGCATCCCCAGTGGTGCCAGTGCACTCTCTGGAGACACTGCAGTGCATCCCCACTGGTTCCTGTGCACTCTCTCAACTCACTGCACTGCATTCCCACTGGTGCCAGTGCACTCTCTGGACTCACTGCTTTGCATCCCCACTGGCGCCATTGCACTCTCTGGACTCACTGCACTGCATCCCCACTGGTGCCAGTGCACTCTCTGCACTCACTGCACTGCATCCCCACTGGTGCCAGTGCACTCTCTGGACTCACTGCACTGCAACCCCACTGGTGCCAGTGCACTCTCTGGACTCACTACACTGCATCCCCAGTGGTGCCAGTGCACTCTCTGGACTCACTGCACTGCATCCCCACTGGTGCCAGTGCATTCTCTGGACTCAGTGCACTGCATCCCCACTGGTGCCAGTGCACTCTCTGGACTCACTGCACTGCATCCCCACTGGTGCCAGTGCACTCTCTGGACTCACTGCACTGCATCCCCAGTGGTGCCAGTGCACTCTCTGGAGTCACTGCACTGCATCCCCAGTGGTGCCAGTACACTCTCTGGACTCACTGCACTGCATCCCCAGTGGTGCCAGTGCACTCTCTGGACTCACTGCACTGCATCCCCAGTGGTGCCAGTGCACTCTCTGGACTCACTGCACTGCATCCCCACTGCTGTGAGTGCACTCTCTGGAGTCACTGCACTACATCCCCACTGGTGCCAGTGCACTCTCTGGACTCACTGCACTGCATCCCCAGTGGTGCCAGTGCACTCTCCGGAGTCACTGCACTGCATCCCCACTGGTGCCAGTGAACTCTCTGGACTCACTGCACTGCATCCCCAGTGGTGCCAGTGCACTCTCTGGACTCACTGCACTGCATCCCCACTGGTGCCAGTGCACTCTCTAGAGTCACTGCACTCCAACCCCACTGGTGCCAGTGCACTCTCTAGAGTCACTGCACTGATCCGCAGTGGTGCCAGTGCACTCTCTGGACTCACTGCACTGCATCCCCACTGGTCCCAGTGCACTCTCTGGACTCACTGCACTGCATCCCCAGTGGTGCCAGTGCACTCTCTGGACTTACTGCACTGCATCCCCACTGGTGCCAGTGCACTCTCTGGACTCACTGCACTGCATCCCCACTGGTGCCAGTGAACTCTCTGGACTCACTGCACTGCATCCCCACTGGTGCCAATGCACTCTCTGGACTCACTGCACTGCATCCCCACTGGTGCCAGTGCACTATAAGAACTCACTGCACTGCATGCCCACTGGTGCCAGTGCACTCTCTGGAGTCACTGCAGTGCATCCCCACTGGTGCTAGTGCACTCTCTGGAGTCACTGCACTGCATCCCCACTGGTGCCAGTGCACTCTCTGCACTCACTGCACTGCAACCCCAGTGGTGCCAGTGCACTCTCTGGACTCACTACACTGCATCCCCACTGGTGCCAGTGCACTCTCTGGACTCACTGCACTGCATCTCCACTGGTGCCAGTGCACTCTCTGGACTCACTGCACTGCATCCCCAGTAGTGCCAGTGCACTTTCTGGAGTCACTGCACCGCATCCCAAGTGGTGCCAGTGCACTCTCTGGACTCACTGCACTGCATCCCCACTGGTGCCAGTGCACTCTCTGCACTCACTGCTCTGCATCCCCACTGGTGCCAGTGCACTTTCTGGAGTCACTGCACTGCATAACCACTGTTGACAGTGCACTCTCTGGACTCACTATACTGCATCCCCACTGGTGCCAATGCACTCTCTGGACTCACTGCACTGCATCCCCAGTGGTGCCAGTGCACTCTCTGGACTCACTGCACTGCATCCCCACTGGTGCCAGTGCACTCTCTAGAGTCGCTGCACTGCATCCCCACTGGTGCCAGTGCACTCCCTGGAGTCACTGCACTGCATCCCAAGTGGTGCCAATGAACTCTCTGGACTCACTGCACTGCATCCCCACTGGTGCCAGTGCACTCTCTGGACTCACTGCACTGCATCCCCAGTGGTGCCTGTGAACTCTCTGGACTCACTGCACTGCATCCCCAGTGGTGCCAGTGCACTCTCTGGACTCACTTCACTGCATACCTACTTGCGCCAGTGCACTCTCTGGAGTCACTGCACTGCATCCCCAGTGGTGCCAGTACACTCTCTGGACTCACTGCACTGCATCCCCAGTAGTGCCAGTGCACTTTCTGGAGTCACTGCACTGCATCCCTAGTGGTGCCAGTGAACTCTCTGGACTCACTGCACTGCATCCCCACTGGTGCCAGTGCACTCTCTGCACTCACTGCACTGCATCCCCACTGGTGCCAGTGCACTCTCTAGAGTCACTGCACTGAATCCCCACTGGTGCCAGTTCACTCTCTAGAGTCACTGCACTGATCCGCAGTGGTGCCAGTGCACTCTCTGGACTCACTGCACTGCATCCCCACTGGTACCAGTGCACTCTCTGGACTCACTGCCCTGCATCCCCAGTGGTGCCAGTGCACTCTCGGGACTCACTGCACTGCATCCCCAGTGGTGCCAGTGCACTCTCTGGAGACACTGCAGTGCATCCCCACTGGTTCCTGTGCACTCTCTCAACTCACTGCACTGCATTCCCACTGGTGCCAGTGCACTCTCTGGACTCACTGCTTTGCATCCCCACTGGCGCCATTGCACTCTCTGGACTCACTGCACTGCATCCCCACTGGTGCCAGTGCACTCTCTGCACTCACTGCACTGCATCCCCAGTGGTGCCAGTGCACTCTCTGGACTCACTGCACTGCAACCCCACTGGTGCCAGTGCACTCTCTGGACTCACTACACTGCATCCCCACTGGTGCCAGTGCACTCTCTGGACTCACTGCACTGCATCCCCACTGGTGCCAGTGCACTCTCTGGACTCACTGCACTGCATCCCCAGTGGTGCCAGTGCACTTTCTGGAGTCACTGCACTGCATCCCCAGTGGTGCCAGTACACTCTCTGGACTCACTGCACTGCATCCCCAGTGGTGCCAGTGCACTCTCTGGACTCACTGCACTGCATCCCCAGTGGTGCCAGTGCACTCTCTGGACTCACTGCACTGCATCCCCACTGCTGCCAGTGCACTCTCTGGAGTCACTGCACTGCATCCCCAGTGGTGCCAGTGCACTCTCTGCACTCACTGCACTGCATCCCCACTGCTGCCAGTGCACTCTCTGGAGTCACTGCACTGCATCCCCACTGGTGCCAGTGCACTCTCTGGACTCACTGCACTGCATCCCCAGTGGTGCCAGTGCACTCTCCGGAGTCACTGCACTGCATCGCCAGAGGTGCCAGTGAACTCTCTGGACTCACTGCACTGCATCCCCACTGGTGCCAGTGCACTCTCTGGACTCACTGCACTGCATCCCCACTGGTGCCAGTGCACTCTCTAGAGTCACTGCACTCCAACCCCACTGGTGCCAGTGCACTCTCTAGAGTCACTGCACTGATCCGCAGTGGTGCCAGTGCACTCTCTGGACTCACTGCACTGCATCCCCACTGGTCCCAGTGCACTCTCTGGACTCACTGCACTGCATCCCCAGTGGTGCCAGTGCACTCTCTGGACTCACTGCACTGCATCCCCACTGGTGCCAGTGCACTCTCTGGACTCACTGCACTGCATCCCCACTGGTGCCAGTGCACTCTCTGGACTCACTGCACTGCATCCCCACTGGTGCCAATGCACTCTCTGGACTCACTGCACTGCATCCCCACTGGTGCCAGTGCACTATAAGAACTCACTGCACTGCATGCCCACTGGTGCCAGTGCACTCTCTGGAGTCACTGCAGTGCATCCCCACTGGTGCTAGTGCACTCTCTGGAGTCACTGCACTGCATCCCCACTGGTGCCAGTGCACTCTCTGCACTCACTGCACTGCAACCCCAGTGGTGCCAGTGCACTCTCTGGACTCACTGCACTGCATCCCCACTGGTGCCAGTGCACTCTCTGGACTCACTGCACTGCATCCCCACTGGTACCAGTGAACTCTCTGGACTCACTGCACTGCATCCCCACTGCTGCCAGTGCACTCTCTGGACTCACTGCACTGCATTCCCACTGGCGCCAGTGCACTCTCTGGACTCACTGCACTGCATCCCCAGTGGTGCCAGTGCACTCTCTGCACTCACTGCACTGCATCCCCAGTGGTGCCAGTGCACTCTCTGGACTCACTGCACTGCATCCCCAGTGGTGCCAGTGCACTCTCTGGAGTCACGGTGGTGCATTCCCGGTGGTGCCAGTACACTCTCTGGAGTCGCCGGGTTGCGTCCCCAGGTGCGCTTGTGCACTCTCTGGAGTCACCGGGGTGCGTCCCCAGGGGAGCCGGTGCACTCTCGGAGTCGCCGGGGTGCGTCCCCAGGGGCTCCAGTGCACTCTCTGGAGTCGCCGGGGCGCTTCCCCAGGGTCGCCAGTGCACTCTCTGGAGTCGCCGGGGCGCGTCCCCAGGGTCGCCAGTGCACTCTCCAGAGTCGCCGGGCTGGGTCCCCGGTGGCGCCAGTGCACTCTCTGGAGTCCCCGCGCTGGGTCCCCGGTGGCGCCAGTGCACTCTCTGCAGTCACCGGGGTGCATCCCCACTGGTGCCAGCGCACTCTCTGGAGTCACTGGGGTTCATCCCCAGGGGCGCCAGGGCACTTTCTGGAGTCACGGCGCTGCGTCCCCAGGGGCGCGAGGGCACTCCCTGGAGTCACCGCGATGCGTCCCCAGGGGCGCCAGGGCACTCTCTGGAGTCACCGGGGTGCATCCCAAGGGGCGCCAGTGCACTCTCTGGAGTCACCGGGGTGCGTCCCCGGTGGCGCCAGTGCACTCCCTGGAGTCGCCCGGGAGGGTCCCCAGGGGCGCCATTGCACTCTCTGGAGTCACCCTGGTGGGTCCCCGGTGGCGCCAGTGCACTCTCTGGAGTCACCGGAGTGCGTCCCCGGTGGCGTCAGTGTACTCTCTGGAGTCACCGGGCTGGGTCCCGGGTGGCGCCAGTGCACTCTCTGGAGTCACCGGGGTCGGTCCCCGGTGGTTCCAGTTCACTCTCTGGAGTCACCGGGGTTCATCCCCGGAGGTGCCACTGCACTCTTTTGAGTCTCCGGCGTGCATCCCCAGTGGTGCCAGTGCACTCTCTGGCGTCACCGGGGGTGCATCACCGGTGCTGCCAGTGCACTCTCTGGAGTCACGGTGGTGCATCCCCGGTGGTGCCAGTGCACTCTCTGGAGTCGCCGGGTTGCGTCCCCAGGTGCGCTTGTGCACTCTCTGGAGTCGCCGGGGTGCGTCCCCAGGGGCTCCAGTGCACTATCTGGAGTCGCCGGGGCGCGTCCCCAGGGGCTCCAGGGCACTTTCTGGAGTCGCCGAGGTGCGTCCCCAGGGGCGCCAGGGCACTCTCTGGAGTCACCGGGGTGCGTCCCGAGTGGCGCCAGGGCGCTCTCTGGAGTCACGGCGCTGCGTCCCCAGTGGCGCGAAGGCACTCCCTGGAGTCGCCGGGGTGCGTTCCCAGTGGCGCCAGGGCATGCTCTGGAGTCACCGGGGTGCCTCCCCAGGGGCGCCAGGGCACTCTGTGGAGTCGCCGGTGTGCATTACCAGGGGCGCCAGGGCACTCTCTGGAGTCACCGGGAGGGTCCCCGGTGGTGCCAGTGCACTCTCTGGAGTCACCGGGGTGCGTCTACGGTGGCGCCAGTGCACTCTCTGGAGTAACCTGGGTGGGTCCCCTGTGGCGCCAGTGCACTCTCTGGAGTCACCGGGGTGGGTCCCCGGTGGCGCCAGTGCACTCTCTGGAATCACCGGGGTGGGTCCCGGGTGGCGCCAGTGCACTCTCTGGAGTCACCGGGGTCGGTCCCCGATGGTGCCAGTGCACTCTCTGGAGTCGCCCGGGTGCGTTCCCGGTGGTTCCAGTGCACTCTCTGGAGTCACCGGGGTGGGTCCCGGGTGGCGCCAGTGCACTCTCTGGAGTCGCCGGGGTGGGTCCCCTGTGGCGCCAGTGCACTCTCTGGAATCACCAGGGTGCATCCCCGGTGGTGCCAGTGCACTCTGGAGTCACCGGGGTGCATCCCCAGTGGTGCCAGTGCACTCTCTGGAGTCACCGGGGTGGATCTCCAGTGGTGCCAGTGCACTCTCTGGAGTCACAGGGATGCATCCCCAGTGGTGCCAGTGCACTCTCTGGAGTCACCGGTGTACGTCCCCAGTGGCGCAAGTGCACTCTCTGGAGTCGCCCGGGAGGGTCCCCGGTGGCACCAGTGCACTCTCTGTAGTCACCGGGGTCGGTCCCCGGTGGCGCCAGTGCACTCTCTGGAGTCACAAGGCTGGGTCCCCAGTGGCGCCAGTGCACTCTCTGGAATCACCGGAGTGGGTCCCCAGGGGCGCCAGTGCACTCTCTGGAGTCACCGGGGTGCATCCCCGGTGGTGCCAGTGCACTCTCTGGAGTCACCAGGGTGCATCCCCGGTGGTGCCAGTGCACTCTCTGGAGTCACCGGTGTGCGTCCCCAGGGGCGCCAGTGCACTCTCTGGAGTCACCGGTTGTGCATCCCAGGTGGTGCCAGGGCACTCTGTGGAGTCTCCGGGGGTGCATCCCCTTTGGTGCCAGTGCACTCTCTGGAGTCACGGCGGTGCGTCCCAAGTGGAGCCAGTGCACGCTCTGGTGTCACGGCGGTGCGTCCCCGCTGGTGCCAGTGCACGCTCTGGAGTCACTGGGGTGCGTCCCCAGTGGCACCAGTGCACTCTCCAGAGTCACCGGGCTGGGTCCCCGGTGGCGCCAGTGCACTCTCTGGAGTCACCGGGGTGCATCCCCGGCGGTGCCAGTGCACTCTCTGCAGTCACCGGTGTGCGTCCCCAGGGGCGCCAGTGCACTCTCTGGACTCACCGCGGAGCGTCCCCAGTGGCGCCAGTGCACTCTCTGGAGTCGCCCGGGTGCATCCCCGGTGGCGCCAGGGCACTCTCTGGAGTCACCGGGGTGCGTCCCCAGTGTCGCCAGGGCACTCTCTGGAGTTACGGCGGTGCGTCCCCAGTGGCGCCAGGGCACTCTCTGGAGTCACCGTGGTGCGTCCCCAGTGGCGCCAGTGCACCCTCTGGAGTCACCGGGGTGCGTCCCAAGGGGCGCCAGTGCACTCTCTGGAGTCGCCAGGGTACAACACCGGTGGTGCCAGTGCACTCTTTGGAGTCGCCCGGGTGCATCCCCTGTGGTACCAGTGCACTCTCTGGAGTCACGGCGGTGCGTACCCAATGGCGCCAGTGCACGCTCTGGAGTCACGGCGGTGCGTCCCCAGTGGTGCCAGTGCACTCTCTGGAGTCACCGTTGTACGTCCCCAGTTGCGCAAGTGCACTCTCTGGAATCGCCAGGGAGGGTCCCCGGTGGCGCCAGTGCACTCTCTGTAGTCACCGGGGTCAGTCCCCGGTGGTGCCAGTGCACTCTCTGGAGTCACAAGGCTGGGTCCCCAGTGGCGCCAGTGCACTCTCTGGAATCACCGGAGTGGGTCCCCAGGGGCGCCAGTGCACTCTCTGGAGTCACCGGGGTGGGTCCCCGGTGGCCCCAGTGCACTCTCTGGAATGACCGGGGTGGGTCCCCGGTTTTGCCAGTGCACTCTCTGGAGTCGCCCGGGTGCATCCCCGGTGGTGCCAGTGCACTCTCTGGAGTCACCAGGGTGCATCCCCGGTGGTGCCAGTGCACTCTCTGGAGTCACTGGTGTGCGTCCCCAGGGGCGCCAGTGCACTCTCTGGAGTCACCGGAGTGCGTCCCCAGTGGCACCAGTGCACTCTCCAGAGTCACCGGGCTGGGTCCCCGGTGGCGCCAGTGTACTCTCTGGAGTCACCGGGGTGCATCCCCGGTGGTGCCAGTGCACTCTCTGCAGTCACCGGTGTGCGTCCCCAGGGGCGCCAGTGCACTCTCTGGACTCACCGCGGTGCGTCCCCAGTGGCGCCAGTGCACTCTCTGGAGTCACCGGGGTGCGTCCCCAGTGTCGCCAGGGCACTCTCTGGAGTCACAGCGCTGCGTCCCCAGTGGCGCCAGGGCACTCTCTGGAGTCACGGCGCTGCGTCCCCAGTGGCGCCAGGGCACACTCTGGACTCACCGCGGTGCGTCCCCAGTAACGCCAGGGCACTCTCTGGAGTCACCGGGGTGCGTCCCCAGTGGAGCCAGTGCACTCTCTGGAGTCACCGCGGTGCGTCCCCAGTGGCGCCAGTGCACCCTCTGGAGTCACCGGGGTGCGTCCCAAGGGGTGCCAGTGCACTCTCTGGAGTCGCCGGGGTGGGTCCCCAGGGGCACCAGTGCACTCCCTGGAGTCGCCAGGGAGGGTCCCCGGTGGTGCCAGTGCACTCTCTGGAGTCACCTGGGTGGGTCCCCGGTGGCGCCAGTGCACTCTCTGGAGTCACCCGGGTGCATCCCCGGTGATGCCACTGCACTCTTTGGAGTCTCCGGGGTGCATCCCCAGTGGTGCCAGTGCACTCTCTGGAGTCACCGGAGTGCATCTCCGGTGGTGCCAGTGCACTCTCTGGAGTCGCCAGGGGTGCATCCCCGGTGGTGCCAGTGCACTCTCTGGAGTCGCCCGGGTGCATCCCCTGTGGTACCAGTGCACTCTCTGGAGTCACGGCGGTGCGTACCCAATGGCGCCAGTGCACGCTCTGGAGTCACGGCGGTGCGTCCCCAGTGGTGCCAGTGCACTCTCTGGAGTCACCGTTGTACGTCCCCAGTTGCGCAAGTGCACTCTCTGGAGTCGCCAGGGAGGGTCCCCGGTGGCGCCAGTGCACTCTCTGGAGTCACCGGAGTGGGTCTCCTGTGGCGCCAGTGCACTCTCTGGAGCCACCAGGCTGGGTCCCCGGTGGTGCCAGTGGACTCTCTGGAGTCACCGGGGTGGGTCCCCAGTGGTGCAAATGGACTCTCTGGAGTCACCGGGGTGGGTCCCCAGTGGTGCAAATGGACTCTCTGGAGTCACCGGGGTGGGTCTCCAGTGGTGCTAGTAGTGCCAGTGGAGTCACCGGGGTGGGTCCCCAGTTCTGCCAGTGGACTCTCTGGAGTCAGCGGGGTGGGTCCACAGTGATGTAACTGGACTCTCTTTTGTCACCGGGGTGGGTCCCCAGTGGTGCCAGGAGACTCTCTGGAGTCAACAGGGTGGGTCCCTCGTGATGCAACTGGACTCTCTGGAGTCACCTGTGTGGGTCCATCGTGATGCAAGTGGACTCTCTGGAGTCACCTGGGTGGGTCCCCAGTGGTGCAAGTGGACTCTCTGGAGTCACCGGGGTGGGTCCGCAGTGGTGCCAGTCGACTCTCTGGAGTCACCGTGGCCGGTCCCCAGTGGTTCAAGTGGATTCTCTGAAGTCACCGGGGTGGGTCCCAAGTGGTGGCAGTGGACTCTCTGGAGTCACCGTGGTGGGTCCCCAGTGGTGCCAGTGGACTCTCTGGAGTCAACACGGTGGGTCCCCAGTGGTGCCAATGGACTGTCTGGAGTCACCGGGGTGCGTCCCTCGTGACGCAAGTGGACTCTCTGGAGTGACCTGGGTGGGTCCCCAGTGGTGCAAGTGGACTCTCTGGAGCCACCGGGGTGGGTCCCCAGTGGTGCAAGTGGACTCTCTGAAGTCACCGGGGTGGGTCCCCTTTGGTGCTAGTGCACTCTCTTTTGTCACCAGGGTGGGTCCCCCGTGGTGCCAGTGGACTCTCTGGAGTCACCGGGGTGGGTCCCCAGAGGTGCCAGTGGACTCTCTGGAGTAAACGGGGTGGGTACCCTGTGGTGCCAGTGCACTCTCTGGGGTCACATGGGTGGGTCCCCAGTGGTGCAAGTGGACTCTCTGGAGTCACCGGGGTGGGTCCACATAGGTTCCAGATGTCTCTCTGGAGTCACCGGGGTGGGTCCGCAGTGGTGCCTGTAGACTCTCTGGAGTGTCCGGGGTGGGTCCCCAGTGCTGCCAGTGGACTCTCTGGGGTCACCGGGGTGGGTCCCCAGTGGTGCCAGTGGATTCTCTGGAGTCACCGGGAACCACCCCGGTGACCCCAGGCAAGCCCCCGGGCACCTCCGTGGGCCCACCCCGGTTACCCCCGGCAATCCCCCGGGCGTCCCCGAGGACCCATCCCAGTGACCCCCGGCAAGCCCCTGGACGCCCCAGAGGACCTACCCTGGTGACCCCCGGCAAACCCCGGGCGCCCCTGAGGACCTATCCCGGTGACCCCCGGAGGGACCCCGGGCGCCCCCGAGGACCCACACCGGTGACCCCCGGCGGGACCCTGGGCGCCCCGGAGGACCCACCCCGGTGACCCATCGCAAGTCCCCGGGCGCCCCCGAGGACCCAACAAGGTGACCCCCGGAGGGACCCCTGGCGCCTCCGAGGACCCACCCCGGAGACCCCCGACAAGCCCCTGGGTGCCCCCGAGGACCCACCCCGGGGACCCCCGACATGCCCGCGGGCGCCCCCTAGAACCCACCCCGGTAACCACGGGCAAGCCCCCGGGCGCCCCCGAGGACCCACCCCGGTGACCCCCGGCAGGCCCCCGGGAGCCCCCAAGGACCCACCCCGGTGACCCCCGGGGGCACCCCGGGCGCCCCCGAGGACCCACTCCGGTGACCCCCGCCAAGCCCCCGGGCGCCTTAGAGGACCCACCCCGGTGACCCCCTGCAAACCCCCAGCTGCCTCCGAGGACCCACCCCGGTGACCCCCGGCGGGACCCCAGGCGCCCCCGTCGACCCACACCAGTGACCACCGGCAAGCCCCCGGGCGACCCCGAGTACCCTCCCCGGTGACCCCTGGCAAGCCCCCGGGCGCCCCCGAGGACCCACCCCGGTGACCCCCGGCAAGCCCCCGGGCGCCCCCGAGGACCCACCCCGGTGACCCCCGGCAAGCCCCGGGTGCCCCCGAGGACCCACCCCGGTGACCCCCGGTGGGACCCCGGGGGCCCCCGAGGACCCACCCCAGTCACCCCCGGCAAGCCCCCAGGCGCCGCCGAATACCAACCCCGGTGACCCCCGGCGGGACCGCGAGCGCCCCCGAGGACCCACTCCTGCTGACATCTGGTGGGACCCTGGGCACCCCCGAGGACCCACCCCGGTGACCCCCGGCAAGCCCCCGGGCACCTCTGTGGACCCACCCCGGTTACCCCCGGCAATCCCCCGGGCGCCCCCGAGGACCCACCCCGGTGACCCCCGGCAAGCACCCGGACGCCCCAGAGGACCTACCCTGGTGACCCCCGGCAAACCCCAGGCGCCCCTGAGGACCTATCCAGGTGACCCCCGGAGGGACCCCGGGCGCCCCCGAGGACCCACCCCGGTGACCCCCGGCGGGACCCTGGGCGCCCCGGAGGACCCACCCCGGTGACCCATGGCAAGTCCCCGGGCGCCCCCGAGGACCCACCCCGGTGACCCCCGGAGGGACCCCTGGCGCCCCCGAGGACCCACCCCGGTGACCCCCAGAGGGACCCCTGGTGCCCCCGAGGACCCACCCCGGAGACCCCCAACAAGCCCCGGGGCGCCCCCGAGGACATACCCCGGTGACCGCCGACAAGGCCCCGAGAGCCCCCGAGGACCCACCCCGGTGACCCCCGGCAGGCCCCCGGGAGCCCCCAAGGACGCACCCCGGTGACCCCCGGCGGCACCCCAGGAGCCCCGAGGACCCACCCCGGTGACCCCCGGCAAGCCCCCGGGCGCCCCCGAGGACCCAATCCCGGTGACCCCCGGCAAGCCCCCGGGCGCCTCCGAGGACCCTCCCCGGTGACCCCCGCCAAGCCCCCGGGCGCCTCTGAGGACCCACCCCGGTGAGCCCCGCCAAGCCCCAGGTGCCCCCTAGGACCCACTCCGGTAAACCCCGGCGGGACCCTGGGCGCCCCCGAGTACCCTCCCCGGTGACCTATGGCAAGCCCCCGGGCGTCTCCGAGGACCCACCCCGGTGACCCCCGGCGGGACCATGGGCGCCCCCGAGGACCCACCCCGGTGACCCCCGGCAAGCCCCCGGCCGCCTCCAATGACCCACCCCGGTGACCCCCGGCAAGCACCCGGGCACCCCCTTGGATCCACGCTGGTGACCCGCGGCAAGCCCACGTGCGTCCCCGAGGACCCACCCCGGTGACCCCCGGCAAGCCCCCGGGCACCCCCAAGGACCCATACCGGTGACCCCTGGAAAACCCCGGGCGCCCCCTAGGACCCACCCCAGTAACCACGGGCAAGCCCCCGGGCGCCCCCGAGGACCCACCCCGGTGACCCCCGCCGGGACCCCAGGCGCCCCCGAGCACCCACCCCGGTGACCCCCAGCAAGCCCCAGGCGCCCCCGAGTACAAACCCCGGTGACCCCCGGCAAGCCCCCAGGTGCCCCCGAGGACCCACCCCGGTGACCCCTGGCGGGACCCCGGGAGCTCCGGAGCTCCTGTTTTAACCTTCCAGTTTAGGAGGAATGAAATCAAAACAAAAGCATTAATTATTACCTTCCTCTGTAGACGGCGTCACAGTTCTCACCCCTGCCCGGACATTTTCCTTTTCCGGAGCAGGAAAAATCATAGAATCGACGGGAGGAAGAGAAGATCTTGAAGGACCTTCTGTTCAGAGCAAGCAAAACATAAGGAAGTTTACCAAACATAACAAACTATCGCAAAGAACACAGAACTTTAATTATCCGTTACTGTCAAACATACAGTGACCAGAGCATGTAAATAAGAGAGGTGACTAATTTGCCTCTGGTTGCCCTTGCAATTCCCATCTAGAATACCAGCTGGCTGAGAATCAGGTTGCTCGATGCCCCCAGCTAAAAATGGAAGTCTCTCCCTCAAGCAGCTCCCAGCCACCATCACCTGCCATTCTGAAGCCAATCAAATTTCACTTCTTTGGCAAATAGTTGGATTCACCAAAGCATAGCCAGCTACCCGGTATTACTGGAAGAATTTCTTTTTTAAAAAAGAACGTCAAACGGGATGAAGGTGAACAGGGTAAGAAAGTAGGGAATATTAACTCACCACCGTGTCTCTTAGTTTTTTCCTTCATTTTCTGCGATTTGATTTCTTCAAGTGTTTTTATTCCAAAATTCAGACCGTCCTCTGAAAACAGAAAACACTTAATGAGACTAAGGCTTAGAGGCACTCACTGAGGACCACAGATCCTCAGGCTTCTTAGTGCTCAGGAACTTTCAGAAGCATTTACAATAAACCCCGTCAACACTCCTCACAACTGAAAGAACCGTAGAATCAATGGCATTTTGCCCCTCCTTTCCCCCTTCAGGGTAAAAATTGTAGTTTTAATTTTAATCCATTGACACGATATTAGATCCCTCTATCGTTAGATATGGCTTTCAACAGTGGTTGCCAGGCTGCACGTGCAGCCATTTAAACTCCATGCTGTGGCCCTGTTTTGTTCTCCAAAAGGAAAGAAAAGCAGTTCAACTTTCTGACCCAATGGGCACATGATGGTATCAGGGAGAAATGAGATCATGGAAATAACCGAGTCCATTCAGCACCCCTACATTCTGTTGTGTTTTTACGCCACATTGCTTTCGAGTTCATTGGCAAGTTCTCCTTCCGATTTATCCTACTACAGGTGCCGGAATACCTTGCTTAGCAGTAGTAGCACTGGCTTTCCGAGTGGAAATCATCCGTAATCCATTTTGGCCTTCCTCAGCTGGTTGCTGGATGGGAGTTTTAGTTTCTTCTCCTGCCTCAGAAAGCTGGTCTGAAGGGGAAAAATCTGTTCAGCTATGCATAGACCAGATTGTTCATGATTATGTAGCTCATGCGATGACACTCCAGTCCATGGCTCATATAAAAAAGCTTTTTTTTTCTTTTTTTTTAATACAGCTACGCTGACCTGATGAACTCGTAAGGAGACTACACTAGGACAAAACATCTCGGACTCTAGATTCTCTCTGCAGCTTTAACTACTACACAACATATTACTCTTCAGACAGAAGAAAAAGGAATTTCCCTCCTACTTTCACATAGAGCTTTACACAACAGACCAGCTAAAGCCAAGAGTGGTTCTAAGCTTTCCTCCAGCATTTCAGGTTCTGTCCACTGACCGCCAGACAAAGCCACCAGCGAGCTGACCAGACTGCCTGCCCTATCGCTAGTCAGACCTCAGCTCATCTGTGATTTATACATTCATTTACAGCACAAAGTCCTTCCAAGAACCAAAGCATGCTCACCATCGTCATCTTCATCATCATCTGCAGCATTGATTACAACTGGAGGGTGTGTAGGGCTTGGGACATTTTCCGAGTTTTCCACTTTCGTCACCCCCCTTAGCTATGGAGAGGCATTGGACTGGACAGAAAGTTTGTTTTGCTGCAGTGACATCTGAGCCACTTTCAAATCATCGTGATTTGATACACTTGGCAGTGTAGCTAGAGGAAGAGGAGGATCATCAGTAACATGGCAGTTTAAAACTTTGGCCACAATGCACGAAGAGCATTGGTAGGTAAGGCAGATAACCTGCACAGGCAATGAATGCAGCATCTCCTTTTGCCCATCCCGCCACTGTTTACACCGTGAACAATGACTTGCCTTCAAACAACAACACATCTCCCTGCCACCCAGCAGAAGATGAAACAACAGAAAGCAAACTGCAAGGCAAATATCACACAAAGCAGAGAGAAGCTGAGCATGAAAGCAGAAAACAAATACCAGCAGTACACCAGCAGGACACTCGGTTTAGCTGACCACCTAGGACTGCAGACCTTTTCCTGCACTCACAAATGAACGGGTACCTGATGTCTCCTACAGTATTGGCACCCACTAAGGAATATTCAAAATTAATTCCTCAATACTTAAAGAAAAAGGACCTAAACTCACTCTAACGAAGACTCCATCGATGTAACGTCCCTTTGCGTGATGAAAAGCACAGTTGGCTTTCTGACAGCCTACTGGCTGCTTCTCCCAGTAGCAGGGAATCTCACTGCGCTTTTTCTGAAGACAGAAAGAAAGACAAGCTCGTGATAACATGCACCTAAGGTTTGCAAAGAGATGCACAGTTCCAGGTCACGACAGCGATAGGGCTGTCACAATACAGTGCTGAAACATCATTCCAAAGGTCAGTTTATCACTCAAGTATAGTATTTCCGGGCATATTCACAAAGTTTGCAGAAGCTGTAACCACTATGCACGTTTAGCTTTGTCATCATTCAGTTTGAGAAGACAGGCACTCTCAGACATCAGTTTAGGGTGGGTTAAACTAATACACCTAGGATTATACTAGGATTATTCAGAGGGAAAAAGAACATCTTAAATTGCCTAGGTTAACTCTATCCAGAACTACTTCTTGGAGACGTCGTTCTTCTGCACCTTTAACTTTCCCCACTGCTTCCTAGCCCAGGCAGCTAGAACAGCATTATCTGAAGGACTCCGGGACACAAGAGACCTGATAGATCATTATCAAGCCTGCTCTCAGGAGGCTAGTACAGCCTGTTTATTACCCCCCTGCTCCAGCAGGTTTTAGCAGTCTAGTTAGCAGTTATTCTGCATCTGTTGAGAAAATACTGTCGGCATCTAATAAAAGAAAATCTTGCTAAGACGTACCTAAGGCATTGATTTTATTTCCCTCTCCTTCCTCCCACCCCCTCTCCTGGTAACAGAAACCAGTGTCATTTCAAAGCAAATGAATCTGTCCTGCAAAAGCACAATCAGCACACCTACGGCACTGAAAAATGCTTTTGTTGATTTATTTTGAGAACACATCTTTAGGCACTCACATCAATTTCCATGTGTCTGAATCATTCAGGCAGACATTCCTGAAACAACGACCCTCCTGCCACAGCGTGCAGACCGTCTCGTTCCCCAGAGCAGCTTCGCAGTGGCGGAAGGAACAGTTGTCTCCCTGTAACCAAAAGGAAACCAACAAGGAAAATATAGTACAGCCTCAAAAACGTCCGTGCTACTGCCTCAGGTTGCTACAATTGAATTCACAATCTAGCTGCTTATCACGTTAACCTTAAAAAAAAGAAACCTTAAAACCCTAACACCTTGTTAGAAACACTCTGTAACCAATACCATAGGCTCAGGCAAGGATCTCAGTGAAGTAGCATTTTTATTCACGATTGCAATGGCAGGCGTCCCACAAGCCACCTACTAGTTCCCTAACACAGTTTATATACATTTTTTTTTTTCCTCTTGATGACCGGGACCCTCCCCTGTTTCCCCATTGACTGGGTAATCCAGGTTCACAATCTATCCGGTGCTTCACAGAAAATACACAGCTGCTGGCCTGTTACAAGTCAATTTTCTTTTTTTCTTGACTGTTTTCCTCTTTGAGGTGGTAATGTTTCTTACACCGTGATTTCTACCCAATTGCTCTAAGGATTCTGGTTGTCTGCATTTTACAAGGTTGTCTGTTAAGCTTTCTTATCACTGTGAGCATATATCAATACCACCTTCCTTCCCTCTAAACGATGTAACTGTGCAAAAATATTTTTATTCCCACAACCTCGATCCCCTTACCTATCCTCTTACCTATCCCCTTACCCTATCCACACCTGGATGCAGACCCCAACTGTCCACAAGCAGCTCCCAACCCCCCCCCCCCCATGAACTGGACCCCACCCCACCCAGATGCAGGCCCCAGGTCCCGGCCCCAGCCCCAACCCCCCAGACGCAGGCCCCAAAGGTGTACAACCAGCTCCCACCACCCCCCTCAAAGGGAGGCCCCAAAGCCCGCCAGAGGACCCTAGAGTGTACAAGCAGCTCCCAACCCCCCCGGCACAGACTCCAACCCCCCCCCCAAACACAGGCCCCAAAGGCATACAAGCAACTCCCCACCCTCCCCAGAGGCAGGCCCCAAAGGTGTACAAACAGCCGCAACCCCCCCCAAGACCCAGACCCTTACAGTGTACAAGCAGCTCCCAACTCCCCCAACGTGGCCACCTACAGCAGACAAGCACCTGTCACCCCCCCCCCCCCCAGCTGCAGACCCCAAAGGTGTAGAAGCAGCTACAAACCCTGCACAAGGCAGGACCCTACAGTGTACAAGCAGCTCCGAAGCACCCCCCAGATGCAAGTCCCAAAGGTGTACAAGCAGCTCCCAACCCCCTCCAGATGCAGATCCCTATATTGTACAAGCAGCTCCCAACACCCCCCCAAATGCAAGCCCCTACTGTGTACAAGCAGCTCAGTGCACTGTGTACAAGCACCACAGGTCACCGGGGTGGGTTCTATGCTGCGCCCGGGGGCCCTCCGGGGGTCACAGGGGTGGGTCCTATGGGGCCCAGAATCTATCAGACTTCAGAATCTATCTGGTTATCACGTTAACCAAAGACCATTCTGCTTCCTCCTCCTACTCTACCCCTTCGTGAAAAAAATGGAAAAAAAAAGCCTGAAAATGGAGTCACTTCTTAAAAAAACACCTGATCATACGTGCAAGGCAATGATCAACTATGGCTACCAGTAACTGCTACAGAATGCAGTATGACGCGTTAAATAGCATGTTCCAGTCACTGTGGGTCTTCGAGTTCACCTACCTGGACAACCTCAGCAAAGTTATCGATCTTCAAAGACTTCCAGTGAACTTCTCCTGGAGGCCGAACCAACACTGAATCCGTGAATTAATGATAAAGGGGTAGGAAGAATTTGCCTCCTCACTTTGCCAAGGGAGCCTCTCATCCACAATTCAAACATAGGATGTGCTTTTAAACAGCTTATAACTAATGGAGGAAGCAAGTCCATTTGAATACTCTCTCAGACTGGAGACAGCCAGGGTTAGTTAGCTCTTCAAAAAATAAAAACCAAAAAAAAAAAACCCAACAAAACAAAACAAAAACAAAAAAAACCAGCGCATTTAGAGATGAACTCGTGATTCAAAGTGGCTGCAAAAATGAGGATCCATCTTCCACAGCCGGACAATTTAACTTTTTTTTTTTTTTTTTAATTTAAAATTCAGTATGTTCCAATCTCTGGTCTTCAAGATTTCTTCACCTATTAAGAAAAGACAAAAACCTTTCCCCGTCTTTATTACCTGTACAGCAAAAAATGCACCAGTGCATATAAATACACAAATGTGCATACGCATACACACATATGTGTTTAGACACACACGAGGAGTGAGTGATAGAAAGTTAGCGAGAGCGACAGTGGAAATCAGAATTTTTGCCTTTTTGATGCAGAGAGCGCGTAAAAACTCTCTCATTTTGAGGGAGCTAGAAAAAAATGGAGGATCTACAAAATATTTTGATGAGTATGCCTTCGAGGCCAATGCTTTATAACATGAATGATCTGGGGGCCAACACACAAATATGCATACATATGTACATGCATACAGGATAAACATATCTATACACACAAGCGTGCACAGTATATGTCGTATGGTATCCATATCGAGAACAACTCGTAGCCCTGATCAGACACGTAGAGTTGCAATCAATTAACAGCAGGAAGACAGCAGACCAAGGATACAGCAAGCTTTGAGAGGCAGGGCAATGCTCACTTTGCCAGTGGCATGGCTGCATGATACCAAGAATTTTGAATTAGTTTGATTTTTTGGAAGCAATTTGTTTTCTTTCTGCGCTGTAGCAAATACCGCAGGTTTGCCATCACGTGCTGTTCCCTAATCCATATATCCGTCATCATCCATTGCTGCAAGATCATGAAAGGTTAGAAAAGATGACTTAGGTCCAATTTAACAGCCAATGATTTTTCAATGACCAGAGCTGCAACAGATTTTATTTAGCCGCAAGCAGGTTTTTTTTTTCTGATGTGAAGTCAGATATTTTGATTTTTTTTTTTTTAAGACACTAAATGTCATAAAACCTGCAACCAGACCAGATAAAGTTCAAATTAGAGTGATTCTG
The DNA here is from genome assembly GCF_964034855.1 of Anser brachyrhynchus. Lineage (NCBI taxonomy): Eukaryota > Metazoa > Chordata > Aves > Anseriformes > Anatidae > Anser > Anser brachyrhynchus. The sequence goes on from NC_137716.1 coordinate 1,339,388, forward strand.
AATCCTTTCATTAAAATGCTGCACATTTCTGTGCAAATTATTTCGGACTCTTCTGGACAAAAGCGGATGAAATAGTTCTTACAAATTAATAATAAAAGGTTGGAACCTTTTACTCACACAAACACTAGTGAATTTTCCAGGAAATATTTTTTTGGCAGGGAATTTTCCCAAATCTAAAGTAAAGAGAGGAAAAGTTGGGTTCTCATATTAGGTATTGGTTTTGACTGCTTGACAAAGGGAATAAAAACAGAAGTTAAGTGCAAGGTTTCCTTCTCTTCTTTAGTATCGACAGGAATCGTCACTTCTGACCTTTAGCACCTTCAGAAACACACTTAGTGCCATGCAGGTTCCTCTGCATCTACTTCTAAAAATTACTGGTGCTCCTTAGCATGGAAGTTGGACTTGAAATCTTTTCCAGACTGAGCTCTTTTGAATGCCCAAGGAGCTCATCATTTTGCTTGTTGCCTTCCATTTTCCTGAAGAGACCCAGAACGCTGTTCAGGATATGAACGGATCTGGTCTAAGGAATGGGAAGAAAGCAAAAACCAAGGATACCTCACAGCCCTAAATGCCATAAAAGCAGTCTCATTTTAAAAAAGATCTCAAAAGCTTTTTTTTTTTTTTTTTTAACTGACATCTGCCAATATGGCGATCCAAGTGCTGAACAGAAACCAACTGAACTAGCCCCTGAAAGCCTGAATAAAAATGAGTAACTCTGGTGCACTCAGCAGGTCTGTAATTGAAGTTGGCAAGATTTTTAGATTTCTTTTTTCTCCAGGGTGCTAGTAAAGTTTTTGCGTTACGAGATTTTGAACTCTTTTTGTACAAAAGAATTACAGATGCACTACAGTCACGGTAGCTGGGGGTCTGGAAATACATGCCAACAAGTATCATAAACCATGCCTTTGCTGAAGGAAGATAAATAGTCCAAAGAAAATCTGTCTGGTTTGTTTTACAGGCTTGTCTTTCTCAGTATGGAACAAACTGACCTCCCTGGTCTAACTTTCCAGTTGGCTATTCTGCCTTTGTCCTGGAGAGAAGAGCAAGAAGGGAACAAAATATTTTTGCACTCCAAAGAATGCATTAGAGAAGGATTATCACACCTACCTAAGGGTACTTTCTTGTTTGTTTATAAAGCATAAAGTATTTCTCTTGGACAGTCTCTGTTGCTGGCCTGTTTTGTGCCTTCCATTTATAATAAAGATATTAAAGATGCTTACCCCGTTTCGGATTTTTTGTTTTGTTTTTTTTTAGAACAGTGTAAGCGGACAGTCGGATGACAAGCAAGAAAGAACACCATAAACTCCTTGCTCTGACCCTGCTTTTTAATCACCCAGCATCGCCCTGGCTGCAAAACAGTCCCCGCTGATTTACCTGCTTGTTAAAGCACCCCACGGGCTGAAAGTGTTGTGTGCTAGGTGTCAAATTATATTTAACGGTGCATAGGTAAACCATTCATCTTCCCATGGTCGAAGCACAGAACAGGCCAAGACGATGTGCTCAGATCTGAGCACGCCACTCTGCAGAGAATCAGTTTCAAGCCTAAGATGTTTCGCCCATCTCCCAGGCCCAGAGCGACAGCGACACCTTTACTCTGAAAGTCTGTGTTCTGCAAAGCCAGGAGGTGACCAATGACTCGACTGAGCGGTCTCCCCCAGCCACAAATGTCACAACCATGAGACACCTGGGACCACTGGAACGAGCTGCGAATAGCCCCGTTCTCCCTCCCAGGAAGAGCTGCTCCATCTTCTGCTCTTCTAAAGAGCCCTTAACATATCAAAGGAAGAGAGAGGTCCACAGAGCGGCTATTTCCTGCTTCCAGAGATCCTGTGCAAGACGGTTCTTGTGCTGCAGTTCCTGAAGAATTTCATGTGCATTAGCAGAACGAGAAAGTAAAGCTCTTAAGCAATTGCTAACCTGTTCTCAGTGCTCACAAGTCCCAAATCACTAATTTTACAGTACATATAAACCATGGCAGCTGGCACCTAGCACTGCACACGTTGGCAGTGTCGTCAGGAGCTAGAAAGTCAGGGGTGAGGGGATTAAGGGAAAACCACACATCAGTTTAGTAACTTGGCTCTCGTAGGATACTTCCTACTGCAGGAGTTTTAGCAAAGCCACTCAGAGGGACCTGCTGGTTAATTAAAATAGGACTTCTGCTGGAGCAGAAGATGGGAACCAACTGCATACTGCCAGTCTGTATCGACTTCCAATAAGACAGCGTTGGAAAAAGGTGCCTTCAACCGTCAGTAGCACAATAGCTCTGGTGATGTGTTAATTAAGGGCACTCTTACAGCTGAGTTTCTTCATAGCAGTATGTAGTTGAGAGTGTCCGAGTTTCCCAGGTAAGATTTATGTTTTCTCCTACCAAGCACCAGCTCAGTATGCAATGCTGTGTTAATAACACCCAAGCATGTAGATGTTAAACTGTAACTGCTTTTAAACCTATTTGTTGGTAAGAAAAGAGCTCAGTACACCACCTTCACAGGGCAAAAATCCACATGGAAGAGCAGAAAAACCCAGAAGAGCTTCCTGAACTTCACGTTACCAACAGCACCATCGGATTTAGATCCTGGCCTGGTGTTGTGGTTTAACCCGGCTGGCAGCTAAACACCACACAGCCGTTCGCTCACCCTCCCCCCTCCCTCTCTGGGATGGGGGAGAGAAACGGGAAAGTGAAGCCGGTGAGTTGAGATAAAGACAGTTTATTAAGACAGGAATATAATAATATAAGGAATATAAGGAATATAATAATAACAATAATAATAATAATAGTGATAATGATAATAGTATTAACAATAATAATGTGTAAGAAACAAGTGATGCACAATGCAATTGCTCACCACCCGCTGACCGATGCCCAGCCTATTCCCGAGCAGCCGGCCCCCCCACCCCGGCCAGCCACCCCTATATATTGTTTAGCATGACGCCAGATGGTATGGAATACCCCTTTGGCCGGTTTGGGTCAGCTGTCCTGGGTCTGTCCCCTCCCAGCTCCTGCTGCACCCCCAGCCTGCTCGCTGGCAGGACAGAGCGAGAAGCCGAAAAGTCCTTGGCCTGGTGTAAACACTGCTCTGCAGCAATTAAAACATCAGCATGTTATCAGCGCTCTTCTCATCCTAATCCAAAACATAGCACCCTACCAGCTACTATGAGCTACTTAACTCTGTCCTAACTGGAACCAGGACACCTGGCATCCAGGATGCACGGCCTGCAAGCACTGCTGCGATGTGGAAGTGCCAAGGCAGGTTTTTGGCCTGCCCTAAAACACTTTTTTTTTTTTTTAACCAACAATACAAAGAGTGTGCCAGGTATGCTGTAATGCCAGTGTGCCAGGTCAATAGAGGATATCCAAACAACAGAGGCGCTTGTCCTAATTTCTGGCGTGAAAACACTTTTACAGCATTCTTTTCACAAAGAAACCCCTCTCTAGCTTCTGCAATGCTCCAGGACCTGCTGCAGCTGCAGCGGCTGCGCTGGTACAACCCGCATCTTTGACAAATCTTTTCAACGGTTCTGCTTTACCTCGGCACAGTTGAGGTCACTCCTCTTCCTCTTCCAGCTGAGGAAGCAGCTTGCGGGCTCTGCCACACGGTCGGTGCAGAAGCGAAAGCTGGGAACACAGCAGTCAAACTCTCACTGCTAACGAAGCCACCAGGGCAGAGGGCTGACACAGACCCACCAGAGGCGAACCGTACCCGCTCTCCCTCCCGGCTGCGAGGCTCGCCACAGCAGCCCCGACCCGAAGCGCTCACAATGCTTTGCTTGGTGATGTCACCGATGAGTCAGAGTCCCCAGATGAGCATCTGCCTTGCCACTCTTTAATGTTGGTGTTGTTTTTTGGTTGGTTGCTTGCTTGCTTTTGAAACTTATGTAGGTTATGGTAAACCTTCAGGTAAACCACAGATCAATGGGGAAGAAGTCCCACACGAGGGAAGGCCGTGCATTTCTTCCAGGCAATGGCGCATGCTTTAACATGCTGCATTCGACAAAGAAGCTCTCTCCATTTTGCGCAGTGGCAACAGGCACGACTGCAACACACGCACGTGTAGGCAGCACCTGCAGGTCCCAAACCGTTAACCAATTTTTAGATAGCACCAATTTTTTATGTAGTGGCTTTCCGTTCATCCATAACCCCTTTTTTCCTTTCTTTGTATCGGGTGGCTCTCCTCCATTGTTCTCTCTGTCATTTTCCTCCCCAGTGTCTGAGCAGGCACTGGGAATCGTTTCCAGAGGAAGGGTACTGCAGAAGCTACAACCTTTACTCTCAGGGAAAAGAGAGTATGTGAAAGAATACATACTTCCTTTCTTTTCCTTTTTTTTTTTTTAAGTCTCTGAAATCAACGCTGCGGCTTGGCAGCAAATAACTATGGGAGTAATGATGATTCCTCATCCTCACTGTAACGTTGTAGTTAATGTCATAAAGAAGCAATTTCCCCAGGCAGTGGCCATTTGAGATGGGAAGGGGCAGTAAGAGGAAGTTTTCCTTAGACTAGCTCTTCCCCCAGAACACCTCGCCATCCAGCAACAAATTCAATTCACCTGCTCCGCCTGATCAGTCAAACGTGCGTCCGACTCCAGGACACGCCACAGTGGTGGTTCTGACGTGCTTTGAGAATCACCTATCCGCAGAATATCTCGGGTTTGTACACTCAAATAACGCAGTCTTTTCGAAATAAGGCCCAGAGCTCACACTCCGAGTGCAGCCTAACAGCACCAGAGGGCCGGTAGGCTAAACATTCCCATCCTGGCAACAGGACTGACCCGGGCAACAGTAAGCATCCCTTCTGCACTTTCATCGTGAACATCAGCATAAGGAAATAGAGACCTCCTCGATCCAAGGTTTAAGAAACAAACACCAAGGTCACCCAAGCGGGTTGTTTTCAGCAAACTAACAGAGAAATTAAGGTGACAACCGCGTGCATCCAGAGTTAGTCAGATCCCGAAGGCAGTTCCTTTGGGAAACGCAGGAGCAGCGCGCCAGATGACGGCTACCTTACAGCGCACCCCTCAGAGGCACTGCTACGAAAGGAAGGCAGAAGGTTGGAACTCAAAATAACTCGCAAGGCGCCCGTTACGGGGGAAGCTTTAATTTCCTCAGCAGAACCTCCCCCCTGAAGGCAGCCCAGGGACTCTTTGCTTCCCTAGGGAGACGGCAGGGACGGGGCAGGGCGGTGGGACGGAGGGACAGAGGGCCAGACGGACGGACAGACAGCCAGATGGATGGATAGACGGCCAGACGGACGGCCAGATGGCCCAAAAGGCCTGAGCAAGGGCTGAGGAGCAGCAGGGTAGGGCAGGGCAAGTGAACGTCTGCTTTGACACTCCTGACGTATTACTTCTCGGAGCGGCAGAACTGCGCTGGGTAGGCCCCACAGCAAGACTCGTATTTCTGTCCTTCCCTTTCAGGAAAGGATCTCCCACTTTGAATTTATTAATTTTCACGATGATGATACACAAATGGAAGTTTTGAAAAACTGAATGCTGATTAACAGATTTGTAGCACAGCCTGTGCATCAAAATTCATTTCTCTCCATTCAGGTAATCTTAGTTTCTGAGTTACAGTTACAGTCAAAATTTTTCTTCTTTGTTTTTTTTTTTTTTCTTTTGTGATCAGAAAATGAGGGGACTGGTTGTCCCAAGTCAGCCAGGGAACTTATCTTTGGTCGATGCACCAAGCAACTCAGCTCTCTTGGGGAAACTTAAATAGAACAGACAGATCTCCAAACGGATAAAAAAAAATAAATCAAATGATAAACACCCAACCGACACATCTGATACCCCAGCTTATTGAACAGCACATGGGTTTAATCTACAGGCTCTGTCCAAAGCAGCAAGAAGTGACAGATTTAATCCAAACCAGTTGCCCGCTCTCACTCTCTGATCTGGAGATGTTATTTGACAAGCATGCATAGCAGTAACACTTGTAAACGCTGGGTTACTGCACCACAGCCCCAAATCCCTCACAGGCCCACTAAGATACTCTTACCGATTGATCCACAATAAACACTCCCAAAAAGATTCTCAACAAGCTAAACCCTGTTTAGAAAGAATCTGAGGAACCTGTCACTGCGGCAACAAAGGGCTGCAATTGTATGCAAAATCTCCAACACCCTCCTTAGCACCCTGCTAGCTCAAGGACTGTGTGGGGCTTCCGTGCCCTGAACGAGTCCACCCTGGCCACATAATGCAGATGTAATGGTCAAGAAAGCACATAGCGTTATCGAAACTTATCAGATCCACAGCTAAACGAAAAGCCCACGCTTCTATATTTCTCCTCCTTCTCCATTCACGGAAGGAAGAGACTGAAAACAAGCAGATTAGTGGTTTACATTTACAGTTAATGTGAAAAATGTTTATTTGTGAAATACATCACGTATTGTTTCAAGCTACAAAAAACTCTCTCCCACAAAGGAAGGACTTTTGTCCTCAGCATGCAACCCCAGTTACTATCTACCCCAACTTCCTATCTACCAGCGGGCCGCGTTCCCCTGGCACTCAGTCACTCCGCAGCACGGCAGCCACCTTTGTTCTAAGGATGGCAAATTCTACTTAGAAACGCTCTGTGGAAGAGTGATGTTGTCCCCTTTTAACATGATCCGGCCTGCAGCAAAGAGAAGGGAAAGAGGGGATTAGAGAGAGCCCAGAATCCGAGAATAATCTCATGTTTTCAGAAAGTATTTTGTGTGGTTGAGCAGGGTTTTGCCCATCACGCAGAGTCCTGTTCCTGCCAGCTGCCCCACACTCACAAGTCCCACGCCAGCCACCGTCCCCGTTCCAGCAGCACGCTCTCCCTGCTGAAAACCCCAGCACTGGGCGCACATCGTTGCTTCTGTCCACCAGCAGGTGGTAAATAAACACTGCCGCTACCGTGGCTCCCGGCTTTGACTCAGAGATCACAGCAAGTGTGAGAATCGCCCAGGGCCACCGGCTTTAGATGCAGCTGAAAGGAGCTGTGACCAGACTCCTCCAGCCAGTGCAGGCCGCCTGGTATTACACGTTTCAAAGACCAGAACTGGCCTCAGGCAGGGACAGATTCTCCTTCATCCAGCAAAATCAGCAGCTCAAAACTCATCAGGGACAGAGATGTAGCCAGTAATTGCTCACGGAACTTCAACATCAAGGCTCGTCACATGGTTGGTACCTCTCAGTGCTGCTACCTAGAAGGCTCACCCGGGCAGGTTTCAGACCGCGCGTCACTCGGGTTGCACAGACACACGACATACCCAGCTGTTTCCTTGATTTTGTCTTGGAGTGAATCTCCTCTGCGTCGTCCAGCACCGAATTCATGTACTCGTCAAAGCCCTAGAAAGCAGCAACAGTGGCAATTAGTTCAGCAACAACACAAACCATCATCAGCTTTGCTGACCCAGGCTGGACAATGAAGACTAATTGTTAGAGAAGTACGAATTTTTTTTCCCTTGTGCTAGTTTTTCTTGACAAGAGAAAATAGGATTGTGAATGAGGGAAAACAAACTAACGACGTAACGCGGGGTCGTGCTGATACTCACGATGATGCAGCCTTCTATCCGCATGTTCACTTGCTCGTAAAGCCACTCCTGGATCCTCGACAGTGGCAACAGGCACGACTGCAACTGTCCTGGTTCCAGTTAGGACAGAGTTAATTTTTCCTCATAGTAGCTGGTAGGGTGCTATGTTTTGGATTAGGATGAGAAGAGCGCTGATAACATGCTGATGTTTTAATTGTTGCAGAGCAGTGTTTACACCAGGCCAAGGACTTTTCGGCTTCTCGCTCTGTCCTGCCAGCGAGCAGGCTGGGGGTGCAGCAGGAGCTGGGAGGGGACAGACCCAGGACAGCTGACCCAAACCGGCCAAAGGGGTATTCCATACCATCTGGCGTCATGCTAAACAATATATAGGGGTGGCTGGCCGGGGTGGGGGGCCGGGCTGCTCGGGGATAGGCTGGGCATCGGTCAGCGGGTGGTGAGCAATTGCATTGTGCATCACTTGTTTCTTACACATTATTATTATTAATACTATTATCATTATCACTATTATTATTATTGTTATTATTATTTTCCTGTCTTAATAAACTGTCTTTATCTCAACTCACCGGCTTCACTTTCCCGTTTCTCTCCCCCATCCCAGAGAGGGAGGGGGGAGGGTGAGCGAACGGCTGTGTGGTGTTTAGCTGCCAGCCGGGTTAAACCACAACAGCCCTTTTGGCGCCCAAGGTGGGGCTCGAAGGGTTGAGATATCGACAGATTTGACCAGAGTGTGTTAAACTAAAATTGGTATAAGTACTGGACCTGCTTAATAGTTGCTAGTCACGATGTTGATTGCCTTAATCTCCAGTCTGCTGTACCTGTATTCCAAATTGAGTTTTATGGTGCGTTACTTTCTGTATGTGCTCCCTGTTGCACTGTTTATCCTTTCCGGGCCCTGGTTTAAGATTGTTATGGTACTGTGCGGTGTAGCAATGGCTTATGAAATGATGAAATATCTGGTCACGACTCTAACCTGGTATTTGTACTCAGCACTGACGTCGACTCTATACTTTGGAACCCATATCTCGGAAACTATTAGCAATTACACCTATTGCCTGTTTTCGTTAGGGAGCCAATCTGTGAAGGGGACAGGGGAAGACATGTTTCCCTACCTGTTCACTCTCCCTTTCTACTTCACCACCACCCTCTTATCCCCCGAGCTAGTTACGGTGGTTCTCCGAGATGTTGAATATCCTTGGGATACTCAGACCAGCCTGCTCTTGTTGTTATGTCTCCTGAATGCGCTTCAGATTTTGTGGAGGGTTAAACAACTACTCAGGAATCTCATCCGGAGATCTCTCTTGAGGCGGGATAGTTGCGAGTGGCAGGGAGTGTGGGAGGATATGGGCAGGTTTCTAGAGCAGTGGTCACCTCCAGTGTTTTGGACATTCACCCCTGAACAACTGCAAAATCCTAAAAAGCTGGCAGAATGCTTGAAAAAAAGGTGTCATGACTCTGGCAGTTCCAAAGTGACACAAATCACTGTAGCGTGCTGGGGTCTGGCTTGTGCCTATCGAGCTGCAATTGATGCTACTAGCAACCTAGCTCCAGCTCCTGCAGCCGCTCCAGCTCCAGCTCCTGCAGCTGCTCCAGTTCCAGCTCCTGCAGCCGCTCCAGCTCCAGCTCCTGCAGCCGCTCCAGCTCCAGCTCCTGCAGCCGTTCCGGCTCCTGCAGCCGCTCCAGCTCCAGCTCCCACAGCCACTCCAGCCCCTGCAGCCGCTCCAGCTCCAGCTCCTGCAGCAGCTCCAGCTCCTGCAGCTGCTCCCACTCCTGTGGCTGGGTCAGAGAAACGAGCTGTAGCAGTGCAAGTTGACCCCGCAGAGGGTATTCCAACCCCTGTGGCAGACCCTGTGTCTGGGTCAGAGAAACGAGCTGTAGCAGTGCAAGTTGCCCCTGTAGACAAGGTGAAAAAATGGTATAGAGGCTCAGGTCGTTTACAACGCAAACAGTCTTCTGCTAAGTCTGGGCATACTGAAGACGAGGCTGGGCCATCAAAGGTGCAGGAGACTGAAGATGAGGATGGGGATGTCGAAAAATCAACAGTAACTACCCGGACTCTATACCAGCGTGAGCTACGAGATGTGCGAAAAGATTTTGGTCGCTGTATAGGTGAGCAGCTTGTCACCTGGCTGCTCCGGTGCTGGGACACCGGAGCCAATTATGTGGAATTAGAGGGCAAGGAAGCCAGGCGGCTGGGATCCCTTGCTAGGGACGCATGCATTGACAAAGCAATTGGAGATGGAGCACAATCTCGCAGCCTCTGGAGGCGTCTCCTGTCAGCTGTGAAGGAAAGGTATCCCTTCAAGGAAGAACTTGTATGTTTACCAAGCAAATGGACCACCATGGAGAAGGGAATTCAGTACCTGAGGGAATTGTCCGTACGGGAAGTAATTTATAAGGACCTAGACGACGCACAAACATCCGCAGATCCAGATGCAGTCCGGTGTACACTACCCATGTGGCGGAAGTTTGTACAGAGTGCCCCATCATCATATGCCAGCTCATTGGCAATGCTAGCCTGGAAAACGGAGGAGAATCCCACAGTGAATGAAGTGACTAAAATACTCCGGCAGTACGAAGGAAATCTCTCCTCTTCCCTAAAGGCCTGTGTCTCAGCTGTGGAGAAACTCTCTGAAGAGGTCCACCAACTTAAAGAGAATTTATCTTCCCCTCCACCTGAACGAACCAGTGTCCACCAGCTAAAAGAGAATGCTTTAGAGAAACTTTCTGAAAAGATCCACCAACTTGAAGAAAGATTATCTTCCCCTTCACCTGAACGAACCAGTGTCCACCAGCTAAAAGAGAATGCTTTGGAGAAACTTTCTGAAAAGATCCACCAACTTGAAGAAAGATTATCTTCCCCTTCACCTGAACGAACCAGTGTCCACCAGCTAAAAGAGAATGCTTTGGAGAAACTTTCTGAAAAGATCCACCAACTTGAAGAAAGATTATCTTCCCCTTCACCTGAACGAACCAGTGTCCACCAGCTAAAAGAGAATACCTTGGAGAAACTTTCTGAAGAGATCCACCAACTTAAAGAGAGTTTATTTTCCTCCCCACCTGTACAAACCAGTGTCTCAGCTATTAGGGGTAAACGTTCATCTATGCAAGGAAGACAATATGGTGGGCACACACACCGCGCCACCCTGTTGTTTTACCTACGTGACCATGGAGAGGACATGAGAAAATGGGATGGAAAATCTACTGTGACCCTAGAGGCACGGGTACGTGAATTGCAAAGGAAAACAATTGGGAAAAAGGAGTTCTCTGAAAGGTTTGCTGCTCCAACTTCCAGCAGGCAGTCCTTTAAACACAGAAATGAAGATTCTGACCAGGACTAGAGGGGCCCTGCCTCCAGCCAGGGGGAGGAAAGGGACAATCGAGTTTATTGGACTGTGTGGATTCGATGGCCTGGCACGTCAGACGCACAGAAGTATAAGGCTTTGGTAGACACCGGTGCACAATGTACTCTAATGCCATCAAGCTATAAAGGGCCAGAGCCCATCTGTATTTATGGTGTGACGGGGGGATCCCAGCAGTTAACTGTATTGGAGGCTGAAGTGAGTCTAACCGGTAATGAGTGGCAAAAGCACCGTATTGTGACTGGCCCAGATGCTCCGTGCATCCTTGGCATAGACTATCTTAGAAGAGGATATTTCAAGGACCCAAAAGGGTTCCGCTGGGCTTTTGGCATAGCTGCTTTGGAGACAGAGGACATTAAACAGTTGTCTACCTTGCCTGGTCTCTCAGAGGACCCTTCTGTTGTGGGGTTGCTGAGGGTTGAAGAACAGCAAGTGCCGATCGCTACCACAACTGTGCACCGGCGGCAATATCGCACCAACCGAGACTCCCTGAGTCCCATCCATAAGCTAATTCGTCAACTGGAGAGCCAAGGAGTGATCAGCAAGACTCATTCACCTTTTAATAGTCCCATATGGCCAGTGCGAAAGTCTAATGGTGAGTGGAGACTAACAGTGGACTATCGTGGCCTGAACGAAGTCACGCCACCACTGAGTGCTGCAGTGCCGGACATGCTAGAACTCCAGTATGAACTGGAATCAAAGGCAGCCAAGTGGTATGCCACAATTGATATCGCTAATGCATTTTTCTCCATCCCTCTAGCAGCACAGTGCAGGCCACAGTTTGCTTTCACTTGGAGGGGAGTCCAATATACTTGGAATCGGCTGCCCCAGGGGTGGAAACACAGCCCTACCATTTGCCATGGACTGATCCAGTCTGCGCTGGAGCAGGGGGAAGCTCCTGAACACCTGCAGTACATCGATGACATCATTGTGTGGGGTGACACTGCAGAAGAAGTTTTCGAGAAAGGGAAGAAAATAGTCCAAATCCTTCTGAAGGCTGGTTTTGCCATAAAACAGAATAAAGTTAAAGGACCTGCACGAGAGATCCAGTTTTTAGGAATAAAATGGCAAGATGGACGCCGTCAAATCCCAATGGATGTGATCAACAAAATAACAGCTATGTCTCCACCAACTAGCAAAAAAGAAACACAAACTTTCCTAGGTGTCGTGGGGTTTTGGAGAATGCATATTCCAAATTACAGTCTGATTGTAAACCCGCTCTACCAAGTAACCCGTAAGAAGAATGCTTTTGAATGGGGCCCTGAGCAACGACAAGCCTTTGAACAAATTAAGCAGGAAATAGTTCATGCAGTAGCCCTCGGGCCAGTCCGAACAGGACCAGATGTAAAGAATGTGCTCTACACCGCAGCCGGAGAGAATGGTCCCACCTGGAGCCTCTGGCAGAAAGAACCTGGGGAAACTCGAGGTCGACCCCTGGGGTTTTGGAGTCGGGGATACAGAGGATCTGAAGCCCGCTATACTCCAACTGAAAAGGAGATATTGGCAGCATATGAAGGAGTTCGATCTGCTTCGGAAGTGGTCGGTACTGAAGCGCAGCTCCTCCTGGCACCCCGACTGCCGGTACTAGGCTGGATGTTCAAAGGAAGGGTCCCCTCTACGCATCATGCAACTGATGCTACATGGAGCAAGTGGGTTGCACTGATTACTCAGCGGGCTCGAATAGGAAACCCCAGTCGCCCAGGAATCTTGGAGGTGATTATGGACTGGCCAGAAGGCAAATACTTTGGGATATCACCAGAGGAGGAGGTGGTTCGTGCTGAAGAAGCCCCCCTGTACAACAAGCTACCAGAAAATGAGAAGAAATATGCCTTGTTCACTGACGGGTCCTGTCGTATTGTGGGAAAGCATCGGAGATGGAAAGCTGCTGTATGGAGTCCTACACGACGAGTTGCAGAAGCTGCTGAGGGAGAAGGTGAATCGAGTCAGTTTGCAGAAGTAAAAGCCATTCAGCTGGCTTTAGATATTGCTGAACGAGAAAAGTGGCCAGTTCTCTATCTCTATACTGATTCATGGATGGTAGCAAATGCCCTGTGGGGGTGGTTACAGCAATGGAAGCAGAACAACTGGCAGCGCAGGGGCAAGCCCATCTGGGCTGCGGCATTGTGGCAAGATATTGCTGCCCGGGTAGAGAACCTGGTTGTAAAGGTACGCCATGTAGATGCTCATGTGCCCAAGAATCGGGCTACTGAAGAACACCAAAACAACCAGCAGGTGGATCAGGCTGCTAAGATTGAAGTGGCTCAGGTGGACCTGGACTGGCAACATAAAGGTGAATTATTTATAGCCCGATGGGCCCATGACACCTCAGGCCATCAAGGTAGAGATGCAACCTACAGATGGGCTCGTGATCGAGGGGTGGACCTGACCATGGACACTACAGCACAGGTTATTCATGACTGTGAAACATGTGCTGCAATCAAGCAAGCCAAACGGTCAAAACCTCTTTGGTATGGAGGACGATGGCTGAAATATAAATATGGAGAGGCCTGGCAGATTGATTACATCACACTCCCTCAAACCCGCAACGGCAAGCGCCACGTACTTACAATGGTGGAAGCAACCACCGGATGGCTGGAAACATATCCTGTGCCCCATGCCACCGCCCGGAACACTATCCTGGGCCTTGAAAAGCAAGTCTTATGGCGACATGGCACCCCAGAGAGAATTGAGTCAGACAACGGGACTCATTTCCGAAACAACCTTATAGACACTTGGGCCAAAGAACATGGTATTGAGTGGGTGTATCACATCCCCTATCATGCACCAGCCTCTGGAAAAGTTGAACGATACAATGGACTGTTGAAGACTACACTGAAAGCAATGGGTGCTGGGACATTCAAAAATTGGGATACACATTTGGCAAAGGCCACCTGGTTAGTCAATACCAGGGGATCTGCCAACCGAGCTGGACCTGCCCAATCAAACCTGTTACGCACTGTAGAAGGGGATAAAGTTCCTGTAGTGCACGTAAGAAACATGCTGGGTAAAACAGTCTGGGCTACTCCTGCCTCAGGAAAAGGCAAACCCATTCGTGGAATTGCTTTTGCTCAGGGACCTGGATGCACTTGGTGGGTAATGCAAAAGAATGGGGAGGTCCGGTGTGTACCTCAAGGGGATTTGATACTGGGTGAGAATAGCCCATGAGTTGAATTGTAGTATGTTAATTATTATATAATAATGTATGTCATCACTACCATGATTGCTATATATCATAGATGAAAATGGTGATTAATTAGAATGTATTGGACAGAGTGTAACCTGAGCATGACATAAATGGTATGGAATAAGGGGTGGATATCTGTCCTGGTTCCAGTTAGGACAGAGTTAAGTAGCTCATAGTAGCTGGTAGGGTGCTATGTTTTGGATTAGGATGAGAAGAGCGCTGATAACATGCTGATGTTTTAATTGTTGCAGAGCAGTGTTTACACCAGGCCAAGGACTTTTCGGCTTCTTGCTCTGTCCTGCCAGCGAGCAGGCTGGGGGTGCAGCAGGAGCTGGGAGGGGACAGACCCAGGACAGCTGACCCAAACTGGCCAAAGGGGTATTCCATACCATCTGACGTCATGCTAAACAATATATAGGGGTGGCTGGCCGGGGTGGGGGGGCCGGCTGCTCGGGAATAGGCTGGGCATCGGTCAGCGGGTGGTGAGCAATTGCATTGTGCATCACTTGTTTTCTTACACATTATTATTGTTAATACTATTACCATTATCACTATTATTATTATTATTGTTATTATTATTTTCCTGTCTTAATAAACTGTCTTTATCTCAACTCACAGGCTTCACTTTCCCGTTTCTCTCCCCCATCCCAGAGAGGGAGGGGGGAGGGTGAGCGAACGGCTGTGTGGTGTTTAGCTGCCAGCCGGGTTAAACCACAACAGATTCCAAGACGCCTCATCACCCATCATAGAAGAACTCGTTGAATTCCACGACCACGCCCTAATCGTTGCCCTAGCTATCTGCAGCCTAGTTCTCTACCTTTTAGCCCACATACTAACAGAAAAACTCTCGTCCAATGCTGTAGACGCCCAAGAAGTAGAGCTGATCTGGACAATCCTACCTGCTATCGTCCTGGTACTCCTCGCCCTCCCATCCCTACAAATCCTCTACATAATGGACAAAATCGATGAACCAGACCTCACCCTAAAAGCCATCGGCCACCAATGATACTGAAGCTACGAATACACAGACTTCAAAGACCTATCATTCGACTCCTACATAGTGCCCACCCCAGACTTACCCAACGGCCACTTCCGACTGCTAGAAGTTGACCACCGCGTAGTTATCCCAATAGAATCCCCCATCCGCGTGATCATTACTGCAGGAGACGTACTCCACTCCTGAGCAGTCCCAACGCTCGGAGTTAAAACAGACGCAATCCCAGGCCGACTAAACCAAACTTCATTCATTACCACCCGGCCTGGGATTTTTTACGGACAATGCTCAGAAATTTGCGGGGCTAATCACAGCTACATACCCATTGTAGTAGAATCAACCCCACTCCCACATTTCGAGGCCTGATCGTCCCTTCTATCATCATCCTAATCATTAAGAAGCTATGCAACAGCACTAGCCTTTTAAGCTAGCCAAAGAGGGACTTCCCCCTCCTTAATGATATGCCACAGCTTAACCCCGCACCATGATTTTCAATCATAATTATAACCTGATTAACCCTAGCACTCCTCATCCAACCAAAACTACTAGCCTTCACCACAACCAACCCCCCATCAAATAAGACCTCCCTCACTACCAAACCCACACCATGATCCTGACCATGAACCTAAGCTTCTTTGACCAATTTTCCAGCCCCAATCTATTCGGCATCCCCTTAATCCTACTATCCCTACTCTTCCCAGCCCTACTATTCCCGTCCCCAAACAACCGATGAATCAACAACCGCCTTTCTACTATCCAAACATGACTCCTTCACCTAATCACAAAACAACTAATAGTCCCACTCAACAAAAATGGCCACAAATGAGCCATAATATTTACATCCCTAATAATCATACTTCTTACAATCAACCTTCTAGGCCTCCTTCCATATACATTCACCCCAACCACCCAACTATCTATGAACATAGCCCTAGCCTTCCCACTATGGCTCGCCACACTACTAACAGGCCTACGAAACCAACCATCAGCCTCTTTAGCCCACCTATTACCCGAAGGTACCCCTACACCCCTAATCCCCGCACTAATCCTGATCGAAACAACCAGCCTACTAATCCGCCCCCTAGCCCTCGGAGTCCGCCTTACAGCCAACCTTACAGCAGGACACTTACTCATCCAACTCATCTCTACAGCCTCCATTGCATTAATACCCACCCTTCCTGCAGTATCCATCCTAACAATAATCATCCTACTACTCCTAACCATCCTAGAAGTAGCAGTAGCCATAATCCAGGCCTACGTCTTCGTGCTCCTTCTAAGCCTATACTTACAAGAAAACATCTAATGGCACACCAAGCACACTCATACCACATAGTTGACCCAAGCCCTTGACCAATCTTCGGGGCAGCTGCCGCCCTACTCACAACCTCAGGATTAATCATGTGATTCCACTACAACTCATCCATACTACTAACCCTAGGCCTCATCTCAATACTCCTAGTAATACTCCAATGATGACGAGACATTGTACGAGAAAGCACCTTCCAAGGCCATCACACTCCCACAGTCCAAAAAGGCCTACGATACGGCATAATCCTTTTCATCACATCCGAAGCATTCTTCTTCTTAGGGTTCTTCTGAGCGTTCTTCCACTCGAGCCTGGCCCCAACCCCAGAACTAGGAGGCCAATGACCCCCAACAGGAATTAAACCACTCAACCCGATAGAAGTCCCCCTACTAAACACAGCCATCCTACTAGCCTCAGGCGTTACCGTAACGTGAGCCCATCACAGCATCACAGAAGGAAACCGAAAACACGCCATCCACGCCCTAACCCTAACGATCCTCATGGGATTCTACTTCACAGCCCTACAAGCAATAGAATACCACGAAGCCCCATTCTCAATCGCCGATAGCGTCTACGGATCTACCTTCTTCGTTGCCACTGGATTCCACGGACTCCACGTAATCATCGGATCCTCCTTCCTGACCGTCTGCCTCTTCCGACTGATCAAGTTCCACTTTACATCAGACCACCACTTCGGATTCGAGGCAGCAGCCTGATACTGACACTTCGTAGACATCATCTGACTATTCCTCTACATAACCATCTACTGATGAGGATCTTGCTCTTCTAGTATATTAATTACAATTGACTTCCAATCTCTAGAATCTGGTATAAACCCAGAGGAGAGCAATGAACGCACTCATGTTCATATT
The DNA here is from genome assembly GCF_964034855.1 of Anser brachyrhynchus. Classification (NCBI taxonomy): domain Eukaryota; kingdom Metazoa; phylum Chordata; class Aves; order Anseriformes; family Anatidae; genus Anser; species Anser brachyrhynchus. Next base: position 1,356,614 of record NC_137716.1, read on the forward strand.
CGCCCTATCATCAATCCTAAGCGCCGCCCTAACCGCATTAAACTTCTGACTCGCCCAAATAAACCCCGACTCAGAGAAACTCTCACCGTACGAATGTGGATTCGACCCACTTGGATCTGCTCGATTACCATTCTCAGTCCGATTCTTCCTCAGTAGCCATCCTGTTCGTCCTATTCGACCTAGAAATCGCCCTCCTACTCCCCCTGCCATGAGCCGTCCAACTCCAATCCCCCCTAATGACCCTCACCTGAACTGTAGTGATCCTCCTTCTCCTAACACTCGGACTGGCCTACGAGTGAATTCAAGGGGGCCTAGAATGAGCAGAATAACAGAAAGTTAGTCTAACCAAAAAGATAGCTGGTTTCGACCCAGCAGATTACAGCCAACCCTGTAACTTTCTTATGTCGCCCCTACATTTAAGCTTCTACTCAGCCTTCATTTTCAGCGGACTAGGGCTAGCCTTCCACCGAACCCACCTAGTATCCGCCCTACTATGCCTTGAAAGCATAATATTATCGATATTCGTAGGCCTATCAATATGATCCATCGAAAACCAAGTCTCCTCATTCACCATGGTACCAATTCTCATGCTAACCTTCTCAGCGTGTGAGGCGGGCACAGGCCTGGCCATCCTAGTAGCCTCCACCCGCACACATGGCTCCGACCATCTACACAACCTAAACCTCCTGCAATGCTAAAAATCATCCTACCCACAATCATACTTCTTCCAACAGCCCTGCTGTCTCCACCAAAATTTCTATGGACTAACACCACCTTATACAGCCTCCTAATCGCTGCCCTAAGCCTACAGTGATTAATCCCAACCTACTACCCCTACAAATTTTTATCCAACTGAACAGGAATTGACCAAATCTCATCCCCCCTCCTAGTACTATCCTGCTGACTACTCCCACTCATAATCATAGCAAGCCAAAACCACCTGCAACAAGAACCCCTACAACGCAAACGAATCTTTATCTCAACCTTAGTCGCAGTCCAGCCATTCATCCTACTAGCCTTTTCCACCACAGAACTAGCACTATTTTACATCTCATTTGAAGCAACCCTCATTCCCACCCTAATCTTAATCACCCGATGGGGGAACCAACCAGAACGCCTAAGCGCTGGCATCTACCTGCTATTCTACACGCCAGTAAGCTCTCTACCCCTGCTAATCACAATCATACACCTATACGTGAAAATTGGCACCCTGCACCTGCCAACCCTACAACTAACCCACCCAACCCTATCCACCTCATGGACAGGAATACTATCAGGTCTAGCACTGCTCATAGCATTCATAGTAAAAGCCCCACTATACGGCCTACACCTCTGACTGCCAAAAGCCCACGTAGAAGCACCCATCGCAGGCTCAATACTCCTCGCCGCCCTACTACTAAAGCTAGGAGGATACGGAATTATACGAGTCACTCTATTTATGGGCCCACTGTCCAACCTCCTGCACTACCCCTTCCTAACCCTGGCCCTATGAGGCGCCCTAATGACTAGCTCAATCTGCCTACGACAGACAGACCTAAAATCACTAATCGCTTATTCATCCGTTAGCCACATAGGCCTAGTTATCGCCGCAGGAATAATCCAAACCCACTGATCATTCTCAGGGGCAATGATCCTAATAATTTCCCATGGACTAACTTCCTCCATACTATTCTGCCTAGCCAACACAAACTATGAACGTACGCACAGCCGAATTCTACTACTCACACGAGGCCTACAACCTCTCCTACCACTCATAGCTACCTGATGATTGCTGGCCAATCTAACAAACATAGCCTTACCCCCAACAACAAACCTCATAGCAGAGCTAACCATTATAATCACCTTATTCAACTGATCTGCCTTCACGATCATCCTAACAGGAATCGCAACCCTACTAACCGCCTCCTACACCTTATTCATACTACTAATGACCCAACGAGGCTCAATCCCCTCCCACATCACATCTATGCAAAACTCAACCACGCGAGAACACCTGCTCATAACACTCCACATTATCCCAATATTCCTCCTAATCCTCAAACCCGAACTGATCTCCGGAATCCCCTCATGCAAGTATAGTTTAAACCAAACATTAGACTGTGATTCTAAGAATAGAAGTTCAAACCTTCTTACCTGCCGAGGGGAGGGTTTAACCAACAAGAGCTGCTAACTCTTACATCTGAGCCTAAAACCTCAGCCCCCTTACTTTTAAAGGATAACAGCAATCCACTGGTCTTAGGAACCACCCATCTTGGTGCAAATCCAAGTAAAAATAGTGAACCCCACACTACTAATCAACTCCCTCACACTACTCACGCTGACAATCCTCCTAACCCCAATCATCCTGCCATTTCTATTTAAAAACTTTAAAAACACCCCACAAGCCACCACCCGCGCTGTTAAAACCGCATTCCTAATTAGCCTAGCCCCTACAACCGCATTCATCTACTCGGGAGTAGAATCTGTCACCTGCCACTGGGAGTGAAAATTCATTATAAACTTTAAAATCCCCCTGAGCCTAAAAATAGACCAATACTCAATAACATTTCTTCCAATCGCCCTATTTGTAACATGATCAATCCTACAATTCGCCATATGATACATGGCCTCAGAGCCATACGTAACAAAATTTTTCACCTACCTACTGACATTCCTAGTCGCCATACTCCTCCTAACAACCGCAAACAACATATTCCTCCTATTCGTAGGCTGGGAAGGAGTACGAATCATGTCCTTCCTTCTCATCGGCTGATGACAAGGCCGAGCAGATGCCAACACCGCCGCCCTACGAGCCGTAATCTACAACCGAATCGGAGACGTCGGACTGATCCTGAGCATAGCATGACTAGCTTCAACATTCAACACCTGAGAGATCCAACAAGCCGTACACCCCCACCAAACCCCAATCCTCCCCCTCATAGGATTAATCCTCGCAGCCGCAGGAAAATCCGCCCAATTTGGACTCCACCCATGACTGCCCGCAGCAATAGAAGGCCCCACCCCAGTATCAGCCCTACTGCACTCCAGTACCATAGTAGTAGCCGGAATCTTCCTGCTCATCCGCATGCACCCCCTGCTAGCCACCAACCAGACAGCCCTAACTGCCTGCCTATGCCTAGGTGCTCTATCAACCCTATTCGCTGCCACATGCGCCCTAACCCAAAATGACATCAAAAAAATCATTGCTTTCTCAACATCCAGCCAACTAGGACTAATAATAGTCACTATCGGACTAAACCTCCCACAACTAGCCTTCCTACACATCTCAACCCATGCCTTCTTTAAAGCCATACTATTCCTATGCTCAGGGTCTATCATCCACAACCTAAACGGAGAACAAGATATCCGAAAGATAGGAGGCCTACAGAAAATACTCCCAGTCACTACTTCCTGCCTAACCATCGGAAACCTGGCGCTGATAGGAACCCCATTCCTAGCCGGATTCTACTCAAAAGACCTCATCATCGAAAGCTTAAACACATCATACCTAAATACTTGAGCCCTACTCCTAACCCTTATAGCCACAGCATTCACCGCAACCTACAGCATCCGCATAACCATCCTAGTCCAAGCTGGACAAACCCGAATCCCCCCAATAGTATCAATAAACGAAAACAACCCACTAATCACCGCCCCCCTAACCCGACTCGCCCTAGGCAGCATTACAGCAGGAATAATCATTACCTCTTTCATCACACCAACCAAAACCCCCCCAATAACCATACCCCTTATCACCAAAACTGCTGCCATCCTCATAACAATCCTAGGAATCATCCTAGCCCTAGAACTATCGAACATAACACACACCCTCACTCACCCCAAACCAAACCCCCTCATAAACTTCTCCTCTGCATTAGGGTACTTCAACCCCCTAGTACACCGATTCTTCTCCAAAAACCTACTAGAAAAGGGACAAAACATTGCCCTACACTTGATCGACCTCTCCTGACTCAAAAAAATAGGGCCAGAGGGCCTTGCTGAACTACAAGTAGCCGCAAGCAAAGCCGCAACCTCAATACACACAGGGCTAATTAAGGCCTACCTAGGATCCTTCGCCCTCTCCATCCTGGTAATAATCCTAATAACACACAGACTCACTAATGGCCCCTAACATCCGCAAATCCCATCCCCTACTAAAAATAATCAACAACTCCCTAATCGACCTACCCGCCCCCTCCAACATCTCTGCCTGATGAAACTTCGGCTCCCTTCTAGCCATCTGCTTAGCCACACAAATCCTAACAGGCCTGCTACTAGCCATACACTACACCGCAGACACTTCACTCGCCTTCTCCTCAGTAGCTCACACATGCCGAGACGTCCAGTACGGATGGCTCATCCGCAACCTCCACGCCAACGGTGCTTCGCTCTTCTTTATCTGCATCTACTTACACATCGGACGAGGCCTCTACTACGGCTCCTACCTATACAAAGAAACCTGAAACACAGGAGTAATCCTCCTACTCACCCTAATAGCAACTGCCTTCGTAGGGTATGTCCTACCATGAGGACAAATGTCATTCTGAGGGGCCACCGTAATCACCAACCTATTCTCAGCCATCCCGTACATTGGGCAAACTCTAGTAGAATGAGCCTGAGGAGGATTCTCAGTAGACAATCCAACCTTAACCCGATTCTTCGCCATCCACTTCCTACTGCCCTTCCTAATTGCAGGAATCACCCTAGTCCACCTAACCTTCCTACACGAATCAGGCTCAAATAACCCACTAGGAATCGTATCAGACTGCGACAAAATCCCATTCCACCCATACTTCTCCATTAAAGACAGCTTAGGGCTTACCCTAATAATCACCCCTCTAATAGCACTAGCCCTATTTTCACCGAAACTCCTGGTTCTTGGAATCCTAGTTGGGAGTGGTTGGCCACATGAGATGTACAGGATTTTTACCTGTGATTTAGTCTTGACAAGGCTATGTAATTGGTTTACTAACGTCTCATAAGAAAGAAGCATGAGCGGTTAATGCAGTTGGCTTGAAACCCATCCCCAGTGGTGCCAGTGCACTCTCTGAACTCACTGAAGTGCATCCCCAGTGGTGCCAGTGCACTCTCTGCACTCACTGCACTGCATTCCCAGTGGTGCCAGTGCGCTCTCTGGAGTCACAGCACTGCATCTCCAGTGGTGCCAGCGCACTGTCTGGACTCACTGCAGTGCATCCCCAGTGGTGTCAGTGCACTCTCTGGACTCACTGTACTGCATCCCCAGTGGTACCAGTGCACTCACTGGACTGACTGCACTGCATCCCCAGTGGTGCCAGTGTGCTCTCTGGAGTCACAGCACTGCATCCCCAGTGGTGCCAGTGCACTCACTGGACTCACTGCACTGCATCACAGGTGGTGCCAGTGCACTCTCTGGACTCACTGCAGTGAATCCCCGGTGGTGCCAGTGTACTCTCTGCAGTCACTGCACTGCATCCCCAGTGGTGCCAGTGCACTCACTGGACTCACTGGACTGCATCCCCAGTGGTGCCAGTGAACTCTCTGGACTCACTGCACTGCATCCCCAGTGGTGCCAGTGTACTCTCTGGACTCACTGCAGTGCATCCCCAGTGGTGTCAGTGCACTCTCTGGACTCACTGCACTGCATCCTCTGTGCTGCCAGTGCACTCTGTGGACTCACTGCAGTGCATCCCCAGTGGTGCCAGTGCACTCTCTGGACTCAGTGCACTGCATCCCCAGTGGTGCCAGTGCAATCTCTGGACTCACTGTAGTGCATCCCCAGTGGTGCCAGTGCACTCTCTGGACTCACTGCAGTGAATCCCCAGTGGTGCCAGTGCACTCTCTGGACTCACTGTACTGCATCACCAGTGGTGCCAGTGCACTCTCTGGACTCACTGCACTGCATCCCCAGTGGTGCCAGTGCACTCTCTGGACTCACTACACTGCAGCCCCGGTGGTGCCAGAGCACTCTCTGGACTCACTGCACTGCATCCCCAGTGGTGCCAGTGCACTCTCTGGACTCACTGCACTGCATCCCCAGTGGTGTCAGTGCACTCTCTGGACTCACTGCACTGCATCCTCTGTGCTGCCAGTGCACTCTCTGGACTCACTGCACTGCATCCCCAGTGGTGCCAGTGCACTCTCTGGACTCAGTGCACTGCATCCCCAGTGGTGCCAGTGCAATCTCTGGACTCACTGTAGTGCATCCCCAGTGGTGCCAGTGCACTCTCTGGACTCACTGCAGTGCATCCCCAGTGGTGCCAGTGCACTCTCTGGACTCACTGTACTGCATCACCAGTGGTGCCAGTGCACTCTCTGGACTCACTAAACTGCATCCCCAGTGGTGCCAGTGCACTCTCTGGACTCACTGCACTGCAGCCCCGGTGGTGCCAGTGCAATCTCTGGACTCACTGCACAGCATCCCCAGTGGTGCCAGTGCACTCTCTGGACTCACTGCACTGCATCCCCAGTGGTGCCAGTGCACTCTCTGGAGTCACTGAAGTGCATCCCCAGTGGTGCCAGTGCACTCTCTGGACTCACTGCACTGCATGCCCAGTGGTGCCAGTGCACTCTCTGGACTCACTGCACTGCATCCCCAGTGGTGCCAGTGCAATCTCTGGACTCACTGTAGTGCATCCCCAGTGGTGCCAGTGCACTCTCTGGACTCACTGCAGTGCATCCCAAGTGGTGCCAGTGCACTCTCTGGACTCACTGTACTGCATCCCCAGTGGTGCCAGTGCACTCTCTGGACTCACTGCACTGCATCCCCACTGGTGCCAGTGCACTCTCTGGACTCACTGCACTGCAGCCCCAGTGGTGCCAGTGCAATCTGTGGACTCACTGCACTGCATCCCCAGTGGTGCCAGTGCACTCTCTGGAGTCACTGAAGTGCATCCCCAGTGGTGCCAGTGCACTCTCTGGAGTCACTGCACTGCATGCCCAGTGGTACCAGTGCACTCTCTGGAGTCACTGAAGTGCATCCCCAGTGGTGCCAGTGCACTCTCTGGACTCACTGCAGTGCATCCCCAGTGGTGCCAGTGCACTCTCTGGACTCACTGCAGTGCATCCCCAGTGGTGCCAGTGCACTCTCTGGACTCACTGCAGTGCATCCACAGTGGTGCCAGTGCACTCTCTGGACTCACTGCAGTGCATCCCCGTAGGTGCCAGTGCACTCTCTGGACTCACTGCACTGCATCCCCAGTGGTGCCAGTGCACTCTCTGGACTCACTGAAGTGCATTCTCAGTGGTGCCAGTGCACTCTCTGGACTCACTGCACTGCATCCCCAGTGGTGCCAGTACACTCACAGGAATGACTGCACTGCATCCCAGTGGAGCCAGTGCGCTCTCTGGACTCACTGCACTGCATCCCCATTGGTGCCAGTGCATTCTCTGGACTCACCGCACTGCACCCTGAGTGGTGCCAGTGCACTCTCTGGACTCACTGCAGTGCATCCCCAATGGTGCCAAAGCACTCTCTGGACTCCCGGCACCGCATCCCAAGTGGTGCCAGTGCACTCTCTGGGCTCACTGCAGTGCATCCCCAGTGGTGCCAGTGCACTCTCTTGACTCACTGCACTGCATCCCCAGTGGTGCCAGTGTACTCACTGGACTCACTGCACTGCATTCCCCAGTGGTGCTAGTGCACTCTCTGGACTCACTGCAGTGCATCCCCAGTGGTGCCAGTGCACTCTCTGGACTCACTGAAGTGCATTCTCAGTGGTTCCAGTGCACTCTGTGGACTCACTGCACTGCATCCCCAGTGGTGCCAGTGCGCTCTCTGGACTCACTGCAGTGCATCCCCAGTGGTGCCTGTGCACTCTCTGGACTCACTGCACTGCATCCCCAGTGCTGCCAGTGCACTCTCTGGACTCACTGCACTGCATCCCCAGTGGTGCCAGTGCACTCTCTGGACTCACTGCAGTGCATCCCCAGTGGTGCCAGTGCACTCTCTGGACTCACTGCACTGCATCCCCAGTGGTGCCACTGCACTCTCTGGACTCACTGCAGTGCATCCCCAGTGGTGCCAGTGCACTCTCTGGACTCACTGCAGTGCATCTCCACTGCTGCCAGTGCACTCTCTGGACTCACAGCAGTGCATCCCCAGTGGTGCCAGTGCACTCTCTGGACTCACTGCAGTGCATCCCCAGTGGTGCCAGTGCACTCACTGGACTCACTGCACTGCATCCCAAGTTGTACCAGTGCACTCTCTGGACTCACTGCACTGCATCCCCAGTGGTGCCAGTGCACTCTCTGGACTCACTGCACTGCATCCCCAGTGGTGCCAGTGCACTCACTGGACTCACTGTACTGCATTCCCAGTGGTGCTAGTGCACTCTCTGGACTCACTGCAGTGCATCCCCAGTGGTGCCAGTGCACTCTTTGGACTCACTGAAGTGCATTCTCAGTGGTGCCAGTGCACTCTCTGGACTCACTGCACTGCATCCCCAGTGGTGCCAGTGCACTCTCTGGACTCACTGAAGTGCATTCTCAGTGGTGCCAGTGCACTCTCTGGACTCACTGCAGTGCATCCCCAGTGGTGCCAGTACACTCACTGGACTCACTGCACTGCATCCCCAGTGGTGCCAGTGCACTCTCTGGACTCACTGCACTGCATCCCCAGTAGTGCCAGTGCACTCTCTGGACTCACTGCACTGCATCCCCAGTGCTGCCTGTGCACTCTCTGGACTCACTGCACTGCATCCCCAGTGGTGCCAGTGCAATCTCTGGACTCACTGCACTGCATCCCCAGTGGTGCCAGTGCACACTCTGGACTCACTGCACTGCATCCCCAGTGGTGCCAGTGCACTCTCTGGACTCACTGCACTGCAACCCCAGTGTTGCCAGTGCACTCTCTGGACTCACTGCACTGCATCCCCAGTGGTGCCAGTGCACTCTCTGGACTCACTGAACTGCATCCCCAGTGGTGCCAGTGCACTCTCTGGACTCACTGAAGTGCATCCCCAGTGGTGCCAGTGCACTCTCTGGACTCACTGCACTGCATCCCCAGTGGTGCTAGTGCACTCTGTGGACTCACTGCAGTGCATCCCCAGTGGTGCTAGTGCACTCTCTGGACTCACTGCAGTGCATCCCCAGTGGTGCCAGTGCACTCTCTGGACTCACTGCACTGCATCCCCAGTGGTGCCAGTGCACTCTCTGGACTCACTGCAGTGCATCCCCAGTGGTGCCAGTACACTCACTGGACTGACTGCACTGCATCCCCAGTGGTGCCAGTGCACTCTCTGGTCTCACCGCACCGCATCCCCAGTGGTGCCAGTGCACTCTCTGGAGTAACTGCAGTGCATCACCAGTGGTGCCAGTGCACTCTCTGGACTCACTGCACTGCATCCCCAGTGGTGCCAGTGCACTCTCTTGACTCACTGCACTGCATCCCCAGTGGTGCCAGAGCACTCTCTGGACTCACTGCAGTGCATCCCCAGTGGTGCCAGTGCACTCTCTGGACTCACTGCAGTGCATCCCCAGTGGTGCCAGTGCACTCTCTGGACTCACTGCACTGCATCCCCAGTGGTGCCAGTGCACTCTCTGGACTCCCGGCACCGCATCCCCAGTGGTGCCAGTGCACTCTCTGGGCTCACTGCTGTGCATCCCCAGTGGTGCCAGTGCACTCTCTTGACTCACTGCACTGCATCCCCAGTGGTGCCAGTGCACTCACTGGATTCACTGCACTGCATCCCCAGTGGTGCTAGTGCACTCTCTGGACTCACTGCACTGCATCCCCAGTGGTACCAGTGCACTCTCTGGACTCACTGAAGTGCATTCTCAGTGGTGCCAGTGCACTCTCTGGACTCACTGCACCGCATCCCCAGTGGTGCCAGTGCACTCTCTGGACTCCCGGCACCGCATCCCCAGTGGTGCCAGTGCACTCTCTGGGCTCACTGCTGTGCATCCCCAGTGGTGCCAGTGCACTCTCTTGACTCACTGCACTGCATCCCCAGTGGTGCCAGTGCACTCTCTGGACTCACTGCACTGCATCCCCAGTGGTGCCAGTGCACTCTCTGGACTCCTGGCAACACATCCCCGGTGGTGCCAGTGCACTCTCTGGACTCACTGCACTGCATCCCCAGTGGTGCCAGAGCACTCTCTGGACTCACTGCAGTGCATCCCCAGTGGTGCTAGTGCACTCTCTGGACTCACTGCACTGCATCCCCAGTGGTGCCAGTGCACTCTCTGGACTCACTGCACTGCATCCCCAGTGGTGCCAGTGCACTCTCTGGACTCCCGGCACCGCATCCCCAGTGGTGCCAGTGCACTCTCTGGGCTCACTGCAGTGCATCCCCAGTGGTGCCAGTGCACTCTCTTGACTCACTGCACTGCATCCCCATTGGTGCCAGTGTACTCACTGGACTCACTGCACTGCATTCCCCAGTGGTGCTAGTGCACTCTGTGGACTCACTGCAGTGCATCCCCAGTGGTGCCAGTGCACTCTCTGGACTCACTGAAGTGCATTCTCAGTGGTTCCAGTGCAGTCTGTGGACTCACTGCACTGCATCCCCAGTGGTGCCAGTGCACTCTCTGGACTCCCGGCAACACATCCCCGGTGGTGCCAGTGCACTCTCTGGACTCACTGCACTGCATCCCCAGTGGTGCCAGAGCACTCTCTGGACTCACTGCAGTGCATCCCCAGTGGTGCTAGTGCACTCTCTGGACTCACTGCACTGCATCCCCAGTGGTGCCAGTGCACTCTCTGGACTCACTGCACTGCATCCCCAGTGGTGCCAGTGCACTCTCTGGACTCCCGGCACCGCATCCCCAGTGGTGCCAGTGCACTCTCTGGGCTCACTGCAGTGCATCCCCAGTGGTGCCAGTGCACTCTCTTGACTCACTGCACTGCATCCCCATTGGTGCCAGTGTACTCACTGGACTCACTGCACTGCATTCCCCAGTGGTGCTAGTGCACTCTCTGGACTTGTTGTCGACGGAGGGAAGACACAAACGCTCAATATGAGTGTTAAGTATGCTTCAGCTTTAATGGATAGCTCAATTGTCTTTTATCGTGTACAGGATAATTAGCTCATACATATTGCAAAAGCCAAGCTCCTTATTGGTAAGCGTCATCTACTGCCCTATCTGTTAGTTCCGCATTCTTCTATCCGCTAGTTCCCCTTTCTAATCTAACTATAACTCCCAGGGCAGTATGCCCTCTACTATCATTGTTTCTAATTGCCTGGGATTTCTCACAAGAGTTCCCAGACAAGCTGCCTGGGATTTCTCACAAGAGTTCCCAGACAAGCCTTGCGTACGTGCCTTTGCTCTTGTTTTTCTAGACCAGCTGGGTGCGGTAATCCGCCATTTCCTTATCTTGCAGCTGCATGATATCAATGTGATTACGCGCAGCGAGCCAGTCCTCAACAATTCCCCCGTTTTTATTTTGAACCAAAAGCTTTCTATAGATTTTTCTATCAATCACCGCACACACTGCAATAAGCAAGGTACAATAAGCAACAGGGTCAAAAATCTCATGCAGAACTACGATTGTAAAGTAGTGTGCCTACTAGAATCTACATCAGTCAACAAGCCACTAAGCGCTAGGAATGTTGCTTCGCAGCGATACTGCTTCTTACTCGCACAGCACAATCACACAATCACACAATCACGCAGAGAGGCCTCTTGCACTTCTCATTCATACCACAAGACAATATCACTGAAAATAATTTGTGTGCAGCTTCAGGAGGTCCTTGTCTGCTCCCGTGGTGAGCGGCTGAGAGTGGAGACCCCTCCGAGGAAAAAATGCTCGGGGTGCACCTAGGGGCGTCCGTTCCACAGTCGATCCCACAGCCGAGCAGAGCGGCTCCTGGCGCAAGGAAGGATGCTATTATAGTTTGTATAATGACAGCAAAGAGATGCATTGCAATAAGGAGCACGTGTGGCATTGACCCCTTTTTTTTTTTTTTTTTTTTTTTTTTTTTTTTTTTTTTTTTTTCTTTTTCGAGCAATTACACCTTACACATGCTATTACTGTTGCTAGAAAAACCCTACTAGTTAACTGCTCGAGCCTTTTTATTAGGCAACTAAATACTACTCGCGCCGCTACTATAATTAGGACAATTATTAGCAGTAAGCGTAGCCCTTCTTTTATCAGACCCAATATCCAACCCCCCATGTTCCCAAACCAATTTGCAAACAGTCTATCAAGCCAATTATCTTGGACCACTATCTTCTTGGTGTGGTCTCTCAGCCATTTCAGTTGCTCGTGGATTGACTCGCCATGGTCCGAGAGATTAAAACAGCACATTCCTTCGAGCTCTTCACACCCGTGGCCCTGTGCCAGCAGTAGAAAATCAATCGCCGCTCTGTTCTGTAACACAGCGTGTCGCAAGCTGTCCAGGTCCTGGGCCATTTCTGTGAGCATCTGCGTAGTCACATTTAATGTTTTCACCACTGTACTTCAAATCTACATTTTACAAAGTGACCAGCAAGTGTGCCACATTAACTGACCAACCTCTGAGATTTTACCTTTCATACCAGTGTCTTCTTGGGCTCTTTTAATTAAACACGTTTCTCATTCAAGTGAATTGAAATGCTTCAGTTGGTTTTATTCTCAGGAGCCTCATAAAAAACAAAGATATTGCACCCTCTTTGTTCAGTCATTCAATGTTCGTCTCTTTCACAGCAAATAATTACTTCATTGAAGTTAAAACTTCCAAACATAACTTACTAATAGTCTCCAATTTCAGCTCAGATCACTCGTTGAAAATACTCTGCTAAATACAGATAACTTACAATAACTTTAACAGTTAATTGTCCATAACAAACACCATGGTTTTTCTCCAGACCAATGTTCAAATTTTAAGACCACCCTTTAATATTTCTATGTACAGGTGAAAAACAGTCTTCAATTTTCTAGTCTTGTTTTAAATATAAAAGTTGGAAGGGACATTCAAGTTTCAAGTCTCCACACTGAACTTAAAAAAAAAAAAAAATCATGTGGAGGTAAACAAACCAAGTTGTATACTCCAGGAGGTAGAGGCCTTCAATTTGTGTTCATATATACATATGCACAGAATTCAGTGTTCCAACAGAAAAAGAATTAGCCAAAAAGTAATAAAAGTTATTTACTACTGTGACATTTCAAGACTTCCACAGCTTTGCCTAAAGACACAAACACAATTAACATAATTCCCTATGTGCTTTTTTTTTTTTTTTTTTTTTTTTTTTTTTTTTCTTTCCTTTTTTTTTTTTTTCTCTCAACTGTCCAGTGCAGGAAAAAATTCTCACAAAATTTCACAGACCTAAAATGTGCAAGCTAGTTTCTCTCTCTCCCTTTTTTTTTTTTTTTTTTTTTTTTTTTTTTTTTTTTTTCAAATGTCACATTTGCTTGTTTTACAGCCCAACAAGCTAGTTTCCCTAGACTAGCCATAGCATGAGCCACAGCCACTCCAGGCACAAGTGCCGCTGAAAAGAACCTTTCAGCAGGACCCCAGAGTTCGACCTGGTTATCGCAGTCACTCCCCAAAGTTTTTGAGACTGCGTCTCGTCCGTCGTTTCCATTGTTGAGTAATGTTTCGCAATTCTTGACTGTGTAGGTCAGGGGCAAACAAAGTCAAGCGTCCCAAATAGCATGGCCCCCCGTGCGCATTTGCTGGGATTCCCTGCCAGGCTCGATCTCCACAGATCAGGAATATACCAGGTGGTAAGGCCTTAGCAGTTTGCCTTGGCCATGTGCTTGACTTGTTCCCGTATGCCCCCATGGTGGTGTTGGTGGTGTCGTTGTACCCGCAATAGCTGCTATTAGCTTCGAACCCCCTTGTGTGAGAGGTCACATTAGTCCATTGAGTCATATTTTGTTTTCCTTTATTCCACATAAAGCACGTCTGTGTCCAGTTATTACTGGTGTTCCCTACCGCCACTGATCCCAACAAATCCAGTTCCTGGGGATCCCATGGCAAGCTCGTGTTCAGAGCCACTAGCGCCGCCACAACGGCGTCGGAGAGGTTGGACGAAAGATCGAACAAATCAGTACTTGCGGAATATGGTGCTAACAGTTGTTTCAGCTCCTCCTTGTTCCCTATTGGGACCCCGAACAAACAGGTGCGGAAGGGATCAGTCGCTTTGGCAAGAGACAGGCAGAATTGAGCCAATCGAGTTCCCTTCGGTATATGTAGCGGAGGGAACATGGCTGATACCATAATTTGTATCTCCCCAGTAAAGTCCTTATCAATAAGTCCTGTTAACACTAAAGCCCCATTTAATGTCGCCGATGACCTTCCAATCAGAAGTGCTCCAACAGGCTCATTATTAATTTTTACAGGTCCCATAACGCCTGTTTTCACCCCAACAGGCTTATTGTCCATCAAAGTCACATTTACTGCGGTTGCCAAGTCCAATCCCCAGGCTCCCTCTGGTGGCTGGTTGGAGGTGAAAGGATTCGTCTCGGTTGGAGTCTCCGCAGCTGCCGCCGCTGTTGAGGGGAAAGCCGCTTTTTGTGTCATCGCGGGGCGGCGGTTCCCGCTGGTCTTCCCGTTTCCCTGGGTCTTCCGCCGGCAAGCGGTTTCATTATGCGTATCAGATCGGCAAGAGGGACACCACACATTAGCCGTCCCACATTGCCTCTTTATATGACCCGCGATGCCACACCGATAGCAGCGTAGTGCAGGTCTTCTCGACGAGTGAGGTCCTTTTCCACTTTGCAGGGGGGCAAGGGCGGCGAATACCTGCGACTGACTAGCCTGCAGTCCCTGAGTAATACTTTCCCCTACCTTTCGAATAGCGTCAACCAATAGCGCTTGCGAGCCTATCGGTATCCGCGACAATCGATCAAGAGCCTCTTCTATAGTCCAGGTACTGGGCAGCGTATTTAGAACATTTCGAGAGGTTTGATTACAATTTTGAAGGGCGCATTGTTTAAGAATAGGGCCTTTGAGATATTCGGGTAACCCAGCTACCTGTATAGCTGCGGCAACCCTATCAATAAATGTTCCAAACGCTTCGTCTCGCCCTTGCTTGATGGACATATAGGAGGGCATTCCTCCAGGCTCCCTAATTTGGTCCAGTGCTCTCCTAGCTAGCGTCATGGTCGCTTTTGCCTTATCCGGCCCCATTAGGGCCTGGGCCTCCAAGCGATTGTATGCACCGACCCCCAAAAGCTCCTCCAGCGTGACCCCGTATAATGGATCTCCGGGCTGACGCTGCACCGCGACTGCCTCCTGACAAGCTGAATGCCAATGGGCATTAAACAGCAGGATCTGATGCTGCGTCAGTATTAGTTTCATGATATTACGAATATCGCCGGGGAGCAACACGTTAGTGGACCACAGATAGTCTAACATCTGTTTCGTTGGCTCCCCACGTATTCCTGACTCATTTACCGTGGCACGCAATTGGGTCAGTATTTTCCAGTCCAGATTTGTCATAGTAACAGTTATCTGGCCCTGGGCGTCTGGTGGAGAGTACACCACGGGGAAGGCGCCTACAAGCTCTGTCGCTGCCCCCACATCACCTTCACGTAACGCCTCCCCTGCTATTTTCGCCCAGAGTCCTGCTCTCTCCGACCCCCCTGATTCGAGTCGCATATCTTTCAAAAATGGATTCTTATTTCTCCCCTCGCCTGCCGCCTCTCCCTCGGGAGTTTCCAGGGGTAGAGGAGGTGCACTGGGTCGTGCCCCCTCTCCCCATCCCCCGGGTGCCTTCATGGTGAATTGTTGGACCGACGGAGGGAGGGGGTACGGATTGGCCTCTTCATCCGCCCTCAACGTTTTGCCCAGCCGCTCTGTTGCAGCGGCTGCTACTTTCTGTTCTACCCGATGTATTGTTAAAGCATTCGTAACAGCCCGCCACGGTTTTGCCAGCTTCTTAGCCGTCTTATTCTCACTAATCATTTCCTCAAACAATATATCACCAAACTTACGCCACTCATCCTCCTCAAACAATGTGTCAGGGTTAATAAAGCAGCCCTTCGCCACCCCATAGGCCACTAACCCCTGTAATTCTTTATGACAATCTATATCTGGCGTCTTACGCTTTTCTAAAAAGCACTTAAGTAAATTAATTGCCGCTTGTTTCTCCATGCTTACTCACGGTGCCGTTGCCCCCGTGCAAAGCGTGTCTTACGCTTTTCTAAAAAGCACTTAAGTAAATCTATTGCCGCTTGTTTCTCCATGCTTACTCACGGTGCCGTTGCCCCCGTACAAAGCTTCCGTTCGCGGCGTTCCGGCGGGACCCGCTATGGGTTCGTCCCGGGCGCTCTTCCCGAGTCGTCTTCTGCTCGCCCCAATCTTATGTTCCGCGGATTCCGGGTTACGTAGTCAGAACCGGCTTTCCCCTTGTACTCCGTCGCCTAATACCGGCTTACTCGTTTCGGGTCCTCGTCCAGCAAGGGTCCCTGTTCGGGCGCCATTTGTTGTCGACGGAGGGAAGACACAAACGCTCAATATGAGTGTTAAGTATGCTTCAGCTTTAATGGATAGCTCAATTGTCTTTTATCGTGTACAGGATAATTAGCTCATACATATTGCAAAAGCCAAGCTCCTTATTGGTAAGCGTCATCTACTGCCCTATCTGTTAGTTCCGCATTCTTCTATCCGCTAGTTCCCCTTTCTAATCTAACTATAACTCCCAGGGCAGTATGCCCTCTACTATCATTGTTTCTAATTGCCTGGGATTTCTCACAAGAGTTCCCAGACAAGCTGCCTGGGATTTCTCACAAGAGTTCCCAGACAAGCCTTGCGTACGTGCCTTTGCTCTTGTTTTTCTAGACCAGCTGGGTGCGGTAATCCGCCATTTCCTTATCTTGCAGCTGCATGATATCAATGTGATTACGCGCAGCGAGCCAGTCCTCAACATGGACTCACTGCAGTGCATCCCCAGTGGTGCCAGTGCACTCTCTGGACTCACTGAAGTGCATTCTCAGTGGTTCCAGTGCACTCTGTGGACTCACTGCAGTGCATCCCCAGTGGTGCCAGTGCGCTCTCTGGACTCACTGCAGTGCATCCCCAGTGGTGCCAGTGCACTCTCTCGAGTCACTGCACTGCATCCCCAGTGCTGCCAGTGCACTCTCTGGACTCACTGCACTGCATCCCCAGTGGTGCCAGTGCACTCTCTGGACTCACAGCAGTGCATCCCCAGTGGTGCCAGTGCACTCTCTGGACTCACTGCACTGCATCCCCAGTGGTGCCACTGCACTCTCTGGACTCACTGCAGTGCATCCCCAGTGGTGCCAGTGCACTCTCTGGACTCACTGCAGTGCATCTCCACTGCTGCCAGTGCACTCTCTGGACTCACAGCAGTGCATCCCCAGTGGTGCCAGTGCACTCTCTGGACTCACTGCACTGCATCCCCAGTGGTGCCAATGCACTCTCTGGACTCACTGCACTGCATCCCCAGTGGTGCCAGTGCACTCTCTGGACTCACTGCACTGCATCCCAAGTGGTGCCAGTGCACTCTCTGGACTCACTGCAGTGCATCCCCAGTGGTGCCAGTGCACTCTCTCGAATCACTGCACTACATCCCCAGTGGTGCCAGTGCGCTCACTGGACTCACTGTACTGCATCATCAGTGGTGCCAGTGCACTCTCTGGAGTGACTGCAGTGCATCCCCAGTGGTGCCAGTGCACTCTCTGGACTCACTGTACTGCATTCCCAGTGGTGCTAGTGCACTCTCTGGACTCACTGCAGTGCATCCCCAGTGGTGCCAGTGCACTCTCTGGACTCACTGAAGTGCATTCTCAGTGGTGCCAGTGCACTCTCTGGACTCACTGCACTGCATCCCCAGTGGTGCCAGTACACTCACTGGACTCACTGCACTGCATCCCCAGTGGTGCCAGTGCACTCTCTGGACTCACTGCACTGCATCCCCAGTGGTGCCAGTGCACTCTCTGGACTCACTGCAGTGCATCCCCAGTGGTGCCAGTGCAATCTCTGGACTCACTGCACTGCATCCCCAGTGGTGCCAGTGCAATCTCTGGACTCACTGCACTGCATCCCCAGTGGTGCCAGTGCACACTCTGGACTCACTGCACTGCATCCCCAGTGGTGCCAGTTCACTCTCTGGACTCACTGCACTGCAACCCCAGTGTTGCCAGTGCACTCTCTGGACTCACTGCACTGCATCCCCAGTATTGCCAGTGCACTCTCTGGACTCACTGCACTGCATCCCCAGTGGTGCCAGTGCACTCTCTGGACTCACTTCAGTGCATCCCCAGTGGTGCCAGAGCACTCTCTGGACTCACTGCACTGCATCCCCAGTGGTGCCAGTGCACTCTCTGGACTCACTGCACTGCAGCCCCAGTGGTGCCAGTGCACTCTCTGGACTCACTGCACTGCATCCCCAGTATTGCCAGTGCACTCTCTGGACTCACTGCACTGCATCCCCAGTGCTGCCAGTGCACTCTCTGGACTCACTGCACTGCATCCCCAGTGGTGCCACTGCACTCTCTGGACTCACTGAACTGCATGTCCAGTGCTGCCAGTGCACTCTCTGGACTCACTGCACTGCATCCCCAGTGGTGCCAATGCACTCACTGGACTCACTGCAGTGCATTCCCTCTGGTGCCAGTGCACTCTCTGGACTCACTGCACTGCATCCCCAGTGGTGCCAGTGCACTCTCTGGACTCACTGCAGTGCATCCCCAGTGGTGCCAGTGCACTCTCTGGACTCACTGCAGTGCATCACCAGTGGTGCCAGTGCACTCTCTGGACTCACTGCAGTGCATCCCCAGTGGTGCCAGTGCACTCTCTGGACTCACTGCACTGCATCCCCAGTGGTGCCAGTGCACTCTCTGGACTCACTGCACTGCATCCCCAGTGGTGCCAGAGCACTCTCTGGACTCACTGCACTGCATCCTCTGTGCTGCCAGTGCACTCTCTGGACTCACTGCACTGCATCCCCAGTGGTGCCAATGCACTCTCTGGACTCACTGTACTGCATCCCCAGTGGAGCGCGTGCACTCTCTGGACTCACTGAAGTGCATCCCCAGTGGTGCCAGTGCACTCTCTGGACTCACTGCACTGCATCCCCAGTGGTGCTAGTGCACTCTGTGGACTCACTGCAGTGCATCCCCAGTGGTGCCAGTGCACTCTCTGGACTCACTGAAGGGCATCCTCAGTGGTGGCAGTGCACTCTCTGGACTCACTGCAGTGCATCCCCAATGGTGCCAGTACACTCTCTGGACTCACTGCACTGCATCCCCAGTGGTGCCAGTGCACTCTCTGGACTCACTGCACTGCATCCCCAGTGGTGCCAGTGCACTCTCTGGACTCACTGCACTGCATCCCCAGTGGTGCCAGAGCACTCTCTGGACTCACTGCAGTGCATCCCCAGTGGTGCCAGTGCACTCTCTGGACTCACTGCACTGCATCCCCAGTGGTGACAGTGCACTCTCTGGACTCACTGCAGTGCATCCCCAGTGGTGCCAGTGCACTCTCTGGACTCACTGCAGTGCATCCCCAGTGGTGCCACTGCACTCTCTGGACTCACTGCAGTGCATCCCCAGTGGTGCCAGTGCACTCTCTGGACTCCCGGTACCGCATCCCCAGTGGTGCCAGTGCACTCTCTGGACTCACTGCAGTGCATCCCCTTGGTGCCAGTGTGTTGAGGACTGGCTCGCTGCGCGTGGTCACATTGATCTCGTGCAGCTGCAGGGTGGGGAGGTGGCGGATTGCCGCACCCAGCTGGTCTAGAGGAGCAAGAGCAAAGGCACGTACGCAAGGCTTGTCCGGGAACTCTTGCGAGAAATCCCAGGCAGTTAGAACCAATGACAGTAGAGGGCATACTGCCCTTGGAGTTATAGTTAGACTAGAAAAGGGAACTAGCGGCTAAAAGAATGCGGAACTAACCGGTAGGGCAGGAGATTACGCTAACCAATAAGGAGCTTGGCTTTTGCAATATGTATGAGCTAATTATCCTGTACACGATAAAAGAAAATTGAGCTATCCATTAAAGCTGAAGCATACTTAACACTCATATTGAGCGTTTGTGTCTTCCCTCCGTCGACAACAAATGGCGCCCGAACAGGGACCCTTGCTGGACGAGGACCCGAAACGAGTAAGCCGGTCTTAGGTGACGGAGAAAAAGGGAAAGCCGGTTCTGACTACGTAACCCGGATTCCGCGGAACACAAGATTGGGGCGAGCAGAAGGCGACTCGGGAAGAGCGCCCGGGACGAACCCATAGTGGGTCCCGCCGGAACGCCGCGAACAGAAGCTTTACACGGGGGCAACGGCACCGTAAGTAAGAATGGAGAAACAAGCGGCAGTTGATTTACTTAAGTGCTTTTTAGAAAAGCGTAAGACACCAGATATAGATTGTTATAAAGAGTTACCGGGGTTTCAAGAGTTGTGAAACATTACTCAACAATGGAGACGCCGGACGAGACGCAGTCTAAAAACTTTGGGGAGTGACTGTGATGACCAGGTCGAACTCTGGGGTCCTGCCGAAAGATTCTTTTCGGCGGCACTTGTGCCTGGAGTGGCGGTAGCCCATGCTATGGCTAGCCTTGGGAAACTAGCTTGTTGGACTGTAAAACAAGCAAATGTGACTACGCAGATACTCACAGAAATGGCCCAGGACCTGGATAGCCTGCGACACGCTGTATTACAGAACAGAGCGGCGATTGATTTTCTACTGCTGGCACAGGGCCACGGGTGTGAAGAGCTCGAAGGAATGTGCTGTTTTAATCTCTCGGACCATGGCGAGTCAATCCACGAGCAGCTGAAATGGCTGAGAGACCACACCAAGAAGATAGTGGTCCAGAATAATTGGCTTGATGAACTATTTGCGAGTTGGTTTGGGAACATGGGAGGCTGGATATTGGGTCTCATAAAAGAAGGGCTACGCTTACTGCTAATAATCGCACTAATCATAGTAGCGGCGCGAGTAATATTTAGTTGTCTAACAAAAAGGCTCGAGCAACTAACTAATAAGGTTTTTCTAGCACAAAATAAAAACGGGGGAATTGTTGAGGACTGGCTCGCTGCGCGTGGTCACATTGATCTCGTGCAGCTGCAGGGTGGGGAGGTGGCGGATTGCCGCACCCAGCTGGTCTAGAGGAGCAAGAGCAAAGGCACGTACGCAAGGCTTGTCCGGGAACTCTTGCGAGAAATCCCAGGCAGTTAGAACCAATGACAGTAGAGGGCATACTGCCCTTGGAGTTATAGTTAGACTAGAAAAGGGAACTAGCGGCTAAAAGAATGCGGAACTAACCGGTAGGGCAGGAGATTACGCTAACCAATAAGGAGCTTGGCTTTTGCAATATGTATGAGCTAATTATCCTGTACACGATAAAAGACAATTGAGCTATCCATTAAAGCTGAAGCATACTTAACACTCATATTGAGCGTTTGTGTCTTCCCTCCGTCGACAACACCAGTGCACTCTCTGGACTCACTGCACTGCATCCCCAGTGGTGCCAGTGCACTCTCTGGACTCACTGCACTGCATCCCCAGTGGTGCCAGCGCACTCTCTGGACTCACTGCACTGCATCCCCAGTGGTGCCAGTGCACTCTCTGGACTCACTGCAGTGCATCCCCAGTGGTGCCAGTGCACTCTCTGGACTCACTGCACTGCATCCCCAGTGGTACCAGTGCACTCTCTGGACTCACTGAAGTGCATCCCCAGTGGTGCCAGTGCACTCTCTAGAGTCACTGCACTGCATCCCCAGTGGTGCTAGTGCCTTCTGTGGACTCATTGCAGTGCATCCCCAGTGGTGCCAGTGCACTCTCTGGACTCACTGAAGGGCATTCTCAGTGGTGCCAGTGCACTCTCTGGACTCACTGCAGTGCATCCCCAGTGGTGCCAGTACACTCACTGGACTGACTGCACTGCATCCCCAGTGGTGCCAGTGCACTCTCTGGACTCACCGCACCGCATCCCCAGTGGTGCCAGTGCACTCTCTGGAGTAACTGCAGTGCATCACCAGTGGTGCCAGTGCACTCTCTGGACTCACTGCACTGCATCCCAGTGGTGCCAGTGCACTCTCTGGACTCACTGCACTGCATCCCCAGTGGTGCCAGAGAACTCTCTGGACTCACTGCACTGCATCCCCAGTGGTGCCAGTGCACTCTCTGGACTCACTGCACTGCATCCCCAGTGGTGCCAGTGCACTCTCTGGACTCCCGGCAACGCATCCCCAGTGGTGCCAGTGCACTCTCTGGGCTCACTGCAGTGCATCCCCAGTGGTGCCAGTGCACTCTCTTGACTCACTGCACTGCATCCCCAGTGGTGCCAGTGCACTCACTGGATTCACTGCACTGCATTCCCAGTGGTGCTAGTTCACTCTCTGGACTCACTGCAGTGCATCCCCAGTGGTGCCAGTGCACTCTCTGGACTCACTGAAGTGCATTCTCAGTGGTGCCAGTGCACTCTGTGGACTCACTGCAGTGCATCCCCAGTGGTGCCAGTGCGCTCTCTGGACTCACTGCAGTGCATCCCCAGTGGTGCCAGTGCACTCTCTGGACTCACTGCAGTGCATCCCCACTGGTGCCAGTGCACTCACTGGATTCACTGCACTACATTCCCAGTGGTGCTAGTTCACTCTCTGGACTCACTGCAGTGCATCCCCAGTGGTGCTAGTGCACTCTTTGGACTCACTGAAGTGCATTCTCAGTGGTGACAGTGCACTCTCTGGACTCACTGCAGTGCATCCCCAGTGGTGCCAGTACACTCTCTGGACTCACTGCACTGCATCCCCAGTGGTGCTAGTGCACTCTGTGGACTCAATGCAGTGCATCCCCAGTGGTGCCAGTGCACTCTCTGGACTCACTGAAGGGCATTCTCAGTGGTGCCAGTGCACTCTCTGGACTCACTGCAGTGCATCACCAGTGGTGCCAGTGCACTCTCTGGACTCACTGCACCGCATCCCCAGTGGTGCCAGTGCACTCTCTGGAGTAACTGCAGTGCATCACCAGTGGTGCCAGTGCACTCTCTGGACTCACTGCAGTGCATCCCCAGTGGTGCCAGTGCACTCTCTGGACTCACTGCACTGCATCCCCAGTGGTGCCAGAGTACTCTCTGGACTCACTGCACTGCATCCCCAGTGCTGCCTGTGCACTCTCTGGACTCACTGCACTGCATCCCCAGTGGTGCCACTGCACTCTCTGGACTCACTGCACTGCATCCCCAGTGGTGCCAGTGCACTCCCTGCACTCACTGCACTGCATCCCCAGTGGTGCCAGTGCACTCACTGGACTCACTGCAGTGCATTCCCTCTGGTGCCAGTGCACTCTCTGGACTCACTGCAGTGCATCCCCAGTGGTGCCAGTGCACTCTCTTCACTCACTGCAGTGCATCGCCAGTGGTGCCAGTGCACTCTCTGGACTCACTGCACTGCATCCCCAGTGGTGCCAGTGCACTCTCTGGACTCACTGAAGTGCATCCCCCGTGGTGCCAGTGCGATCTCTGGACTCACTGCACTGCATTCCCAGTGGTGCCAGTGCACACTCTGGACTCACTGCACTGCATACCCAGTGGTGCCAGAGCACTCTCTGGACTCACTGCACTGCATCCCCAGTGGAGCCAGTGCACTCTCTGGACTCACTGCACTGCATCCCCAGTGGTGCCAGTGCACTCTGTGGACTCACTGCAGTGCATCCCCAGTGGAGCCCGTGCACTCTCTGGACTCACTGAAGTGCATCCCCAGTGGTGCCAGTGCACTCTCTGGACTCACTGCACTGCATCCCCAGTGGTGCCAGTGCACTCTCTGGACTCACTGCAGTGCATCCCCAGTGGTGCCAGTGCACTCTCTGGACTCACTGAAGTTCATTCTCAGTGGTGCCAGTGCACTCTCTGGACTCACTGCAGTGCATCCCCAGTGGTGCCAGTACACTCACTGGACTGACTGCACTGCATCCCCAGTGGTGCTAGTGCAGTCTCTGCACTCACTGCACTGCATCGCCAGTGGTGCCAGAGCACTCTCTGGACTCACTGCAGTGCATCCCCAGTGGTGCCAGTGCACTCTCTGGACTCACTGTACTGCATCCCCAGTGGTGCCAGTGCACTCTGTGGACTCACTGCTGTGCATCCCCATTGGTGCCAGTGCACTCTCTGGACTCACTGCACTGCATCCCCAGTGGTGCCAGTGCACTCTCTGGACTCACTGCACTGCATCCCCAGTGGTGCAAGTGCACTCTCTGGACTCACTGCAGTGCATCCCAAGTGGTGCCAATGCACTCTCTGGACTCACTGCAGTGCATCCCCAGTGGTGCCAGTACACTCACTGGACTTACTGCACTGCATCCCCAGTGGTGCCAGTGCAGTCTCTGCACTCACTGAAGTGCATCCCCAGTGGTGCCAGTGAACTCTCTGGACTCACTGCAGTGCGTCCCCAGTGGTGCCAGTGCACTCTCTGGACTCACTGCACTGCATCCCCAGTGGTGCCAGTGCACTCTCTGGAGTAACTGCACTGCATCCCCAGTGGTGCCAGTGCACTTTCTGGACTCACTGCACTGCATCTCCAATGGTGCCAGTGCACTCTCTGGACTCACTGCACTGCATCCCCAGTGGAGCCAGTGCACTCTCTGGACTCACTGAAGTGCATCCCCATTGGTGCCAGTGCACTCTCTGGACTCACTGCACTGCATCCCCAGTGGTGCCAGAGTACTCTCTGGACTCACTGCACTGCATCCCCAGTGCTGCCTGTGCACTCTCTGGACTCACTGCACTGCATCCCCAGTGGTGCCACTGCACTCTCTGGACTCACTGCACTGCATCCCCAGTGGTGCCAGTGCACTCCCTGCACTCACTGCACTGCATCCCCAGTGGTGCCAGTGCACTCACTGGACTCACTGCAGTGCATTCCCTCTGGTGCCAGTGCACTCTCTGGACTCACTGCAGTGCATCCCCAGTGGTGCCAGTGCACTCTCTTGACTCACTGCAGTGCATCGCCAGTGGTGCCAGTGCACTCTCTGGACTCACTGCACTGCATCCCCAGTGGTGCCAGTGCACTCTCTGGACTCACTGAAGTGCATCCCCCGTGGTGCCAGTGCGATCTCTGGACTCACTGCACTGCATTCCCAGTGGTGCCAGTGCACACTCTGGACTCACTGCACTGCATACCCAGTGGTGCCAGAGCACTCTCTGGACTCACTGCACTGCATCCCCAGTGGAGCCAGTGCACTCTCTGGACTCACTGCACTGCATCCCCAGTGGTGCCAGTGCACTCTGTGGACTCACTGCAGTGCATCCCCAGTGGAGCCCGTGCACTCTCTGGACTCACTGAAGTGCATCCCCAGTGGTGCCAGTGCACTCTCTGGACTCACTGCACTGCATCCCCAGTGGTGCCAGTGCACTCTCTGGACTCACTGCAGTGCATCCCCAGTGGTGCCAGTGCACTCTCTGGACTCACTGAAGTGCATTCTCAGTGGTGCCAGTGCACTCTCTGGACTCACTGCAGTGCATCCCCAGTGGTGCCAGTACACTCACTGGACTGACTGCACTGCATCCCCAGTGGTGCTAGTGCAGTCTCTGCACTCACTGCACTGCATCGCCAGTGGTGCCAGAGCACTCTCTGGACTCACTGCAGTGCATCCCCAGTGGTGCCAGTGCACTCTCTGGACTCACTGTACTGCATCCCCAGTGGTGCCAGTGCACTCTGTGGACTCACTGCTGTGCATCCCCATTGGTGCCAGTGCACTCTCTGGACTCACTGCACTGCATCCCCAGTGGTGCCAGTGCACTCTCTGGACTCACTGCACTGCATCCCCAGTGGTGCAAGTGCACTCTCTGGACTCACTGCAGTGCATCCCAAGTGGTGCCAATGCACTCTCTGGACTCACTGCAGTGCATCCCCAGTGGTGCCAGTACACTCACTGGACTTACTGCACTGCATCCCCAGTGGTGCCAGTGCAGTCTCTGCACTCACTGAAGTGCATCCCCAGTGGTGCCAGTGAACTCTCTGGACTCACTGCAGTGCGTCCCCAGTGGTGCCAGTGCACTCTCTGGACTCACTGCACTGCATCCCCAGTGGTGCCAGTGCACTCTCTGGACTCACTGCACTGCATCCCCAGTGGTGCCAGTGCACTTTCTGGACTCACTGCACTGCATCTCCAATGGTGCCAGTGCACTCTCTGGACTCACTGCACTGCATCCCCAGTGGAGCCAGTGCACTCTCTGGACTCACTGAAGTGCATCCCCATTGGTGCCAGTGCACTCTCTGGACTCACTGCACTGCATCCCCAGTGGTGCTAGTGCAGTCTCTGCACTCACTGCACTGCATCGCCAGTGGTGCCAGAGCACTCTCTGGACTCACTGCAGTGCATCCCCAGTGGTGCAAGTGCACTCTCTGGACTCACTGCAGTGCATCCCAAGTGGTGCCAATGCACTCTCTGGACTCACTGCAGTGCATCCCCAGTGGTGCCAGTACACTCACTGGACTTACTGCACTGCATCCCCAGTGGTGCCAGTGCAGTCTCTGCACTCACTGAAGTGCATCCCCAGTGGTGCCAGTGAACTCTCTGGACTCACTGCAGTGCGTCCCCAGTGGTGCCAGTGCACTCTCTGGACTCACTGCACTGCATCCCCAGTGGTGCCAGTGCACTCACTGGACTCACTATACTGCATCACCAGTGGTGCCAGTGCACTCTCTGGACTCACTGCACTGCATCCCCAGTGTTGCCAGTGCATTCACTGGACTCACTGTACTGCATCTCCAGTGGTGCCAGTGCACTCTCTGGACTCACTGCAGTGCATCCCCAGTGGTGCCAGTGCACTCTCTGGACTCACTGAAGTGCATTCTCAGTGGTGCCAGTGCACTCTGTGGACTCACTGCAGTGCATCCCCAGTGGTGCCAATGCGCTCTCTGGACTCACTGCAGTGCATCCCCAGTGGTGCCAGTGCACTCTCTGGACTCACTGCACTGCATCCCCAGTGCTGCCAGTGCACTCTGTGGACTCACTGCACTGCATCCCCAGTGGTGCCAGTGCACTCTCTGGACTCACTGCACTGCATCCCCAGTGGTGCCAGTGCACTCTCTGGACTCACTGCACTGCATCCCCAGTGGTGACAGTGCACTCTCTGGACTCACTGCACTGCATCCCCAGTGGTACCAGTGCACACTGTGGACTCACTGCAGTGCATCCCCAGTGCTGCCAGTGCACTCTCTGGACTCACTGCACTGCATCCCCAGTGGTGCCAATGCACTCTCTGGACTCACTGCACTGCATCCCCAGTGGTGCCAGTGCACTCTCTGGACTCACTGCACTGCATCCCAAGTGGTGCCAGTGCACTCTCTGGACTCACTGCACTGCATCCCCAGTGGTGCCAGTGCACTCTCTGGACGCACTGCACTGCATCCCCAGTGGTGCCAGTGCACTCTCTGGACTCACTGCACTGCATCCCAAGTGGTGCCAGTGCACTCTCTGGAGTCACTGCACTGCATCCCCAGTGGTGCCAGTGCACTCTCTGGAGTCACTGCACTACATCCCCAGTGGTGCCAGTGCACTCACTGGACTCACTGTACTGCATCATCAGTGGTGCCAGTGCACTCTCTGGACTCACTGCAGTGCATCCCCAGTGGTGCCAGTGCACTCTCTGGACTCACTGCACTGCATCCCCAGTGGTGCCAGTGCACTCTCTGGACTCACTGCACTGCATCCCCAGTGGTGCAAGTGCACTCTCTGGACTCACTGCAGTGCATCCCAAGTGGTGCCAATGCACTCTCTGGACTCACTGCAGTGCATCCCCAGTGGTGCCAGTACACTCACTGGACTCACTGCAGTGCATCCCCAGTGGTGCCAGTACACTCACTGGACTTACTGCACTGCATCCCCAGTGGTGCCAGTGCAGTCTCTGCACTCACTGAAGTGCATCCCCAGTGGTGCCAGTGAACTCTCTGGACTCACTGCACTGCATCCCCAGTGGTGCCAGTGCACTCTCTGGACTCACTGCACTGCATCCCCAGTGGTGCCAGTGCACTCACTGGACTCACTATACTGCATCACCAGTGGTGCCAGTGCACTCTCTGGACTCACTGCACTGCATCCCCAGTGTTGCCAGTGCATTCACTGGACTCACTGTACTGCATCTCCAGTGGTGCCAGTGCACTCTCTGGACTCACTGCAGTGCATCCCCAGTGGTGCCAGTGCACTCTCTGGACTCACTGCAGTGCATCCCCACTGGTGCCAGTGCACTCACTGGATTCACTGCACTACATTCCCAGTGGTGCTAGTTCACTCTCTGGACTCACTGCAGTGCATCCCCAGTGGTGCCAGTGCACTCTTTGGACTCACTGAAGTGCATTCTCAGTGGTGCCAGTCCACTCTCTGGACTCACTGCACTGCATCCCCAGTGGTGCCAGTGCGCTCTCTGGCCTCACTGAAGTGCATTCTCAGTGGTGCCAGTGCACTCTCTGGACTCACTGCAGTGCATCCCCAGTGGTGCCAGTGCACTCTCTGGACTCACTGAAGTGCATTCTCAGTGGTGCCAGTGCACTCTCTGGACTCACTGCACTGCATCCCCAGTGGTGCCAGTACACTCACTGGACTGACTGCACTGCATCCCCAGTGGTGCTAGTGCAGTCTCTGCACTCACTGCACTGCATCGCCAGTGGTGCCAGAGCACTCTCTGGACTCACTACAGTGCATCCCCAGTGGTGCCAGTGCACTCTCTGGACTCACGGTACTGCATCCACAGTGGTGCCAGTGCACTCTGTGGACTCACTGCTGTGCATCCCCATTGGTGCCAGTGCACTCTCTGGACTCACTGCACTGCATCCCCAGTGGTGCCAGTGCACTCTCTGGACTCACTGCACTGCATCCCCAGTGGTGCAAGTGCACTCTCTGGACTCACTGCAGTGCATCCCAAGTGGTGCCAATGCACTCTCTGGACTCACTGCAGTGCATCCCCAGTGGTGCCAGTACACTCACTGGACTTACTGCACTGCATCCCCAGTGGTGCCAGTGCAGTCTCTGCACTCACTGAAGTGCATCCCCAGTGGTGCCAGTGAACTCTCTGGACTCACTGCTGTGCGTCCCCAGTGGTGCCAGTGCACTCTCTGGACTCACTGCACTGCATCCCCAGTGGTGCCAGTGCACTCTCTGGACTCACTGCACTGCATCCCCAGTGGTGCCAGTGCACTCTCTGGACTCACTGCACTGCATCTCCAATGGTGCCAGTGCACTCTCTGGACTCACTGCACTGCATCCCCAGTGGAGCCAGTGCACTCTCTGGACTCACTGAAGTGCATCCCCATTGGTGCCAGTGCACTCTCTGGACTCACTGCACTGCATCCCCAGTGGTGCCAGTGCACTCTCTGGACTCACTGCAGTGCATCCCAAGTGGTGCCAATGCACTCTCTGGACTCACTGCACTGCATCCCCATTGGTGCCAGTACACTCACTGGACTCACTGCACTGCATCCCCAGTGCTGCCAGTGCAGTCTCTGCACTCACTGAAGTGCATCTCCAGTGGTGCCAGTGAACTCTCTGGACTCACTGCAGTGCATCCCCAGTGGTGCCAGTGCACTCTCTGGACTCACTGCACTGCATCCCCAGTGGTGCCAGTGCACTCTCTGGACTCACTGCACTGCATCCCCAGTGGTGCCAGTGCACTCTCTGGACTCACTGCAGTGCATCTCCAATGGTGCCAGTGCACTCTCTTCACTCACTGCACTGCATCCCCAGTGGTGCCAATGCACTCTCTGGACTCACTGCTGTGCATCCCCAGTGGTGCCAGTGCACTCTCTGGACTCACTGCACTGCATCTCCAATGGTGCCAATGCACTCTCTGGACTCACTGTACTGCATCCCCAGTGGTGCCAGTGCACTCTCTTGACTCACTGCACTGCATCCCCAGTGGTGCCAGTGCACTCACTGGATTCACTGCACTGCATCCCCAGTGGTGCTAGTGCACTCTCTGGACTCACTGCAGTGCATCCCCAGTGGTACCAGTGCACTCTCTGGACTCACTGAAGTGCATTCTCAGTGGTGCCAGTGCACTCTGTGGACTCACTGCACTGCATCCCCAGTGGTGCCAGTGCGCTCTCTGGACTCACTGCAGTGCATCCCCAGTGGTGCCAGTGCACTCTCTGGACTCACTGCACTGCATCCCCAGTGCTGCCAGTGCACTCTCTGGACTCACTGCACTGCATCCCCAGTGGTGCCAGTGCACTCTCTGGACTCACTGCACTGCATCCCCAGTGGTGCCAGTGCACTCTCTGGACTCACTGCACTGCATCCCCAGTGGTGCCAGTGCACTCTCTGGACTCACTGCACTGCATCCCCAGTGGTACCAGTGCACTCTGTGGACTCAATGCACTGTATCCCCAGTGGTGCCAGAGCACTCTCTGGACTCACTGCACTGCATCCCCAGTGGTGCCAATGCACGCTCTGGACTCACTGCACTGCATCCCCAGTGGTGCCAGTGCACTCTCTGGACTCACTGCACTGCATCCCAAGTGGTGCCAGTGCACTCTCTGGAGTCACTGCACTGCATCCCCAGTGGTGCCAGTGCACTCTCTCGAGTCACTGCACTACATCCCCAGTGGTGCCAGTGCACTCACTGGACTCACTGTACTGCATCATCAGTGGTGCCAGTGCACTCTCTGGACTCACTGCAGTGCATCCCCAGTGGTGCCAGTGCACTCTCTGGACTCACTGCACTGCATCCCCAGTGGTGCCAGTGCACTCTCTGGACTCACTGTACTGCATCCCCAGTGGTGCCAGTGCACTCTGTGGACTCACTGCTGTGCATCCCCATTGGTGCCAGTGCACTCTCTGGACTCACTGCACTGCATCCCCAGTGGTGCCAGTGCACTCTCTGGACTCACTGCACTGCATCCCCAGTGGTGCAAGTGCACTCTCTGGACTCACTGCAGTGCATCCCAAGTGGTGCCAATGCACTCTCTGGACTCACTGCAGTGCATCCCCAGTGGTGCCAGTACACTCACTGGACTTACTGCACTGCATCCCCAGTGGTGCCAGTGCAGTCTCTGCACTCACTGAAGTGCATCCCCAGTGGTGCCAGTGAACTCTCTGGACTCACTGCAGTGCGTCCCCAGTGGTGCCAGTGCACTCTCTGGACTCACTGCACTGCATCCCCAGTGGTGCCAGTGCACTCTCTGGACTCACTGCACTGCATCCCCAGTGGTGCCAGTGCACTTTCTGGACTCACTGCACTGCATCTCCAATGGTGCCAGTGCACTCTCTGGACTCACTGCACTGCATCCCCAGTGGAGCCAGTGCACTCTCTGGACTCACTGAAGTGCATCCCCATTGGTGCCAGTGCACTCTCTGGACTCACTGCACTGCATCCCCAGTGGTGCCAGTGCACTCTCTGGACTCACTGCACTGCATCCCCAGTGGTGCAAGTGCACTCTCTGGACTCACTGCAGTGCATCCCAAGTGGTGCCAATGCACTCTCTGGACTCACTGCAGTGCATTCTCAGTGGTGCCAGTACACTCACTGGACTCACTGCACTGCATCCCCAGTGCTGCCAGTGCAGTCTCTGCACTCACTGAAGTCCATCTCCAGTGGTGCCAGTGAACTCTTTGGACTCACTGCAGTGCATCCCCAGTGGTGCCAGTGCACTCTCTGGACTCACTGCACTGCATCCCCAGTGGTGCCAGTGCACTCTCTGGACTCACTGCACTGCATCCCCAGTGGTGCCAGTGCACTCTCTGGACTCACTGTACTGCATCCCCAGTGGTGCCAGTGCACTCTCTTGACTCACTGCACTGCATCCCCAGTGGTGCCAGTGCACTCACTGGATTCACTGCACTGCATCCCCAGTGGTGCTAGTGCACTCTCTGGACTCACTGCAGTGCATCCCCAGTGGTACCAGTGCACTCTCTGGACTCACTGAAGTGCATTCTCAGTGGTGCCAGTGCACTCTGTGGACTCACTGCAGTGCATCCCCAGTGGTGCCAATGCGCTCTCTGGACTCACTGCAGTGCATCCCCAGTGGTGCCAGTGCACTCTCTGGACTCACTGCACTGCATCCCCAGTGCTGCCAGTGCACTCTGTGGACTCACTGCACTGCATCCCCAGTGGTGCCAGTGCACTCTCTGGACTCACTGCACTGCATCCCCAGTGGTGCCAGTGCACTCTCTGGACTCACTGCACTGCATCCCCAGTGGTGACAGTGCACTCTCTGGACTCACTGCACTGCATCCCCAGTGGTACCAGTGCACACTGTGGACTCACTGCAGTGCATCCCCAGTGCTGCCAGTGCACTCTCTGGACTCACTGCACTGCATCCCAAGTGGTGCCAGTGCACTCTCTGGACTCACTGCACTGCATCCCCAGTGGTGCCAGTGCACTCTCTGGACGCACTGCACTGCATCCCCAGTGGTGCCAGTGCACTCTCTGGACTCACTGCACTGCATCCCAAGTGGTGCCAGTGCACTCTCTGGAGTCACTGCACTGCATCCCCAGTGGTGCCAGTGCACTCTCTGGAGTCACTGCACTACATCCCCAGTGGTGCCAGTGCACTCACTGGACTCACTGTACTGCATCATCAGTGGTGCCAGTGCACTCTCTGGACTCACTGCAGTGCATCCCCAGTGGTGCCAGTGCACTCTCTGGACTCACTGCACTGCATCCCCAGTGGTGCCAGTGCACTCTCTGGACTCACTGCACTGCATCCCCAGTGGTGCAAGTGCACTCTCTGGACTCACTGCAGTGCATCCCCAGTGGTGCCAATGCACTCTCTGGACTCACTGCAGTGCATCCCCAGTGGTGCCAGTACACTCACTGGACTCACTGCAGTGCATCCCCAGTGGTGCCAGTACACTCACTGGACTTACTGCACTGCATCCCCAGTGGTGCCAGTGCAGTCTCTGCACTCACTGAAGTGCATCCCCAGTGGTGCCAGTGAACTCTCTGGACTCACTGCAGTGCGTCCCCAGTGGTGCCAGTGCACTCTCTGGACTCACTGCACTGCATCCCCAGTGGTGCCAGTGCACTCTCTGGACTCACTGCACTGCATCCCCAGTGGTGCCAGTGCACTTTCTGGACTCACTGCACTGCATCTCCAATGGTGCCAGTGCACTCTCTGGACTCACTGCACTGCATCCCCAGTGGTGCCAGTGCACTCTCTGGACTCACTGCACTGCATCCCCAGTGGTGCTAGTGCACTCTCTGGACTCACTGCAGTGCATCCCCAGTGGTACCAGTGCACTCTCTGGACTCACTGAAGTGCATTCTCAGTGGTGCCAGTGCACTCTGTGGACTCACTGCAGTGCATCCCCAGTGGTGCCAATGCGCTCTCTGGACTCACTGCAGTGCATCCCCAGTGGTGCCAGTGCACTCTCTGGACTCACTGCACTGCATCCCCAGTGCTGCCAGTGCACTCTCTGGACTCACTGCACTGCATCCCCAGTGGTGCCAGTGCACTCTCTGGACTCACTGCACTGCATCCCCAGTGGTGCCAGTGCACTCTCTGGACTCACTGCAGTGCATCCCCAGTGGTGCCAGTGCACTCTCTGGACTCACTGCACTGCATCCCCAGTGGTACCAGTGCACACTGTGGACTCACTGCAGTGCATCCCCAGTGCTGCCAGTGCACTCTCTGGACTCACTGCACTGCATCCCCAGTGGTGCCAATGCACTCTCTGGACTCACTGCACTGCATCCCCAGTGGTGCCAGTGCACTCTCTGGACTCACTGCACTGCATCCCAAGTGGTGCCAGTGCACTCTCTGGACTCACTGCACTGCATCCCCAGTGGTGCCAGTGCACTCTCTCGAGTCACTGCACTACATCCCCAGTGGTGCCAGTGCACTCACTGGACTCACTGTACTGCATCATCAGTGGTGCCAGTGCACTCTCTGGACTCACTGCAGTGCATCCCCAGTGGTGCCAGTGCACTCTCTGGACTCACTGCACTGCATCCCCAGTGGTGCCAGTGCACTCTCTGGACTCACTGCACTGCATCCCCAGTGGTGCCAGTGCACTCTCTGGACTCACTGCACTGCATCCCAAGTGGTGCCAGTGCACTCTCTGGAGTCACTGCACTGCATCCCCAGTGGTGCCAGTGCACTCTCTCGAGTCACTGCACTACATCCCCAGTGGTGCCAGTGCACTCACTGGACTCACTGTACTGCATCATCAGTGGTGCCAGTGCACTCTCTGGACTCACTGCAGTGCATCCCCAGTGGTGCCAGTGCACTCTCTGGACTCACTGCACTGCATCCCCAGTGGTGCCAGTGCACTCTCTGGACTCACTGCACTGCATCCCCAGTGGTGCAAGTGCACTCTCTGGACTCACTGCAGTGCATCCCAAGTGGTGCCAATGCACTCTCTGGACTCACTGCAGTGCATCCCCAGTGGTGCCAGTACACTCACTGGACTCACTGCACTGCATCCCCAGTGGTGCCAGTGCAGTCTCTGCACTCACTGAAGTGCATCCCCAATGGTGCCAGTGAACTCTCTGGACTCACTGCAGTGCATCCCCAGTGGTGCCAGTGCACTCTCTGGACTCACTGCACTGCATCCCCAGTGGTGCCAGTGCACTCTCTGGACTCACTGCACTGCATCTCCAATGGTGCCAGTGCACTCTCTGGACTCACTGCACTGCATCCCCAGTGGTGCCAGTGCACTTTCTGGACTCACTGCACTGCATCTCCAATGGTGCCAGTGCACTCTCTGGACTCACTGCACTGCATCCCCAGTGGAGCCAGTGCACTCTCTGGACTCACTGAAGTGCATCCCCATTGGTGCCAGTGCACTCTCTGGACTCACTGCACTGCATCCCCAGTGGTGCCAGTGCACTCTCTGGACTCACTGCACTGCATCCCCAGTGGTGCAAGTGCACTCTCTGGACTCACTGCAGTGCATCCCAAGTGGTGCCAATGCACTCTCTGGACTCACTGCAGTGCATCCCCAGTGGTGCCAGTACACTCACTGGACTCACTGCACTGCATCCCCAGTGCTGCCAGTGCAGTCTCTGCACTCACTGAAGTGCATCTCCAGTGGTGCCAGTGAACTCTTTGGACTCACTGCAGTGCATCCCCAGTGGTGCCAGTGCACTCTCTGGACTCACTGCACTGCATCCCCAGTGGTGCCAGTGCACTCTCTGGACTCACTGCACTGCATCCCCAGTGGTGCCAGTGCACTCACTGGACTCACTGTACTGCATCCCCAGTGGTGCCAGTGCACTCTCTTGACTCACTGCACTGCATCCCCAGTGGTGCCAGTGCACTCACTGGATTCACTGCACTGCATCCCCAGTGGTGCTAGTGCACTCTCTGGACTCACTGCAGTGCATCCCCAGTGGTACCAGTGCACTCTCTGGACTCACTGAAGTGCATTCTCAGTGGTGCCAGTGCACTCTGTGGACTCACTGCAGTGCATCCCCAGTGGTGCCAATGCGCTCTCTGGACTCACTGCAGTGCATCCCCAGTGGTGCCAGTGCACTCTCTGGACTCACTGCACTGCATCCCCAGTGCTGCCAGTGCACTCTGTGGACTCACTGCACTGCATCCCCAGTGGTGCCAGTGCACTCTCTGGACTCACTGCACTGCATCCCCAGTGGTGCCAGTGCACTCTCTGGACTCACTGCACTGCATCCCCAGTGGTGACAGTGCACTCTCTGGACTCACTGCACTGCATCTCCAGTGGTACCAGTGCACACTGTGGACTCACTGCAGTGCATCCCCAGTGCTGCCAGTGCACTCTCTGGACTCACTGCACTGCATCCCCAGTGGTGCCAATGCACTCTCTGGACTCACTGCACTGCATCCCCAGTGGTGCCAGTGCACTCTCTGGACTCACTGCACTGCATCCCAAGTGGTGCCAGTGCACTCTCTGGACTCACTGCACTGCATCCCCAGTGGTGCCAGTGCACTCTCTGGACGCACTGCACTGCATCCCCAGTGGTGCCAGTGCACTCTCTGGACTCACTGCACTGCATCCCAAGTGGTGCCAGTGCACTCTCTGGAGTCACTGCACTGCATCCCCAGTGGTGCCAGTGCACTCTCTGGAGTCACTGCACTACATCCCCAGTGGTGCCAGTGCACTCACTGGACTCACTGTACTGCATCATCAGTGGTGCCAGTGCACTCTCTGGACTCACTGCAGTGCATCCCCAGTGGTGCCAGTGCACTCTCTGGACTCACTGCACTGCATCCCCAGTGGTGCAAGTGCACTCTCTGGACTCACTGCAGTGCATCCCAAGTGGTGCCAATGCACTCTCTGGACTCACTGCAGTGCATCCCCAGTGGTGCCAGTACACTCACTGGACTCACTGCAGTGCATCCCCAGTGGTGCCAGTACACTCACTGGACTTACTGCACTGCATCCCCAGTGGTGCCAGTGCAGTCTCTGCACTCACTGAAGTGCATCCCCAGTGGTGCCAGTGAACTCTCTGGACTCACTGCAGTGCGTCCCCAGTGGTGCCAGTGCACTCTCTGGACTCACTGCACTGCATCCCCAGTGGTGCCAGTGCACTCTCTGGACTCACTGCACTGCATCCCCAGTGGTGCCAGTGCACTTTCTGGACTCACTGCACTGCATCTCCAATGGTGCCAGTGCACTCTCTGGACTCACTGCACTGCATCCCCAGTGGTGCCAGTGCACTCTCTGGACTCACTGCACTGCATCCCCAGTGGTGCAAGTGCA
Organism: Anser brachyrhynchus; assembly: GCF_964034855.1. Classification (NCBI taxonomy): domain Eukaryota; kingdom Metazoa; phylum Chordata; class Aves; order Anseriformes; family Anatidae; genus Anser; species Anser brachyrhynchus. Next base: position 1,393,072 of record NC_137716.1, read on the forward strand.
CTCTCTGGACTCACTGCAGTGCATCCCAAGTGGTGCCAATGCACTCTCTGGACTCACTGCAGTGCATCCCCAGTGGTGCCAGTACACTCACTGGACTCACTGCACTGCATCCCCAGTGCTGCCAGTGCAGTCTCTGCACTCACTGAAGTGCATCCCCAGTGGTGCCAGTGAACTCTCTGGACTCACTGCAGTGCATCCCCAGTGGTGCCAGTGCACTCTCTGGACTCACTGCACTGCATCCCCAGTGGTGCCAGTGCACTCTCTGGACTCACTGCACTGCATCCCCAGTGGTGCCAGTGCACTCTCTGGACTCACTGTACTGCATCCCCAGTGGTGCCAGTGCACTCTCTTGACTCACTGCACTGCATCCCCAGTGGTGCCAGTGCACTCACTGGATTCACTGCACTGCATCCCCAGTGGTGCTAGTGCACTCTCTGGACTCACTGCAGTGCATCCCCAGTGGTACCAGTGCACTCTCTGGACTCACTGAAGTGCATTCTCAGTGGTGCCAGTGCACTCTGTGGACTCACTGCAGTGCATCCCCAGTGGTGCCAATGCGCTCTCTGGACTCACTGCAGTGCATCCCCAGTGGTGCCAGTGCACTCTCTGGACTCACTGCACTGCATCCCCAGTGCTGCCAGTGCACTCTCTGGACTCACTGCACTGCATCCCCAGTGGTGCCAGTGCACTCTCTGGACTCACTGCACTGCATCCCCAGTGGTGCCAGTGCACTCTCTGGACTCACTGCAGTGCATCCCCAGTGGTGCCAGTGCACTCTCTGGACTCACTGCACTGCATCCCCAGTGGTACCAGTGCACACTGTGGACTCACTGCAGTGCATCCCCAGTGCTGCCAGTGCACTCTCTGGACTCACTGCACTGCATCCCCAGTGGTGCCAATGCACTCTCTGGACTCACTGCACTGCATCCCCAGTGGTGCCAGTGCACTCTCTGGACTCACTGCACTGCATCCCAAGTGGTGCCAGTGCACTCTCTGGACTCACTGCACTGCATCCCCAGTGGTGCCAGTGCACTCTCTCGAGTCACTGCACTACATCCCCAGTGGTGCCAGTGCACTCACTGGACTCACTGTACTGCATCATCAGTGGTGCCAGTGCACTCTCTGGACTCACTGCAGTGCATCCCCAGTGGTGCCAGTGCACTCTCTGGACTCACTGCACTGCATCCCCAGTGGTGCCAGTGCACTCTCTGGACTCACTGCACTGCATCCCCAGTGGTGCCAGTGCACTCTCTGGACTCACTGCACTGCATCCCAAGTGGTGCCAGTGCACTCTCTGGAGTCACTGCACTGCATCCCCAGTGGTGCCAGTGCACTCTCTCGAGTCACTGCACTACATCCCCAGTGGTGCCAGTGCACTCACTGGACTCACTGTACTGCATCATCAGTGGTGCCAGTGCACTCTCTGGACTCACTGCAGTGCATCCCCAGTGGTGCCAGTGCACTCTCTGGACTCACTGCACTGCATCCCCAGTGGTGCCAGTGCACTCTCTGGACTCACTGCACTGCATCCCCAGTGGTGCAAGTGCACTCTCTGGACTCACTGCAGTGCATCCCAAGTGGTGCCAATGCACTCTCTGGACTCACTGCAGTGCATCCCCAGTGGTGCCAGTACACTCACTGGACTCACTGCACTGCATCCCCAGTGGTGCCAGTGCAGTCTCTGCACTCACTGAAGTGCATCCCCAATGGTGCCAGTGAACTCTCTGGACTCACTGCAGTGCATCCCCAGTGGTGCCAGTCCACTCTCTGGACTCACTGCACTGCATCCCCAGTGGTGCCAGTGCGCTCTCTGGCCTCACTGAAGTGCATTCTCAGTGGTGCCAGTGCACTCTCTGGACTCACTGCAGTGCATCCCCAGTGGTGCCAGTGCACTCTCTGGACTCACTGAAGTGCATTCTCAGTGGTGCCAGTGCACTCTCTGGACTCACTGCACTGCATCCCCAGTGGTGCCAGTACACTCACTGGACTGACTGCACTGCATCCCCAGTGGTGCTAGTGCAGTCTCTGCACTCACTGCACTGCATCGCCAGTGGTGCCAGAGCACTCTCTGGACTCACTGCAGTGCATCCCCAGTGGTGCCAGTGCACTCTCTGGACTCACGGTACTGCATCCCCAGTGGTGCCAGTGCACTCTGTGGACTCACTGCTGTGCATCCCCATTGGTGCCAGTGCACTCTCTGGACTCACTGCACTGCATCCCCAGTGGTGCCAGTGCACTCTCTGGACTCACTGCACTGCATCCCCAGTGGTGCAAGTGCACTCTCTGGACTCACTGTACTGCATCCCAAGTGGTGCCAATGCACTCTCTGGACTCACTGCAGTGCATCCCCAGTGGTGCCAGTACACTCACTGGACTTACTGCACTGCATCCCCAGTGGTGCCAGTGCAGTCTGTGCACTCACTGAAGTGCATCCCCAGTGGTGCCAGTGAACTCTCTGGACTCACTGCTGTGCGTCCCCAGTGGTGCCAGTGCACTCTCTGGACTCACTGCACTGCATCCCCAGTGGTGCCAGTGCACTCTCTGGACTCACTGCACTGCATCCCCAGTGGTGCCAGTGCACTCTCTGGACTCACTGCACTGCATCTCCAATGGTGCCAGTGCACTCTCTGGACTCACTGCACTACATCCCCAGTGGAGCCAGTGCACTCTCTGGACTCACTGAAGTGCATCCCCATTGGTGCCAGTGCACTCTCTGGACTCACTGCACTGCATCCCCAGTGGTGCCAGTGCACTCTCTGGACTCACTGCACTGCATCCCCAGTGGTGCAAGTGCACTCTCTGGACTCACTGCAGTGCATCCCAAGTGGTGCCAATGCACTCTCTGGACTCACTGCAGTGCATCCCCAGTGGTGCCAGTACACTCACTGGACTCACTGCACTGCATCCCCAGTGCTGCCAGTGCAGTCTCTGCACTCACTGAAGTGCATCTCCAGTGGTGCCAGTGAACTCTCTGGACTCACTGCACTGCATCCCCAGTGCTGCCAGTGCACTCTCTGGACTCACTGCACTGCATCCCCAGTGGTGCCAGTGCACTCTCTGGACTCACTGCACTGCATCCCCAGTGGTGCCAGTGCACTCTCTGGACTCACTGCACTGCATCCCCAGTGGTGCCAGTGCACTCTCTGGACTCACTGCACTGCATCCCCAGTGGTGCCAGTGCACTCTCTGGACTCACTGCAGTGCATCCCCAGTGGTGCCAGTGCACTCTCTGGAGTCACTGCACTGCATCCCCAGTGGTGCCAGTGCACTCTCTCGAGTCACTGCACTACATCCCCAGTGGTGCCAGTGCACTCACTGGACTCACTGTACTGCATCATCAGTGGTGCCAGTGCACTCTCTGGACTCACTGCAGTGCATCCCCAGTGGTGCCAGTGCACTCTCTGGACTCACTGCACTGCATCCCCAGTGGTGCCAGTGCACTCACTGGACTCACTATACTGCATCACCAGTGGTGCCAGTGCACTCTCTGGACTCACTGCACTGCATCCCCAGTGTTGCCAGTGCATTCACTGGACTCACTGTACTGCATCTCCAGTGGTGCCAGTGCACTCTCTGGACTCACTGCAGTGCATCCCCAGTGGTGCCAGTGCACTCTCTGGACTCACTGCAGTGCATCCCCACTGGTGCCAGTGCACTCACTGGATTCACTGCACTACATTCCCAGTGGTGCTAGTTCACTCTCTGGACTCACTGCAGTGCATCCCCAGTGGTGCCAGTGCACTCTTTGGACTCACTGAAGTGCATTCTCAGTGGTGCCAGTCCACTCTCTGGACTCACTGCACTGCATCCCCAGTGGTGCCAGTGCGCTCTCTGGCCTCACTGAAGTGCATTCTCAGTGGTGCCAGTGCACTCTCTGGACTCACTGCAGTGCATCCCCAGTGGTGCCAGTGCACTCTCTGGACTCACTGAAGTGCATTCTCAGTGGTGCCAGTGCACTCTCTGGACTCACTGCACTGCATCCCCAGTGGTGCCAGTACACTCACTGGACTGACTCCACTGCATCCCCAGTGGTGCTAGTGCAGTCTCTGCACTCACTGCACTGCATCGCCAGTGGTGCCAGAGCACTCTCTGGACTCACTGCAGTGCATCCCCAGTGGTGCCAGTGCACTCTCTGGACTCACGGTACTGCATCCACAGTGGTGCCAGTGCACTCTGTGGACTCACTGCTGAGCATCCCCATTGGTGCCAGTGCACTCTCTGGACTCACTGCACTGCATCCCCAGTGGTGCCAGTGCACTCTCTGGACTCACTGCACTGCATCCCCAGTGGTGCAAGTGCACTCTCTGGACTCACTGCAGTGCATCCCAAGTGGTGCCAATGCACTCTCTGGACTCACTGCAGTGCATCCCCAGTGGTGCCAGTACACTCACTGGACTTACTGCACTGCATCCCCAGTGGTGCCAGTGCAGTCTCTGCACTCACTGAAGTGCATCCCCAGTGGTGCCAGTGAACTCTCTGGACTCACTGCTGTGCGTCCCCAGTGGTGCCAGTGCACTCTCTGGACTCACTGCACTGCATCCCCAGTGGTGCCAGTGCACTCTCTGGACTCACTGCACTGCATCCCCAGTGGTGCCAGTGCACTCTCTGGACTCACTGCACTGCATCTCCAATGGTGCCAGTGCACTCTCTGGACTCACTGCACTGCATCCCCAGTGGAGCCAGTGCACTCTCTGGACTCACTGAAGTGCATCCCCATTGGTGCCAGTGCACTCTCTGGACTCACTGCACTGCATCCCCAGTGGTGCCAGTGCACTCTCTGGACTCACTGCACTGCATCCCCAGTGGTGCAAGTGCACTCTCTGGACTCACTGCAGTGCATCCCAAGTGGTGCCAATGCACTCTCTGGACTCACTGCAGTGCATCCCCATTGGTGCCAGTACACTCACTGGACTCACTGCACTGCATCCCCAGTGCTGCCAGTGCAGTCTCTGCACTCACTGAAGTGCATCTCCAGTGGTGCCAGTGAACTCTCTGGACTCACTGCAGTGCATCCCCAGTGGTGCCAGTGCACTCTCTGGACTCACTGCACTGCATCCCCAGTGGTGCCAGTGCACTCTCTGGACTCACTGCACTGCATCCCCAGTGGTGCCAGTGCACTCTCTGGACTCACTGCAGTGCATCTCCAATGGTGCCAGTGCACTCTCTTCACTCACTGCACTGCATCCCCAGTGGTGCCAATGCACTCTCTGGACTCACTGCTGTGCATCCCCAGTGGTGCCAGTGCACTCTCTGGACTCACTGCACTGCATCTCCAATGGTGCCAATGCACTCTCTGGACTCACTGTACTGCATCCCCAGTGGTGCCAGTGCACTCTCTTGACTCACTGCACTGCATCCCCAGTGGTGCCAGTGCACTCACTGGATTCACTGCACTGCATCCCCAGTGGTGCTAGTGCACTCTCTGGACTCACTGCAGTGCATCCCCAGTGGTACCAGTGCACTCTCTGGACTCACTGAAGTGCATTCTCAGTGGTGCCAGTGCACTCTGTGGACTCACTGCACTGCATCCCCAGTGGTGCCAGTGCGCTCTCTGGACTCACTGCAGTGGATCCCCAGTGGTGCCAGTGCACTCTCTGGACTCACTGCACTGCATCCCCAGTGCTGCCAGTGCACTCTCTGGACTCACTGCACTGCATCCCCAGTGGTGCCAGTGCACTCTCTGGACTCACTGCACTGCATCCCCAGTGGTGCCAGTGCACTCTCTGGACTCACTGCACTGCATCCCCAGTGGTGCCAGTGCACTCTCTGGACTCACTGCACTGCATCCCCAGTGGTACCAGTGCACTCTGTGGACTCACTGCACTGTATCCCCAGTGGTGCCAGAGCACTCTCTGGACTCACTGCACTGCATCCCCAGTGGTGCCAATGCACGCTCTGGACTCACTGCACTGCATCCCCAGTGGTGCCAGTGCACTCTCTGGACTCACTGCACTGCATCCCAAGTGGTGCCAGTGCACTCTCTGGAGTCACTGCACTGCATCCCCAGTGGTGCCAGTGCACTCTCTCGAGTCACTGCACTACATCCCCAGTGGTGCCAGTGCACTCACTGGACTCACTGTACTGCATCATCAGTGGTGCCAGTGCACTCTCTGGACTCACTGCAGTGCATCCCCAGTGGTGCCAGTGCACTCTCTGGACTCACTGCACTGCATCCCCAGTGGTGCCAGTGCACTCTCTGGACTCACTGCACTGCATCCCCAGTGGTGCCAGTGCACTCTCTGGACTCACTGCACTGCATCCCAAGTGGTGCCAGTGCACTCTCTGGAGTCACTGCACTGCATCCCCAGTGGTGCCAGTGCACTCTCTCGAGTCACTGCGCTACATCCCCAGTGGTGCCAGTGCACTCACTGGACTCACTGTACTGCATCATCAGTGGTGCCAGTGCACTCTCTGGACTCACTGCAGTGCATCCCCAGTGGTGCCAGTGCACTCTCTGGACTCACTGCACTGCATCCCCAGTGGTGCCAGTGCACTCTCTGGACTCACTGCACTGCATCCCCAGTGGTGCAAGTGCACTCTCTGGACTCACTGCAGTGCATCCAAGTGGTGCCAATGCACTCTCTGGACTCACTGCAGTGCATCCCCAGTGGTGCCAGTACACTCACTGGACTCACTGCACTGCATCCCCAGTGGTGCCAGTGCAGTCTCTGCACTCACTGAAGTGCATCCCCAGTGGTGCCAGTGAACTCTCTGGACTCACTGCAGTGCATCCCCAGTGGTGCCAGTGCACTCTCTGGACTCACTGCACTGCATCCCCAGTGGTGCCAGTGCACTCTCTGGACTCACTGCACTGCATCCCCAGTGGTGCCAGTGCACTCTCTGGACTCACTGCACTGCATCTCCAATGGTGCCAGTGCACTCTCTGGACTCACTGCACTGCATCCCCAGTGGAGCCAGTGCACTCTCTGGACTCACTGAAGTGCATCCCCATTGGTGCCAGTGCACTCTCTGGACTCACTGCACTGCATCCCCAGTGGTGCCAGTGCACTCTCTGGACTCACTGTACTGCATCCCCAGTGGTGCAAGTGCACTCTCTGGACTCACTGCAGTGCATCCCAAGTGGTGCCAGTGCACTCTCTGGACTCACTGCAGTGCATCCCCAGTGGTGCCAGTACACTCACTGGACTCACTGCACTGCATCTCCAGTGGTGCCAGTGCAGTCTCTGCACTCACTGAAGTGCATCTCCAGTGGTGCCAGTGAACTCTCTGGACTCACTGCAGTGCATCCCCAGTGGTGCCAGTGCACTCTCTGGACTCACTGCACTGCATCCCCAGTGGTGCCAGTGCACTCTCTGGACTCACTGCACTGCATCCCCAGTGGTGCCAGTGCACTCTCTGGACTCACTGCAGTGCATCTCCAATGGTGCCAGTGCACTCTCTGGACTCACTGCACTGCATCCCCAGTGGTGCCAATGCACTCTCTGGACTCACTGCTGTGCATCCCCAGTGGTGCCAGTGCACTCTCTGGACTCACTGCACTGCATCTCCAATGGTGCCAATGCACTCTCTGGACTCACTGTACTGCATCCCCAGTGGTGCCAGTGCACTCTCTTGACTCACTGCACTGCATCCCCAGTGGTGCCAGTGCACTCACTGGATTCACTGCACTGCATCCCCAGTGGTGCTAGTGCACTCTCTGGACTCACTGCAGTGCATCCCCAGTGGTACCAGTGCACTCTCTGGACTCACTGCAGTGCATTCTCAGTGGTGCCAGTGCACTCTGTGGACTCACTGCAGTGCATCCCCAGTGGTGCCAGTGCGCTCTCTGGACTCACTGCAGTGCATCCCCAGTGGTGCCAGTGCACTCTCTGGACTCACTGCACTGCATCCCCAGTGCTGCCAGTGCACTCTCTGGACTCACTGCACTGCATCCCCAGTGGTGCCAGTGCACTCTCTGGACTCACTGCACTGCATCCCCAGTGGTGCCAGTGCACTCTCTGGACTCACTGCACTGCATCCCCAGTGGTGCCAGTGCACTCTCTGGACTCACTGCACTGCATCCCCAGTGGTACCAGTGCACTCTGTGGACTCACTGCAGTGCATCCCCAGTGCTGCCAGTGCACTCTCTGGACTCACTGCACTGCATCCCCAGTGGTGCCAATGCACTCTCTGGACTCACTGCACTGCATCCCCAGTGGTGCCAGTGCACTCTCTGGACTCACTGCACTGCATCCCAAGTGGTGCCAGTGCACTCTCTGGAGTCACTGCACTGCATCCCCTGTGGTGCCAGTGCACTCTCTCGAGTCACTGCACTACATTCCCAGTGGTGCCAGTGCACTCACTGGACTCACTGTACTGCATCATCAGTGGTGCCAGTGCACTCTCTGGACTCACTGCAGTGCATCCCCAGTGGTGCCAGTGCACTCTCTGGACTCACTGCACTGCATCCCCAGTGGTGCCAGTGCGCTCTCTGGCCTCACTGAAGTGCATTCTCAGTGGTGCCAGTGCACTCTCTGGACTCACTGCACTGCATCCCCAGTGGTGCTAGTGCACTCTGTGGACTCACTGCAGTGCATCCCCAGTGGTGCCAGTGCACTCTCTGGACTCACTGAAAGGCATTCTCAGTGGTGCCAGTGCACTCTCTGGACTCACTGCAGTGAATCCCCAGTGGTGCCAGTGCACTCTCTGGACTCACTGTACTGCATCACCAGTGGTGCCAGTGCACTCTCTGGAGTAACTGCAGTGCATCACCAGAGGTGCCAGTGCACTCTCTGGACTCACTGCACTGCATCCCCAGTGGTGCCAGTGCACTCTCTGGACTCACTGCACTGTAACCCCAGTGGTGCCAGAGCACTCTCTGGACTCACTGCACTGCATCCCCAGTGGTGCCTGTGCACTCTCTGGACTCACTGCACTGCATCCCCAGTGGTGCCACTGCACTCTCTGGACTCACTGCACTGCATCCACAGTGGTGCCAGTGCACTCCCTGCACTCACTGCACTGCATCCCCAGTGGTGCCAGTGCACTCACTGGACTCACTGCAGTGCATTCCCTCTGGTGCCAGTGCACTCTCTGGACTCACTGCACTGCATCCCCAGTGGTGCCAGTGCACTCTCTGGACTCACTGCAGTGCATCCCCAGTGGTGCCAGTGCACTCTCTGGACTCACTGCAGTGCATCCCCAGTGGTGCCAGTGCACTCTCTGGACTCACTGAAGTGCATCCCCCGTGGTGCCAGTGCGATCTCTGGACTCACTGCACTGCATTCCCAGTGGTGCCAGTGCACACTCTGGACTCACTGCACTGCATCCCCAGTGGTGCCAGTGCACTGTCTGGACTCACTGCAGTGCGTCCCCAGTTTTGCCTGTGCACTCTCTGGACTCACTGCACTGCATACCCAGTGGTGCCAGTGCACTCTCTGGACTAACTGCACTGCATCCCCATTGGAGCCAGTGCACTCTCTGGCCTCACTGCACTGCATCCCCAGTGGTGCCAGTGCACTCTGTGGACTCACTGCAGTGCATCCCCAGTGGAGCCCGTGCACTCTCTGGACTCACTGAAGTGCATCCCCAGTGGTGCCAGTGCACTCTCTGGACTCACTGCACTGCATCCCCAGTGGTGCCAGTGCACTCTGTGGACTCACTGCAGTGCATCAACAGTGGTGCCAGTGCACTCTCTGGACTCACTGAAGTGCATTCTCAGTGGTGCCAGTGCACTCTCTGGACTCACTGCAGTGCATCCCCAGTGGTGCCAGTACACTCACTGGACTGACTGCACTGCATCCCCAGTGGTGCTAGTGCACTCTCTGGACTCACTGCTGTGCATCCCCAGTGGTGCCAGTGCACTCTCTGGACTCACAGTACTGCATCCCCAGTGGTGCCAGTGCACTCTGTGGACTCACTGCTTTGCATCCCCATTGGTGCCAGTGCATTCTCTGGACTCACTGCACTGCATCCCCAGTGGTGCCAGTGCACTCTCTGGACTCACTGCACTGCATCCCCAGTGGTGCAAGAGCACTCTCTGGACTTACTGCAGTGCATCCCAAGTGGTGCCAATGCACTCTCTGGACTCACTGCAGTGCATCCCCAGTGGTGCCAGTACACTCTGTGGACTCACTGCACTGCATCCCCAGTGGTGCCAGTGCAGTCTCTGCACTCACTGAAGTGCATCCCCAGTGGTGCCAGTGAACTCTCTGGACTCACTGCAGTGCATCCCCAGTGGTGCCAGTGCACTCTCTGGACTCACTGCACTGCATCCCCAGTGGTGCCAGTGCACTCTCTGGACTCACTGCACTGCATCCCCAGTGGTGCCAGTGCACTCTCTGGACTCACTGCACTGCATGCCCAGTGGTGCCAGTGCACTCTCTGGACTCACTGCACTGCATCCCCAGTGGAGCCAGTGCACTCTGTGGACTCACTGAAGTGCATCCCCATTGGTGCCAGTGCACTCTCTGGACTCACTGCAGTGCATCCCCAGTGGTGCCAGCGCACTCTCTGGACTCACTGCACTGCATCCCCAGTGGTGCCAGTGCACTCTCTGGACTCACTGCAGTGCATCCCAAGTGGTGCCAATGCACTCTCTGGACTCACTGCAGTGCATCCCCAGTGGTGCCAGTGCACTCTCTGGACTCACTGCAGTGCATCCCAAGTGGTGCCAATGCACGCTCTGGACTCACTGCACTGCATCCCCAGTGGTGCCAGTGCAGTCTCTGGACTCACTGAAGTACATCTCCAGTGGTGCCAGTGAACTCTCTGGACTCACTGCAGTGCATCCCCAGTGGTGCCAGTGCACTCTCTGGACTCACTGCACTGCATCCCCACTGGTGCCAGTGCACTCTCTGGACTCACTGTACTGCATCACCAGTGGTGCCAGTGCACTCTCTGGACTCACTGCACTGCATCCCCAGTGGTGCCAGTGCACTCTGTGGACTCACTGCAGTGCATCCCCATTGGTGCCAGTGCACTCTCTGGACTCACTGCACTGCATCCCCAGTGGTGCAAGTGCACTCTCTGGACTCACTGCAGTGCATCCCAAGTGGTGCCAATGCACTCTCTGGACTCACTGCAGTGCATCCCCAGTGGTGCCAGTACACTCTCTGGACTCACTGCACTGCATCCCCAGTGGTGCCAGTGCAGTCTCTGCACTCACTGAAGTGCATCTCCAGTGGTGCCAGTGAACTCTCTGGACTCACTGCAGTGCATACCCAGTGGTGCCAGTGCACTCTCTGGACTCACTGCACTGCATCCCCAGTGGTGCCAGTGCACTCTCTGGACTCACTGCACTGCATCTCCAATGGTGCCAGTGCACTCTCTGGACTCACTGCACTGCATCCCCAGTGGTGTCAGTGCACTCTCTGGACTCACTGCACTGCATCCCCAGGGGTGCAAGTGCACTCTCTGGACTCACTGCAGTGCATCCCAAGTGGTGCCAATGCACTCTCTGGACTCACTGCAGTGCATCCCCAGTGGTGCCAGTACACTCTCTGGACTCACTGCACTGCATCCCCAGTGGTGCCAGTGCACTCTCTGGACTCACTGCAGTGCATCCCCAGTGTTGCCAGTACACTCTCTGGACTCACTGCACTGCATCCCCAGTGGTGCCAGTGCAGTCTCTGCACTCACTGAAGTGCATCTCCAGTGGTGCCAGTGAACTCTCTGGACTCACTGCAGTGCATCCCCAGTGTTGCCAGTACACTCTCTGGACTCACTGCACTGCATCCCCAGTGGTGCCAGTGCAGTCTCTGGACTCACTGCACTGCATCTCCAATGGTGCCAGTGCACTCTCTGGACTCACTGCACTGCATCCCCAGTGGTGTCAGTGCACTCTCTGGACTCACTGCACTGCATCCCCAGTGGTGTCAGTGCACTCTCTGGACTCACTGCACTGCATCCCCAGGGGTGCAAGTGCACTCTCTGGACTCACTGCAGTGCATCCCAAGTGGTGCCAATGCACTCTCTGGACTCACTGCAGTGCATCCCCAGTGGTGCCAGTACACTCTCTGGACTCACTGCACTGCATCCCCAGTGGTGCCAGTGCACTCTCTGGACTCACTGCAGTGCATCCCCAGTGTTGCCAGTACACTCTCTGGACTCACTGCACTGCATCCCCAGTGGTGCCAGTGCAGTCTCTGCACTCACTGAAGTGCATCTCCAGTGGTGCCAGTGAACTCTCTGGACTCACTGCAGTGCATCCCCAGTGGTGCCAGTGCACTCTCTGGACTCACTGCACTGCATCCCCAGTGGTGCCAGTGCACTCTCTGGACTCACTGCACTGCACCCCCAGTGGTGCCAGTGCACTCTCTGGACTCACTGCACTGCATCTCCAATGGTGCCAGTGCACTCTCTGGACTCACTGCACTGCATCCCAAGTGGTGCCAATGCACTCTCTGGACACACTGAAGTGCATCCCCAGTGGTGCCAGTGCACTCTCTGGACTCACTGCACTACTCCAGCCGCGGCAGTCGCTCCAGCCGCGGTAGCCCTCCAGCCTCGGCAGCCGCGGCAGCCGCGGCAGCCGCTCCGTCCGCGGCATACGCGGCAGACTGTCCAACCGCGGCAGCCGCTCCAGCCGCGGAAGCCGCGGCAGCCGCTCCAAACACGGCAGGCGCTCCAACCGCGGCAACCGCTCCAGCCGTGGCAGCCGCTCCACTCGGTAGCGGCTGGAGCGGCTGCCCCGGCTGGAGCTCCTGCCGCGTTTGGAGCGGTTACCGCGGCTGGGGCGGCTGCCGCGGCTGGAGCGGCTGCCGCGGCTGGAGGGGCTAACGCGGCTGGAGAGGCTGACGCGGTTGGAGCGTCTAGAGCGTCTGCCTCGGCTGGAGGGGCTACCGCGGCTGGAGCGGTTGACGCGGCTGGAGCGGAAAACGAGGCTGGAGCGCCACTCTCTGGACTCACTGCACTGCATCACCTGTGGTGCCAGTGCACTCTCTGGACTCACTGCAGTGCATCCCCAGTGGTGCCAGTGCACTCTCTGGACTCACTGCACTGCATCCCCTGTGGTGCCAGTACACTCTCTGGACTCACTGCACTGCATCCCCAGTGGCGCTAGTGCACTCTCTGGACTCACTGCAGTGCATCCCCAGTGGTGCCAGTGCACTCTCTGGACACACTGAAGTGCATTTTCAGTGGTGCCAGTGCACTCTCTGGACTCACTGCACTACATCCCCAGTGGTGCCAGTGCACTCTCTGGACTCACTGCACTGAAGCTCCATTGGTGCCAGTGCACTCTCTGGACTCACTGCAGTGCATCCCCAGTGGTGCCAGTGCACTCTCTGGACTCACTGCACTGCATCCCCAGTGGTGCCATTGCACTCTGTGGACTCACTGCAGTGCATCCCCAGTGGTGCCAGTGCGCTCTCTGGACTCACTGCACTGCATCCCCCGTGGTGCAAGTGCACTCTCTGGACTCACTGGAGTGCATCACCTGTGGTGCCAGTGCACTCTCTGGACTCACTGCACTGCATCCCCAGTGCTGCCAGTGCACTCTCTGGACTCACTGCACTGCATCCCCAGTGGTGCCAGTGCACTCTCTGGACTCACTGAAGTGCATTCTCAGTGGAGCCTGTGCACTCTCTGGACTCACTGCACTGCATCCCCAGTGGTGCCAGTGCACTCTCTGGACTCACTGCACTGCATCCCCAGTGGTGCCAGTGCACTCTCTGGACTCACTGCAGTGCATCCCCAGTGGTGCCAGTGCACTCTCTGGGCTCACTGCAGGGCATCCCCAGTGGTGCCAGTGCACTCTCTGGACTCACTGCACTGCATCCCCAGTGGTGCCAGTGCTATCCCTGGACTCACTGTAGTGCATCCCCAGTGGTGCCAGTGCACTCTCTGGACTCACTGCAGGGCATCCCCAGTGGTGCCAGTGCACTCTCTGGACTCACTGCACTGCATCCCCAGTGGTGACAGTGAAGTCTTTGGACTCACTGCACTCCATCCCCACTGGTGCCTTTGCACTCCCTGGACTCACTGCACTGCTCCAGCCGCGGCAGCCGCTCCAGCCGCGGTAGCCCTCCAGCCGTGGCAGCCGCTCCACTCGGTAGCGGCTGGAGCGGCTGCCGCGGCTGGAGCGGCTGGAGCGGCTGCCGCGACTGGAGCGGCTGCCGCGGTTGGAGCGGCTGCCGCGGCTGGAGCGGCTGGAGCGGATGCCGCGGCTGGAGCGGCTGGAGCGGCTGCCGCGGCTGGAGCGGCTGGCGCGGCTGGAGGAGCTACCACGGCTGGAGCGGTTAACGCGGCTGGAGCGGATGCCGAGGCTGGAGCGGATGCCGCGGCTGGTGCGCCTGGAGAGGCTGCCGCGGCTGGAGCAGTGCAGTGAGTCCAGAGAGTGCACTGGCACCATTGGGGATGCAGTGCAGTGAGTCCAGAGAGTGCACTGGCAGGACTGGGGATGCAGTGCAGTGAGTCCAGAGAGTGCACTGGCACCACTGAGGATGCAATGCAGTGAGTCCAGAGAGTGCACTGGCACCACTGGGCATGCAGTGCTGTGAGTCCAGAGAGTGCACTGGCACCACTGGGGATGCACTTCAGTCAGTCCAGTGAGTGTACTGGCACCACTGGGGATGCACTGCAGTGAGTCAAGAGAGTGCACTGGCAGGACTGGGGATGCAGTGCAGTGAGTCCAGAGAGTGCACTGGCACCACTGGGGATGCCCTGCAGTGAGTCCTGAGAGCGCACTGGCACCACTGGGGATGCAGTGCAGTGAGTCCAGAGAGCGCACTGGCACCAGTGGGAATGCGGTGCAGTGAGTCCAGAGAGTGCAATGGCACCACTGGGGATGCACTGCAGTGAGTCCAGAGAGTGCACTAGCACCACTGGGGATGCAGAGCAGTGAGTCCAGAGAGTGCACTGGCACCACTGAGAATGCATTTCAGTGAGTCCAGAGAGTGCCGTTCCAGCCTCGGCATCCGCTCCAGCCGAGTCAACCCCGCGGTAGCCCCTCCAGCCGCGGCAGACGCTCCAGCCGCGGCAGCCGCTCCAGCCGCTCCAGCCGCGGCAGCCGCTCCAGCCCCTCCAGCCGCGCCAGCCTCTCCATCCGCGGCAGCCGCTCCAGCCGCGGCAGCCGCTCCAGCCGCTCCAGCCGCGGCAGCCGCTCCAGCCGCTACCGAGTGGAGCGGCTGCCACGGCTGGAGGGCTACCGCGGCTGGAGCGGCTGCCGCGGCTGGAGCAGTGCAGTGAGTCCAGGGAGTGCAAAGGCACCAGTGGGGATGGAGTGCAGTGAGTCCAAAGACTTCACTGTCACCACTGGGAATGCAGTGCAGTGAGTCCAGGGAGTGCACTTGCACCACTGGGGATGCAGTGCAGTGACTCCAGTGAGTGCACTGACACCACTGGGGATGCACTTCAGTCAGTCCAGTGAGTGTACTGGCACCACTGGGGATGCACTGCAGTGAGTCAAGAGAGTGCACTGGCAGGACTGGGGATGCAGTGCAGTGAGTCCAGAGAGTGCACTGGCACCACTGGGGATGCCCTGCAGTGAGTCCTGAGAGCGCACTGGCACCACTGGGGATGCAGTGCAGTGAGTCCAGAGAGCGCACTGGCACCAGTGGGAATGCGGTGCAGTGAGTCCAGAGAGTGCACTAGCACCACTGGGGATGCAGAGCAGTGAGTCCAGAGAGTGCACTGGCACCACTGAGAATGCATTTCAGTGAGTCCAGAGAGTGCCGTTCCAGCCTCGGCATCCGCTCCAGCCGAGTCAACCCCGCGGTAGCCCCTCCAGCCGCGGCAGACGCTCCAGCCGCGGCAGCCGCTCCAGCCGCTCCAGCCGCGGCAGCCGCTCCAGCCCCTCCAGCCGCGCCAGCCTCTCCATCCGCGGCAGCCGCTCCAGCCGCGGCAGCCGCTCCAGCCGCTCCAACCGCGGCAGCCGCTCCAGCCGCGGCAGCCGCTCCAGCCGCTCCAGCCGCGGCAGCCGCTCCAGCCGCTACCGAGTGGAGCGGCTGCCACGGCTGGAGGGCTACCGCGGCTGGAGCGGCTGCCGCGGCTGGAGCAGTGCAGTGAGTCCAGGGAGTGCAAAGGCACCAGTGGGGATGGAGTGCAGTGAGTCCAAAGACTTCAATGTCACCACTGGGAATGCACTTCAGTCAGTCCAGTGAGTGTACTGGCACCACTGGGGATGCACAGCAGTGAGTCCAGAGAGTGCATTGGCACCACTGGGGATGCAGTGCAGTGAGTCCAGAGAGTGCACTGGCACCATTGGAGATGCAGTGCAGTGAGTCCAGAGAGTGCACTGGCACCACTGGGGATGCAGTGCAGTGAGTCCAGAGAGTGCACTGGCACCAGTGGGGATGCAGTGCAGAGTGTCCAGAGAGTGCACTGGCACCACTGGGATGCACTGCAGTGAGTCCAGAGAGTGCTCTGGCACCACTGGAGATGCACTTCAGTGAGTGCAGAGACTGCACTGGCACCACTGGGGATGCAGTGCAGTGAGTCCAGTGAGTGTACTGGCACCACTGGGGATGCACTGCAGTGAGTCCAGAGAGTGCATTGGCACCACTTGGGATGCACTGCAGTGAGTCCAGAGAGTGCACTGGCACCACTGGGGATGCAGTGCAGTGAGTCCAGAGAGTGCACTGGCTCCACTGAGAATGCACTTCAGTGAGTCCAGAGAGTGCACTGGCACCACTGTGGATGCAGTGCCGTGAGTCCAGCGAATGCACTGGCACCACTGGGGATACGGTGCCGGGAGTCCAGAGAGTGCACTGACACCACTGGGGATGCAGTGCAGTGAGTCCACAGAGTGCACTGACACCAGTGGGAATGCGGTGCAGTGAGTCCAGAGAGTGCACTGGCACCACTGGGGATGCACTGCAGTGAGTCCAGAGTGCACTAGCACCACTGGGGATGCAGAGCAGTGAGTCCAGAGAGTGCACTGGCACCACTGAGAATGCATTTCAGTGAGTCCAGAGAGTGCCGTTCCAGCCTCGGTATCCGCTCCAGCCGAGTCAACCCCGCGGTAGGCCCTCCAGCCGCGGCAGACGCTCCAGCCGCGGCAGCCGCTCCAGCCGCTCCAGCCGCGGCAGCCGCTCCAGCCCCTCCAGCCTCGCCAGCCTCTCCATCCGCGGCAGCCGCTCCAGCCGCGGCAGCCGCTCCAGCCGCTCCAACCGCGGCAGCCGCTCCAGCCGCTACCGAGTGGAGCGGCTGCCACGGCTGGAGGGCTACCGCGGCTGGAGCGGCTGCCGCGGCTGGAGCAGTGCAGTGAGTCCAGGGAGTGCAAAGGCACCAGTGGGGATGGAGTGCAGTGAGTCCAAAGACTTCACTGTCACCACTGGGAATGCAGTGCAGTGAGTCCAGGGAGTGCACTTGCACCACTGGGGATGCAGTGCAGTGACTCCAGTGAGTGCACTGACACCACTGGGGATGCACTTCAGTCAGTCCAGTGAGTGTACTGGCACCACTGGGGATGCACTGCAGTGAGTCAAGAGAGTGCACTGGCAGGACTGGGGATGCAGTGCAGTGAGTCCAGAGAGTGCACTGGCACCACTGGGGATGCCCTGCAGTGAGTCCTGAGAGCGCACTGGCACCACTGGGGATGCAGTGCAGTGAGTCCAGAGAGCGCACTGGCACCAGTGGGAATGCGGTGCAGTGAGTCCAGAGAGTGCAATGGCACCACTGGGGATGCACTGCAGTGAGTCCAGAGAGTGCACTAGCACCACTGGGGATGCAGAGCAGTGAGTCCAGAGAGTGCACTGGCACCACTGAGAATGCATTTCAGTGAGTCCAGAGAGTGCCGTTCCAGCCTCGGCATCCGCTCCAGCCGAGTCAACCCCGCGGTAGCCCCTCCAGCCGCGGCAGACGCTCCAGCCGCGGCAGCCGCTCCAGCCGCTCCAGCCGCGGCAGCCGCTCCAGCCCCTCCAGCCGCGCCAGCCTCTCCATCCGCGGCAGCCGCTCCAGCCGCGGCAGCCGCTCCAGCCGCTCCAGCCGCGGCAGCCGCTCCAGCCGCTACCGAGTGGAGCGGCTGCCACGGCTGGAGGGCTACCGCGGCTGGAGCGGCTGCCGCGGCTGGAGCAGTGCAGTGAGTCCAGGGAGTGCAAAGGCACCAGTGGGGATGGAGTGCAGTGAGTCCAAAGACTTCAATGTCACCACTGGGAATGCACTTCAGTCAGTCCAGTGAGTGTACTGGCACCACTGGGGATGCACAGCAGTGAGTCCAGAGAGTGCATTGGCACCACTGGGGATGCAGTGCAGTGAGTCCAGAGAGTGCACTGGCACCATTGGAGATGCAGTGCAGTGAGTCCAGAGAGTGCACTGGCACCACTGGGGATGCAGTGCAGTGAGTCCAGAGAGTGCACTGGCACCAGTGGGGATGCAGTGCAGAGTGTCCAGAGAGTGCACTGGCACCACTGGGATGCACTGCAGTGAGTCCAGAGAGTGCTCTGGCACCACTGGAGATGCACTTCAGTGAGTGCAGAGACTGCACTGGCACCACTGGGGATGCAGTGCAGTGAGTCCAGTGAGTGTACTGGCACCACTGGGGATGCACTGCAGTGAGTCCAGAGAGTGCATTGGCACCACTTGGGATGCACTGCAGTGAGTCCAGAGAGTGCACTGGCACCACTGGGGATGCAGTGCAGTGAGTCCAGAGAGTGCACTGGCTCCACTGAGAATGCACTTCAGTGAGTCCAGAGAGTGCACTGGCACCACTGTGGATGCAGTGCCGTGAGTCCAGCGAATGCACTGGCACCACTGGGGATACGGTGCCGGGAGTCCAGAGAGTGCACTGACACCACTGGGGTTGCAGTGCAGTGAGTCCACAGAGTGCACTGACACCAGTGGGAATGCGGTGCAGTGAGTCCAGAGAGTGCACTGGCACCACTGGGGATGCACTGCAGTGAGTCCAGAGTGCACTAGCACCACTGGGGATGCAGAGCAGTGAGTCCAGAGAGTGCACTGGCACCACTGAGAATGCATTTCAGTGAGTCCAGAGAGTGCCGTTCCAGCCTCGGTATCCGCTCCAGCCGAGTCAACCCCGCGGTAGGCCCTCCAGCCGCGGCAGACGCTCCAGCCGCGGCAGCCGCTCCAGCCGCTCCAGCCGCGGCAGCCGCTCCAGCCCCTCCAGCCTCGCCAGCCTCTCCATCCGCGGCAGCCGCTCCAGCCGCGGCAGCCGCTCCAGCCGCTCCAACCGCGGCAGCCGCTCCAGCCGCTACCGAGTGGAGCGGCTGCCACGGCTGGAGGGCTACCGCGGCTGGAGCGGCTGCCGCGGCTGGAGCAGTGCAGTGAGTCCAGGGAGTGCAAAGGCACCAGTGGGGATGGAGTGCAGTGAGTCCAAAGACTTCACTGTCACCACTGGGAATGCAGTGCAGTGAGTCCAGGGAGTGCACTTGCACCACTGGGGATGCAGTGCAGTGACTCCAGTGAGTGCACTGACACCACTGGGGATGCACTTCAGTCAGTCCAGTGAGTGTACTGGCACCACTGGGGATGCACTGCAGTGAGTCAAGAGAGTGCACTGGCAGGACTGGGGATGCAGTGCAGTGAGTCCAGAGAGTGCACTGGCACCACTGGGGATGCCCTGCAGTGAGTCCTGAGAGCGCACTGGCACCACTGGGGATGCAGTGCAGTGAGTCCAGAGAGCGCACTGGCACCAGTGGGAATGCGGTGCAGTGAGTCCAGAGAGTGCAATGGCACCACTGGGGATGCACTGCAGTGAGTCCAGAGAGTGCACTAGCACCACTGGGGATGCAGAGCAGTGAGTCCAGAGAGTGCACTGGCACCACTGAGAATGCATTTCAGTGAGTCCAGAGAGTGCCGTTCCAGCCTCGGCATCCGCTCCAGCCGAGTCAACCCCGCGGTAGCCCCTCCAGCCGCGGCAGACGCTCCAGCCGCGGCAGCCGCTCCAGCCGCTCCAGCCGCGGCAGCCGCTCCAGCCCCTCCAGCCGCGCCAGCCTCTCCAGCCGCGGCAGCCGCTCCAGCCGCGGTAGCCCTCCAGCCGTGGCAGCCGCTCCACTCGGTAGCGGCTGGAGCGGCTGCCGCGGCTGGAGCGGCTGGAGCGGCTGCCGCGACTGGAGCGGCTGCCGCGGTTGGAGCGGCTGCCGCGGCTGGAGCGGCTGGAGCGGATGCCGCGGCTGGAGCGGCTGGAGCGGCTGCCGCGGCTGGAGCGGCTGGCGCGGCTGGAGGAGCTACCGCGGCTGGAGCGGTTAACGCGGCTGGAGCGGATGCCGAGGCTGGAGCGGATGCCGCGGCTGGTGCGCCTGGAGAGGCTGCCGCGGCTGGAGCAGTGCAGTGAGTCCAGAGAGTGCACTGGCACCATTGGGGATGCAGTGCAGTGAGTCCAGAGAGTGCACTGGCAGGACTGGGGATGCAGTGCAGTGAGTCCAGAGAGTGCACTGGCACCACTGAGGATGCAATGCAGTGAGTCCAGAGAGTGCACTGGCACCACTGGGCATGCAGTGCTGTGAGTCCAGAGAGTGCACTGGCACCACTGGGGATGCACTTCAGTCAGTCCAGTGAGTGTACTGGCACCACTGGGGATGCACTGCAGTGAGTCAAGAGAGTGCACTGGCAGGACTGGGGATGCAGTGCAGTGAGTCCAGAGAGTGCACTGGCACCACTGGGGATGCCCTGCAGTGAGTCCTGAGAGCGCACTGGCACCACTGGGGATGCAGTGCAGTGAGTCCAGAGAGAGCACTGGCACCAGTGGGAATGCGGTGCAGTGAGTCCAGAGAGTGCAATGGCACCACTGGGGATGCACTGCAGTGAGTCCAGAGAGTGCACTAGCACCACTGGGGATGCAGAGCAGTGAGTCCAGAGAGTGCACTGGCACCACTGAGAATGCATTTCAGTGAGTCCAGAGAGTGCCGTTCCAGCCTCGGCATCCGCTCCAGCCGAGTCAACCCCGCGGTAGCCCCTCCAGCCGCGGCAGACGCTCCAGCCGCGGCAGCCGCTCCAGCCGCTCCAGCCGCGGCAGCCGCTCCAGCCCCTCCAGCCGCGCCAGCCTCTCCATCCGCGGCAGCCGCTCCAGCCGCTCCAGCCGCTCCAGCCGCGGCAGCCGCTCCAGCCGCTACCGAGTGGAGCGGCTGCCACGGCTGGAGGGCTACCGCGGCTGGAGCGGCTGCCGCGGCTGGAGCAGTGCAGTGAGTCCAGGGAGTGCAAAGGCACCAGTGGGGATGGAGTGCAGTGAGTCCAAAGACTTCAATGTCACCACTGGGAATGCACTTCAGTCAGTCCAGTGAGTGTACTGGCACCACTGGGGATGCACAGCAGTGAGTCCAGAGAGTGCATTGGCACCACTGGGGATGCAGTGCAGTGAGTCCAGAGAGTGCACTGGCACCATTGGAGATGCAGTGCAGTGAGTCCAGAGAGTGCACTGGCACCACTGGGGATGCAGTGCAGTGAGTCCAGAGAGTGCACTGGCACCAGTGGGGATGCAGTGCAGAGTGTCCAGAGAGTGCACTGGCACCACAGGTGATGCACTGCAGTGAGTCCAGAGAGTGCTCTGGCACCACTGGAGATGCACTTCAGTGAGTGCAGAGACTGCACTGGCACCACT
The DNA here is from genome assembly GCF_964034855.1 of Anser brachyrhynchus. NCBI lineage: Eukaryota > Metazoa > Chordata > Aves > Anseriformes > Anatidae > Anser > Anser brachyrhynchus. Next base: position 1,414,508 of record NC_137716.1, read on the forward strand.
GGGGATGCAGTGCAGTGAGTCCAGTGAGTGTACTGGCACCACTGGGGATGCACTGCAGTGAGTCCAGAGAGTGCATTGGCACCACTTGGGATGCACTGCAGTGAGTCCAGAGAGTGCACTGGCACCACTGGGGATGCAGTGCAGTGAGTCCAGAGAGTGCACTGGCTCCACTGAGAATGCACTTCAGTGAGTCCAGAGAGTGCACTGGCACCACTGTGGATGCAGTGCCGTGAGTCCAGCGAATGCACTGGCACCACTGGGGATACGGTGCCGGGAGTCCAGAGAGTGCACTGACACCACTGGGGATGCAGTGCAGTGAGTCCACAGAGTGCACTGACACCAGTGGGAATGCGGTGCAGTGAGTCCAGAGAGTGCACTGGCACCACTGGGGATGCACTGCAGTGAGTCCAGAGTGCACTAGCACCACTGGGGATGCAGAGCAGTGAGTCCAGAGAGTGCACTGGCACCACTGAGAATGCATTTCAGTGAGTCCAGAGAGTGCCGTTCCAGCCTCGGTATCCGCTCCAGCCGGGTCAACCCCGCGGTAGGCCCTCCAGCCGCGGCAGACGCTCCAGCCGCGGCAGCCGCTCCAGCCGCTCCAGCCGCGGCAGCCGCTCCAGCCCCTCCAGCCTCGCCAGCCTCTCCATCCGCGGCAGCCGCTCCAGCCGCGGCAGCCGCTCCAGCCGCTCCAACCGCGGCAGCCGCTCCAGCCGCTACCGAGTGGAGCGGCTGCCACGGCTGGAGGGCTACCGCGGCTGGAGCGGCTGCCGCGGCTGGAGCAGTGCAGTGAGTCCAGGGAGTGCAAAGGCACCAGTGGGGATGGAGTGCAGTGAGTCCAAAGACTTCACTGTCACCACTGGGAATGCAGTGCAGTGAGTCCAGGGAGTGCACTTGCACCACTGGGGATGCAGTGCAGTGACTCCAGTGAGTGCACTGACACCACTGGGGATGCACTTCAGTCAGTCCAGTGAGTGTACTGGCACCACTGGGGATGCACTGCAGTGAGTCAAGAGAGTGCACTGGCAGGACTGGGGATGCAGTGCAGTGAGTCCAGAGAGTGCACTGGCACCACTGGGGATGCCCTGCAGTGAGTCCTGAGAGCGCACTGGCACCACTGGGGATGCAGTGCAGTGAGTCCAGAGAGCGCACTGGCACCAGTGGGAATGCGGTGCAGTGAGTCCAGAGAGTGCAATGGCACCACTGGGGATGCACTGCAGTGAGTCCAGAGAGTGCACTAGCACCACTGGGGATGCAGAGCAGTGAGTCCAGAGAGTGCACTGGCACCACTGAGAATGCATTTCAGTGAGTCCAGAGAGTGCCGTTCCAGCCTCGGCATCCGCTCCAGCCGAGTCAACCCCGCGGTAGCCCCTCCAGCCGCGGCAGACGCTCCAGCCGCGGCAGCCGCTCCAGCCGCTCCAGCCGCGGCAGCCGCTCCAGCCCCTCCAGCCGCGCCAGCCTCTCCATCCGCGGCAGCCGCTCCAGCCGCGGCAGCCGCTCCAGCCGCTCCAGCCGCGGCAGCCGCTCCAGCCGCTACCGAGTGGAGCGGCTGCCACGGCTGGAGGGCTACCGCGGCTGGAGCGGCTGCCGCGGCTGGAGCAGTGCAGTGAGTCCAGGGAGTGCAAAGGCACCAGTGGGGATGGAGTGCAGTGAGTCCAAAGACTTCAATGTCACCACTGGGAATGCACTTCAGTCAGTCCAGTGAGTGTACTGGCACCACTGGGGATGCACAGCAGTGAGTCCAGAGAGTGCATTGGCACCACTGGGGATGCAGTGCAGTGAGTCCAGAGAGTGCACTGGCACCATTGGAGATGCAGTGCAGTGAGTCCAGAGAGTGCACTGGCACCACTGGGGATGCAGTGCAGTGAGTCCAGAGAGTGCACTGGCACCACTGGGATGCACTGCAGTGAGTCCAGAGAGTGCTCTGGCACCACTGGAGATGCACTTCAGTGAGTGCAGAGACTGCACTGGCACCACTGGGGATGCAGTGCAGTGAGTCCAGTGAGTGTACTGGCACCACTGGGGATGCACTGCAGTGAGTCCAGAGAGTGCATTGGCACCACTTGGGATGCACTGCAGTGAGTCCAGAGAGTGCACTGGCACCACTGGGGATGCAGTGCAGTGAGTCCAGAGAGTGCACTGGCTCCACTGATAATGCACTTCAGTGAGTCCAGAGAGTGCACTGGCACCACTGTGGATGCAGTGCCGTGAGTCCAGCGAATGCACTGGCACCACTGGGGATACGGTGCCGGGAGTCCAGAGAGTGCACTGACACCACTGGGGATGCAGTGCAGTGAGTCCACAGAGTGCACTGACACCAGTGGGAATGCGGTGCAGTGAGTCCAGAGAGTGCACTGGCACCACTGGGGATGCACTGCAGTGAGTCCAGAGTGCACTAGCACCACTGGGGATGCAGAGCAGTGAGTCCAGAGAGTGCACTGGCACCACTGAGAATGCATTTCAGTGAGTCCAGAGAGTGCCGTTCCAGCCTCGGTATCCGCTCCAGCCGAGTCAACCCCGCGGTAGGCCCTCCAGCCGCGGCAGACGCTCCAGCCGCGGCAGCCGCTCCAGCCGCTCCAGCCGCGGCAGCCGCTCCAGCCCCTCCAGCCTCGCCAGCCTCTCCATCCGCGGCAGCCGCTCCAGCCGCGGCAGCCGCTCCAGCCGCTCCAACCGCGGCAGCCGCTCCAGCCGCTACCGAGTGGAGCGGCTGCCACGGCTGGAGGGCTACCGCGGCTGGAGCGGCTGCCGCGGCTGGAGCAGTGCAGTGAGTCCAGGGAGTGCAAAGGCACCAGTGGGGATGGAGTGCAGTGAGTCCAAAGACTTCACTGTCACCACTGGGAATGCAGTGCAGTGAGTCCAGGGAGTGCACTTGCACCACTGGGGATGCAGTGCAGTGACTCCAGTGAGTGCACTGACACCACTGGGGATGCACTTCAGTCAGTCCAGTGAGTGTACTGGCACCACTGGGGATGCACTGCAGTGAGTCAAGAGAGTGCACTGGCAGGACTGGGGATGCAGTGCAGTGAGTCCAGAGAGTGCACTGGCACCACTGGGGATGCCCTGCAGTGAGTCCTGAGAGCGCACTGGCACCACTGGGGATGCAGTGCAGTGAGTCCAGAGAGCGCACTGGCACCAGTGGGAATGCGGTGCAGTGAGTCCAGAGAGTGCAATGGCACCACTGGGGATGCACTGCAGTGAGTCCAGAGAGTGCACTAGCACCACTGGGGATGCAGAGCAGTGAGTCCAGAGAGTGCACTGGCACCACTGAGAATGCATTTCAGTGAGTCCAGAGAGTGCCGTTCCAGCCTCGGCATCCGCTCCAGCCGAGTCAACCCCGCGGTAGCCCCTCCAGCCGCGGCAGACGCTCCAGCCGCGGCAGCCGCTCCAGCCGCTCCAGCCGCGGCAGCCGCTCCAGCCCCTCCAGCCGCGCCAGCCTCTCCATCCGCGGCAGCCGCTCCAGCCGCGGCAGCCGCTCCAGCCGCTCCAGCCGCGGCAGCCGCTCCAGCCGCTACCGAGTGGAGCGGCTGCCACGGCTGGAGGGCTACCGCGGCTGGAGCGGCTGCCGCGGCTGGAGCAGTGCAGTGAGTCCAGGGAGTGCAAAGGCACCAGTGGGGATGGAGTGCAGTGAGTCCAAAGACTTCAATGTCACCACTGGGAATGCACTTCAGTCAGTCCAGTGAGTGTACTGGCACCACTGGGGATGCACAGCAGTGAGTCCAGAGAGTGCATTGGCACCACTGGGGATGCAGTGCAGTGAGTCCAGAGAGTGCACTGGCACCATTGGAGATGCAGTGCAGTGAGTCCAGAGAGTGCACTGGCACCACTGGGGATGCAGTGCAGTGAGTCCAGAGAGTGCACTGGCACCACTGGGATGCACTGCAGTGAGTCCAGAGAGTGCTCTGGCACCACTGGAGATGCACTTCAGTGAGTGCAGAGACTGCACTGGCACCACTGGGGATGCAGTGCAGTGAGTCCAGTGAGTGTACTGGCACCACTGGGGATGCACTGCAGTGAGTCCAGAGAGTGCATTGGCACCACTTGGGATGCACTGCAGTGAGTCCAGAGAGTGCACTGGCACCACTGGGGATGCAGTGCAGTGAGTCCAGAGAGTGCACTGGCTCCACTGAGAATGCACTTCAGTGAGTCCAGAGAGTGCACTGGCACCACTGTGGATGCAGTGCCGTGAGTCCAGCGAATGCACTGGCACCACTGGGGATACGGTGCCGGGAGTCCAGAGAGTGCACTGACACCACTGGGGATGCAGTGCAGTGAGTCCACAGAGTGCACTGACACCAGTGGGAATGCGGTGCAGTGAGTCCAGAGAGTGCACTGGCACCACTGGGGATGCACTGCAGTGAGTCCAGAGTGCACTAGCACCACTGGGGATGCAGAGCAGTGAGTCCAGAGAGTGCACTGGCACCACTGAGAATGCATTTCAGTGAGTCCAGAGAGTGCCGTTCCAGCCTCGGTATCCGCTCCAGCCGAGTCAACCCCGCGGTAGGCCCTCCAGCCGCGGCAGACGCTCCAGCCGCGGCAGCCGCTCCAGCCGCTCCAGCCGCGGCAGCCGCTCCAGCCCCTCCAGCCTCGCCAGCCTCTCCATCCGCGGCAGCCGCTCCAGCCGCGGCAGCCGCTCCAGCCGCTCCAACCGCGGCAGCCGCTCCAGCCGCTACCGAGTGGAGCGGCTGCCACGGCTGGAGGGCTACCGCGGCTGGAGCGGCTGCCGCGGCTGGAGCAGTGCAGTGAGTCCAGGGAGTGCAAAGGCACCAGTGGGGATGGAGTGCAGTGAGTCCAAAGACTTCACTGTCACCACTGGGAATGCAGTGCAGTGAGTCCAGGGAGTGCACTTGCACCACTGGGGATGCAGTGCAGTGACTCCAGTGAGTGCACTGACACCACTGGGGATGCACTTCAGTCAGTCCAGTGAGTGTACTGGCACCACTGGGGATGCACTGCAGTGAGTCAAGAGAGTGCACTGGCAGGACTGGGGATGCAGTGCAGTGAGTCCAGAGAGTGCACTGGCACCACTGGGGATGCCCTGCAGTGAGTCCTGAGAGTGCACTGGCACCACTGAGAATGCATTTCAGTGAGTCCAGAGAGTGCCGTTCCAGCCTCGGCATCCGCTCCAGCCGAGTCAACCCCGCGGTAGCCCCTCCAGCCGCGGCAGACGCTCCAGCCGCGGCAGCCGCTCCAGCCGCTCCAGCCGCGGCAGCCGCTCCAGCCCCTCCAGCCGCGCCAGCCTCTCCAGCCGCGGCAGCCGCTCCAGCCGCGGTAGCCCTCCAGCCGTGGCAGCCGCTCCACTCGGTAGCGGCTGGAGCGGCTGCCGCGGCTGGAGCGGCTGGAGCGGCTGCCGCGACTGGAGCGGCTGCCGCGGTTGGAGCGGCTGCCGCGGCTGGAGCGGCTGGAGCGGATGCCGCGGCTGGAGCGGCTGGAGCGGCTGCCGCGGCTGGAGCGGCTGGCGCGGCTGGAGGAGCTACCGCGGCTGGAGCGGTTAACGCGGCTGGAGCGGATGCCGAGGCTGGAGCGGATGCCGCGGCTGGTGCGCCTGGAGAGGCTGCCGCGGCTGGAGCAGTGCAGTGAGTCCAGAGAGTGCACTGGCACCATTGGGGATGCAGTGCAGTGAGTCCAGAGAGTGCACTGGCAGGACTGGGGATGCAGTGCAGTGAGTCCAGAGAGTGCACTGGCACCACTGAGGATGCAATGCAGTGAGTCCAGAGAGTGCACTGGCACCACTGGGCATGCAGTGCTGTGAGTCCAGAGAGTGCACTGGCACCACTGGGGATGCACTTCAGTCAGTCCAGTGAGTGTACTGGCACCACTGGGGATGCACTGCAGTGAGTCAAGAGAGTGCACTGGCAGGACTGGGGATGCAGTGCAGTGAGTCCAGAGAGTGCACTGGCACCACTGGGGATGCACTGCAGTGAGTCCTGAGAGCGCACTGGCACCACTGGGGATGCAGTGCAGTGAGTCCAGAGAGAGCACTGGCACCAGTGGGAATGCGGTGCAGTGAGTCCAGAGAGTGCAATGGCACCACTGGGGATGCACTGCAGTGAGTCCAGAGAGTGCACTAGCACCACTGGGGATGCAGAGCAGTGAGTCCAGAGAGTGCACTGGCACCACTGAGAATGCATTTCAGTGAGTCCAGAGAGTGCCGTTCCAGCCTCGGCATCCGCTCCAGCCGAGTCAACCCCGCGGTAGCCCCTCCAGCCGCGGCAGACGCTCCAGCCGCGGCAGCCGCTCCAGCCGCTCCAGCCGCGGCAGCCGCTCCAGCCCCTCCAGCCGCGCCAGCCTCTCCATCCGCGGCAGCCGCTCCAGCCGCTCCAGCCGCTCCAGCCGCGGCAGCCGCTCCAGCCGCTACCGAGTGGAGCGGCTGCCACGGCTGGAGGGCTACCGCGGCTGGAGCGGCTGCCGCGGCTGGAGCAGTGCAGTGAGTCCAGGGAGTGCAAAGGCACCAGTGGGGATGGAGTGCAGTGAGTCCAAAGACTTCAATGTCACCACTGGGAATGCACTTCAGTCAGTCCAGTGAGTGTACTGGCACCACTGGGGATGCACAGCAGTGAGTCCAGAGAGTGCATTGGCACCACTGGGGATGCAGTGCAGTGAGTCCAGAGAGTGCACTGGCACCATTGGAGATGCAGTGCAGTGAGTCCAGAGAGTGCACTGGCACCACTGGGGATGCAGTGCAGTGAGTCCAGAGAGTGCACTGGCACCAGTGGGGATGCAGTGCAGAGTGTCCAGAGAGTGCACTGGCACCACAGGTGATGCACTGCAGTGAGTCCAGAGAGTGCTCTGGCACCACTGGAGATGCACTTCAGTGAGTGCAGAGACTGCACTGGCACCACTGGGGATGCAGTGCAGTGAGTCCAGTGAGTGTACTGGCACCACTGGGGATGCACTGCAGTGAGTCCAGAGAGTGCATTGGCACCACTTGGGATGCACTGCAGTGAGTCCAGAGAGTGCACTGGCACCACTGGGGATGCAGTGCAGTGAGTCCAGAGAGTGCACTGGCTCCACTGAGAATGCACTTCAGTGAGTCCAGAGAGTGCACTGGCACCACTGTGGATGCAGTGCCGTGAGTCCAGCGAATGCACTGGCACCACTGGGGATACGGTGCCGGGAGTCCAGAGAGTGCACTGACACCACTGGGGATGCAGTGCAGTGAGTCCACAGAGTGCACTGACACCAGTGGGAATGCGGTGCAGTGAGTCCAGAGAGTGCACTGGCACCACTGGGGATGCACTGCAGTGAGTCCAGAGTGCACTAGCACCACTGGGGATGCAGAGCAGTGAGTCCAGAGAGTGCACTGGCACCACTGAGAATGCATTTCAGTGAGTCCAGAGAGTGCCGTTCCAGCCTCGGTATCCGCTCCAGCCGGGTCAACCCCGCGGTAGGCCCTCCAGCCGCGGCAGACGCTCCAGCCGCGGCAGCCGCTCCAGCCGCTCCAGCCGCGGCAGCCGCTCCAGCCCCTCCAGCCTCGCCAGCCTCTCCATCCGCGGCAGCCGCTCCAGCCGCGGCAGCCGCTCCAGCCGCTCCAACCGCGGCAGCCGCTCCAGCCGCTACCGAGTGGAGCGGCTGCCACGGCTGGAGGGCTACCGCGGCTGGAGCGGCTGCCGCGGCTGGAGCAGTGCAGTGAGTCCAGGGAGTGCAAAGGCACCAGTGGGGATGGAGTGCAGTGAGTCCAAAGACTTCACTGTCACCACTGGGAATGCAGTGCAGTGAGTCCAGGGAGTGCACTTGCACCACTGGGGATGCAGTGCAGTGACTCCAGTGAGTGCACTGACACCACTGGGGATGCACTTCAGTCAGTCCAGTGAGTGTACTGGCACCACTGGGGATGCACTGCAGTGAGTCAAGAGAGTGCACTGGCAGGACTGGGGATGCAGTGCAGTGAGTCCAGAGAGTGCACTGGCACCACTGGGGATGCCCTGCAGTGAGTCCTGAGAGCGCACTGGCACCACTGGGGATGCAGTGCAGTGAGTCCAGAGAGCGCACTGGCACCAGTGGGAATGCGGTGCAGTGAGTCCAGAGAGTGCAATGGCACCACTGGGGATGCACTGCAGTGAGTCCAGAGAGTGCACTAGCACCACTGGGGATGCAGAGCAGTGAGTCCAGAGAGTGCACTGGCACCACTGAGAATGCATTTCAGTGAGTCCAGAGAGTGCCGTTCCAGCCTCGGCATCCGCTCCAGCCGAGTCAACCCCGCGGTAGCCCCTCCAGCCGCGGCAGACGCTCCAGCCGCGGCAGCCGCTCCAGCCGCTCCAGCCGCGGCAGCCGCTCCAGCCCCTCCAGCCGCGCCAGCCTCTCCATCCGCGGCAGCCGCTCCAGCCGCGGCAGCCGCTCCAGCCGCTCCAGCCGCGGCAGCCGCTCCAGCCGCTACCGAGTGGAGCGGCTGCCACGGCTGGAGGGCTACCGCGGCTGGAGCGGCTGCCGCGGCTGGAGCAGTGCAGTGAGTCCAGGGAGTGCAAAGGCACCAGTGGGGATGGAGTGCAGTGAGTCCAAAGACTTCAATGTCACCACTGGGAATGCACTTCAGTCAGTCCAGTGAGTGTACTGGCACCACTGGGGATGCACAGCAGTGAGTCCAGAGAGTGCATTGGCACCACTGGGGATGCAGTGCAGTGAGTCCAGAGAGTGCACTGGCACCATTGGAGATGCAGTGCAGTGAGTCCAGAGAGTGCACTGGCACCACTGGGGATGCAGTGCAGTGAGTCCAGAGAGTGCACTGGCACCACTGGGATGCACTGCAGTGAGTCCAGAGAGTGCTCTGGCACCACTGGAGATGCACTTCAGTGAGTGCAGAGACTGCACTGGCACCACTGGGGATGCAGTGCAGTGAGTCCAGTGAGTGTACTGGCACCACTGGGGATGCACTGCAGTGAGTCCAGAGAGTGCATTGGCACCACTTGGGATGCACTGCAGTGAGTCCAGAGAGTGCACTGGCACCACTGGGGATGCAGTGCAGTGAGTCCAGAGAGTGCACTGGCTCCACTGAGAATGCACTTCAGTGAGTCCAGAGAGTGCACTGGCACCACTGTGGATGCAGTGCCGTGAGTCCAGCGAATGCACTGGCACCACTGGGGATACGGTGCCGGGAGTCCAGAGAGTGCACTGACACCACTGGGGATGCAGTGCAGTGAGTCCACAGAGTGCACTGACACCAGTGGGAATGCGGTGCAGTGAGTCCAGAGAGTGCACTGGCACCACTGGGGATGCACTGCAGTGAGTCCAGAGTGCACTAGCACCACTGGGGATGCAGAGCAGTGAGTCCAGAGAGTGCACTGGCACCACTGAGAATGCATTTCAGTGAGTCCAGAGAGTGCCGTTCCAGCCTCGGTATCCGCTCCAGCCGAGTCAACCCCGCGGTAGGCCCTCCAGCCGCGGCAGACGCTCCAGCCGCGGCAGCCGCTCCAGCCGCTCCAGCCGCGGCAGCCGCTCCAGCCCCTCCAGCCTCGCCAGCCTCTCCATCCGCGGCAGCCGCTCCAGCCGCGGCAGCCGCTCCAGCCGCTCCAACCGCGGCAGCCGCTCCAGCCGCTACCGAGTGGAGCGGCTGCCACGGCTGGAGGGCTACCGCGGCTGGAGCGGCTGCCGCGGCTGGAGCAGTGCAGTGAGTCCAGGGAGTGCAAAGGCACCAGTGGGGATGGAGTGCAGTGAGTCCAAAGACTTCACTGTCACCACTGGGAATGCAGTGCAGTGAGTCCAGGGAGTGCACTTGCACCACTGGGGATGCAGTGCAGTGACTCCAGTGAGTGCACTGACACCACTGGGGATGCACTTCAGTCAGTCCAGTGAGTGTACTGGCACCACTGGGGATGCACTGCAGTGAGTCAAGAGAGTGCACTGGCAGGACTGGGGATGCAGTGCAGTGAGTCCAGAGAGTGCACTGGCACCACTGGGGATGCCCTGCAGTGAGTCCTGAGAGCGCACTGGCACCACTGGGGATGCAGTGCAGTGAGTCCAGAGAGCGCACTGGCACCAGTGGGAATGCGGTGCAGTGAGTCCAGAGAGTGCAATGGCACCACTGGGGATGCACTGCAGTGAGTCCAGAGAGTGCACTGGCACCACTGTGGATGCAGTGCCGTGAGTCCAGCGAATGCACTGGCACCACTGGGGATACGGTGCCGGGAGTCCAGAGAGTGCACTGACACCACTGGGGATGCAGTGCAGTGAGTCCACAGAGTGCACTGACACCAGTGGGAATGCGGTGCAGTGAGTCCAGAGAGTGCACTGGCACCACTGGGGATGCACTGCAGTGAGTCCAGAGTGCACTAGCACCACTGGGGATGCAGAGCAGTGAGTCCAGAGAGTGCACTGGCACCACTGAGAATGCATTTCAGTGAGTCCAGAGAGTGCCGTTCCAGCCTCGGCATCCGCTCCAGCCGAGTCAACCCCGCGGTAGCCCCTCCAGCCGCGGCAGACGCTCCAGCCGCGGCAGCCGCTCCAGCCGCTCCAGCCGCGGCAGCCGCTCCAGCCCCTCCAGCCGCGCCAGCCTCTCCATCCGCGGCAGCCGCTCCAGCCGCGGCAGCCGCTCCAGCCGCTCCAGCCGCGGCAGCCGCTCCAGCCGCTACCGAGTGGAGCGGCTGCCACGGCTGGAGGGCTACCGCGGCTGGAGCGGCTGCCGCGGCTGGAGCAGTGCAGTGAGTCCAGGGAGTGCAAAGGCACCAGTGGGGATGGAGTGCAGTGAGTCCAAAGACTTCAATGTCACCACTGGGAATGCACTTCAGTCAGTCCAGTGAGTGTACTGGCACCACTGGGGATGCACAGCAGTGAGTCCAGAGAGTGCATTGGCACCACTGGGGATGCAGTGCAGTGAGTCCAGAGAGTGCACTGGCACCATTGGAGATGCAGTGCAGTGAGTCCAGAGAGTGCACTGGCACCACTGGGGATGCAGTGCAGTGAGTCCAGAGAGTGCACTGGCACCACTGGGATGCACTGCAGTGAGTCCAGAGAGTGCTCTGGCACCACTGGAGATGCACTTCAGTGAGTGCAGAGACTGCACTGGCACCACTGGGGATGCACTGCAGTGAGTCCAGAGAGTGCATTGGCACCACTTGGGATGCACTGCAGTGAGTCCAGAGAGTGCACTGGCACCACTGGGGATGCAGTGCAGTGAGTCCAGAGAGTGCACTGGCTCCACTGAGAATGCACTTCAGTGAGTCCAGAGAGTGCACTGGCACCACTGTGGATGCAGTGCCGTGAGTCCAGCGAATGCACTGGCACCACTGGGGATACGGTGCCGGGAGTCCAGAGAGTGCACTGACACCACTGGGGATGCAGTGCAGTGAGTCCACAGAGTGCACTGACACCAGTGGGAATGCGGTGCAGTGAGTCCAGAGAGTGCACTGGCACCACTGGGGATGCACTGCAGTGAGTCCAGAGTGCACTAGCACCACTGGGGATGCAGAGCAGTGAGTCCAGAGAGTGCACTGGCACCACTGAGAATGCATTTCAGTGAGTCCAGAGAGTGCCGTTCCAGCCTCGGTATCCGCTCCAGCCGAGTCAACCCCGCGGTAGGCCCTCCAGCCGCGGCAGACGCTCCAGCCGCGGCAGCCGCTCCAGCCGCTCCAGCCGCGGCAGCCGCTCCAGCCCCTCCAGCCTCGCCAGCCTCTCCATCCGCGGCAGCCGCTCCAGCCGCGGCAGCCGCTCCAGCCGCTCCAACCGCGGCAGCCGCTCCAGCCCCTCCAGCCGCGCCAGCCTCTCCATCCGCGGCAGCCGCTCCAGCCGCGGCAGCCGCTCCAGCCGCGGCAGCCGCTCCAGCCGCTACCGAGTGGAGCGGCTGCCACGGCTGGAGGGCTACCGCGGCTGGAGCGGCTGCCGCGGCTGGAGCAGTGCAGTGAGTCCAGGGAGTGCAAAGGCACCAGTGGGGATGGAGTGCAGTGAGTCCAAAGACTTCAATGTCACCACTGGGAATGCAATTCAGTCAGTCCAGTGAGTGTACTGGCACCACTGGGGATGCACTGCAGTGAGTCCAGAGAGTGCATTGGCACCACTGGGGATGCAGTGCAGTGAGTCCAGAGAGTGCACTGGCACCATTGGAGATGCAGTGCAGTGAGTCCAGAGAGTGCACTGGCACCACTGGGGATGCAGTGCAGTGAGTCCAGAGAGTGCACTGGCACCAGTGGGGATGCAGTGCAGAGTGTCCAGAGAGTGCACTGGCACCACAGGTGATGCACTGCAGTGAGTCCAGAGAGTGCTCTGGCACCACTGGAGATGCACTTCAGTGAGTGCAGAGACTGCACTGGCACCACTGGGGATGCAGTGCAGTGAGTCCAGTGAGTGTACTGGCACCACTGGGGATGCACTGCAGTGAGTCCAGAGAGTGCATTGGCACCACTTGGGATGCACTGCAGTGAGTCCAGAGAGTGCACTGGCACCACTGGGGATGCAGTGCAGTGAGTCCAGAGAGTGCACTGGCTCCACTGAGAATGCACTTCAGTGAGTCCAGAGAGTGCACTGGCACCACTGTGGATGCAGTGCCGTGAGTCCAGCGAATGCACTGGCACCACTGGGGATACGGTGCCGGGAGTCCAGAGAGTGCACTGACACCACTGGGGATGCAGTGCAGTGAGTCCACAGAGTGCACTGACACCAGTGGGAATGCGGTGCAGTGAGTCCAGAGAGTGCACTGGCACCACTGGGGATGCACTGCAGTGAGTCCAGAGTGCACTAGCACCACTGGGGATGCAGAGCAGTGAGTCCAGAGAGTGCACTGGCACCACTGAGAATGCATTTCAGTGAGTCCAGAGAGTGCCGTTCCAGCCTCGGCATCCGCTCCAGCCGAGTCAACCCCGCGGTAGCCCCTCCAGCCGCGGCAGACGCTCCAGCCGCGGCAGCCGCTCCAGCCGCTCCAGCCGCGGCAGCCGCTCCAGCCCCTCCAGCCTCGCCAGCCTCTCCATCCGCGGCAGCCGCTCCAGCCGCGGCAGCCGCTCCAGCCGCTCCAACCGCGGCAGCCGCTCCAGCCGCTACCGAGTGGAGCGGCTGCCACGGCTGGAGGGCTACCGCGGCTGGAGCGGCTGCCGCGGCTGGAGCAGTGCAGTGAGTCCAGGGAGTGCAAAGGCACCAGTGGGGATGGAGTGCAGTGAGTCCAAAGACTTCACTGTCACCACTGGGAATGCAGTGCAGTGAGTCCAGGGAGTGCACTTGCACCACTGGGGATGCAGTGCAGTGACTCCAGTGAGTGCACTGACACCACTGGGGATGCACTTCAGTCAGTCCAGTGAGTGTACTGGCACCACTGGGGATGCACTGCAGTGAGTCAAGAGAGTGCACTGGCAGGACTGGGGATGCAGTGCAGTGAGTCCAGAGAGTGCACTGGCACCACTGGGGATGCCCTGCAGTGAGTCCTGAGAGTGCACTGGCACCACTGAGAATGCATTTCAGTGAGTCCAGAGAGTGCCGTTCCAGCCTCGGCATCCGCTCCAGCCGAGTCAACCCCGCGGTAGCCCCTCCAGCCGCGGCAGACGCTCCAGCCGCGGCAGCCGCTCCAGCCGCTCCAGCCGCGGCAGCCGCTCCAGCCCCTCCAGCCGCGCCAGCCTCTCCAGCCGCGGCAGCCGCTCCAGCCGCGGTAGCCCTCCAGCCGTGGCAGCCGCTCCACTCGGTAGCGGCTGGAGCGGCTGCCGCGGCTGGAGCGGCTGGAGCGGCTGCCGCGACTGGAGCGGCTGCCGCGGTTGGAGCGGCTGCCGCGGCTGGAGCGGCTGGAGCGGATGCCGCGGCTGGAGCGGCTGGAGCGGCTGCCGCGGCTGGAGCGGCTGGCGCGGCTGGAGGAGCTACCGCGGCTGGAGCGGTTAACGCGGCTGGAGCGGATGCCGAGGCTGGAGCGGATGCCGCGGCTGGTGCGCCTGGAGAGGCTGCCGCGGCTGGAGCAGTGCAGTGAGTCCAGAGAGTGCACTGGCACCATTGGGGATGCAGTGCAGTGAGTCCAGAGAGTGCACTGGCAGGACTGGGGATGCAGTGCAGTGAGTCCAGAGAGTGCACTGGCACCACTGAGGATGCAATGCAGTGAGTCCAGAGAGTGCACTGGCACCACTGGGCATGCAGTGCTGTGAGTCCAGAGAGTGCACTGGCACCACTGGGGATGCACTTCAGTCAGTCCAGTGAGTGTACTGGCACCACTGGGGATGCACTGCAGTGAGTCAAGAGAGTGCACTGGCAGGACTGGGGATGCACTGCAGTGAGTCCAGAGAGTGCACTGGCACCACTGGGGATGCCCTGCAGTGAGTCCTGAGAGCGCACTGGCACCACTGGGGATGCAGTGCAGTGAGTCCAGAGAGCGCACTGGCACCAGTGGGAATGCGGTGCAGTGAGTCCAGAGAGTGCAATGGCACCACTGGGGATGCACTGCAGTGAGTCCAGAGAGTGCACTAGCACCACTGGGGATGCAGAGCAGTGAGTCCAGAGAGTGCACTGGCACCACTGAGAATGCATTTCAGTGAGTCCAGAGAGTGCCGTTCCAGCCTCGGCATCCGCTCCAGCCGAGTCAACCCCGCGGTAGCCCCTCCAGCCGCGGCAGACGCTCCAGCCGCGGCAGCCGCTCCAGCCGCTCCAGCCGCGGCAGCCGCTCCAGCCCCTCCAGCCGCGCCAGCCTCTCCATCCGCGGCAGCCGCTCCAGCCGCGGCAGCCGCTCCAGCCGCTCCAGCCGCGGCAGCCGCTCCAGCCGCTACCGAGTGGAGCGGCTGCCACGGCTGGAGGGCTACCGCGGCTGGAGCGGCTGCCGCGGCTGGAGCAGTGCAGTGAGTCCAGGGAGTGCAAAGGCACCAGTGGGGATGGAGTGCAGAGTGTCCAGAGAGTGCACTGGCACCACAGGTGATGCACTGCAGTGAGTCCAGAGAGTGCTCTGGCACCACTGGAGATGCACTTCAGTGAGTGCAGAGACTGCACTGGCACCACTGGGGATGCAGTGCAGTGAGTCCAGTGAGTGTACTGGCACCACTGGGGATGCACTGCAGTGAGTCCAGAGAGTGCATTGGCACCACTTGGGATGCACTGCAGTGAGTCCAGAGAGTGCACTGGCACCACTGGGGATGCAGTGCAGTGAGTCCAGAGAGTGCACTGGCTCCACTGAGAATGCACTTCAGTGAGTCCAGAGAGTGCACTGGCACCACTGTGGATGCAGTGCCGTGAGTCCAGCGAATGCACTGGCACCACTGGGGATACGGTGCCGGGAGTCCAGAGAGTGCACTGACACCACTGGGGATGCAGTGCAGTGAGTCCACAGAGTGCACTGACACCAGTGGGAATGCGGTGCAGTGAGTCCAGAGAGTGCACTGGCACCACTGGGGATGCACTGCAGTGAGTCCAGAGTGCACTAGCACCACTGGGGATGCAGAGCAGTGAGTCCAGAGAGTGCACTGGCACCACTGAGAATGCATTTCAGTGAGTCCAGAGAGTGCCGTTCCAGCCTCGGTATCCGCTCCAGCCGAGTCAACCCCGCGGTAGGCCCTCCAGCCGCGGCAGACGCTCCAGCCGCGGCAGCCGCTCCAGCCGCTCCAGCCGCGGCAGCCGCTCCAGCCCCTCCAGCCTCGCCAGCCTCTCCATCCGCGGCAGCCGCTCCAGCCGCGGCAGCCGCTCCAGCCGCTCCAACCGCGGCAGCCGCTCCAGCCGCTACCGAGTGGAGCGGCTGCCACGGCTGGAGGGCTACCGCGGCTGGAGCGGCTGCCGCGGCTGGAGCAGTGCAGTGAGTCCAGGGAGTGCAAAGGCACCAGTGGGGATGGAGTGCAGTGAGTCCAAAGACTTCACTGTCACCACTGGGAATGCAGTGCAGTGAGTCCAGGGAGTGCACTTGCACCACTGGGGATGCAGTGCAGTGACTCCAGTGAGTGCACTGACACCACTGGGGATGCACTTCAGTCAGTCCAGTGAGTGTACTGGCACCACTGGGGATGCACTGCAGTGAGTCAAGAGAGTGCACTGGCAGGACTGGGGATGCAGTGCAGTGAGTCCAGAGAGTGCACTGGCACCACTGGGGATGCCCTGCAGTGAGTCCTGAGAGCGCACTGGCACCACTGGGGATGCAGTGCAGTGAGTCCAGAGAGCGCACTGGCACCAGTGGGAATGCGGTGCAGTGAGTCCAGAGAGTGCAATGGCACCACTGGGGATGCACTGCAGTGAGTCCAGAGAGTGCACTAGCACCACTGGGGATGCAGAGCAGTGAGTCCAGAGAGTGCACTGGCACCACTGAGAATGCATTTCAGTGAGTCCAGAGAGTGCCGTTCCAGCCTCGGCATCCGCTCCAGCCGAGTCAACCCCGCGGTAGCCCCTCCAGCCGCGGCAGACGCTCCAGCCGCGGCAGCCGCTCCAGCCGCTCCAGCCGCGGCAGCCGCTCCAGCCCCTCCAGCCGCGCCAGCCTCTCCATCCGCGGCAGCCGCTCCAGCCGCGGCAGCCGCTCCAGCCGCTCCAGCCGCGGCAGCCGCTCCAGCCGCTACCGAGTGGAGCGGCTGCCACGGCTGGAGGGCTACCGCGGCTGGAGCGGCTGCCGCGGCTGGAGCAGTGCAGTGAGTCCAGGGAGTGCAAAGGCACCAGTGGGGATGGAGTGCAGTGAGTCCAAAGACTTCAATGTCACCACTGGGAATGCACTTCAGTCAGTCCAGTGAGTGTACTGGCACCACTGGGGATGCACAGCAGTGAGTCCAGAGAGTGCATTGGCACCACTGGGGATGCAGTGCAGTGAGTCCAGAGAGTGCACTGGCACCATTGGAGATGCAGTGCAGTGAGTCCAGAGAGTGCACTGGCACCACTGGGGATGCAGTGCAGTGAGTCCAGAGAGTGCACTGGCACCACTGGGATGCACTGCAGTGAGTCCAGAGAGTGCTCTGGCACCACTGGAGATGCACTTCAGTGAGTGCAGAGACTGCACTGGCACCACTGGGGATGCAGTGCAGTGAGTCCAGTGAGTGTACTGGCACCACTGGGGATGCACTGCAGTGAGTCCAGAGAGTGCATTGGCACCACTTGGGATGCACTGCAGTGAGTCCAGAGAGTGCACTGGCACCACTGGGGATGCAGTGCAGTGAGTCCAGAGAGTGCACTGGCTCCACTGAGAATGCACTTCAGTGAGTCCAGAGAGTGCACTGGCACCACTGTGGATGCAGTGCCGTGAGTCCAGCGAATGCACTGGCACCACTGGGGATACGGTGCCGGGAGTCCAGAGAGTGCACTGACTCCACTGGGGATGCAGTGCAGTGAGTCCACAGAGTGCACTGACACCAGTGGGAATGCGGTGCAGTGAGTCCAGAGAGTGCACTGGCACCATTGGAGATGCAGTGCAGTGAGTCCAGAGAGTGCACTGGCACCACTGGGGATGCAGTCCAGTGAGTCCAGAGAGTGCACTGGCACCACTGGGATGCACTGCAGTGAGTCCAGAGAGTGCTCTGGCACCACTGGAGATGCACTTCAGTGAGTGCAGAGACTGCACTGGCACCACTGGGGATGCAGTGCAGTGAGTCCAGTGAGTGTACTGGCACCACTGGGGATGCACTGCAGTGAGTCCAGAGAGTGCATTGGCACCACTTGGGATGCACTGCAGTGAGTCCAGAGAGTGCACTGGCACCACTGGGGATGCAGTGCAGTGAGTCCAGAGAGTGCACTGGCTCCACTGAGAATGCACTTCAGTGAGTCCAGAGAGTGCACTGGCACCACTGTGGATGCAGTGCCGTGAGTCCAGCGAATGCACTGGCACCACTGGGGATACGGTGCCGGGAGTCCAGAGAGTGCACTGACACCACTGGGGATGCAGTGCAGTGAGTCCACAGAGTGCACTGACACCAGTGGGAATGCGGTGCAGTGAGTCCAGAGAGTGCACTGGCACCACTGGGGATGCACTGCAGTGAGTCCAGAGTGCACTAGCACCACTGGGGATGCAGAGCAGTGAGTCCAGAGAGTGCACTGGCACCACTGAGAATGCATTTCAGTGAGTCCAGAGAGTGCCGTTCCAGCCTCGGTATCCGCTCCAGCCGAGTCAACCCCGCGGTAGGCCCTCCAGCCGCGGCAGACGCTCCAGCCGCTCCAACCGCGGCAGCCGCTCCAGCCGCTACCGAGTGGAGCGGCTGCCACGGCTGGAGGGCTACCGCGGCTGGAGCGGCTGCCGCGGCTGGAGCAGTGCAGTGAGTCCAGGGAGTGCAAAGGCACCAGTGGGGATGGAGTGCAGTGAGTCCAAAGACTTCACTGTCACCACTGGGAATGCAGTGCAGTGAGTCCAGGGAGTGCACTTGCACCACTGGGGATGCAGTGCAGTGACTCCAGTGAGTGCACTGACACCACTGGGGATGCACTTCAGTCAGTCCAGTGAGTGTACTGGCACCACTGGGGATGCACTGCAGTGAGTCAAGAGAGTGCACTGGCAGGACTGGGGATGCAGTGCAGTGAGTCCAGAGAGTGCACTGGCACCACTGGGGATGCCCTGCAGTGAGTCCTGAGAGCGCACTGGCACCACTGGGGATGCAGTGCAGTGAGTCCAGAGAGCGCACTGGCACCAGTGGGAATGCGGTGCAGTGAGTCCAGAGAGTGCAATGGCACCACTGGGGATGCACTGCAGTGAGTCCAGAGAGTGCACTAGCACCACTGGGGATGCAGAGCAGTGAGTCCAGAGAGTGCACTGGCACCACTGAGAATGCATTTCAGTGAGTCCAGAGAGTGCCGTTCCAGCCTCGGCATCCGCTCCAGCCGAGTCAACCCCGCGGTAGCCCCTCCAGCCGCGGCAGACGCTCCAGCCGCGGCAGCCGCTCCAGCCGCTCCAGCCGCGGCAGCCGCTCCAGCCCCTCCAGCCGCGCCAGCCTCTCCATCCGCGGCAGCCGCTCCAGCCGCGGCAGCCGCTCCAGCCGCTCCAGCCGCGGCAGCCGCTCCAGCCGCTACCGAGTGGAGCGGCTGCCACGGCTGGAGGGCTACCGCGGCTGGAGCGGCTGCCGCGGCTGGAGCAGTGCAGTGAGTCCAGGGAGTGCAAAGGCACCAGTGGGGATGGAGTGCAGTGAGTCCAAAGACTTCAATGTCACCACTGGGAATGCACTTCAGTCAGTCCAGTGAGTGTACTGGCACCACTGGGGATGCACAGCAGTGAGTCCAGAGAGTGCATTGGCACCACTGGGGATGCAGTGCAGTGAGTCCAGAGAGTGCACTGGCACCATTGGAGATGCAGTGCAGTGAGTCCAGAGAGTGCACTGGCACCACTGGGGATGCAGTGCAGTGAGTCCAGAGAGTGCACTGGCACCACTGGGGATGCACTGCAGTGAGTCCAGAGAGTGCTCTGGCACCACTGGAGATGCACTTCAGTGAGTGCAGAGACTGCACTGGCACCACTGGGGATGCAGTGCAGTGAGTCCAGTGAGTGTACTGGCACCACTGGGGATGCACTGCAGTGAGTCCAGAGAGTGCATTGGCACCACTTGGGATGCACTGCAGTGAGTCCAGAGAGTGCACTGGCACCACTGGGGATGCAGTGCAGTGAGTCCAGAGAGTGCACTGGCTCCACTGAGAATGCACTTCAGTGAGTCCAGAGAGTGCACTGGCACCACTGTGGATGCAGTGCCGTGAGTCCAGCGAATGCACTGGCACCACTGGGGATACGGTGCCGGGAGTCCAGAGAGTGCACTGACACCACTGGGGATGCAGTGCAGTGAGTCCACAGAGTGCACTGACACCAGTGGGAATGCGGTGCAGTGAGTCCAGAGAGTGCACTGGCACCACTGGGGATGCACTGCAGTGAGTCCAGAGTGCACTAGCACCACTGGGGATGCAGAGCAGTGAGTCCAGAGAGTGCACTGGCACCACTGAGAATGCATTTCAGTGAGTCCAGAGAGTGCCGTTCCAGCCTCGGTATCCGCTCCAGCCGAGTCAACCCCGCGGTAGGCCCTCCAGCCGCGGCAGACGCTCCAGCCGCGGCAGCCGCTCCAGCCGCTCCAGCCGCGGCAGCCGCTCCAGCCCCTCCAGCCTCGCCAGCCTCTCCATCCGCGGCAGCCGCTCCAGCCGCGGCAGCCGCTCCAGCCGCTCCAACCGCGGCAGCCGCTCCAGCCGCTACCGAGTGGAGCGGCTGCCACGGCTGGAGGGCTACCGCGGCTGGAGCGGCTGCCGCGGCTGGAGCAGTGCAGTGAGTCCAGGGAGTGCAAAGGCACCAGTGGGGATGGAGTGCAGTGAGTCCAAAGACTTCACTGTCACCACTGGGAATGCAGTGCAGTGAGTCCAGGGAGTGCACTTGCACCACTGGGGATGCAGTGCAGTGACTCCAGTGAGTGCACTGACACCACTGGGGATGCACTTCAGTCAGTCCAGTGAGTGTACTGGCACCACTGGGGATGCACTGCAGTGAGTCAAGAGAGTGCACTGGCAGGACTGGGGATGCAGTGCAGTGAGTCCAGAGAGTGCACTGGCACCACTGGGGATGCAGTGCAGTGAGTCCAGAGAGTGCACTGGCACCACTGAGAATGCATTTCAGTGAGTCCAGAGAGTGCCGTTCCAGCCTCGGCATCCGCTCCAGCCGAGTCAACCCCGCGGTAGCCCCTCCAGCCGCGGCAGACGCTCCAGCCGCGGCAGCCGCTCCAGCCGCTCCAGCCGCGGCAGCCGCTCCAGCCCCTCCAGCCGCGCCTGCCTCTCCAGCCGCGGCAGCCGCTCCAGCCGCGGTAGCCCTCCAGCCGTGGCAGCCGCTCCACTCGGTAGCGGCTGGAGCGGCTGCCGCGGCTGGAGCGGCTGGAGCGGCTGCCGCGACTGGAGCGGCTGCCGCGGTTGGAGCGGCTGCCGCGGCTGGAGCGGCTGGAGCGAATGCCGCGGCTGGAGCGGCTGGAGCGGCTGCCGCGGCTGGAGCGGCTGGCGCGGCTGGAGGAGCTACCGCGGCTGGAGCGGTTAACGCGGCTGGAGCGGATGCCGAGGCTGGAGCGGATGCCGCGGCTGGTGCGCCTGGAGAGGCTGCCGCGGCTGGAGCAGTGCAGTGAGTCCAGAGAGTGCACTGGCACCATTGGGGATGCAGTGCAGTGAGTCCAGAGAGTGCACTGGCAGGACTGGGGATGCAGTGCAGTGAGTCCAGAGAGTGCACTGGCACCACTGAGGATGCAATGCAGTGAGTCCAGAGAGTGCACTGGCACCACTGGGCATGCAGTGCTGTGAGTCCAGAGAGTGCACTGGCACCACTGGGGATGCACTTCAGTCAGTCCAGTGAGTGTACTGGCACCACTGGGGATGCACTGCAGTGAGTCAAGAGAGTGCACTGGCAGGACTGGGGATGCAGTGCAGTGAGTCCAGAGAGTGCACTGGCACCACTGGGGATGCCCTGCAGTGAGTCCTGAGAGCGCACTGGCACCACTGGGGATGCACTGCAGTGAGTCCAGAGAGCGCACTGGCACCAGTGGGAATGCGGTGCAGTGAGTCCAGAGAGTGCAATGGCACCACTGGGGATGCACTGCAGTGAGTCCAGAGAGTGCACTAGCACCACTGGGGATGCAGAGCAGTGAGTCCAGAGAGTGCACTGGCACCACTGAGAATGCATTTCAGTGAGTCCAGAGAGTGCCGTTCCAGCCTCGGCATCCGCTCCAGCCGAGTCAACCCCGCGGTAGCCCCTCCAGCCGCGGCAGACGCTCCAGCCGCGGCAGCCGCTCCAGCCGCTCCAGCCGCGGCAGCCGCTCCAGCCCCTCCAGCCGCGCCAGCCTCTCCATCCGCGGCAGCCGCTCCAGCCGCGGCAGCCGCTCCAGCCGCGGCAGCCGCTCCAGCCGCTACCGAGTGGAGCGGCTGCCACGGCTGGAGGGCTACCGCGGCTGGAGCGGCTGCCGCGGCTGGAGCAGTGCAGTGAGTCCAGGGAGTGCAAAGGCACCAGTGGGGATGGAGTGCAGTGAGTCCAAAGACTTCAATGTCACCACTGGGAATGCAATTCAGTCAGTCCAGTGAGTGTACTGGCACCACTGGGGATGCACAGCAGTGAGTCCAGAGAGTGCATTGGCACCACTGGGGATGCAGTGCAGTGAGTCCAGAGAGTGCACTGGCACCATTGGAGATGCAGTGCAGTGAGTCCAGAGAGTGCACTGGCACCACTGGGGATGCAGTGCAGTGAGTCCAGAGAGTGCACTGGCACCAGTGGGGATGCAGTGCAGAGTGTCCAGAGAGTGCACTGGCACCACAGGTGATGCACTGCAGTGAGTCCAGAGAGTGCTCTGGCACCACTGGAGATGCACTTCAGTGAGTGCAGAGACTGCACTGGCACCACTGGGGATGCAGTGCAGTGAGTCCAGTGAGTGTACTGGCACCACTGGGGATGCATTGCAGTGAGTCCAGAGAGTGCATTGGCACCACTTGGGATGCACTGCAGTGAGTCCAGAGAGTGCACTGGCACCACTGGGGATGCAGTGCAGTGAGTCCAGAGAGTGCACTGGCTCCACTGAGAATGCACTTCAGTGAGTCCAGAGAGTGCACTGGCACCACTGTGGATGCAGTGCCGTGAGTCCAGCGAATGCACTGGCACCACTGGGGATACGGTGCCGGGAGTCCAGAGAGTGCACTGACACCACTGGGGATGCAGTGCAGTGAGTCCACAGAGTGCACTGACACCAGTGGGAATGCGGTGCAGTGAGTCCAGAGAGTGCACTGGCACCACTGGGGATGCACTGCAGTGAGTCCAGAGTGCACTAGCACCACTGGGGATGCAGAGCAGTGAGTCCAGAGAGTGCACTGGCACCACTGAGAATGCATTTCAGTGAGTCCAGAGAGTGCCGTTCCAGCCTCGGCATCCGCTCCAGCCGAGTCAACCCCGCGGTAGGCCCTCCAGCCGCGGCAGACGCTCCAGCCGCGGCAGCCGCTCCAGCCGCTCCAGCCGCGGCAGCCGCTCCAGCCCCTCCAGCCTCGCCAGCCTCTCCATCCGCGGCAGCCGCTCCAGCCGCGGCAGCCGCTCCAGCCGCTCCAACCGCGGCAGCCGCTCCAGCCGCTACCGAGTGGAGCGGCTGCCACGGCTGGAGGGCTACCGCGGCTGGAGCGGCTGCCGCGGCTGGAGCAGTGCAGTGAGTCCAGGGAGTGCAAAGGCACCAGTGGGGATGGAGTGCAGTGAGTCCAAAGACTTCACTGTCACCACTGGGAATGCAGTGCAGTGAGTCCAGGGAGTGCACTTGCACCACTGGGGATGCAGTGCAGTGACTCCAGTGAGTGCACTGACACCACTGGGGATGCACTTCAGTCATTCCAGTGAGTGTACTGGCACCACTGGGGATGCACTGCAGTGAGTCAAGAGAGTGCACTGGCAGGACTGGGGATGCAGTGCAGTGAGTCCAGAGAGTGCACTGGCACCACTGGGGATGCCCTGCAGTGAGTCCTGAGAGTGCACTGGCACCACTGAGAATGCATTTCAGTGAGTCCAGAGAGTGCCGTTCCAGCCTCGGCATCCGCTCCAGCCGAGTCAACCCCGCGGTAGCCCCTCCAGCCGCGGCAGACGCTCCAGCCGCGGCAGCCGCTCCAGCCGCTCCAGCCGCGGCAGCCGCTCCAGCCCCTCCAGCCGCGCCAGCCTCTCCAGCCGCGGCAGCCGCTCCAGCCGCGGTAGCCCTCCAGCCGTGGCAGCCGCTCCACTCGGTAGCGGCTGGAGCGGCTGCCGCGGCTGGAGCGGCTGGAGCGGCTGCCGCGACTGGAGCGGCTGCCGCGGTTGGAGCGGCTGCCGCGGCTGGAGCGGCTGGAGCGGATGCCGCGGCTGGAGCGGCTGGAGCGGCTGCCGCGGCTGGAGCGGCTGGCGCGGCTGGAGGAGCTACCGCGGCTGGAGCGGTTAACGCGGCTGGAGCGGATGCCGAGGCTGGAGCGGATGCCGCGGCTGGTGCGCCTGGAGAGGCTGCCGCGGCTGGAGCAGTGCAGTGAGTCCAGAGAGTGCACTGGCACCATTGGGGATGCAGTGCAGTGAGTCCAGAGAGTGCACTGGCAGGACTGGGGATGCAGTGCAGTGAGTCCAGAGAGTGCACTGGCACCACTGAGGATGCAATGCAGTGAGTCCAGAGAGTGCACTGGCACCACTGGGCATGCAGTGCTGTGAGTCCAGAGAGTGCACTGGCACCACTGGGGATGCACTTCAGTCAGTCCAGTGAGTGTACTGGCACCACTGGGGATGCACTGCAGTGAGTCAAGAGAGTGCACTGGCAGGACTGGGGATGCAGTGCAGTGAGTCCAGAGAGTGCACTGGCACCACTGGGGATGCCCTGCAGTGAGTCCTGAGAGCGCACTGGCACCACTGGGGATGCACTGCAGTGAGTCCAGAGAGCGCACTGGCACCAGTGGGAATGCGGTGCAGTGAGTCCAGAGAGTGCAATGGCACCACTGGGGATGCACTGCAGTGAGTCCAGAGAGTGCACTAGCACCACTGGGGATGCAGAGCAGTGAGTCCAGAGAGTGCACTGGCACCACTGAGAATGCATTTCAGTGAGTCCAGAGAGTGCCGTTCCAGCCTCGGCATCCGCTCCAGCCGAGTCAACCCCGCGGTAGCCCCTCCAGCCGCGGCAGACGCTCCAGCCGCGGCAGCCGCTCCAGCCGCTCCAGCCGCGGCAGCCGCTCCAGCCCCTCCAGCCGCGCCAGCCTCTCCATCCGCGGCAGCCGCTCCAGCCGCGGCAGCCGCTCCAGCCGCGGCAGCCGCTCCAGCCGCTACCGAGTGGAGCGGCTGCCACGGCTGGAGGGCTACCGCGGCTGGAGCGGCTGCCGCGGCTGGAGCAGTGCAGTGAGTCCAGGGAGTGCAAAGGCACCAGTGGGGATGGAGTGCAGAGTGTCCAGAGAGTGCACTGGCACCACAGGTGATGCACTGCAGTGAGTCCAGAGAGTGCTCTGGCACCACTGGAGATGCACTTCAGTGAGTGCAGAGACTGCACTGGCACCACTGGGGATGCAGTGCAGTGAGTCCAGTGAGTGTACTGGCACCACTGGGGATGCACTGCAGTGAGTCCAGAGAGTGCATTGGCACCACTTGGGATGCACTGCAGTGAGTCCAGAGAGTGCACTGGCACCACTGGGGATGCAGTGCAGTGAGTCCAGAGAGTGCACTGGCTCCACTGAGAATGCACTTCAGTGAGTCCAGAGAGTGCACTGGCACCACTGTGGATGCAGTGCCGTGAGTCCAGCGAATGCACTGGCACCACTGGGGATACGGTGCCGGGAGTCCAGAGAGTGCACTGACACCACTGGGGATGCAGTGCAGTGAGTCCACAGAGTGCACTGACACCAGTGGGAATGCGGTGCAGTGAGTCCAGAGAGTGCACTGGCACCACTGGGGATGCACTGCAGTGAGTCCAGAGTGCACTAGCACCACTGGGGATGCAGAGCAGTGAGTCCAGAGAGTGCACTGGCACCACTGAGAATGCATTTCAGTGAGTCCAGAGAGTGCCGTTCCAGCCTCGGTATCCGCTCCAGCCGAGTCAACCCCGCGGTAGGCCCTCCAGCCGCGGCAGACGCTCCAGCCGCGGCAGCCGCTCCAGCCGCTCCAGCCGCGGCAGCCGCTCCAGCCCCTCCAGCCTCGCCAGCCTCTCCATCCGCGGCAGCCGCTCCAGCCGCGGCAGCCGCTCCAGCCGCTCCAACCGCGGCAGCTGCTCCAGCCGCTACCGAGTGGAGCGGCTGCCACGGCTGGAGGGCTACCGCGGCTGGAGCGGCTGCCGCGGCTGGAGCAGTGCAGTGAGTCCAGGGAGTGCAAAGGCACCAGTGGGGATGGAGTGCAGTGAGTCCAAAGACTTCACTGTCACCACTGGGAATGCAGTGCAGTGAGTCCAGGGAGTGCACTTGCACCACTGGGGATGCAGTGCAGTGACTCCAGTGAGTGCACTGACACCACTGGGGATGCACTTCAGTCAGTCCAGTGAGTGTACTGGCACCACTGGGGATGCACTGCAGTGAGTCAAGAGAGTGCACTGGCAGGACTGGGGATGCAGTGCAGTGAGTCCAGAGAGTGCACTGGCACCACTGGGGATGCCCTGCAGTGAGTCCTGAGAGCGCACTGGCACCACTGGGGATGCAGTGCAGTGAGTCCAGAGAGCGCACTGGCACCAGTGGGAATGCGGTGCAGTGAGTCCAGAGAGTGCAATGGCACCACTGGGGATGCACTGCAGTGAGTCCAGAGAGTGCACTAGCACCACTGGGGATGCAGAGCAGTGAGTCCAGAGAGTGCACTGGCACCACTGAGAATGCATTTCAGTGAGTCCAGAGAGTGCCGTTCCAGCCTCGGCATCCGCTCCAGCCGAGTCAACCCCGCGGTAGCCCCTCCAGCCGCGGCAGACGCTCCAGCCGCGGCAGCCGCTCCAGCCGCTCCAGCCGCGGCAGCCGCTCCAGCCCCTCCAGCCGCGCCAGCCTCTCCATCCGCGGCAGCCGCTCCAGCCGCGGCAGCCGCTCCAGCCGCGGCAGCCGCTCCAGCCGCTACCGAGTGGAGCGGCTGCCACGGCTGGAGGGCTACCGCGGCTGGAGCGGCTGCCGCGGCTGGAGCAGTGCAGTGAGTCCAGGGAGTGCAAAGGCACCAGTGGGGATGGAGTGCAGAGTGTCCAGAGAGTGCACTGGCACCACAGGTGATGCACTGCAGTGAGTCCAGAGAGTGCTCTGGCACCACTGGAGATGCACTTCAGTGAGTCCAGAGAGTGCATTGGCACCACTGGGGATGCAGTGCAGTGAGTCCAGAGAGTGCACTGGCACCATTGGAGATGCAGTGCAGTGAGTCCAGAGAGTGCACTGGCACCACTGGGGATGCAGTGCAGTGAGTCCAGAGAGTGCACTGGCACCAGTGGGGATGCAGTGCAGAGTGTCCAGAGAGTGCACTGGCACCACTGGGATGCACTGCAGTGAGTCCAGAGAGTGCTCTGGCACCACTGGAGATGCACTTCAGTGAGTGCAGAGACTGCACTGGCACCACTGGGGATGCAGTGCAGTGAGTCCAGTGAGTGTACTGGCACCACTGGGGATGCACTGCAGTGAGTCCAGAGAGTGCATTGGCACCACTTGGGATGCACTGCAGTGAGTCCAGAGAGTGCACTGGCACCACTGGGGATGCAGTGCAGTGAGTCCAGAGAGTGCACTGGCTCCACTGAGAATGCACTTCAGTGAGTCCAGAGAGTGCACTGGCACCACTGTGGATGCAGTGCCGTGAGTCCAGCGAATGCACTGGCACCACTGGGGATACGGTGCCGGGAGTCCAGAGAGTGCACTGACACCACTGGGGATGCAGTGCAGTGAGTCCACAGAGTGCACTGACACCAGTGGGAATGCGGTGCAGTGAGTCCAGAGAGTGCACTGGCACCACTGGGGATGCACTGCAGTGAGTCCAGAGTGCACTAGCACCACTGGGGATGCAGAGCAGTGAGTCCAGAGAGTGCACTGGCACCACTGAGAATGCATTTCAGTGAGTCCAGAGAGTGCCGTTCCAGCCTCGGTATCCGCTCCAGCCGAGTCAACCCCGCGGTAGGCCCTCCAGCCGCGGCAGACGCTCCAGCCGCGGCAGCCGCTCCAGCCGCTCCAGCCGCGGCAGCCGCTCCAGCCCCTCCAGCCTCGCCAGCCTCTCCATCCGCGGCAGCCGCTCCAGCCGCGGCAGCCGCTCCAGCCGCTCCAACCGCGGCAGCCGCTCCAGCCGCTACCGAGTGGAGCGGCTGCCACGGCTGGAGGGCTACCGCGGCTGGAGCGGCTGCCGCGGCTGGAGCAGTGCAGTGAGTCCAGGGAGTGCAAAGGCACCAGTGGGGATGGAGTGCAGTGAGTCCAAAGACTTCACTGTCACCACTGGGAATGCAGTGCAGTGAGTCCAGGGAGTGCACTTGCACCACTGGGGATGCAGTGCAGTGACTCCAGTGAGTGCACTGACACCACTGGGGATGCACTTCAGTCAGTCCAGTGAGTGTACTGGCACCACTGGGGATGCACTGCAGTGAGTCAAGAGAGTGCACTGGCAGGACTGGGGATGCAGTGCAGTGAGTCCAGAGAGTGCACTGGCACCACTGGGGATGCCCTGCAGTGAGTCCTGAGAGCGCACTGGCACCACTGGGGATGCAGTGCAGTGAGTCCAGAGAGCGCACTGGCACCAGTGGGAATGCGGTGCAGTGAGTCCAGAGAGTGCAATGGCACCACTGGGGATGCACTGCAGTGAGTCCAGAGAGTGCACTAGCACCACTGGGGATGCAGAGCAGTGAGTCCAGAGAGTGCACTGGCACCACTGAGAATGCATTTCAGTGAGTCCAGAGAGTGCCGTTCCAGCCTCGGCATCCGCTCCAGCCGAGTCAACCCCGCGGTAGCCCCTCCAGCCGCGGCAGACGCTCCAGCCGCGGCAGCCGCTCCAGCCGCTCCAGCCGCGGCAGCCGCTCCAGCCCCTCCAGCCGCGCCAGCCTCTCCATCCGCGGCAGCCGCTCCAGCCGCGGCAGCCGCTCCAGCCGCTCCAGCCGCGGCAGCCGCTCCTGCCGCTACCGAGTGGAGCGGCTGCCACGGCTGGAGGGCTACCGCGGCTGGAGCGGCTGCCGCGGCTGGAGCAGTGCAGTGAGTCCAGGGAGTGCAAAGGCACCAGTGGGGATGGAGTGCAGTGAGTCCAAAGACTTCAATGTCACCACTGGGAATGCACTTCAGTCAGTCCAGTGAGTGTACTGGCACCACTGGGGATGCACAGCAGTGAGTCCAGAGAGTGCATTGGCACCACTGGGGATGCAGTGCAGTGAGTCCAGAGAGTGCACTGGCACCATTGGAGATGCAGTGCAGTGAGTCCAGAGAGTGCACTGGCACCACTGGGGATGCAGTGCAGTGAGTCCAGAGAGTGCACTGGCACCAGTGGGGATGCAGTGCAGAGTGTCCAGAGAGTGCACTGGCACCACTGGGATGCACTGCAGTGAGTCCAGAGAGTGCTCTGGCACCACTGGAGATGCACTTCAGTGAGTGCAGAGACTGCACTGGCACCACTGGGGATGCAGTGCAGTGAGTCCAGTGAGTGTACTGGCACCACTGGGGATGCACTGCAGTGAGTCAAGAGAGTGCACTGGCAGGACTGGGGATGCAGTGCAGTGAGTCCAGAGAGTGCACTGGCACCACTGGGGATGCAGAGCAGTGAGTCCAGAGAGTGCACTGGCACCACTGAGAATGCATTTCAGTGAGTCCAGAGAGTGCCGTTCCAGCCTCGGCATCCGCTCCAGCCGAGTCAACCCCGCGGTAGCCCCTCCAGCCGCGGCAGACGCTCCAGCCGCGGCAGCCGCTCCAGCCGCTCCAGCCGCGGCAGCCGCTCCAGCCCCTCCAGCCGCGCCAGCCTCTCCATCCGCGGCAGCCGCTCCAGCCGCGGCAGCCGCTCCAGCCGCTCCAGCCGCGGCAGCCGCTCCAGCCGCTACCGAGTGGAGCGGCTGCCACGGCTGGAGGGCTACCGCGGCTGGAGCGGCTGCCGCGGCTGGAGCAGTGCAGTGAGTCCAGGGAGTGCAAAGGCACCAGTGGGGATGGAGTGCAGTGAGTCCAAAGACTTCAATGTCACCACTGGGAATGCACTTCAGTCAGTCCAGTGAGTGTACTGGCACCACTGGGGATGCACAGCAGTGAGTCCAGAGAGTGCATTGGCACCACTGGGGATGCAGTGCAGTGAGTCCAGAGAGTGCACTGGCACCATTGGAGATGCAGTGCAGTGAGTCCAGAGAGTGCACTGGCACCATTGGGGATGCAGTGCAGTGAGTCCAGAGAGTGCACTGGCACCAGTGGGGATGCAGTGCAGAGTGTCCAGAGAGTGCACTGGCACCACAGGTGATGCACTGCAGTGAGTCCAGAGAGTGCTCTGGCACCACTGGAGATGCACTTCAGTGAGTGCAGAGACTGCACTGGCACCACTGGGGATGCAGTGCAGTGAGTCCAGTGAGTGTACTGGCACCACTGGGGATGCACTGCAGTGAGTCCAGAGAGTGCATTGGCACCACTTGGGATGCACTGCAGTGAGTCCAGAGAGTGCACTGGCACCACTGGGGATGCAGTGCAGTGAGTCCAGAGAGTGCACTGGCTCCACTGAGAATGCACTTCAGTGAGTCCAGAGAGTGCACTGGCACCACTGTGGATGCAGTGCCGTGAGTCCAGCGAATGCACTGGCACCACTGGGGATACGGTGCCGGGAGTCCAGAGAGTGCACTGACACCACTGGGGATGCAGTGCAGTGAGTCCACAGAGTGCACTGACACCAGTGGGAATGCGGTGCAGTGAGTCCAGAGAGTGCACTGGCACCACTGGGGATGCACTGCAGTGAGTCCAGAGTGCACTAGCACCACTGGGGATGCAGAGCAGTGAGTCCAGAGAGTGCACTGGCACCACTGAGAATGCATTTCAGTGAGTCCAGAGAGTGCCGTTCCAGCCTCGGCATCCGCTCCAGCCGAGTCAACCCCGCGGTAGGCCCTCCAGCCGCGGCAGACGCTCCAGCCGCGGCAGCCGCTCCAGCCGCTCCAGCCGCGGCCGCCGCTCCAGCCCCTCCAGCCTCGCCAGCCTCTCCATCCGCGGCAGCCGCTCCAGCCGCGGCAGCCGCTCCAGCCGCTCCAACCGCGGCAGCCGCTCCAGCCGCTACCGAGTGGAGCGGCTGCCACGGCTGGAGGGCTACCGCGGCTGGAGCGGCTGCCGCGGCTGGAGCAGTGCAGTGAGTCCAGGGAGTGCAAAGGCACCAGTGGGGATGGAGTGCAGTGAGTCCAAAGACTTCACTGTCACCACTGGGAATGCAGTGCAGTGAGTCCAGGGAGTGCACTTGCACCACTGGGGATGCAGTGCAGTGACTCCAGTGAGTGCACTGACACCACTGGGGATGCACTTCAGTCAGTCCAGTGAGTGTACTGGCACCACTGGGGATGCACTGCAGTGAGTCAAGAGAGTGCACTGGCAGGACTGGGGATGCAGTGCAGTGAGTCCAGAGAGTGCACTGGCACCACTGGGGATGCCCTGCAGTGAGTCCTGAGAGTGCACTGGCACCACTGAGAATGCATTTCAGTGAGTCCAGAGAGTGCCGTTCCAGCCTCGGCATCCGCTCCAGCCGAGTCAACCCCGCGGTAGCCCCTCCAGCCGCGGCAGACGCTCCAGCCGCGGCAGCCGCTCCAGCCGCTCCAGCCGCGGCAGCCGCTCCAGCCCCTCCAGCCGCGCCAGCCTCTCCAGCCGCGGCAGCCGCTCCAGCCGCGGTAGCCCTCCAGCCGTGGCAGCCGCTCCACTCGGTAGCGGCTGGAGCGGCTGCCGCGGCTGGAGCGGCTGGAGCGGCTGCCGCGACTGGAGCGGCTGCCGCGGTTGGAGCGGCTGCCGCGGCTGGAGCGGCTGGAGCGGATGCCGCGGCTGGAGCGGCTGGAGCGGCTGCCGCGGCTGGAGCGGCTGGCGCGGCTGGAGGAGCTACCGCGGCTGGAGCGGTTAACGCGGCTGGAGCGGATGCCGAGGCTGGAGCGGATGCAGCGGCTGGTGCGCCTGGAGAGGCTGCCGCGGCTGGAGCAGTGCAGTGAGTCCAGAGAGTGCACTGGCACCATTGGGGATGCAGTGCAGTGAGTCCAGAGAGTGCACTGGCACCAGTGGGGATGCAGTGCAGAGTGTCCAGAGAGTGCACTGGCACCACAGGTGATGCACTGCAGTGAGTCCAGAGAGTGCTCTGGCACCACTGGAGATGCACTTCAGTGAGTGCAGAGACTGCACTGGCACCACTGGGGATGCAGTGCAGTGAGTCCAGTGAGTGTACTGGCACCACTGGGGATGCACTGCAGTGAGTCCAGAGAGTGCATTGGCACCACTTGGGATGCACTGCAGTGAGTCCAGAGAGTGCACTGGCTCCACTGAGAATGCACTTCAGTGAGTCCAGAGAGTGCACTGGCACCACTGTGGATGCAGTGCCGTGAGTCCAGCGAATGCACTGGCACCACTGGGGATACGGTGCCGGGAGTCCAGAGAGTGCACTGACACCACTGGGGATGCAGTGCAGTGAGTCCACAGAGTGCACTGACACCAGTGGGAATGCGGTGCAGTGAGTCCAGAGAGTGCACTGGCACCACTGGGGATGCACTGCAGTGAGTCCAGAGTGCACTAGCACCACTGGGGATGCAGAGCAGTGAGTCCAGAGAGTGCACTGGCACCACTGAGAATGCATTTCAGTGAGTCCAGAGAGTGCCGTTCCAGCCTCGGCATCCGCTCCAGCCGAGTCAACCCCGCGGTAGGCCCTCCAGCCGCGGCAGACGCTCCAGCCGCGGCAGCCGCTCCAGCCGCTCCAGCCGCGGCCGCCGCTCCAGCCCCTCCAGCCTCGCCAGCCTCTCCATCCGCGGCAGCCGCTCCAGCCGCGGCAGCCGCTCCAGCCGCTCCAACCGCGGCAGCCGCTCCAGCCGCTACCGAGTGGAGCGGCTGCCACGGCTGGAGGGCTACCGCGGCTGGAGCGGCTGCCGCGGCTGGAGCAGTGCAGTGAGTCCAGGGAGTGCAAAGGCACCAGTGGGGATGGAGTGCAGTGAGTCCAAAGACTTCACTGTCACCACTGGGAATGCAGTGCAGTGAGTCCAGGGAGTGCACTTGCACCACTGGGGATGCAGTGCAGTGACTCCAGTGAGTGCACTGACACCACTGGGGATGCACTTCAGTCAGTCCAGTGAGTGTACTGGCACCACTGGGGATGCACTGCAGTGAGTCAAGAGAGTGCACTGGCAGGACTGGGGATGCAGTGCAGTGAGTCCAGAGAGTGCACTGGCACCACTGGGGATGCCCTGCAGTGAGTCCTGAGAGTGCACTGGCACCACTGAGAATGCATTTCAGTGAGTCCAGAGAGTGCCGTTCCAGCCTCGGCATCCGCTCCAGCCGAGTCAACCCCGCGGTAGCCCCTCCAGCCGCGGCAGACGCTCCAGCCGCGGCAGCCGTTCCAGCCGCTCCAGCCGCGGCAGCCGCTCCAGCCCCTCCAGCCGCGCCAGCCTCTCCAGCCGCGGCAGCCGCTCCAGCCGCGGTAGCCCTCCAGCCGTGGCAGCCGCTCCACTCGGTAGCGGCTGGAGCGGCTGCCGCGGCTGGAGCGGCTGGAGCGGCTGCCGCGACTGGAGCGGCTGCCGCGGTTGGAGCGGCTGCCGCGGCTGGAGCGGCTGGAGCGGATGCCGCGGCTGGAGCGGCTGGAGCGGCTGCCGCGGCTGGAGCGGCTGGCGCGGCTGGAGGAGCTACCGCGGCTGGAGCGGTTAACGCGGCTGGAGCGGATGCCGAGGCTGGAGCGGATGCCGCGGCTGGTGCGCCTGGAGAGGCTGCCGCGGCTGGAGCAGTGCAGTGAGTCCAGAGAGTGCACTGGCACCATTGGGGATGCAGTGCAGTGAGTCCAGAGAGTGCACTGGCAGGACTGGGGATGCAGTGCAGTGAGTCCAGAGAGTGCACTGGCACCACTGAGGATGCAATGCAGTGAGTCCAGAGAGTGCACTGGCACCACTGGGCATGCAGTGCTGTGAGTCCAGAGAGTGCACTGGCACCACTGGGGATGCACTTCAGTCAGTCCAGTGAGTGTACTGGCACCACTGGGGATGCACTGCAGTGAGTCAAGAGAGTGCACTGGCAGGACTGGGGATGCAGTGCAGTGAGTCCAGAGAGTGCCCTGGCACCACTGGGGATGCCCTGCAGTGAGTCCTGAGAGCGCACTGGCACCACTGGGGATGCAGTGCAGTGAGTCCAGAGAGCGCACTGGCACCAGTGGGAATGCGGTGCAGTGAGTCCAGAGAGTGCAATGGCACCACTGGGGATGCACTGCAGTGAGTCCAGAGAGTGCACTAGCACCACTGGGGATGCAGAGCAGTGAGTCCAGAGAGTGCACTGGCACCACTGAGAATGCATTTCAGTGAGTCCAGAGAGTGCCGTTCCAGCCTCGGCATCCGCTCCAGCCGAGTCAACCCCGCGGTAGCCCCTCCAGCCGCGGCAGACGCTCCATCCGCGGCAGCCGCTCCAGCCGCGGCAGCCGCTCCAGCCGCGGCAGCCGCTCCAGCCGCTACCGAGTGGAGCGGCTGCCACGGCTGGAGGGCTACCGCGGCTGGAGCGGCTGCCGCGGCTGGAGCAGTGCAGTGAGTCCAGGGAGTGCAAAGGCACCAGTGGGGATGGAGTGCAGTGAGTCCAAAGACTTCAATGTCACCACTGGGAATGCACTTCAGTCAGTCCAGTGAGTGTACTGGCACCACTGGGGATGCACAGCAGTGAGTCCAGAGAGTGCATTGGCACCACTGGGGATGCAGTGCAGTGAGTCCAGAGAGTGCACTGGCACCATTGGAGATGCAGTGCAGTGAGTCCAGAGAGTGCACTGGCACCACTGGGGATGCAGTGCAGTGAGTCCAGAGAGTGCACTGGCACCAGTGGGGATGCAGTGCAGTGAGTCCAGAGAGTGCTCTGGCACCACTGGAGATGCACTTCAGTGAGTGCAGAGACTGCACTGGCACCACTGGGGATGCAGTGCAGTGAGTCCAGTGAGTGTACTGGCACCACTGGGGATGCACTGCAGTGAGTCCAGAGAGTGCATTGGCACCACTTGGGATGCACTGCAGTGAGTCCAGAGAGTGCACTGGCACCACTGGGGATGCAGTGCAGTGAGTCCAGAGAGTGCACTGGCTCCACTGAGAATGCACTTCAGTGAGTCCAGAGAGTGCACTGGCACCACTGTGGATGCAGTGCCGTGAGTCCAGCGAATGCACTGGCACCACTGGGGATACGGTGCCGGGAGTCCAGAGAGTGCACTGACACCACTGGGGATGCAGTGCAGTGAGTCCACAGAGTGCACTGACACCAGTGGGAATGCGGTGCAGTGAGTCCAGAGAGTGCACTGGCACCACTGGGGATGCACTGCAGTGAGTCCAGAGTGCACTAGCACCACTGGGGATGCAGAGCAGTGAGTCCAGAGAGTGCACTGGCACCACTGAGAATGCATTTCAGTGAGTCCAGAGAGTGCCGTTCCAGCCTCGGTATCCGCTCCAGCCGAGTCAACCCCGCGGTAGGCCCTCCAGCCGCGGCAGACGCTCCAGCCGCGGCAGCCGCTCCAGCCGCTCCAGCCGCGGCAGCCGCTCCAGCCCCTCCAGCCTCGCCAGCCTCTCCATCCGCGGCAGCCGCTCCAGCCGCGGCAGCCGCTCCAGCCGCTCCAACCGCGGCAGCCGCTCCAGCCGCTACCGAGTGGAGCGGCTGCCACGGCTGGAGGGCTACCGCGGCTGGAGCGGCTGCCGCGGCTGGAGCAGTGCAGTGAGTCCAGGGAGTGCAAAGGCACCAGTGGGGATGGAGTGCAGTGAGTCCAAAGACTTCACTGTCACCACTGGGAATGCAGTGCAGTGAGTCCAGGGAGTGCACTTGCACCACTGGGGATGCAGTGCAGTGACTCCAGTGAGTGCACTGACACCACTGGGGATGCACTTCAGTCAGTCCAGTGAGTGTACTGGCACCACTGGGGATGCACTGCAGTGAGTCAAGAGAGTGCACTGGCAGGACTGGGGATGCAGTGCAGTGAGTCCAGAGAGTGCACTGGCACCACTGGGGATGCCCTGCAGTGAGTCCTGAGAGCGCACTGGCACCACTGGGGATGCAGTGCAGTGAGTCCAGAGAGCGCACTGGCACCAGTGGGAATGCGGTGCAGTGAGTCCAGAGAGTGCAATGGCACCACTGGGGATGCACTGCAGTGAGTCCAGAGAGTGCACTAGCACCACTGGGGATGCAGAGCAGTGAGTCCAGAGAGTGCACTGGCACCACTGAGAATGCATTTCAGTGAGTCCAGAGAGTGCCGTTCCAGCCTCGGCATCCGCTCCAGCCGAGTCAACCCCGCGGTAGCCCCTCCAGCCGCGGCAGACGCTCCAGCCGCGGCAGCCGCTCCAGCCGCTCCAGCCGCGGCAGCCGCTCCAGCCCCTCCAGCCGCGCCAGCCTCTCCATCCGCGGCAGCCGCTCCAGCCGCGGCAGCCGCTCCAGCCGCTCCAACCGCGGCAGCCGCTCCAGCCGCGGCAGCCGCTCCAGCCGCTCCAGCCGCGGCAGCCGCTCCAGCCGCTACCGAGTGGAGCGGCTGCCACGGCTGGAGGGCTACCGCGGCTGGAGCGGCTGCCGCGGCTGGAGCAGTGCAGTGAGTCCAGGGAGTGCAAAGGCACCAGTGGGGATGGAGTGCAGTGAGTCCAAAGACTTCAATGTCACCACTGGGAATGCACTTCAGTCAGTCCAGTGAGTGTACTGGCACCACTGGGGATGCACAGCAGTGAGTCCAGAGAGTGCATTGGCACCACTGGGGATGCAGTGCAGTGAGTCCAGAGAGTGCACTGGCACCATTGGAGATGCAGTGCAGTGAGTCCAGAGAGTGCACTGGCACCACTGGGGATGCAGTGCAGTGAGTCCAGAGAGTGCACTGGCACCAGTGGGGATGCAGTGCAGAGTGTCCAGAGAGTGCACTGGCACCACTGGGATGCACTGCAGTGAGTCCAGAGAGTGCTCTGGCACCACTGGAGATGCACTTCAGTGAGTGCAGAGACTGCACTGGCACCACTGGGGATGCAGTGCAGTGAGTCCAGTGAGTGTACTGGCACCACTGGGGATGCACTGCAGTGAGTCCAGAGAGTGCATTGGCACCACTTGGGATGCACTGCAGTGAGTCCAGAGAGTGCACTGGCACCACTGGAGATGCAGTGCAGTGAGTCCAGAGAGTGCACTGGCTCCACTGAGAATGCACTTCAGTGAGTCCAGAGAGTGCACTGGCACCACTGTGGATGCAGTGCCGTGAGTCCAGCGAATGCACTGGCACCACTGGGGATACGGTGCCGGGAGTCCAGAGAGTGCACTGACACCACTGGGGATGCAGTGCAGTGAGTCCACAGAGTGCACTGACACCAGTGGGAATGCGGTGCAGTGAGTCCAGAGAGTGCACTGGCACCACTGGGGATGCACTGCAGTGAGTCCAGAGTGCACTAGCACCACTGGGGATGCAGAGCAGTGAGTCCAGAGAGTGCACTGGCACCACTGAGAATGCATTTCAGTGAGTCCAGAGAGTGCCGTTCCAGCCTCGGTATCCGCTCCAGCCGAGTCAACCCCGCGGTAGGCCCTCCAGCCGCGGCAGACGCTCCAGCCGCGGCAGCCGCTCCAGCCGCTCCAGCCGCGGCAGCCGCTCCAGCCCCTCCAGCCTCGCCAGCCTCTCCATCCGCGGCAGCCGCTCCAGCCGCGGCAGCCGCTCCAGCCGCTCCAACCGCGGCAGCCGCTCCAGCCGCTACCGAGTGGAGCGGCTGCCACGGCTGGAGGGCTACCGCGGCTGGAGCGGCTGCCGCGGCTGGAGCAGTGCAGTGAGTCCAGGGAGTGCAAAGGCACCAGTGGGGATGGAGTGCAGTGAGTCCAAAGACTTCACTGTCACCACTGGGAATGCAGTGCAGTGAGTCCAGGGAGTGCACTTGCACCACTGGGGATGCAGTGCAGTGACTCCAGTGAGTGCACTGACACCACTGGGGATGCACTTCAGTCAGTCCAGTGAGTGTACTGGCACCACTGGGGATGCACTGCAGTGAGTCAAGAGAGTGCACTGGCAGGACTGGGGATGCAGTGCAGTGAGTCCAGAGAGTGCACTGGCACCACTGGGGATGCCCTGCAGTGAGTCCTGAGAGCGCACTGGCACCACTGGGGATGCAGTGCAGTGAGTCCAGAGAGCGCACTGGCACCAGTGGGAATGCGGTGCAGTGAGTCCAGAGAGTGCAATGGCACCACTGGGGATGCACTGCAGTGAGTCCAGAGAGTGCACTAGCACCACTGGGGATGCAGAGCAGTGAGTCCAGAGAGTGCACTGGCACCACTGAGAATGCATTTCAGTGAGTCCAGAGAGTGCCGTTCCAGCCTCGGCATCCGCTCCAGCCGAGTCAACCCCGCGGTAGCCCCTCCAGCCGCGGCAGACGCTCCAGCCGCGGCAGCCGCTCCAGCCGCTCCAGCCGCGGCAGCCGCTCCAGCCCCTCCAGCCGCGCCAGCCTCTCCATCCGCGGCAGCCGCTCCAGCCGCGGCAGCCGCTCCAGCCGCTCCAGCCGCGGCAGCCGCTCCAGCCGCTACCGAGTGGAGCGGCTGCCACGGCTGGAGGGCTACCGCGGCTGGAGCGGCTGCCGCGGCTGGAGCAGTGCAGTGAGTCCAGGGAGTGCAAAGGCACCAGTGGGGATGGAGTGCAGTGAGTCCAAAGACTTCAATGTCACCACTGGGAATGCACTTCAGTCAGTCCAGTGAGTGTACTGGCACCACTGGGGATGCACAGCAGTGAGTCCAGAGAGTGCATTGGCACCACTGGGGATGCAGTGCAGTGAGTCCAGAGAGTGCACTGGCACCATTGGAGATGCAGTGCAGTGAGTCCAGAGAGTGCACTGGCACCACTGGGGATGCAGTGCAGTGAGTCCAGAGAGTGCACTGGCACCAGTGGGGATGCAGTGCAGAGTGTCCAGAGAGTGCACTGGCACCACTGGGATGCACTGCAGTGAGTCCAGAGAGTGCTCTGGCACCACTGGAGATGCACTTCAGTGAGTGCAGAGACTGCACTGGCACCACTGGGGATGCAGTGCAGTGAGTCCAGTGAGTGTACTGGCACCACTGGGGATGCACTGCAGTGAGTCCAGAGAGTGCACTGGCACCACTGGGGATGCAGTGCCGTGAGTCCAGCGAATGCACTGGCACCACTGGGGATACGGTGCCGGGAGTCCAGAGAGTGCACTGACACCACTGGGGATGCAGTGCAGTGAGTCCACAGAGTGCACTGACACCAGTGGGAATGCGGTGCAGTGAGTCCAGAGAGTGCACTGGCACCACTGGGGATGCACTGCAGTGAGTCCAGAGTGCACTAGCACCACTGGGGATGCAGAGCAGTGAGTCCAGAGAGTGCACTGGCACCACTGAGAATGCATTTCAGTGAGTCCAGAGAGTGCCGTTCCAGCCTCGGTATCCGCTCCAGCCGAGTCAACCCCGCGGTAGGCCCTCCAGCCGCGGCAGACGCTCCAGCCGCGGCAGCCGCTCCAGCCGCTCCAGCCGCGGCAGCCGCTCCAGCCCCTCCAGCCTCGCCAGCCTCTCCATCCGCGGCAGCCGCTCCAGCCGCGGCAGCCGCTCCAGCCGCTCCAACCGCGGCAGCCGCTCCAGCCGCTACCGAGTGGAGCGGCTGCCACGGCTGGAGGGCTACCGCGGCTGGAGCGGCTGCCGCGGCTGGAGCAGTGCAGTGAGTCCAGGGAGTGCAAAGGCACCAGTGGGGATGGAGTGCAGTGAGTCCAAAGACTTCACTGTCACCACTGGGAATGCAGTGCAGTGAGTCCAGGGAGTGCACTTGCACCACTGGGGATGCAGTGCAGTGACTCCAGTGAGTGCACTGACACCACTGGGGATGCACTTCAGTCAGTCCAGTGAGTGTACTGGCACCACTGGGGATGCACTGCAGTGAGTCAAGAGAGTGCACTGGCAGGACTGGGGATGCAGTGCAGTGAGTCCAGAGAGTGCACTGGCACCACTGGGGATGCCCTGCAGTGAGTCCTGAGAGCGCACTGGCACCACTGGGGATGCAGTGCAGTGAGTCCAGAGAGCGCACTGGCACCAGTGGGAATGCGGTGCAGTGAGTCCAGAGAGTGCAATGGCACCACTGGGGATGCACTGCAGTGAGTCCAGAGAGTGCACTAGCACCACTGGGGATGCAGAGCAGTGAGTCCAGAGAGTGCACTGGCACCACTGAGAATGCATTTCAGTGAGTCCAGAGAGTGCCGTTCCAGCCTCGGCATCCGCTCCAGCCGAGTCAACCCCGCGGTAGCCCCTCCAGCCGCGGCAGACGCTCCAGCCGCGGCAGCCGCTCCAGCCGCTCCAGCCGCGGCAGCCGCTCCAGCCCCTCCAGCCGCGCCAGCCTCTCCAGCCGCGGCAGCCGCTCCAGCCGCGGTAGCCCTCCAGCCGTGGCAGCCGCTCCACTCGGTAGCGGCTGGAGCGGCTGCCGCGGCTGGAGCGGCTGGAGCGGCTGCCGCGACTGGAGCGGCTGCCGCGGTTGGAGCGGCTGCCGCGGCTGGAGCGGCTGGAGCGGATGCCGCGGCTGGAGCGGCTGGAGCGGCTGCCGCGGCTGGAGCGGCTGGCGCGGCTGGAGGAGCTACCGCGGCTGGAGCGGTTAACGCGGCTGGAGCGGATGCCGAGGCTGGAGCGGATGCCGCGGCTGGTGCGCCTGGAGAGGCTGCCGCGGCTGGAGCAGTGCAGTGAGTCCAGAGAGTGCACTGGCACCATTGGGGATGCAGTGCAGTGAGTCCAGAGAGTGCACTGGCAGGACTGGGGATGCAGTGCAGTGAGTCCAGAGAGTGCACTGGCACCACTGAGGATGCAATGCAGTGAGTCCAGAGAGTGCACTGGCACCACTGGGCATGCAGTGCTGTGAGTCCAGAGAGTGCACTGGCACCACTGGGGATGCACTTCAGTCAGTCCAGTGAGTGTACTGGCACCACTGGGGATGCACTGCAGTGAGTCAAGAGAGTGCACTGGCAGGACTGGGGATGCAGTGCAGTGAGTCCAGAGAGTGCACTGGCACCACTGGGGATGCCCTGCAGTGAGTCCTGAGAGCGCACTGGCACCACTGGGGATGCAGTGCAGTGAGTCCAGAGAGAGCACTGGCACCAGTGGGAATGCGGTGCAGTGAGTCCAGAGAGTGCAATGGCACCACTGGGGATGCACTGCAGTGAGTCCAGAGAGTGCACTAGCACCACTGGGGATGCAGAGCAGTGAGTCCAGAGAGTGCACTGGCACCACTGAGAATGCATTTCAGTGAGTCCAGAGAGTGCCGTTCCAGCCTCGGCATCCGCTCCAGCCGAGTCAACCCCGCGGTAGCCCCTCCAGCCGCGGCAGACGCTCCAGCCGCGGCAGCCGCTCCAGCCGCTCCAGCCGCGGCAGCCGCTCCAGCCCCTCCAGCCGCGCCAGCCTCTCCATCCGCGGCAGCCGCTCCAGCCGCGGCAGCCGCTCCAGCCGCTCCAGCCGCGGCAGCCGCTCCAGCCGCTACCGAGTGGAGCGGCTGCCACGGCTGGAGGGCTACCGCGGCTGGAGCGGCTGCCGCGGCTGGAGCAGTGCAGTGAGTCCAGGGAGTGCAAAGGCACCAGTGGGGATGGAGTGCAGTGAGTCCAAAGACTTCAATGTCACCACTGGGAATGCACTTCAGTCAGTCCAGTGAGTGTACTGGCACCACTGGGGATGCACAGCAGTGAGTCCAGAGAGTGCATTGGCACCACTGGGGATGCAGTGCAGTGAGTCCAGAGAGTGCACTGGCACCATTGGAGATGCAGTGCAGTGAGTCCAGAGAGTGCACTGGCACCACTGGGGATGCAGTGCAGTGAGTCCAGAGAGTGCACTGGCACCACTGGGGATGCAGTGCAGTGAGTCCAGTGAGTGTACTGGCACCACTGGGGATGCACTGCAGTGAGTCCAGAGAGTGCATTGGCACCACTTGGGATGCACTGCAGTGAGTCCAGAGAGTGCACTGGCACCACTGGGGATGCAGTGCAGTGAGTCCAGAGAGTGCACTGGCTCCACTGAGAATGCACTTCAGTGAGTCCAGAGAGTGCACTGGCACCACTGTGGATGC
Organism: Anser brachyrhynchus; assembly: GCF_964034855.1. NCBI lineage: Eukaryota > Metazoa > Chordata > Aves > Anseriformes > Anatidae > Anser > Anser brachyrhynchus. Next base: position 1,455,897 of record NC_137716.1, read on the forward strand.
AGTGCCGTGAGTCCAGCGAATGCACTGGCACCACTGGGGATACGGTGCCGGGAGTCCAGAGAGTGCACTGACACCACTGGGGATGCAGTGCAGTGAGTCCACAGAGTGCACTGACACCAGTGGGAATGCGGTGCAGTGAGTCCAGAGAGTGCACTGGCACCACTGGGGATGCACTGCAGTGAGTCCAGAGTGCACTAGCACCACTGGGGATGCAGAGCAGTGAGTCCAGAGAGTGCACTGGCACCACTGAGAATGCATTTCAGTGAGTCCAGAGAGTGCCGTTCCAGCCTCGGTATCCGCTCCAGCCGAGTCAACCCCGCGGTAGGCCCTCCAGCCGCGGCAGACGCTCCAGCCGCGGCAGCCGCTCCAGCCGCTCCAGCCGCGGCAGCCGCTCCAGCCCCTCCAGCCTCGCCAGCCTCTCCATCCGCGGCAGCCGCTCCAGCCGCGGCAGCCGCTCCAGCCGCTCCAACCGCGGCAGCCGCTCCAGCCGCTACCGAGTGGAGCGGCTGCCACGGCTGGAGGGCTACCGCGGCTGGAGCGGCTGCCGCGGCTGGAGCAGTGCAGTGAGTCCAGGGAGTGCAAAGGCACCAGTGGGGATGGAGTGCAGTGAGTCCAAAGACTTCACTGTCACCACTGGGAATGCAGTGCAGTGAGTCCAGGGAGTGCACTTGCACCACTGGGGATGCAGTGCAGTGACTCCAGTGAGTGCACTGACACCACTGGGGATGCACTTCAGTCAGTCCAGTGAGTGTACTGGCACCACTGGGGATGCACTGCAGTGAGTCAAGAGAGTGCACTGGCAGGACTGGGGATGCAGTGCAGTGAGTCCAGAGAGCGCACTGGCACCACTGGGGATGCCCTGCAGTGAGTCCAGAGAGTGCAATGGCACCACTGGGGATGCACTGCAGTGAGTCCAGAGAGTGCACTAGCACCACTGGGGATGCAGAGCAGTGAGTCCAGAGAGTGCACTGGCACCACTGAGAATGCATTTCAGTGAGTCCAGAGAGTGCCGTTCCAGCCTCGGCATCCGCTCCAGCCGAGTCAACCCCGCGGTAGCCCCTCCAGCCGCGGCAGACGCTCCAGCCGCGGCAGCCGCTCCAGCCGCTCCAGCCGCGGCAGCCGCTCCAGCCCCTCCAGCCGCGCCAGCCTCTCCATCCGCGGCAGCCGCTCCAGCCGCGGCAGCCGCTCCAGCCGCTCCAGCCGCGGCAGCCGCTCCAGCCGCTACCGAGTGGAGCGGCTGCCACGGCTGGAGGGCTACCGCGGCTGGAGCGGCTGCCGCGGCTGGAGCAGTGCAGTGAGTCCAGGGAGTGCAAAGGCACCAGTGGGGATGGAGTGCAGTGAGTCCAAAGACTTCAATGTCACCACTGGGAATGCACTTCAGTCAGTCCAGTGAGTGTACTGGCACCACTGGGGATGCACAGCAGTGAGTCCAGAGAGTGCATTGGCACCACTGGGGATGCAGTGCAGTGAGTCCAGAGAGTGCACTGGCACCGTTGGAGATGCAGTGCAGTGAGTCCAGAGAGTGCACTGGCACCACTGGGGATGCAGTGCAGTGAGTCCAGAGAGTGCACTGGCACCACTGGGATGCACTGCAGTGAGTCCAGAGAGTGCTCTGGCACCACTGGAGATGCACTTCAGTGAGTGCAGAGACTGCACTGGCACCACTGGGGATGCAGTGCAGTGAGTCCAGTGAGTGTACTGGCACCACTGGGGATGCACTGCAGTGAGTCCAGAGAGTGCATTGGCACCACTTGGGATGCACTGCAGTGAGTCCAGAGAGTGCACTGGCACCACTGGGGATGCAGTGCAGTGAGTCCAGAGAGTGCACTGGCTCCACTGAGAATGCACTTCAGTGAGTCCAGAGAGTGCACTGGCACCACTGTGGATGCAGTGCCGTGAGTCCAGCGAATGCACTGGCACCACTGGGGATACGGTGCCGGGAGTCCAGAGAGTGCACTGACACCACTGGGGATGCAGTGCAGTGAGTCCACAGAGTGCACTGACACCAGTGGGAATGCGGTGCAGTGAGTCCAGAGAGTGCACTGGCACCACTGGGGATGCACTGCAGTGAGTCCAGAGTGCACTAGCACCACTGGGGATGCAGAGCAGTGAGTCCAGAGAGTGCACTGGCACCACTGAGAATGCATTTCAGTGAGTCCAGAGAGTGCCGTTCCAGCCTCGGTATCCGCTCCAGCCGAGTCAACCCCGCGGTAGGCCCTCCAGCCGCGGCAGACGCTCCAGCCGCGGCAGCCGCTCCAGCCGCTCCAGCCGCGGCAGCCGCTCCAGCCCCTCCAGCCTCGCCAGCCTCTCCATCCGCGGCAGCCGCTCCAGCCGCGGCAGCCGCTCCAGCCGCGGCAGCCGCTCCAGCCGCTACCGAGTGGAGCGGCTGCCACGGCTGGAGGGCTACCGCGGCTGGAGCGGCTGCCGCGGCTGGAGCAGTGCAGTGAGTCCAGGGAGTGCAAAGGCACCAGTGGGGATGGAGTGCAGTGAGTCCAAAGACTTCACTGTCACCACTGGGAATGCAGTGCAGTGAGTCCAGGGAGTGCACTTGCACCACTGGGGATGCAGTGCAGTGACTCCAGTGAGTGCACTGACACCACTGGGGATGCACTTCAGTCAGTCCAGTGAGTGTACTGGCACCACTGGGGATGCACTGCAGTGAGTCAAGAGAGTGCACTGGCAGGACTGGGGATGCAGTGCAGTGAGTCCAGAGAGTGCACTGGCACCACTGGGGATGCCCTGCAGTGAGTCCTGAGAGTGCACTGGCACCACTGAGAATGCATTTCAGTGAGTCCAGAGAGTGCCGTTCCAGCCTCGGCATCCGCTCCAGCCGAGTCAACCCCGCGGTAGCCCCTCCAGCCGCGGCAGACGCTCCAGCCGCGGCAGCCGCTCCAGCCGCTCCAGCCGCGGCAGCCGCTCCAGCCCCTCCAGCCGCGCCAGCCTCTCCAGCCGCGGCAGCCGCTCCAGCCGCGGTAGCCCTCCAGCCGTGGCAGCCGCTCCACTCGGTAGCGGCTGGAGCGGCTGCCGCGGCTGGAGCGGCTGGAGCGGCTGCCGCGACTGGAGCGGCTGCCGCGGTTGGAGCGGCTGCCGCGGCTGGAGCGGCTGGAGCGGATGCCGCGGCTGGAGCGGCTGGAGCGGCTGCCGCGGCTGGAGCGGCTGGCGCGGCTGGAGGAGCTACCGCGGCTGGAGCGGTTAACGCGGCTGGAGCGGATGCCGAGGCTGGAGCGGATGCCGCGGCTGGTGCGCCTGGAGAGGCTGCCGCGGCTGGAGCAGTGCAGTGAGTCCAGAGAGTGCACTGGCACCATTGGGGATGCAGTGTAGTGAGTCCAGAGAGTGCACTGGCAGGACTGGGGATGCAGTGCAGTGAGTCCAGAGAGTGCACTGGCACCACTGAGGATGCAATGCAGTGAGTCCAGAGAGTGCACTGGCACCACTGGGCATGCAGTGCTGTGAGTCCAGAGAGTGCACTGGCACCACTGGGGATGCACTTCAGTCAGTCCAGTGAGTGTACTGGCACCACTGGGGATGCACTGCAGTGAGTCAAGAGAGTGCACTGGCAGGACTGGGGATGCAGTGCAGTGAGTCCAGAGAGTGCACTGGCACCACTGGGGATGCCCTGCAGTGAGTCCTGAGAGCGCACTGGCACCACTGGGGATGCAGTGCAGTGAGTCCAGAGAGAGCACTGGCACCAGTGGGAATGCGGTGCAGTGAGTCCAGAGAGTGCAATGGCACCACTGGGGATGCACTGCAGTGAGTCCAGAGAGTGCACTAGCACCACTGGGGATGCAGAGCAGTGAGTCCAGAGAGTGCACTGGCACCACTGAGAATGCATTTCAGTGAGTCCAGAGAGTGCCGTTCCAGCCTCGGCATCCGCTCCAGCCGAGTCAACCCCGCGGTAGCCCCTCCAGCCGCGGCAGACGCTCCAGCCGCGGCAGCCGCTCCAGCCGCTCCAGCCGCGGCAGCCGCTCCAGCCCCTCCAGCCGCGCCAGCCTCTCCATCCGCGGCAGCCGCTCCAGCCGCTCCAGCCGCTCCAGCCGCGGCAGCCGCTCCAGCCGCTACCGAGTGGAGCGGCTGCCACGGCTGGAGGGCTACCGCGGCTGGAGCGGCTGCCGCGGCTGGAGCAGTGCAGTGAGTCCAGGGAGTGCAAAGGCACCAGTGGGGATGGAGTGCAGTGAGTCCAAAGACTTCAATGTCACCACTGGGAATGCACTTCAGTCAGTCCAGTGAGTGTACTGGCACCACTGGGGATGCACAGCAGTGAGTCCAGAGAGTGCATTGGCACCACTGGGGATGCAGTGCAGTGAGTCCAGAGAGTGCACTGGCACCATTGGAGATGCAGTGCAGTGAGTCCAGAGAGTGCACTGGCACCACTGGGGATGCAGTGCAGTGAGTCCAGAGAGTGCACTGGCACCAGTGGGGATGCAGTGCAGAGTGTCCAGAGAGTGCACTGGCACCACAGGTGATGCACTGCAGTGAGTCCAGAGAGTGCTCTGGCACCACTGGAGATGCACTTCAGTGAGTGCAGAGACTGCACTGGCACCACTGGGGATGCAGTGCAGTGAGTCCAGTGAGTGTACTGGCACCACTGGGGATGCACTGCAGTGAGTCCAGAGAGTGCATTGGCACCACTTGGGATGCACTGCAGTGAGTCCAGAGAGTGCACTGGCACCACTGGGGATGCAGTGCAGTGAGTCCAGAGAGTGCACTGGCTCCACTGAGAATGCACTTCAGTGAGTCCAGAGAGTGCACTGGCACCACTGTGGATGCAGTGCCGTGAGTCCAGCGAATGCACTGGCACCACTGGGGATACGGTGCCGGGAGTCCAGAGAGTGCACTGACACCACTGGGGATGCAGTGCAGTGAGTCCACAGAGTGCACTGACACCAGTGGGAATGCGGTGCAGTGAGTCCAGAGAGTGCACTGGCACCACTGGGGATGCACTGCAGTGAGTCCAGAGTGCACTAGCACCACTGGGGATGCAGAGCAGTGAGTCCAGAGAGTGCACTGGCACCACTGAGAATGCATTTCAGTGAGTCCAGAGAGTGCCGTTCCAGCCTCGGTATCCGCTCCAGCCGGGTCAACCCCGCGGTAGGCCCTCCAGCCGCGGCAGACGCTCCAGCCGCGGCAGCCGCTCCAGCCGCTCCAGCCGCGGCAGCCGCTCCAGCCCCTCCAGCCTCGCCAGCCTCTCCATCCGCGGCAGCCGCTCCAGCCGCGGCAGCCGCTCCAGCCGCTCCAACCGCGGCAGCCGCTCCAGCCGCTACCGAGTGGAGCGGCTGCCACGGCTGGAGGGCTACCGCGGCTGGAGCGGCTGCCGCGGCTGGAGCAGTGCAGTGAGTCCAGGGAGTGCAAAGGCACCAGTGGGGATGGAGTGCAGTGAGTCCAAAGACTTCACTGTCACCACTGGGAATGCAGTGCAGTGAGTCCAGGGAGTGCACTTGCACCACTGGGGATGCAGTGCAGTGACTCCAGTGAGTGCACTGACACCACTGGGGATGCACTTCAGTCAGTCCAGTGAGTGTACTGGCACCACTGGGGATGCACTGCAGTGAGTCAAGAGAGTGCACTGGCAGGACTGGGGATGCAGTGCAGTGAGTCCAGAGAGTGCACTGGCACCACTGGGGATGCCCTGCAGTGAGTCCTGAGAGCGCACTGGCACCACTGGGGATGCAGTGCAGTGAGTCCAGAGAGCGCACTGGCACCAGTGGGAATGCGGTGCAGTGAGTCCAGAGAGTGCAATGGCACCACTGGGGATGCACTGCAGTGAGTCCAGAGAGTGCACTAGCACCACTGGGGATGCAGAGCAGTGAGTCCAGAGAGTGCACTGGCACCACTGAGAATGCATTTCAGTGAGTCCAGAGAGTGCCGTTCCAGCCTCGGCATCCGCTCCAGCCGAGTCAACCCCGCGGTAGCCCCTCCAGCCGCGGCAGACGCTCCAGCCGCGGCAGCCGCTCCAGCCGCTCCAGCCGCGGCAGCCGCTCCAGCCCCTCCAGCCGCGCCAGCCTCTCCATCCGCGGCAGCCGCTCCAGCCGCGGCAGCCGCTCCAGCCGCTCCAGCCGCGGCAGCCGCTCCAGCCGCTACCGAGTGGAGCGGCTGCCACGGCTGGAGGGCTACCGCGGCTGGAGCGGCTGCCGCGGCTGGAGCAGTGCAGTGAGTCCAGGGAGTGCAAAGGCACCAGTGGGGATGGAGTGCAGTGAGTCCAAAGACTTCAATGTCACCACTGGGAATGCACTTCAGTCAGTCCAGTGAGTGTACTGGCACCACTGGGGATGCACAGCAGTGAGTCCAGAGAGTGCATTGGCACCACCGGGGATGCAGTGCAGTGAGTCCAGAGAGTGCACTGGCACCATTGGAGATGCAGTGCAGTGAGTCCAGAGAGTGCACTGGCACCACTGGGGATGCAGTGCAGTGAGTCCAGAGAGTGCACTGGCACCACTGGGATGCACTGCAGTGAGTCCAGAGAGTGCTCTGGCACCACTGGAGATGCACTTCAGTGAGTGCAGAGACTGCACTGGCACCACTGGGGATGCAGTGCAGTGAGTCCAGTGAGTGTACTGGCACCACTGGGGATGCACTGCAGTGAGTCCAGAGAGTGCATTGGCACCACTTGGGATGCACTGCAGTGAGTCCAGAGAGTGCACTGGCACCACTGGGGATGCAGTGCAGTGAGTCCAGAGAGTGCACTGGCTCCACTGAGAATGCACTTCAGTGAGTCCAGAGAGTGCACTGGCACCACTGTGGATGCAGTGCCGTGAGTCCAGCGAATGCACTGGCACCACTGGGGATACGGTGCCGGGAGTCCAGAGAGTGCACTGACACCACTGGGGATGCAGTGCAGTGAGTCCACAGAGTGCACTGACACCAGTGGGAATGCGGTGCAGTGAGTCCAGAGAGTGCACTGGCACCACTGGGGATGCACTGCAGTGAGTCCAGAGTGCACTAGCACCACTGGGGATGCAGAGCAGTGAGTCCAGAGAGTGCACTGGCACCACTGAGAATGCATTTCAGTGAGTCCAGAGAGTGCCGTTCCAGCCTCGGTATCCGCTCCAGCCGAGTCAACCCCGCGGTAGGCCCTCCAGCCGCGGCAGACGCTCCAGCCGCGGCAGCCGCTCCAGCCGCTCCAGCCGCGGCAGCCGCTCCAGCCCCTCCAGCCTCGCCAGCCTCTCCATCCGCGGCAGCCGCTCCAGCCGCGGCAGCCGCTCCAGCCGCTCCAACCGCGGCAGCCGCTCCAGCCGCTACCGAGTGGAGCGGCTGCCACGGCTGGAGGGCTACCGCGGCTGGAGCGGCTGCCGCGGCTGGAGCAGTGCAGTGAGTCCAGGGAGTGCAAAGGCACCAGTGGGGATGGAGTGCAGTGAGTCCAAAGACTTCACTGTCACCACTGGGAATGCAGTGCAGTGAGTCCAGGGAGTGCACTTGCACCACTGGGGATGCAGTGCAGTGACTCCAGTGAGTGCACTGACACCACTGGGGATGCACTTCAGTCAGTCCAGTGAGTGTACTGGCACCACTGGGGATGCACTGCAGTGAGTCAAGAGAGTGCACTGGCAGGACTGGGGATGCAGTGCAGTGAGTCCAGAGAGTGCACTGGCACCACTGGGGATGCCCTGCAGTGAGTCCTGAGAGTGCACTGGCACCACTGAGAATGCATTTCAGTGAGTCCAGAGAGTGCCGTTCCAGCCTCGGCATCCGCTCCAGCCGAGTCAACCCCGCGGTAGCCCCTCCAGCCGCGGCAGACGCTCCAGCCGCGGCAGCCGCTCCAGCCGCTCCAGCCGCGGCAGCCGCTCCAGCCCCTCCAGCCGCGCCAGCCTCTCCAGCCGCGGCAGCCGCTCCAGCCGCGGTAGCCCTCCAGCCGTGGCAGCCGCTCCACTCGGTAGCGGCTGGAGCGGCTGCCGCGGCTGGAGCGGCTGGAGCGGCTGCCGCGACTGGAGCGGCTGCCGCGGTTGGAGCGGCTGCCGCGGCTGGAGCGGCTGGAGCGGATGCCGCGGCTGGAGCGGCTGGAGCGGCTGCCGCGGCTGGAGCGGCTGGCGCGGCTGGAGGAGCTACCGCGGCTGGAGCGGTTAACGCGGCTGGAGCGGATGCCGAGGCTGGAGCGGATGCCGCGGCTGGTGCGCCTGGAGAGGCTGCCGCGGCTGGAGCAGTGCAGTGAGTCCAGAGAGTGCACTGGCACCATTGGGGATGCAGTGCAGTGAGTCCAGAGAGTGCACTGGCAGGACTGGGGATGCAGTGCAGTGAGTCCAGAGAGTGCACTGGCACCACTGAGGATGCAATGCAGTGAGTCCAGAGAGTGCACTGGCACCACTGGGCATGCAGTGCTGTGAGTCCAGAGAGTGCACTGGCACCACTGGGGATGCACTTCAGTCAGTCCAGTGAGTGTACTGGCACCACTGGGGATGCACTGCAGTGAGTCAAGAGAGTGCACTGGCAGGACTGGGGATGCAGTGCAGTGAGTCCAGAGAGTGCACTGGCACCACTGGGGATGCCCTGCAGTGAGTCCTGAGAGCGCACTGGCACCACTGGGGATGCACTGCAGTGAGTCCAGAGAGCGCACTGGCACCAGTGGGAATGCGGTGCAGTGAGTCCAGAGAGTGCAATGGCACCACTGGGGATGCACTGCAGTGAGTCCAGAGAGTGCACTAGCACCACTGGGGATGCAGAGCAGTGAGTCCAGAGAGTGCACTGGCACCACTGAGAATGCATTTCAGTGAGTCCAGAGAGTGCCGTTCCAGCCTCGGCATCCGCTCCAGCCGAGTCAACCCCGCGGTAGCCCCTCCAGCCGCGGCAGACGCTCCAGCCGCGGCAGCCGCTCCAGCCGCTCCAGCCGCGGCAGCCGCTCCAGCCCCTCCAGCCGCGCCAGCCTCTCCATCCGCGGCAGCCGCTCCAGCCGCGGCAGCCGCTCCAGCCGCGGCAGCCGCTCCAGCCGCTACCGAGTGGAGCGGCTGCCACGGCTGGAGGGCTACCGCGGCTGGAGCGGCTGCCGCGGCTGGAGCAGTGCAGTGAGTCCAGGGAGTGCAAAGGCACCAGTGGGGATGGAGTGCAGTGAGTCCAAAGACTTCAATGTCACCACTGGGAATGCAATTCAGTCAGTCCAGTGAGTGTACTGGCACCACTGGGGATGCACAGCAGTGAGTCCAGAGAGTGCATTGGCACCACTGGGGATGCAGTGCAGTGAGTCCAGAGAGTGCACTGGCACCATTGGAGATGCAGTGCAGTGAGTCCAGAGAGTGCACTGGCACCACTGGGGATGCAGTGCAGTGAGTCCAGAGAGTGCACTGGCACCAGTGGGGATGCAGTGCAGAGTGTCCAGAGAGTGCACTGGCACCACAGGTGATGCACTGCAGTGAGTCCAGAGAGTGCTCTGGCACCACTGGAGATGCACTTCAGTGAGTGCAGAGACTGCACTGGCACCACTGGGGATGCAGTGCAGTGAGTCCAGTGAGTGTACTGGCACCACTGGGGATGCACTGCAGTGAGTCCAGAGAGTGCATTGGCACCACTTGGGATGCACTGCAGTGAGTCCAGAGAGTGCACTGGCACCACTGGGGATGCAGTGCAGTGAGTCCAGAGAGTGCACTGGCTCCACTGAGAATGCACTTCAGTGAGTCCAGAGAGTGCACTGGCACCACTGTGGATGCAGTGCCGTGAGTCCAGCGAATGCACTGGCACCACTGGGGATACGGTGCCGGGAGTCCAGAGAGTGCACTGACACCACTGGGGATGCAGTGCAGTGAGTCCACAGAGTGCACTGACACCAGTGGGAATGCGGTGCAGTGAGTCCAGAGAGTGCACTGGCACCACTGGGGATGCACTGCAGTGAGTCCAGAGTGCACTAGCACCACTGGGGATGCAGAGCAGTGAGTCCAGAGAGTGCACTGGCACCACTGAGAATGCATTTCAGTGAGTCCAGAGAGTGCCGTTCCAGCCTCGGCATCCGCTCCAGCCGAGTCAACCCCGCGGTAGGCCCTCCAGCCGCGGCAGACGCTCCAGCCGCGGCAGCCGCTCCAGCCGCTCCAGCCGCGGCAGCCGCTCCAGCCCCTCCAGCCTCGCCAGCCTCTCCATCCGCGGCAGCCGCTCCAGCCGCGGCAGCCGCTCCAGCCGCTCCAACCGCGGCAGCCGCTCCAGCCGCTACCGAGTGGAGCGGCTGCCACGGCTGGAGGGCTACCGCGGCTGGAGCGGCTGCCGCGGCTGGAGCAGTGCAGTGAGTCCAGGGAGTGCAAAGGCACCAGTGGGGATGGAGTGCAGTGAGTCCAAAGACTTCACTGTCACCACTGGGAATGCAGTGCAGTGAGTCCAGGGAGTGCACTTGCACCACTGGGGATGCAGTGCAGTGACTCCAGTGAGTGCACTGACACCACTGGGGATGCACTTCAGTCAGTCCAGTGAGTGTACTGGCACCACTGGGGATGCACTGCAGTGAGTCAAGAGAGTGCACTGGCAGGACTGGGGATGCAGTGCAGTGAGTCCAGAGAGTGCACTGGCACCACTGGGGATGCCCTGCAGTGAGTCCTGAGAGTGCACTGGCACCACTGAGAATGCATTTCAGTGAGTCCAGAGAGTGCCGTTCCAGCCTCGGCATCCGCTCCAGCCGAGTCAACCCCGCGGTAGCCCCTCCAGCCGCGGCAGACGCTCCAGCCGCGGCAGCCGCTCCAGCCGCTCCAGCCGCGGCAGCCGCTCCAGCCCCTCCAGCCGCGCCAGCCTCTCCAGCCGCGGCAGCCGCTCCAGCCGCGGTAGCCCTCCAGCCGTGGCAGCCGCTCCACTCGGTAGCGGCTGGAGCGGCTGCCGCGGCTGGAGCGGCTGGAGCGGCTGCCGCGACTGGAGCGGCTGCCGCGGTTGGAGCGGCTGCCGCGGCTGGAGCGGCTGGAGCGGATGCCGCGGCTGGAGCGGCTGGAGCGGCTGCCGCGGCTGGAGCGGCTGGCGCGGCTGGAGGAGCTACCGCGGCTGGAGCGGTTAACGCGGCTGGAGCGGATGCCGAGGCTGGAGCGGATGCCGCGGCTGGTGCGCCTGGAGAGGCTGCCGCGGCTGGAGCAGTGCAGTGAGTCCAGAGAGTGCACTGGCACCATTGGGGATGCAGTGCAGTGAGTCCAGAGAGTGCACTGGCAGGACTGGGGATGCAGTGCAGTGAGTCCAGAGAGTGCACTGGCACCACTGAGGATGCAATGCAGTGAGTCCAGAGAGTGCACTGGCACCACTGGGCATGCAGTGCTGTGAGTCCAGAGAGTGCACTGGCACCACTGGGGATGCACTTCAGTCAGTCCAGTGAGTGTACTGGCACCACTGGGGATGCACTGCAGTGAGTCAAGAGAGTGCACTGGCAGGACTGGGGATGCAGTGCAGTGAGTCCAGAGAGTGCACTGGCACCACTGGGGATGCCCTGCAGTGAGTCCTGAGAGCGCACTGGCACCACTGGGGATGCAGTGCAGTGAGTCCAGAGAGCGCACTGGCACCAGTGGGAATGCGGTGCAGTGAGTCCAGAGAGTGCAATGGCACCACTGGGGATGCACTGCAGTGAGTCCAGAGAGTGCACTAGCACCACTGGGGATGCAGAGCAGTGAGTCCAGAGAGTGCACTGGCACCACTGAGAATGCATTTCAGTGAGTCCAGAGAGTGCCGTTCCAGCCTCGGCATCCGCTCCAGCCGAGTCAACCCCGCGGTAGCCCCTCCAGCCGCGGCAGACGCTCCAGCCGCGGCAGCCGCTCCAGCCGCTCCAGCCGCGGCAGCCGCTCCAGCCCCTCCAGCCGCGCCAGCCTCTCCATCCGCGGCAGCCGCTCCAGCCGCGGCAGCCGCTCCAGCCGCGGCAGCCGCTCCAGCCGCTACCGAGTGGAGCGGCTGCCACGGCTGGAGGGCTACCGCGGCTGGAGCGGCTGCCGCGGCTGGAGCAGTGCAGTGAGTCCAGGGAGTGCAAAGGCACCAGTGGGGATGGAGTGCAGAGTGTCCAGAGAGTGCACTGGCACCACAGGTGATGCACTGCAGTGAGTCCAGAGAGTGCTCTGGCACCACTGGAGATGCACTTCAGTGAGTGCAGAGACTGCACTGGCACCACTGGGGATGCAGTGCAGTGAGTCCAGTGAGTGTACTGGCACCACTGGGGATGCACTGCAGTGAGTCCAGAGAGTGCATTGGCACCACTTGGGATGCACTGCAGTGAGTCCAGAGAGTGCACTGGCACCACTGGGGATGCAGTGCAGTGAGTCCAGAGAGTGCACTGGCTCCACTGAGAATGCACTTCAGTGAGTCCAGAGAGTGCACTGGCACCACTGTGGATGCAGTGCCGTGAGTCCAGCGAATGCACTGGCACCACTGGGGATACGGTGCCGGGAGTCCAGAGAGTGCACTGACACCACTGGGGATGCAGTGCAGTGAGTCCACAGAGTGCACTGACACCAGTGGGAATGCGGTGCAGTGAGTCCAGAGAGTGCACTGGCACCACTGGGGATGCACTGCAGTGAGTCCAGAGTGCACTAGCACCACTGGGGATGCAGAGCAGTGAGTCCAGAGAGTGCACTGGCACCACTGAGAATGCATTTCAGTGAGTCCAGAGAGTGCCGTTCCAGCCTCGGTATCCGCTCCAGCCGAGTCAACCCCGCGGTAGGCCCTCCAGCCGCGGCAGACGCTCCAGCCGCGGCAGCCGCTCCAGCCGCTCCAGCCGCGGCAGCCGCTCCAGCCCCTCCAGCCTCGCCAGCCTCTCCATCCGCGGCAGCCGCTCCAGCCGCGGCAGCCGCTCCAGCCGCTCCAACCGCGGCAGCCGCTCCAGCCGCTACCGAGTGGAGCGGCTGCCACGGCTGGAGGGCTACCGCGGCTGGAGCGGCTGCCGCGGCTGGAGCAGTGCAGTGAGTCCAGGGAGTGCAAAGGCACCAGTGGGGATGGAGTGCAGTGAGTCCAAAGACTTCACTGTCACCACTGGGAATGCAGTGCAGTGAGTCCAGGGAGTGCACTTGCACCACTGGGGATGCAGTGCAGTGACTCCAGTGAGTGCACTGACACCACTGGGGATGCACTTCAGTCAGTCCAGTGAGTGTACTGGCACCACTGGGGATGCACTGCAGTGAGTCAAGAGAGTGCACTGGCAGGACTGGGGATGCAGTGCAGTGAGTCCAGAGAGTGCACTGGCACCACTGGGGATGCCCTGCAGTGAGTCCTGAGAGCGCACTGGCACCACTGGGGATGCAGTGCAGTGAGTCCAGAGAGCGCACTGGCACCAGTGGGAATGCGGTGCAGTGAGTCCAGAGAGTGCAATGGCACCACTGGGGATGCACTGCAGTGAGTCCAGAGAGTGCACTAGCACCACTGGGGATGCAGAGCAGTGAGTCCAGAGAGTGCACTGGCACCACTGAGAATGCATTTAAGTGAGTCCAGAGAGTGCCGTTCCAGCCTCGGCATCCGCTCCAGCCGAGTCAACCCCGCGGTAGCCCCTCCAGCCGCGGCAGACGCTCCAGCCGCGGCAGCCGCTCCAGCCGCTCCAGCCGCGGCAGCCGCTCCAGCCCCTCCAGCCGCGCCAGCCTCTCCATCCGCGGCAGCCGCTCCAGCCGCGGCAGCCGCTCCAGCCGCTCCAGCCGCGGCAGCCGCTCCAGCCGCTACCGAGTGGAGCGGCTGCCACGGCTGGAGGGCTACCGCGGCTGGAGCGGCTGCCGCGGCTGGAGCAGTGCAGTGAGTCCAGGGAGTGCAAAGGCACCAGTGGGGATGGAGTGCAGTGAGTCCAAAGACTTCAATGTCACCACTGGGAATGCACTTCAGTCAGTCCAGTGAGTGTACTGGCACCACTGGGGATGCACAGCAGTGAGTCCAGAGAGTGCATTGGCACCACTGGGGATGCAGTGCAGTGAGTCCAGAGAGTGCACTGGCACCATTGGAGATGCAGTGCAGTGAGTCCAGAGAGTGCACTGGCACCACTGGGGATGCAGTGCAGTGAGTCCAGAGAGTGCACTGGCACCACTGGGGATGCACTGCAGTGAGTCCAGAGAGTGCTCTGGCACCACTGGAGATGCACTTCAGTGAGTGCAGAGACTGCACTGGCACCACTGGGGATGCAGTGCAGTGAGTCCAGTGAGTGTACTGGCACCACTGGGGATGCACTGCAGTGAGTCCAGAGAGTGCATTGGCACCACTTGGGATGCACTGCAGTGAGTCCAGAGAGTGCACTGGCACCACTGGGGATGCAGTGCAGTGAGTCCAGAGAGTGCACTGGCTCCACTGAGAATGCACTTCAGTGAGTCCAGAGAGTGCACTGGCACCACTGTGGATGCAGTGCCGTGAGTCCAGCGAATGCACTGGCACCACTGGGGATACGGTGCCGGGAGTCCAGAGAGTGCACTGACACCACTGGGGATGCAGTGCAGTGAGTCCACAGAGTGCACTGACACCAGTGGGAATGCGGTGCAGTGAGTCCAGAGAGTGCACTGGCACCACTGGGGATGCACTGCAGTGAGTCCAGAGTGCACTAGCACCACTGGGGATGCAGAGCAGTGAGTCCAGAGAGTGCACTGGCACCACTGAGAATGCATTTCAGTGAGTCCAGAGAGTGCCGTTCCAGCCTCGGTATCCGCTCCAGCCGAGTCAACCCCGCGGTAGGCCCTCCAGCCGCGGCAGACGCTCCAGCCGCGGCAGCCGCTCCAGCCGCTCCAGCCGCGGCAGCCGCTCCAGCCCCTCCAGCCTCGCCAGCCTCTCCATCCGCGGCAGCCGCTCCAGCCGCGGCAGCCGCTCCAGCCGCTCCAACCGCGGCAGCCGCTCCAGCCGCTACCGAGTGGAGCGGCTGCCACGGCTGGAGGGCTACCGCGGCTGGAGCGGCTGCCGCGGCTGGAGCAGTGCAGTGAGTCCAGGGAGTGCAAAGGCACCAGTGGGGATGGAGTGCAGTGAGTCCAAAGACTTCACTGTCACCACTGGGAATGCAGTGCAGTGAGTCCAGGGAGTGCACTTGCACCACTGGGGATGCAGTGCAGTGACTCCAGTGAGTGCACTGACACCACTGGGGATGCACTTCAGTCAGTCCAGTGAGTGTACTGGCACCACTGGGGATGCACTGCAGTGAGTCAAGAGAGTGCACTGGCAGGACTGGGGATGCAGTGCAGTGAGTCCAGAGAGTGCACTGGCACCACTGGGGATGCAGTGCAGTGAGTCCAGAGAGTGCACTGGCACCACTGAGAATGCATTTCAGTGAGTCCAGAGAGTGCCGTTCCAGCCTCGGCATCCGCTCCAGCCGAGTCAACCCCGCGGTAGCCCCTCCAGCCGCGGCAGACGCTCCAGCCGCGGCAGCCGCTCCAGCCGCTCCAGCCGCGGCAGCCGCTCCAGCCCCTCCAGCCGCGCCAGCCTCTCCAGCCGCGGCAGCCGCTCCAGCCGCGGTAGCCCTCCAGCCGTGGCAGCCGCTCCACTCGGTAGCGGCTGGAGCGGCTGCCGCGGCTGGAGCGGCTGGAGCGGCTGCCGCGACTGGAGCGGCTGCCGCGGTTGGAGCGGCTGCCGCGGCTGGAGCGGCTGGAGCGGATGCCGCGGCTGGAGCGGCTGGAGCGGCTGCCGCGGCTGGAGCGGCTGGCGCGGCTGGAGGAGCTACCGCGGCTGGAGCGGTTAACGCGGCTGGAGCGGATGCCGAGGCTGGAGCGGATGCCGCGGCTGGTGCGCCTGGAGAGGCTGCCGCGGCTGGAGCAGTGCAGTGAGTCCAGAGAGTGCACTGGCACCATTGGGGATGCAGTGCAGTGAGTCCAGAGAGTGCACTGGCAGGACTGGGGATGCAGTGCAGTGAGTCCAGAGAGTGCACTGGCACCACTGAGGATGCAATGCAGTGAGTCCAGAGAGTGCACTGGCACCACTGGGCATGCAGTGCTGTGAGTCCAGAGAGTGCACTGGCACCACTGGGGATGCACTTCAGTCAGTCCAGTGAGTGTACTGGCACCACTGGGGATGCACTGCAGTGAGTCAAGAGAGTGCACTGGCAGGACTGGGGATGCAGTGCAGTGAGTCCAGAGAGTGCACTGGCACCACTGGGGATGCCCTGCAGTGAGTCCTGAGAGCGCACTGGCACCACTGGGGATGCACTGCAGTGAGTCCAGAGAGCGCACTGGCACCAGTGGGAATGCGGTGCAGTGAGTCCAGAGAGTGCAATGGCACCACTGGGGATGCACTGCAGTGAGTCCAGAGAGTGCACTAGCACCACTGGGGATGCAGAGCAGTGAGTCCAGAGAGTGCACTGGCACCACTGAGAATGCATTTCAGTGAGTCCAGAGAGTGCCGTTCCAGCCTCGGCATCCGCTCCAGCCGAGTCAACCCCGCGGTAGCCCCTCCAGCCGCGGCAGACGCTCCAGCCGCGGCAGCCGCTCCAGCCGCTCCAGCCGCGGCAGCCGCTCCAGCCCCTCCAGCCGCGCCAGCCTCTCCATCCGCGGCAGCCGCTCCAGCCGCGGCAGCCGCTCCAGCCGCGGCAGCCGCTCCAGCCGCTACCGAGTGGAGCGGCTGCCACGGCTGGAGGGCTACCGCGGCTGGAGCGGCTGCCGCGGCTGGAGCAGTGCAGTGAGTCCAGGGAGTGCAAAGGCACCAGTGGGGATGGAGTGCAGTGAGTCCAAAGACTTCAATGTCACCACTGGGAATGCAATTCAGTCAGTCCAGTGAGTGTACTGGCACCACTGGGGATGCACAGCAGTGAGTCCAGAGAGTGCATTGGCACCACTGGGGATGCAGTGCAGTGAGTCCAGAGAGTGCACTGGCACCATTGGAGATGCAGTGCAGTGAGTCCAGAGAGTGCACTGGCACCACTGGGGATGCAGTGCAGTGAGTCCAGAGAGTGCACTGGCACCAGTGGGGATGCAGTGCAGAGTGTCCAGAGAGTGCACTGGCACCACAGGTGATGCACTGCAGTGAGTCCAGAGAGTGCTCTGGCACCACTGGAGATGCACTTCAGTGAGTGCAGAGACTGCACTGGCACCACTGGGGATGCAGTGCAGTGAGTCCAGTGAGTGTACTGGCACCACTGGGGATGCACTGCAGTGAGTCCAGAGAGTGCATTGGCACCACTTGGGATGCACTGCAGTGAGTCCAGAGAGTGCACTGGCACCACTGGGGATGCAGTGCAGTGAGTCCAGAGAGTGCACTGGCTCCACTGAGAATGCACTTCAGTGAGTCCAGAGAGTGCACTGGCACCACTGTGGATGCAGTGCCGTGAGTCCAGCGAATGCACTGGCACCACTGGGGATACGGTGCCGGGAGTCCAGAGAGTGCACTGACACCCCTGGGGATGCAGTGCAGTGAGTCCACAGAGTGCACTGACACCAGTGGGAATGCGGTGCAGTGAGTCCAGAGAGTGCACTGGCACCACTGGGGATGCACTGCAGTGAGTCCAGAGTGCACTAGCACCACTGGGGATGCAGAGCAGTGAGTCCAGAGAGTGCACTGGCACCACTGAGAATGCATTTCAGTGAGTCCAGAGAGTGCCGTTCCAGCCTCGGCATCCGCTCCAGCCGAGTCAACCCCGCGGTAGGCCCTCCAGCCGCGGCAGACGCTCCAGCCGCGGCAGCCGCTCCAGCCGCTCCAGCCGCGGCAGCCGCTCCAGCCCCTCCAGCCTCGCCAGCCTCTCCATCCGCGGCAGCCGCTCCAGCCGCGGCAGCCGCTCCAGCCGCTCCAACCGCGGCAGCCGCTCCAGCCGCTACCGAGTGGAGCGGCTGCCACGGCTGGAGGGCTACCGCGGCTGGAGCGGCTGCCGCGGCTGGAGCAGTGCAGTGAGTCCAGGGAGTGCAAAGGCACCAGTGGGGATGGAGTGCAGTGAGTCCAAAGACTTCACTGTCACCACTGGGAATGCAGTGCAGTGAGTCCAGGGAGTGCACTTGCACCACTGGGGATGCAGTGCAGTGACTCCAGTGAGTGCACTGACACCACTGGGGATGCACTTCAGTCAGTCCAGTGAGTGTACTGGCACCACTGGGGATGCACTGCAGTGAGTCAAGAGAGTGCACTGGCAGGACTGGGGATGCAGTGCAGTGAGTCCAGAGAGTGCACTGGCACCACTGGGGATGCCCTGCAGTGAGTCCTGAGAGTGCACTGGCACCACTGAGAATGCATTTCAGTGAGTCCAGAGAGTGCCGTTCCAGCCTCGGCATCCGCTCCAGCCGAGTCAACCCCGCGGTAGCCCCTCCAGCCGCGGCAGACGCTCCAGCCGCGGCAGCCGCTCCAGCCGCTCCAGCCGCGGCAGCCGCTCCAGCCCCTCCAGCCGCGCCAGCCTCTCCAGCCGCGGCAGCCGCTCCAGCCGCGGTAGCCCTCCAGCCGTGGCAGCCGCTCCACTCGGTAGCGGCTGGAGCGGCTGCCGCGGCTGGAGCGGCTGGAGCGGCTGCCGCGACTGGAGCGGCTGCCGCGGTTGGAGCGGCTGCCGCGGCTGGAGCGGCTGGAGCGGATGCCGCGGCTGGAGCGGCTGGAGCGGCTGCCGCGGCTGGAGCGGCTGGCGCGGCTGGAGGAGCTACCGCGGCTGGAGCGGTTAACGCGGCTGGAGCGGATGCCGAGGCTGGAGCGGATGCCGCGGCTGGTGCGCCTGGAGAGGCTGCCGCGGCTGGAGCAGTGCAGTGAGTCCAGAGAGTGCACTGGCACCATTGGGGATGCAGTGCAGTGAGTCCAGAGAGTGCACTGGCAGGACTGGGGATGCAGTGCAGTGAGTCCAGAGAGTGCACTGGCACCACTGAGGATGCAATGCAGTGAGTCCAGAGAGTGCACTGGCACCACTGGGCATGCAGTGCTGTGAGTCCAGAGAGTGCACTGGCACCACTGGGGATGCACTTCAGTCAGTCCAGTGAGTGTACTGGCACCACTGGGGATGCACTGCAGTGAGTCAAGAGAGTGCACTGGCAGGACTGGGGATGCAGTGCAGTGAGTCCAGAGAGTGCACTGGCACCACTGGGGATGCCCTGCAGTGAGTCCTGAGAGCGCACTGGCACCACTGGGGATGCACTGCAGTGAGTCCAGAGAGCGCACTGGCACCAGTGGGAATGCGGTGCAGTGAGTCCAGAGAGTGCAATGGCACCACTGGGGATGCACTGCAGTGAGTCCAGAGAGTGCACTAGCACCACTGGGGATGCAGAGCAGTGAGTCCAGAGAGTGCACTGGCACCACTGAGAATGCATTTCAGTGAGTCCAGAGAGTGCCGTTCCAGCCTCGGCATCCGCTCCAGCCGAGTCAACCCCGCGGTAGCCCCTCCAGCCGCGGCAGACGCTCCAGCCGCGGCAGCCGCTCCAGCCGCTCCAGCCGCGGCAGCCGCTCCAGCCCCTCCAGCCGCGCCAGCCTCTCCATCCGCGGCAGCCGCTCCAGCCGCGGCAGCCGCTCCAGCCGCGGCAGCCGCTCCAGCCGCTACCGAGTGGAGCGGCTGCCACGGCTGGAGGGCTACCGCGGCTGGAGCGGCTGCCGCGGCTGGAGCAGTGCAGTGAGTCCAGGGAGTGCAAAGGCACCAGTGGGGATGGAGTGCAGAGTGTCCAGAGAGTGCACTGGCACCACAGGTGATGCACTGCAGTGAGTCCAGAGAGTGCTCTGGCACCACTGGAGATGCACTTCAGTGAGTGCAGAGACTGCACTGGCACCACTGGGGATGCAGTGCAGTGAGTCCAGTGAGTGTACTGGCACCACTGGGGATGCACTGCAGTGAGTCCAGAGAGTGCATTGGCACCACTTGGGATGCACTGCAGTGAGTCCAGAGAGTGCACTGGCACCACTGGGGATGCAGTGCAGTGAGTCCAGAGAGTGCACTGGCTCCACTGAGAATGCACTTCAGTGAGTCCAGAGAGTGCACTGGCACCACTGTGGATGCAGTGCCGTGAGTCCAGCGAATGCACTGGCACCACTGGGGATACGGTGCCGGGAGTCCAGAGAGTGCACTGACACCACTGGGGATGCAGTGCAGTGAGTCCACAGAGTGCACTGACACCAGTGGGAATGCGGTGCAGTGAGTCCAGAGAGTGCACTGGCACCACTGGGGATGCACTGCAGTGAGTCCAGAGTGCACTAGCACCACTGGGGATGCAGAGCAGTGAGTCCAGAGAGTGCACTGGCACCACTGAGAATGCATTTCATTGAGTCCAGAGAGTGCCGTTCCAGCCTCGGTATCCGCTCCAGCCGAGTCAACCCCGCGGTAGGCCCTCCAGCCGCGGCAGACGCTCCAGCCGCGGCAGCCGCTCCAGCCGCTCCAGCCGCGGCAGCCGCTCCAGCCCCTCCAGCCTCGCCAGCCTCTCCATCCGCGGCAGCCGCTCCAGCCGCGGCAGCCGCTCCAGCCGCTCCAACCGCGGCAGCTGCTCCAGCCGCTACCGAGTGGAGCGGCTGCCACGGCTGGAGGGCTACCGCGGCTGGAGCGGCTGCCGCGGCTGGAGCAGTGCAGTGAGTCCAGGGAGTGCAAAGGCACCAGTGGGGATGGAGTGCAGTGAGTCCAAAGACTTCACTGTCACCACTGGGAATGCAGTGCAGTGAGTCCAGGGAGTGCACTTGCACCACTGGGGATGCAGTGCAGTGACTCCAGTGAGTGCACTGACACCACTGGGGATGCACTTCAGTCAGTCCAGTGAGTGTACTGGCACCACTGGGGATGCACTGCAGTGAGTCAAGAGAGTGCACTGGCAGGACTGGGGATGCAGTGCAGTGAGTCCAGAGAGTGCACTGGCACCACTGGGGATGCCCTGCAGTGAGTCCTGAGAGCGCACTGGCACCACTGGGGATGCAGTGCAGTGAGTCCAGAGAGCGCACTGGCACCAGTGGGAATGCGGTGCAGTGAGTCCAGAGAGTGCAATGGCACCACTGGGGATGCACTGCAGTGAGTCCAGAGAGTGCACTAGCACCACTGGGGATGCAGAGCAGTGAGTCCAGAGAGTGCACTGGCACCACTGAGAATGCATTTCAGTGAGTCCAGAGAGTGCCGTTCCAGCCTCGGCATCCGCTCCAGCCGAGTCAACCCCGCGGTAGCCCCTCCAGCCGCGGCAGACGCTCCAGCCGCGGCAGCCGCTCCAGCCGCTCCAGCCGCGGCAGCCGCTCCAGCCCCTCCAGCCGCGCCAGCCTCTCCATCCGCGGCAGCCGCTCCAGCCGCGGCAGCCGCTCCAGCCGCTCCAGCCGCGGCAGCCGCTCCAGCCGCTACCGAGTGGAGCGGCTGCCACGGCTGGAGGGCTACCGCGGCTGGAGCGGCTGCCGCGGCTGGAGCAGTGCAGTGAGTCCAGGGAGTGCAAAGGCACCAGTGGGGATGGAGTGCAGTGAGTCCAAAGACTTCAATGTCACCACTGGGAATGCACTTCAGTCAGTCCAGTGAGTGTACTGGCACCACTGGGGATGCACAGCAGTGAGTCCAGAGAGTGCATTGGCACCACTGGGGATGCAGTGCAGTGAGTCCAGAGAGTGCACTGGCACCATTGGAGATGCAGTGCAGTGAGTCCAGAGAGTGCACTGGCACCACTGGGGATGCAGTGCAGTGAGTCCAGAGAGTGCACTGGCACCAGTGGGGATGCAGTGCAGAGTGTCCAGAGAGTGCACTGGCACCACTGGGATGCACTGCAGTGAGTCCAGAGAGTGCTCTGGCACCACTGGAGATGCACTTCAGTGAGTGCAGAGACTGCACTGGCACCACTGGGGATGCAGTGCAGTGAGTCCAGTGAGTGTACTGGCACCACTGGGGATGCACTGCAGTGAGTCCAGAGAGTGCATTGGCACCACTTGGGATGCACTGCAGTGAGTCCAGAGAGTGCACTGGCACCACTGGGGATGCAGTGCAGTGAGTCCAGAGAGTGCACTGGCTCCACTGAGAATGCACTTCAGTGAGTCCAGAGAGTGCACTGGCACCACTGTGGATGCAGTGCCGTGAGTCCAGCGAATGCACTGGCACCACTGGGGATACGGTGCCGGGAGTCCAGAGAGTGCACTGACACCACTGGGGATGCAGTGCAGTGAGTCCACAGAGTGCACTGACACCAGTGGGAATGCGGTGCAGTGAGTCCAGAGAGTGCACTGGCACCACTGGGGATGCACTGCAGTGAGTCCAGAGTGCACTAGCACCACTGGGGATGCAGAGCAGTGAGTCCAGAGAGTGCACTGGCACCACTGAGAATGCATTTCAGTGAGTCCAGAGAGTGCCGTTCCAGCCTCGGTATCCGCTCCAGCCGAGTCAACCCCGCGGTAGGCCCTCCAGCCGCGGCAGACGCTCCAGCCGCGGCAGCCGCTCCAGCCGCTCCAGCCGCGGCAGCCGCTCCAGCCCCTCCAGCCTCGCCAGCCTCTCCATCCGCGGCAGCCGCTCCAGCCGCGGCAGCCGCTCCAGCCGCTCCAACCGCGGCAGCCGCTCCAGCCGCTACCGAGTGGAGCGGCTGCCACGGCTGGAGGGCTACCGCGGCTGGAGCGGCTGCCGCGGCTGGAGCAGTGCAGTGAGTCCAGGGAGTGCAAAGGCACCAGTGGGGATGGAGTGCAGTGAGTCCAAAGACTTCACTGTCACCACTGGGAATGCAGTGCAGTGAGTCCAGGGAGTGCACTTGCACCACTGGGGATGCAGTGCAGTGACTCCAGTGAGTGCACTGACACCACTGGGGATGCACTTCAGTCAGTCCAGTGAGTGTACTGGCACCACTGGGGATGCACTGCAGTGAGTCAAGAGAGTGCACTGGCAGGACTGGGGATGCAGTGCAGTGAGTCCAGAGAGTGCACTGGCACCACTGGGGATGCCCTGCAGTGAGTCCTGAGAGCGCACTGGCACCACTGGGGATGCAGTGCAGTGAGTCCAGAGAGCGCACTGGCACCAGTGGGAATGCGGTGCAGTGAGTCCAGAGAGTGCAATGGCACCACTGGGGATGCACTGCAGTGAGTCCAGAGAGTGCACTAGCACCACTGGGGATGCAGAGCAGTGAGTCCAGAGAGTGCACTGGCACCACTGAGAATGCATTTCAGTGAGTCCAGAGAGTGCCGTTCCAGCCTCGGCATCCGCTCCAGCCGAGTCAACCCCGCGGTAGCCCCTCCAGCCGCGGCAGACGCTCCAGCCGCGGCAGCCGCTCCAGCCGCTCCAGCCGCGGCAGCCGCTCCAGCCCCTCCAGCCGCGCCAGCCTCTCCATCCGCGGCAGCCGCTCCAGCCGCGGCAGCCGCTCCAGCCGCTCCAGCCGCGGCAGCCGCTCCAGCCGCTCCAGCCGCGGCAGCCGCTCCTGCCGCTACCGAGTGGAGCGGCTGCCACGGCTGGAGGGCTACCGCGGCTGGAGCGGCTGCCGCGGCTGGAGCAGTGCAGTGAGTCCAGGGAGTGCAAAGGCACCAGTGGGGATGGAGTGCAGTGAGTCCAAAGACTTCAATGTCACCACTGGGAATGCACTTCAGTCAGTCCAGTGAGTGTACTGGCACCACTGGGGATGCACAGCAGTGAGTCCAGAGAGTGCATTGGCACCACTGGGGATGCAGTGCAGTGAGTCCAGAGAGTGCACTGGCACCATTGGAGATGCAGTGCAGTGAGTCCAGAGAGTGCACTGGCACCACTGGGGATGCAGTGCAGTGAGTCCAGAGAGTGCACTGGCACCAGTGGGGATGCAGTGCAGAGTGTCCAGAGAGTGCACTGGCACCACTGGGATGCACTGCAGTGAGTCCAGAGAGTGCTCTGGCACCACTGGAGATGCACTTCAGTGAGTGCAGAGACTGCACTGGCACCACTGGGGATGCAGTGCAGTGAGTCCAGTGAGTGTACTGGCACCACTGGGGATGCACTGCAGTGAGTCAAGAGAGTGCACTGGCAGGACTGGGGATGCAGTGCAGTGAGTCCAGAGAGTGCACTGGCACCACTGGGGATGCAGTGCAGTGAGTCCAGAGAGTGCACTGGCACCACTGAGAATGCATTTCAGTGAGTCCAGAGAGTGCCGTTCCAGCCTCGGCATCCGCTCCAGCCGAGTCAACCCCGCGGTAGCCCCTCCAGCCGCGGCAGACGCTCCAGCCGCGGCAGCCGCTCCAGCCGCTCCAGCCGCGGCAGCCGCTCCAGCCCCTCCAGCCGCGCCAGCCTCTCCAGCCGCGGCAGCCGCTCCAGCCGCGGTAGCCCTCCAGCCGTGGCAGCCGCTCCACTCGGTAGCGGCTGGAGCGGCTGCCGCGGCTGGAGCGGCTGGAGCGGCTGCCGCGACTGGAGCGGCTGCCGCGGTTGGAGCGGCTGCCGCGGCTGGAGCGGCTGGAGCGGATGCCGCGGCTGGAGCGGCTGGAGCGGCTGCCGCGGCTGGAGCGGCTGGCGCGGCTGGAGGAGCTACCGCGGCTGGAGCGGTTAACGCGGCTGGAGCGGATGCCGAGGCTGGAGCGGATGCCGCGGCTGGTGCGCCTGGAGAGGCTGCCGCGGCTGGAGCAGTGCAGTGAGTCCAGAGAGTGCACTGGCACCATTGGGGATGCAGTGCAGTGAGTCCAGAGAGTGCACTGGCAGGACTGGGGATGCAGTGCAGTGAGTCCAGAGAGTGCACTGGCACCACTGAGGATGCAATGCAGTGAGTCCAGAGAGTGCACTGGCACCACTGGGCATGCAGTGCTGTGAGTCCAGAGAGTGCACTGGCACCACTGGGGATGCACTTCAGTCAGTCCAGTGAGTGTACTGGCACCACTGGGGATGCACTGCAGTGAGTCAAGAGAGTGCACTGGCAGGACTGGGGATGCAGTGCAGTGAGTCCAGAGAGTGCACTGGCACCACTGGGGATGCCCTGCAGTGAGTCCTGAGAGCGCACTGGCACCACTGGGGATGCACTGCAGTGAGTCCAGAGAGCGCACTGGCACCAGTGGGAATGCGGTGCAGTGAGTCCAGAGAGTGCAATGGCACCACTGGGGATGCACTGCAGTGAGTCCAGAGAGTGCACTAGCACCACTGGGGATGCAGAGCAGTGAGTCCAGAGAGTGCACTGGCACCACTGAGAATGCATTTCAGTGAGTCCAGAGAGTGCCGTTCCAGCCTCGGCATCCGCTCCAGCCGAGTCAACCCCGCGGTAGCCCCTCCAGCCGCGGCAGACGCTCCAGCCGCGGCAGCCGCTCCAGCCGCTCCAGCCGCGGCAGCCGCTCCAGCCCCTCCAGCCGCGCCAGCCTCTCCATCCGCGGCAGCCGCTCCAGCCGCGGCAGCCGCTCCAGCCGCGGCAGCCGCTCCAGCCGCTACCGAGTGGAGCGGCTGCCACGGCTGGAGGGCTACCGCGGCTGGAGCGGCTGCCGCGGCTGGAGCAGTGCAGTGAGTCCAGGGAGTGCAAAGGCACCAGTGGGGATGGAGTGCAGTGAGTCCAAAGACTTCAATGTCACCACTGGGAATGCACTTCAGTCAGTCCAGTGAGTGTACTGGCACCACTGGGGATGCACAGCAGTGAGTCCAGAGAGTGCATTGGCACCACTGGGGATGCAGTGCAGTGAGTCCAGAGAGTGCACTGGCACCATTGGAGATGCAGTGCAGTGAGTCCAGAGAGTGCACTGGCACCATTGGGGATGCAGTGCAGTGAGTCCAGAGAGTGCACTGGCACCAGTGGGGATGCAGTGCAGAGTGTCCAGAGAGTGCACTGGCACCACAGGTGATGCACTGCAGTGAGTCCAGAGAGTGCTCTGGCACCACTGGAGATGCACTTCAGTGAGTGCAGAGACTGCACTGGCACCACTGGGGATGCAGTGCAGTGAGTCCAGTGAGTGTACTGGCACCACTGGGGATGCACTGCAGTGAGTCCAGAGAGTGCATTGGCACCACTTGGGATGCACTGCAGTGAGTCCAGAGAGTGCACTGGCACCACTGGGGATGCAGTGCAGTGAGTCCAGAGAGTGCACTGGCTCCACTGAGAATGCACTTCAGTGAGTCCAGAGAGTGCACTGGCACCACTGTGGATGCAGTGCCGTGAGTCCAGCGAATGCACTGGCACCACTGGGGATACGGTGCCGGGAGTCCAGAGAGTGCACTGACACCACTGGGGATGCAGTGCAGTGAGTCCACAGAGTGCACTGACACCAGTGGGAATGCGGTGCAGTGAGTCCAGAGAGTGCACTGGCACCACTGGGGATGCACTGCAGTGAGTCCAGAGTGCACTAGCACCACTGGGGATGCAGAGCAGTGAGTCCAGAGAGTGCACTGGCACCACTGAGAATGCATTTCAGTGAGTCCAGAGAGTGCCGTTCCAGCCTCGGCATCCGCTCCAGCCGAGTCAACCCCGCGGTAGGCCCTCCAGCCGCGGCAGACGCTCCAGCCGCGGCAGCCGCGGCAGCCGCTCCAGCCGCGGCCGCCGCTCCAGCCCCTCCAGCCTCGCCAGCCTCTCCATCCGCGGCAGCCGCTCCAGCCGCGGCAGCCGCTCCAGCCGCTCCAACCGCGGCAGCCGCTCCAGCCGCTACCGAGTGGAGCGGCTGCCACGGCTGGAGGGCTACCGCGGCTGGAGCGGCTGCCGCGGCTGGAGCAGTGCAGTGAGTCCAGGGAGTGCAAAGGCACCAGTGGGGATGGAGTGCAGTGAGTCCAAAGACTTCACTGTCACCACTGGGAATGCAGTGCAGTGAGTCCAGGGAGTGCACTTGCACCACTGGGGATGCAGTGCAGTGACTCCAGTGAGTGCACTGACACCACTGGGGATGCACTTCAGTCAGTCCAGTGAGTGTACTGGCACCACTGGGGATGCACTGCAGTGAGTCAAGAGAGTGCACTGGCAGGACTGGGGATGCAGTGCAGTGAGTCCAGAGAGTGCACTGGCACCACTGGGGATGCCCTGCAGTGAGTCCTGAGAGTGCACTGGCACCACTGAGAATGCATTTCAGTGAGTCCAGAGAGTGCCGTTCCAGCCTCGGCATCCGCTCCAGCCGAGTCAACCCCGCGGTAGCCCCTCCAGCCGCGGCAGACGCTCCAGCCGCGGCAGCCGCTCCAGCCGCTCCAGCCGCGGCAGCCGCTCCAGCCCCTCCAGCCGCGCCAGCCTCTCCAGCCGCGGCAGCCGCTCCAGCCGCGGTAGCCCTCCAGCCGTGGCAGCCGCTCCACTCGGTAGCGGCTGGAGCGGCTGCCGCGGCTGGAGCGGCTGGAGCGGCTGCCGCGACTGGAGCGGCTGCCGCGGTTGGAGCGGCTGCCGCGGCTGGAGCGGCTGGAGCGGATGCCGCGGCTGGAGCGGCTGGAGCGTCTGCCGCGGCTGGAGCGGCTGGCGCGGCTGGAGGAGCTACCGCGGCTGGAGCGGTTAACGCGGCTGGAGCGGATGCCGAGGCTGGAGCGGATGCCGCGGCTGGTGCGCCTGGAGAGGCTGCCGCGGCTGGAGCAGTGCAGTGAGTCCAGAGAGTGCACTGGCACCATTGGGGATGCAGTGCAGTGAGTCCAGAGAGTGCACTGGCACCAGTGGGGATGCAGTGCAGAGTGTCCAGAGAGTGCACTGGCACCACAGGTGATGCACTGCAGTGAGTCCAGAGAGTGCTCTGGCACCACTGGAGATGCACTTCAGTGAGTGCAGAGACTGCACTGGCACCACTGGGGATGCAGTGCAGTGAGTCCAGTGAGTGTACTGGCACCACTGGGGATGCACTGCAGTGAGTCCAGAGAGTGCATTGGCACCACTTGGGATGCACTGCAGTGAGTCCAGAGAGTGCACTGGCTCCACTGAGAATGCACTTCAGTGAGTCCAGAGAGTGCACTGGCACCACTGTGGATGCAGTGCCGTGAGTCCAGCGAATGCACTGGCACCACTGGGGATACGGTGCCGGGAGTCCAGAGAGTGCACTGGCACCACTGGGGATGCACTGCAGTGAGTCCAGAGAGTGCACTGACACCAGTGGGAATGCGGTGCAGTGAGTCCAGAGAGTGCACTGGCACCACTGAGAATGCATTTCAGTGAGTCCAGAGAGTGCCGTTCCAGCCTCGGCATCCGCTCCAGCCGAGTCAACCCCGCGGTAGGCCCTCCAGCCGCGGCAGACGCTCCAGCCGCGGCAGCCGCTCCAGCCGCTCCAGCCGCGGCCGCCGCTCCAGCCCCTCCAGCCTCGCCAGCCTCTCCATCCGCGGCAGCCGCTCCAGCCGCGGCAGCCGCTCCAGCCGCTCCAACCGCGGCAGCCGCTCCAGCCGCTACCGAGTGGAGCGGCTGCCACGGCTGGAGGGCTACCGCGGCTGGAGCGGCTGCCGCGGCTGGAGCAGTGCAGTGAGTCCAGGGAGTGCAAAGGCACCAGTGGGGATGGAGTGCAGTGAGTCCAAAGACTTCACTGTCACCACTGGGAATGCAGTGCAGTGAGTCCAGGGAGTGCACTTGCACCACTGGGGATGCAGTGCAGTGACTCCAGTGAGTGCACTGACACCACTGGGGATGCACTTCAGTCAGTCCAGTGAGTGTACTGGCACCACTGGGGATGCACTGCAGTGAGTCAAGAGAGTGCACTGGCAGGACTGGGGATGCAGTGCAGTGAGTCCAGAGAGTGCACTGGCACCACTGGGGATGCCCTGCAGTGAGTCCTGAGAGTGCACTGGCACCACTGAGAATGCATTTCAGTGAGTCCAGAGAGTGCCGTTCCAGCCTCGGCATCCGCTCCAGCCGAGTCAACCCCGCGGTAGCCCCTCCAGCCGCGGCAGACGCTCCAGCCGCGGCAGCCGCTCCAGCCGCTCCAGCCGCGGCAGCCGCTCCAGCCCCTCCAGCCGCGCCAGCCTCTCCAGCCGCGGCAGCCGCTCCAGCCGCGGTAGCCCTCCAGCCGTGGCAGCCGCTCCACTCGTTAGCGGCTGGAGCGGCTGCCGCGGCTGGAGCGGCTGGAGCGGCTGCCGCGACTGGAGCGGCTGCCGCGGTTGGAGCGGCTGCCGCGGCTGGAGCGGCTGGAGCGGATGCCGCGGCTGGAGCGGCTGGAGCGGCTGCCGCGGCTGGAGCGGCTGGCGCGGCTGGAGGAGCTACCGCGGCTGGAGCGGTTAACGCGGCTGGAGCGGATGCCGAGGCTGGAGCGGATGCCGCGGCTGGTGCGCCTGGAGAGGCTGCCGCGGCTGGAGCAGTGCAGTGAGTCCAGAGAGTGCACTGGCACCATTGGGGATGCAGTGCAGTGAGTCCAGAGAGTGCACTGGCAGGACTGGGGATGCAGTGCAGTGAGTCCAGAGAGTGCACTGGCACCACTGAGGATGCAATGCAGTGAGTCCAGAGAGTGCACTGGCACCACTGGGCATGCAGTGCTGTGAGTCCAGAGAGTGCACTGGCACCACTGGGGATGCACTTCAGTCAGTCCAGTGAGTGTACTGGCACCACTGGGGATGCACTGCAGTGAGTCAAGAGAGTGCACTGGCAGGACTGGGGATGCAGTGCAGTGAGTCCAGAGAGTGCACTGGCACCACTGGGGATGCCCTGCAGTGAGTCCTGAGAGCGCACTGGCACCACTGGGGATGCAGTGCAGTGAGTCCAGAGAGCGCACTGGCACCAGTGGGAATGCGGTGCAGTGAGTCCAGAGAGTGCAATGGCACCACTGGGGATGCACTGCAGTGAGTCCAGAGAGTGCACTAGCACCACTGGGGATGCAGAGCAGTGAGTCCAGAGAGTGCACTGGCACCACTGAGAATGCATTTCAGTGAGTCCAGAGAGTGCCGTTCCAGCCTCGGCATCCGCTCCAGCCGAGTCAACCCCGCGGTAGCCCCTCCAGCCGCGGCAGACGCTCCATCCGCGGCAGCCGCTCCAGCCGCGGCAGCCGCTCCAGCCGCGGCAGCCGCTCCAGCCGCTACCGAGTGGAGCGGCTGCCACGGCTGGAGGGCTACCGCGGCTGGAGCGGCTGCCGCGGCTGGAGCAGTGCAGTGAGTCCAGGGAGTGCAAAGGCACCAGTGGGGATGGAGTGCAGTGAGTCCAAAGACTTCAATGTCACCACTGGGAATGCACTTCAGTCAGTCCAGTGAGTGTACTGGCACCACTGGGGATGCACAGCAGTGAGTCCAGAGAGTGCATTGGCACCACTGGGGATGCAGTGCAGTGAGTCCAGAGAGTGCACTGGCACCATTGGAGATGCAGTGCAGTGAGTCCAGAGAGTGCACTGGCACCACTGGGGATGCAGTGCAGTGAGTCCAGAGAGTGCACTGGCACCAGTGGGGATGCAGTGCAGAGTGTCCAGAGAGTGCACTGGCACCACAGGTGATGCACTGCAGTGAGTCCAGAGAGTGCTCTGGCACCACTGGAGATGCACTTCAGTGAGTGCAGAGACTGCACTGGCACCACTGGGGATGCAGTGCAGTGAGTCCAGTGAGTGTACTGGCACCACTGGGGATGCACTGCAGTGAGTCCAGAGAGTGCATTGGCACCACTTGGGATGCACTGCAGTGAGTCCAGAGAGTGCACTGGCACCACTGGGGATGCAGTGCAGTGAGTCCAGAGAGTGCACTGGCTCCACTGAGAATGCACTTCAGTGAGTCCAGAGAGTGCACTGGCACCACTGTGGATGCAGTGCCGTGAGTCCAGCGAATGCACTGGCACCACTGGGGATACGGTGCCGGGAGTCCAGAGAGTGCACTGACACCACTGGGGATGCAGTGCAGTGAGTCCACAGAGTGCACTGACACCAGTGGGAATGCGGTGCAGTGAGTCCAGAGAGTGCACTGGCACCACTGGGGATGCACTGCAGTGAGTCCAGAGTGCACTAGCACCACTGGGGATGCAGAGCAGTGAGTCCAGAGAGTGCACTGGCACCACTGAGAATGCATTTCAGTGAGTCCAGAGAGTGCCGTTCCAGCCTCGGTATCCGCTCCAGCCGAGTCAACCCCGCGGTAGGCCCTCCAGCCGCGGCAGACGCTCCAGCCGCGGCAGCCGCTCCAGCCGCTCCAGCCGCGGCAGCCGCTCCAGCCCCTCCAGCCTCGCCAGCCTCTCCATCCGCGGCAGCCGCTCCAGCCGCGGCAGCCGCTCCAGCCGCTCCAACCGCGGCAGCCGCTCCAGCCGCTACCGAGTGGAGCGGCTGCCACGGCTGGAGGGCTACCGCGGCTGGAGCGGCTGCCGCGGCTGGAGCAGTGCAGTGAGTCCAGGGAGTGCAAAGGCACCAGTGGGGATGGAGTGCAGTGAGTCCAAAGACTTCACTGTCACCACTGGGAATGCAGTGCAGTGACTCCAGTGAGTGCACTGACACCACTGGGGATGCACTTCAGTCAGTCCAGTGAGTGTACTGGCACCACTGGGGATGCACTGCAGTGAGTCAAGAGAGTGCACTGGCAGGACTGGGGATGCAGTGCAGTGAGTCCAGAGAGTGCACTGGCACCACTGGGGATGCCCTGCAGTGAGTCCAGAGAGCGCACTGGCACCAGTGGGAATGCGGTGCAGTGAGTCCAGAGAGTGCAATGGCACCACTGGGGATGCACTGCAGTGAGTCCAGAGAGTGCACTAGCACCACTGGGGATGCAGAGCAGTGAGTCCAGAGAGTGCACTGGCACCACTGAGAATGCATTTCAGTGAGTCCAGAGAGTGCCGTTCCAGCCTCGGCATCCGCTCCAGCCGAGTCAACCGCGCGGTAGCCCCTCCAGCCGCGGCAGACGCTCCAGCCGCGGCAGCCGCTCCAGCCGCTCCAGCCGCGGCAGCCGCTCCAGCCCCTCCAGCCGCGCCAGCCTCTCCAGCCGCGGCAGCCGCTCCAGCCGCGGTAGCCCTCCAGCCGTGGCAGCCGCTCCACTCGGTAGCGGCTGGAGCGGCTGCCGCGGCTGGAGCGGCTGGAGCGGCTGCCGCGACTGGAGCGGCTGCCGCGGTTGGAGCGGCTGCCGCGGCTGGAGCGGCTGGAGCGGATGCCGCGGCTGGAGCGGCTGGAGCGGCTGCCGCGGCTGGAGCGCCTGGCGCGGCTGGAGGAGCTACCGCGGCTGGAGCGGTTAACGCGGCTGGAGCGGATGCCGAGGCTGGAGCGGATGCCGCGGCTGGTGCGCCTGGAGAGGCTGCCGCGGCTGGAGCAGTGCAGTGAGTCCAGAGAGTGCACTGGCACCATTGGGGATGCAGTGCAGTGAGTCCAGAGAGTGCACTGGCAGGACTGGGGATGCAGTGCAGTGAGTCCAGAGAGTGCACTGGCACCACTGAGGATGCAATGCAGTGAGTCCAGAGAGTGCACTGGCACCACTGGGCATGCAGTGCTGTGAGTCCAGAGAGTGCACTGGCACCACTGGGGATGCACTTCAGTCAGTCCAGTGAGTGTACTGGCACCACTGGGGATGCACTGCAGTGAGTCAAGAGAGTGCACTGGCAGGACTGGGGATGCAGTGCAGTGAGTCCAGAGAGTGCACTGGCACCACTGGGGATGCCCTGCAGTGAGTCCTGAGAGCGCACTGGCACCACTGGGGATGCAGTGCAGTGAGTCCAGAGAGCGCACTGGCACCAGTGGGAATGCGGTGCAGTGAGTCCAGAGAGTGCAATGGCACCACTGGGGATGCACTGCAGTGAGTCCAGAGAGTGCACTAGCACCACTGGGGATGCAGAGCAGTGAGTCCAGAGAGTGCACTGGCACCACTGAGAATGCATTTCAGTGAGTCCAGAGAGTGCCGTTCCAGCCTCGGCATCCGCTCCAGCCGAGTCAACCCCGCGGTAGCCCCTCCAGCCGCGGCAGACGCTCCAGCCGCGGCAGCCGCTCCAGCCGCTCCAGCCGCGGCAGCCGCTCCAGCCCCTCCAGCCGCGCCAGCCTCTCCATCCGCGGCAGCCGCTCCAGCCGCGGCAGCCGCTCCAGCCGCGGCAGCCGCTCCAGCCGCTACCGAGTGGAGCGGCTGCCACGGCTGGAGGGCTACCGCGGCTGGAGCGGCTGCCGCGGCTGGAGCAGTGCAGTGAGTCCAGGGAGTGCAAAGGCACCAGTGGGGATGGAGTGCAGTGAGTCCAAAGACTTCAATGTCACCACTGGGAATGCACTTCAGTCAGTCCAGTGAGTGTACTGGCACCACTGGGGATGCACAGCAGTGAGTCCAGAGAGTGCATTGGCACCACTGGGGATGCAGTGCAGTGAGTCCAGAGAGTGCACTGGCACCATTGGAGATGCAGTGCAGTGAGTCCAGAGA
Organism: Anser brachyrhynchus; assembly: GCF_964034855.1. NCBI lineage: Eukaryota > Metazoa > Chordata > Aves > Anseriformes > Anatidae > Anser > Anser brachyrhynchus. The sequence continues at coordinate 1,488,724 of NC_137716.1, forward strand.
GTGCACTGGCACCACTGGGGATGCAGTGCAGTGAGTCCAGAGAGTGCACTGGCACCAGTGGGGATGCAGTGCAGAGTGTCCAGAGAGTGCACTGGCACCACTGGGATGCACTGCAGTGAGTCCAGAGAGTGCTCTGGCACCACTGGAGATGCACTTCAGTGAGTGCAGAGACTGCACTGGCACCACTGGGGATGCAGTGCAGTGAGTCCAGTGAGTGTACTGGCACCACTGGGGATGCACTGCAGTGAGTCCAGAGAGTGCATTGGCACCACTTGGGATGCACTGCAGTGAGTCCAGAGAGTGCACTGGCACCACTGGGGATGCAGTGCAGTGAGTCCAGAGAGTGCACTGGCTCCACTGAGAATGCACTTCAGTGAGTCCAGAGAGTGCACTGGCACCACTGTGGATGCAGTGCCGTGAGTCCAGCGAATGCACTGGCACCACTGGGGATACGGTGCCGGGAGTCCAGAGAGTGCACTGACACCACTGGGGATGCAGTGCAGTGAGTCCACAGAGTGCACTGACACCAGTGGGAATGCGGTGCAGTGAGTCCAGAGAGTGCACTGGCACCACTGGGGATGCACTGCAGTGAGTCCAGAGTGCACTAGCACCACTGGGGATGCAGAGCAGTGAGTCCAGAGAGTGCACTGGCACCACTGAGAATGCATTTCAGTGAGTCCAGAGAGTGCCGTTCCAGCCTCGGTATCCGCTCCAGCCGAGTCAACCCCGCGGTAGGCCCTCCAGCCGCGGCAGACGCTCCAGCCGCGGCAGCCGCTCCAGCCGCTCCAGCCGCGGCAGCCGCTCCAGCCCCTCCAGCCTCGCCAGCCTCTCCATCCGCGGCAGCCGCTCCAGCCGCGGCAGCCGCTCCAGCCGCTCCAACCGCGGCAGCCGCTCCAGCCGCTACCGAGTGGAGCGGCTGCCACGGCTGGAGGGCTACCGCGGCTGGAGCGGCTGCCGCGGCTGGAGCAGTGCAGTGAGTCCAGGGAGTGCAAAGGCACCAGTGGGGATGGAGTGCAGTGAGTCCAAAGACTTCACTGTCACCACTGGGAATGCAGTGCAGTGAGTCCAGGGAGTGCACTTGCACCACTGGGGATGCAGTGCAGTGACTCCAGTGAGTGCACTGACACCACTGGGGATGCACTTCAGTCAGTCCAGTGAGTGTACTGGCACCACTGGGGATGCACTGCAGTGAGTCAAGAGAGTGCACTGGCAGGACTGGGGATGCAGTGCAGTGAGTCCAGAGAGTGCACTGGCACCACTGGGGATGCCCTGCAGTGAGTCCAGAGAGCGCACTGGCACCAGTGGGAATGCGGTGCAGTGAGTCCAGAGAGTGCAATGGCACCACTGGGGATGCACTGCAGTGAGTCCAGAGAGTGCACTAGCACCACTGGGGATGCAGAGCAGTGAGTCCAGAGAGTGCACTGGCACCACTGAGAATGCATTTCAGTGAGTCCAGAGAGTGCCGTTCCAGCCTCGGCATCCGCTCCAGCCGAGTCAACCCCGCGGTAGCCCCTCCAGCCGCGGCAGACGCTCCAGCCGCGGCAGCCGCTCCAGCCGCTCCAGCCGCGGCAGCCGCTCCAGCCCCTCCAGCCGCGCCAGCCTCTCCATCCGCGGCAGCCGCTCCAGCCGCGGCAGCCGCTCCAGCCGCTCCAGCCGCGGCAGCCGCTCCTGCCGCTACCGAGTGGAGCGGCTGCCACGGCTGGAGGGCTACCGCGGCTGGAGCGGCTGCCGCGGCTGGAGCAGTGCAGTGAGTCCAGGGAGTGCAAAGGCACCAGTGGGGATGGAGTGCAGTGAGTCCAAAGACTTCAATGTCACCACTGGGAATGCACTTCAGTCAGTCCAGTGAGTGTACTGGCACCACTGGGGATGCACAGCAGTGAGTCCAGAGAGTGCATTGGCACCACTGGGGATGCAGTGCAGTGAGTCCAGAGAGTGCACTGGCACCATTGGAGATGCAGTGCAGTGAGTCCAGAGAGTGCACTGGCACCACTGGGGATGCAGTGCAGTGAGTCCAGAGAGTGCACTGGCACCAGTGGGGATGCAGTGCAGAGTGTCCAGAGAGTGCACTGGCACCACTGGGATGCACTGCAGTGAGTCCAGAGAGTGCTCTGGCACCACTGGAGATGCACTTCAGTGAGTGCAGAGACTGCACTGGCACCACTGGGGATGCAGTGCAGTGAGTCCAGTGAGTGTACTGGCACCACTGGGGATGCACTGCAGTGAGTCCAGAGAGTGCACTGGCACCACTGGGGATGCAGTGCAGTGAGTCCAGAGAGTGCACTGGCACCACTGAGAATGCACTTCAGTGAGTCCAGAGAGTGCACTGGCACCACTGTGGATGCAGTGCCGTGAGTCCAGCGAATGCACTGGCACCACTGGGGATACGGTGCCGGGAGTCCAGAGAGTGCACTGACACCACTGGGGATGCAGTGCAGTGAGTCCACAGAGTGCACTGACACCAGTGGGAATGCGGTGCAGTGAGTCCAGAGAGTGCACTGGCACCACTGGGGATGCACTGCAGTGAGTCCAGAGTGCACTAGCACCACTGGGGATGCAGAGCAGTGAGTCCAGAGAGTGCACTGGCACCACTGAGAATGCATTTCAGTGAGTCCAGAGAGTGCCGTTCCAGCCTCGGTATCCGCTCCAGCCGAGTCAACCCCGCGGTAGGCCCTCCAGCCGCGGCAGACGCTCCAGCCGCGGCAGCCGCTCCAGCCGCTCCAGCCGCGGCAGCCGCTCCAGCCCCTCCAGCCTCGCCAGCCTCTCCATCCGCGGCAGCCGCTCCAGCCGCGGCAGCCGCTCCAGCCGCTCCAACCGCGGCAGCCGCTCCAGCCGCTACCGAGTGGAGCGGCTGCCAAGGCTGGAGGGCTACCGCGGCTGGAGCGGCTGCCGCGGCTGGAGCAGTGCAGTGAGTCCAGGGAGTGCAAAGGCACCAGTGGGGATGGAGTGCAGTGAGTCCAAAGACTTCACTGTCACCACTGGGAATGCAGTGCAGTGACTCCAGGGAGTGCACTTGCACCACTGGGGATGCAGTGCAGTGACTCCAGTGAGTGCACTGACACCACTGGGGATGCACTTCAGTCAGTCCAGTGAGTGTACTGGCACCACTGGGGATGCACTGCAGTGAGTCAAGAGAGTGCACTGGCAGGACTGGGGATGCAGTGCAGTGAGTCCAGAGAGTGCACTGGCACCACTGGGGATGCCCTGCAGTGAGTCCTGAGAGCGCACTGGCACCACTGGGGATGCAGTGCAGTGAGTCCAGAGAGCGCACTGGCACCAGTGGGAATGCGGTGCAGTGAGTCCAGAGAGTGCAATGGCACCACTGGGGATGCACTGCAGTGAGTCCAGAGAGTGCACTAGCACCACTGGGGATGCAGAGCAGTGAGTCCAGAGAGTGCACTGGCACCACTGAGAATGCATTTCAGTGAGTCCAGAGAGTGCCGTTCCAGCCTCGGCATCCGCTCCAGCCGAGTCAACCCCGCGGTAGCCCCTCCAGCCGCGGCAGACGCTCCAGCCGCGGCAGCCGCTCCAGCCGCTCCAGCCGCGGCAGCCGCTCCAGCCCCTCCAGCCGCGCCAGCCTCTCCATCCGCGGCAGCCGCTCCAGCCGCGGCAGCCGCTCCAGCCGCTCCAGCCGCGGCAGCCGCTCCAGCCGCTACCGAGTGGAGCGGCTGCCACGGCTGGAGGGCTACCGCGGCTGGAGCGGCTGCCGCGGCTGGAGCAGTGCAGTGAGTCCAGGGAGTGCAAAGGCACCAGTGGGGATGGAGTGCAGTGAGTCCAAAGACTTCAATGTCACCACTGGGAATGCACTTCAGTCAGTCCAGTGAGTGTACTGGCACCACTGGGGATGCACAGCAGTGAGTCCAGAGAGTGCATTGGCACCACTGGGGATGCAGTGCAGTGAGTCCAGAGAGTGCACTGGCACCAGTGGGGATGCAGTGCAGAGTGTCCAGAGAGTGCACTGGCACCACTGGGATGCACTGCAGTGAGTCCAGAGAGTGCTCTGGCACCACTGGAGATGCACTTCAGTGAGTGCAGAGACTGCACTGGCACCACTGGGGATGCAGTGCAGTGAGTCCAGTGAGTGTACTGGCACCACTGGGGATGCACTGCAGTGAGTCCAGAGAGTGCATTGGCACCACTTGGGATGCACTGCAGTGAGTCCAGAGAGTGCACTGGCACCACTGGGGATGCAGTGCAGTGAGTCCAGAGAGTGCACTGGCTCCACTGAGAATGCACTTCAGTGAGTCCAGAGAGTGCACTGGCACCACTGTGGATGCAGTGCCGTGAGTCCAGCGAATGCACTGGCACCACTGGGGATACGGTGCCGGGAGTCCAGAGAGTGCACTGACACCACTGGGGATGCAGTGCAGTGAGTCCACAGAGTGCACTGACACCAGTGGGAATGCGGTGCAGTGAGTCCAGAGAGTGCACTGGCACCACTGGGGATGCACTGCAGTGAGTCCAGAGTGCACTAGCACCACTGGGGATGCAGAGCAGTGAGTCCAGAGAGTGCACTGGCACCACTGAGAATGCATTTCAGTGAGTCCAGAGAGTGCCGTTCCAGCCTCGGTATCCGCTCCAGCCGAGTCAACCCCGCGGTAGGCCCTCCAGCCGCGGCAGACGCTCCAGCCGCGGCAGCCGCTCCAGCCGCTCCAGCCGCGGCAGCCGCTCCAGCCCCTCCAGCCTCGCCAGCCTCTCCATCCGCGGCAGCCGCTCCAGCCGCGGCAGCCGCTCCAGCCGCTCCAACCGCGGCAGCCGCTCCAGCCGCTACCGAGTGGAGCGGCTGCCACGGCTGGAGGGCTACCGCGGCTGGAGCGGCTGCCGCGGCTGGAGCAGTGCAGTGAGTCCAGGGAGTGCAAAGGCACCAGTGGGGATGGAGTGCAGTGAGTCCAAAGACTTCACTGTCACCACTGGGAATGCAGTGCAGTGAGTCCAGGGAGTGCACTTGCACCACTGGGGATGCAGTGCAGTGACTCCAGTGAGTGCACTGACACCACTGGGGATGCACTTCAGTCAGTCCAGTGAGTGTACTGGCACCACTGGGGATGCACTGCAGTGAGTCAAGAGAGTGCACTGGCAGGACTGGGGATGCAGTGCAGTGAGTCCAGAGAGTGCACTGGCACCACTGGGGATGCCCTGCAGTGAGTCCTGAGAGCGCACTGGCACCACTGGGGATGCAGTGCAGTGAGTCCAGAGAGCGCACTGGCACCAGTGGGAATGCGGTGCAGTGAGTCCAGAGAGTGCAATGGCACCACTGGGGATGCACTGCAGTGAGTCCAGAGAGTGCACTAGCACCACTGGGGATGCAGAGCAGTGAGTCCAGAGAGTGCACTGGCACCACTGAGAATGCATTTCAGTGAGTCCAGAGAGTGCCGTTCCAGCCTCGGCATCCGCTCCAGCCGAGTCAACCCCGCGGTAGCCCCTCCAGCCGCGGCAGACGCTCCAGCCGCGGCAGCCGCTCCAGCCGCTCCAGCCGCGGCAGCCGCTCCAGCCCCTCCAGCCGCGCCAGCCTCTCCATCCGCGGCAGCCGCTCCAGCCGCGGCAGCCGCTCCAGCCGCTCCAGCCGCGGCAGCCGCTCCAGCCGCTACCGAGTGGAGCGGCTGCCACGGCTGGAGGGCTACCGCGGCTGGAGCGGCTGCCGCGGCTGGAGCAGTGCAGTGAGTCCAGGGAGTGCAAAGGCACCAGTGGGGATGGAGTGCAGTGAGTCCAAAGACTTCAATGTCACCACTGGGAATGCACTTCAGTCAGTCCAGTGAGTGTACTGGCACCACTGGGGATGCACAGCAGTGAGTCCAGAGAGTGCATTGGCACCACTGGGGATGCAGTGCAGTGAGTCCAGAGAGTGCACTGGCACCATTGGAGATGCAGTGCAGTGAGTCCAGAGAGTGCACTGGCACCACTGGGGATGCAGTGCAGTGAGTCCAGAGAGTGCACTGGCACCACTGGGGATGCAGTGCAGTGAGTCCAGAGAGTGCTCTGGCACCACTGGAGATGCACTTCAGTGAGTGCAGAGACTGCACTGGCACCACTGGGGATGCAGTGCAGTGAGTCCAGTGAGTGTACTGGCACCACTGGGGATGCACTGCAGTGAGTCCAGAGAGTGCATTGGCACCACTTGGGATGCACTGCAGTGAGTCCAGAGAGTGCACTGGCACCACTGGGGATGCAGTGCAGTGAGTCCAGAGAGTGCACTGGCTCCACTGAGAATGCACTTCAGTGAGTCCAGAGAGTGCACTGGCACCGCTGGGGATGCAGTGCAGTGAGTCAAGAGAGTGCACTGGCAGGACTGGGGATGCAGTGCAGTGAGTCCAGAGAGTGCACTGGCACCACTGGGGATGCAGTGCAGTGAGTCCAGAGAGTGCACTGGCAGCACTGGGGATGCAGTGCAGTGAGTCCAGAGAGTGCACTGGCACCACTGAAAATGCACTTCAGTGTGTCCAGAGAGTGCACTGGCACCACTGGGGATGCACTGCAGTGAGTCCAGAGAGTGCACTAGCGCCACTGGGGATGCAGTGCAGTGAGTCCAGAGAGTGGCGCTCCAGCCTCGGTTTCCGCTCCAGCCGCGTCAACCGCTCCAGCCGCGGTAGCCCCTCCAGCCGCGGCAGACGCTCTAGACGCTTCAACCGCGTCAGCCTCTCCAGCCGCGTTAGCCCCTCCAGCCGCGGCAGCCGCTCCAGCCGCGGCAGCCGCTCCAGCCGCTACCGAGTGGAGCGGCTGCCACGGCTGGAGCGGTTGCCGCGGTTGGAGCGCCTGCCGCGTTTGGAGCGGCTGCCGCGGCTTTCGCGGCTGGTGCGGCTGCCGCGGTTGGAGAGTCTGCCGCGTATGCTGCGGACGGAGCGGCTACCGCGGCTGGAGCGGCTGCCGCGGCTGCCGCGGCTGCCGAGGCTGGAGGGCTACCGCGGCTGGAGCGACTGCCGCGGCTGGAGTAGTGCAGTGAGTCCAGAGAGTGCACTGGCACCACTGGGTATGCAGTGCAGTGAGTCCAGAGAGTGCACTGGCACCACTGGGGATGCACTGCAGTGAGTCCAGAGTGTGCACTGGCACCACTGGGGATGCACTGCAGTGAGTCCAGAGAGTGCAGTGGCACCACTGGGGATGCAGTGCAGTGAGTCCAGAGAGTGCACTGGCACCGTTGGGGATGCACTGCAGTGTCTGCAGAGAGTGCCCTGGCACCACTAGGGATGCAGTGCAGTGAGACCAGAGAGTGCACTGGCACCACTGGTGATGCACTGCAGTGCGTCCAGAGAGTGCACTGGCACCACTGTGGATGCAGTGCAGTGAGTTCAGAGAGAGCCCTGGCAGCACAGGGGATGCAGTGCAGTGAGTCCAGAGAGTGCACTGGCACCACTAGGGATGCACTGCAGTGAGTCCAGAGTGCATTAGCTCCTCTGGGGATGCATTGACGCGAGTCCAGAGAGTGCACTGGCACCACTGGGGATGCACTGCAGTCACTCCAGAGAGTGCACTGGCACCACTGGGGATGCGGTGCAGTGAGTCCAGAGAGTGCACTGGCACCACAGGGGATGCAGTGCAGTGAGTCCAGAGAGTGCACTGGAACCACTGGGGATGCGGTGGCGGGAGTCCAGAGAGTGCTTTGGCACCACTGGGGATGCAGTACAGTGAGTCCAGAGAGTGCACTGGCACCACTGGGGATGCAGCGCAGTGACTCTAGAGAGTGCACTGGCACCACTCAGGGTGCAGTGCGGTGAGTCCAGAGAGTGCACTGGCACCACTGGGGATGCAGTACAGTGAGTCCAGAGAGTGCACTGGCACCACTGGGTATGCAGTGCAGTGAGTCCAGAGAGTGCACTGGCACCACTGGGGATGCACTGCAGTGAGTCCAGAGTGCACTAGCACCACTGGGGATGCACTGCAGTGAGTCCAGAGAGTGCACTGGCACCACCGGGAATGCACTGCAGTGAGTCCAGGGAGTGCACTGGCACCACTGGGGATGCACTGCAGTGAGTCCAGAGTGCACTAGCACCACTGGGGATGCACTTCAGTGAGTCCAGAGAGTGCACTGGCACCACTGGGGATGCAGTGACGCGAGTCCAGAGAGTGCACTGGCACCACTGGGGATGCAGTGACGCGAGTCCAGAGAGTGCACTGGCACCACTGGGGATGCAGTGCAGTCACTCCAGAGAGCGCACTGGCACAACTGGGGATGCACTGCAGTGAGTCCAGAGAGTGCACTGGCACCACAGGTGATGCACTCCAGTGAGTCCAGAGAGTGCACTGGCACCACTGGGGATGCACTGCAGTGACTCGAAAGAGTGCACTGGCACCACTGGGGAAGCAGTGCAGTGAGTCCAGAGAGTGCACTGGCACCACTGGGGATGCACTGCAGTGAGTCCAGAGAGTGCACTGTCACTACTGGGGATGCAGTGCAGTGAGTCCAGAGAGTGCACTGGCACCACTGAGAATGCACTTCAGTGAGTCCAGAGAGTGCCCTGGCACCACTGGGGATGCACTGCAGTGAGTCCAGAGATTGCACTGGCACCACTGGGGATGCAGTACAGTGAGTCCACACAGTGCACTAGCACCACTGGGGATGCAGTGCAGTGAGTCCAGAGAGTGCACTGGCACCACTGGTGATGCACTGCTGTGAGTCCAGAGAGTGCTCTTGCACCACAGGGGATGCAGTGCAGTGACTCAAGAGAGTGCACTGGCAGCACTGGGGATGCAGTGCAGTGAGTCCAGAGATTGCACTGGCACCACTGGGGATGCAGTGCAGTGAGTCCAGAGAGTGCAATGGCACCACTGCGGATGCACTGCAGTGAGTCCAGAGAGTGCACTGGCTCCACTGGGGATGCACTGCAGTGAGTCCAGAGAGTGCACTGGCACCACTGGGGATGCACTGCAATGAGTCCAGAGAGTGCACTGGCACCACTGGGGATGCAGTGCAGTGAGTCCAGAGAGTGCACTGGCACCACTGGGGATGCACTGCAGTGAGTCCAGAGAGTGCACTGGCACCACAGGGGATGCACTGCAGTGAGTCCACAGAGTGCACTAGCACTACTGGGGATGCAGTGCAGTGAGTCCAGAGAGTGCACTGGCAGCACTGGGGATGCAGTGCAGTGAGTCCAGAGAGTGCACTGGCACCACTGGGGATGCACTGCAGTGAGTCCAGAGAGTGCACTGTCACCGTTGGGGATGCACTGCAGTGTCTGCAGAGAGTGCCCTGGCACCACTAGGGATGCAGTGCAGTGAGTCCAGAGAGTGCACTGGCACCACTGGGGATGCAGTGCATTGAGTCCAGAGAGTGCACTGGCACCACTGGTGATGCACTGCTGTGAGTCCAGAGAGTGCTCTTGCACCACAGGGGATGCAGTGCAGTGACTAAAGAGAGTGCACTGGCAGCACTGGGGATGCAGTGCAGTGAGTCCAGAGAGTGCACTGGCACCACTGGGGATGCAGTGCAGTGAGTCCAGAGAGTGCAATGGCACCACTGCGGATGCACTGCAGTGAGTCCAGAGAGTGCACTGGCTCCACTGGGGATGCACTGCAGTGAGTCCAGAGAGTGCACTGGCACCACTGGGGATGCACTGCAGTGAGTCCAGAGAGTGCACTGGCACCACTGGGGATGCACTGCAGTGAGTCCACAGAGTGCACTAGCACTACTGGGGATGCAGTGCAGTGAGTCCAGAGAGTGCACTGGCAGCACTGGGGATGCAGTGCAGTTACTCCAGAGATTGCAATGGCACCACCGGGGATGCAGTGCAGTGAGTCCAGAGAGTGCACTGGCACCACTGGGGATGCAGTGCAGTGAGTCCAGAGAGTGCACTGGCACCACTGGGGATGCAGTGCTGTGACTCCAGAGAGCGAACTGGCACCACTGGGGATGCAGTGCAGTGAGTCCAGAGAGTGCACTGGCACCACTGGGGATGCACTGCAGTGAGCCCAGAGAGTGCACTGGCACCAGTGGGGATGCACTGCAGTGAGTCCAGAGAGTGCACTGGCACCACTGGGGAAGCAGTGCAGTGAGTCCAGAGAGTGCAGTGGCACCACTGGGGATGCACTGCAGTGAGTCCAGAGATTGCACTGGCACCACTGGGGATGCAGTGCAGTGAGTCCAGAGAGTGCACTGGCACCACTGGGGATGCACTGCAGTGAGTCCAGAGAGTGCACTGGCACCACTGAGAATGCATTTCAATGAGTCCAGAGAGTACACTGGCACCACTGGGGATGCACTGCAGTGAGTCCAGAGAGTGCACTGGCACCACTGGGGATGCACTGCAGTGAGTCCAGAGAGTGCACTGTCACTACTGGGGATGCAGTGCAGTGAGTCCAGAGAGTGCACTGGCACCACTGGGGATGCAGTGCAGTGAGTCCTGAGAGTGCACTGGCACCACTGGGGATGCAGTGCAGTGAGTCCAGAGATTGCACTGGCACCACTGGGGATGCAGTACAGTGAGTCCACACAGTGCACTAGCACCACTGGGGATGCAGTGCAGTGAGTCCAGAGAGTGCACTGGCACCACTGGGGATGCAGTGCAGTGAGTCCAGAGAGTGCACTGGCACCACTGGTGATGCACTGCAGTGAGTCCAGAGAGTGCACTGGCTCCACTGGGGATGCACTGCAGTGACTCCAGAGAGTGCACTGGCACCACTGGGGATGCACTGCAGTGAGTCCAGAGATTGCACTGGCACCACTGGGGATGCACTGAAGTGAGTCCAGAGAGTGCACTGGCACCACTGAGAATGCACTTCAGTGAGTCCAGAGAGTGCACTGGCACCACTGGGGATGCACTTCAGTGAGTCCAGAGAGTGCACTGGCACCACTGGGGATGCAGTGCTGTGACTCCAGAGAGTGCACTGGCACCACTGGGGATGCAGTGCAGTGAGTCCAGAGAGTGCACTGGCACCACTGGGGATGCGGTGCCGGGAGTCCAGAGAGTGCTTTGGCACCAGTGGGGATGCACTGCAGTTACTCCAGAGACTGCACTGGCACCACTGGGGATGCAGTGCAGTGAGTCCAGAGAGTGCACTGGCACCACTGGGGATGCACTGCAGTGAGTCCAGAGAGTGCACTGGCACCACTGGGGATGCACTGCAGTGAGTCCAGAGAGTGTACTGGCACCACTGGGGATGCACTGCAGTGAGTCCAGAGAGTGCACTGGCACCACTGGGGATGCACTGCAGTGAGTCCAGAGAGTGCACTGGCACCACTGGGGATGCACTGCAGTGAGTCCACAGAGTGCACTAGCACTACTGGGGATGCAGTGCAGTGAGTCCAGAGAGTGCACTGGCAGCACTGGGGATGCAGTGCAGTGAGTCCAGAGAGTGCACTGGCACCACTGGGGATGCACTTCAGTGAGTCCAGAGAGTGCACTGGCACCACTGGGGATGCACTGCAGTGAGCCCAGAGAGTGCACTGGCACCAGTGGGGATGCACTGCAGTAAGTCCAGTGAGTGCACTGGCACCACTGGGGATGCAGTGCAGTGGGTCCAGTGAGTGTACTGGCACCACTGAGAATGCACTTCAGTGAGTCCAGAGAGTGCACTGGCACCACTGGGGATGCACTGCAGTGAGTCCAGAGAGTGCACTGGCACCACTGGGGATGCACTGCAGTGAGTCCAGAGAGTGCACTGGCAACACTGGGGATGCAGTGCAGTGAGTCCAGAGAGTGCACTGGCACCACTGGGGATGCAGTGCAGTGAGTCCAGAGAGTGCACTGGCACCACTGGGGATGCGGTGCTGGGAGTTCAGAGAGTGCTTTGGTACCAGTGGGGATGCAGTGCAGTTACTCCAGAGACTGCACTGGCACCACCGGGGATGCAGTGCAGTGAGTCCAGAGAGTGCACTGGCACCACTGGGGATGCAGTGCAGTGAGTCCAGAGATTGCACTGGCACCACTGGGGATGCACTGCAGTGAGTCCAGAGAGTGCACTGTCACTACTGGGGATGCAGTGCAGTGAGTCCAGAGAGTGCACTGGCACCACTGGGGATGCAGTGCAGTGAGTCCTGAGAGTGCACTGGCAGCACTGGGGATGCAGTGCAGTGAGTCCAGAGATTGCACTGGCACCACTGGGGATGCAGTACAGTGAGTCCACACAGTGCACTAGCACCACTGGGGATGCAGTGCAGTGAGTCCAGAGAGTGCACTGGCACCACTGGGGATGCAGTGCAGTGAGTCCAGAGAGTGCACTGGCACCACTGGTGATGCACTGCTGTGAGTCCAGAGAGTGCTCTTGCACCACAGGGGATGCAGTGCAGTGACTCAAGAGAGTGCACTGGCAGCACTGGGGATGCAGTGCAGTGAGTGTAGAGAGTGCACTGGCACCACTTGAGATGCAGTGCAGTGAGTCCAGAGAGTGCAATGGCACCACTGCGGATGCACTGCAGTGAGTCCAGAGAGTGCACTGGCTCCACTGGGGATGCACTGCAGTGAGTCCAGAGAGTGCACTGGCACCACTGGGGATGCACTGCAGTGAGTCCAGAGAGTGTACTGGCACCACTGGGGATGCACTGAAGTGAGTCCAGAGAGTGCACTGGCACCACTGAGAATGCACTTCAGTGAGTCCAGAGAGTGCACTGGCACCACTGGGGATGCACTTCAGTGAGTCCAGAGAGTGCACTGGCACCACTGGGGATGCAGTGCTGTGACTCCAGAGAGTGCACTGGCACCACTGGGGATGCAGTGCAGTGAGTCCAGAGAGTGCACTGGCACCACTGGGGATGCGGTGCCGGGAGTCCAGAGAGTGCTTTGGCACCAGTGGGGATGCACTGCAGTTACTCCAGAGACTGCCCTGGCACCACTGGGGATGCAGTGCAGTGAGTTCAGAGAGTGCACTGGCACCACTGGGGATGCACTGCAGTGAGTCCAGAGAGTGCACTGTCACCACTGGGGATGCACTGCAGTGAGTCCAGAGAGTGCACTGTCACCACTGGGGATGCAGTGCAGTGAGTCCAGAGAGTGCACTGGCACCACTGGGGATGCAGTGCTGTGACTCCGGAGAGTGCACTAGCACCACTGAGAATGCACTTCAGTGAGTCCAGAGAGTGCACTGGCACCACTGGGGATGCACTTCAGTGAGTCCAGAGAGTGCACTGGCACCACTGGGGATGCAGTGCTGTGACTCCAGAGAGTGCACTGGCACCACTGGGGATGCAGTTTAGTGAGTCCAGAGAGTGCACTGGCACCACTGGGGATGCGGTGCCGGGAGTCCAGAGAGTGCTTTGGCACCAGTGGGGATGCACTGCAGTTACTCCAGAGACTGCACTGGCACCACTGGGGATGCAGTGCAGTGAGTCCAGAGAGTGCACTGGCACCACTGGGGATGCACTGCAGTGAGTCCAGAGAGTGCACTGTCACCACTGGGGATGCACTGCAGTGAGTCCAGAGAGTGCACTGTCACCACTGGGGATGCACTGCAGTGAGTCCAGAGAGTGCACTGGCACCACTGGGGATGTGTCCAGTGAGTCCAGTGAGTGCACTGGCACCACTGGGGATGCAGTGCTGTGAGTCCAGACAGTGCACTGGCACCACTGGGGATGCCCTGCAGTGAGTCCAGAGAGTGCACTGGCACCACTGGGGATGCAGTGCAGTGAGTTCAGAGAGTGCACTGGCACCACTGGGGATGCACTGCAGTGAGTCCAGAGAGTGCACTGGCAACACTGGGGCTTCAGTGCAGTGAGTCAAGAGAGTGCACTGGCACCACTGGGGATGCACTGCAGTGAGTCCAGAGAGTGCACTGGCACCACTGGGGATGCACTGCAGTGAGTCCAGAGAGTGCACTGTCACCACTGGGGATACAGTACAGTGAGTCCACAGAGTGCACTGGCACCAGTGGGTATGCAGTACAGTGAGTCCAGAGAGTGCACTGGCACCACTGGGGCATGCAGTGCAGTGAGTCCAGAGAGTGCACTGGCACCACGGGGGATGCGGTGCTGGGAGTCCAGAGAGTGCTTTGGCACCAGTGGGGATGCAGTGCAGTTACTCCAGAGACTGCACTGGCACCACTGGGGATGCAGTGCAGTGAGTCCAGAGAGTGCACTGGCACCACTGGGGATGCAGTGCAGTGAGTCCAGAGATTTGCACTGGCACCACTGGGGATGCAGTGCTGTGACTCCAGAGAGCGCACTGGCACCACTGGGGATGCAGTGCAGTGAGTCCAGAGAGTGCACTGGCACCACTGGGGATGCACTGCAGTGAGCCCAGAGAGTGCACTGGCACCAGCGGGGATGCACTGCAGTGAGTCCAGTGAGTGCACTGGCACCACTGGAGAAGCAGTGCAGTGAGTCCAGAGAGTTCAGAGGCACCACTGGTGATGCAGTTTAGTGAGTCCAGAGAGTGCACTGGCACCACTGGGGATGCAGTGCAGTGAGTCCAGTGAGTGTACTGGCACCACTGGGGATGCACTGCTGTGAGTCCAGAGAGTGCACTGGCACCACTGAGAATGCACTTCAATGAGTCTAGAGAGTGCACTGGCACCACTGGGGATGCACTGCAGTGAGTCCAGAGAGTGCAGTGGCACCACTGGGGATGCACTGCAGTGAGTCCAGAGAGTGCTTTGGCACCAGTGGGGATGCACTGCAGTTACTCCAGAGACTGCACTGGCACCACTGGGGATGCAGTGCAGTGAGTCCAGAGAGTGCACTGGCACCAGTGGGGATGCAGTGCAGTGAGTCCAGAGAGTGCACTGGCACCACTGGGGATGCACTGCAGTGAGTCCAGAGAGTGCACTGTCACCACTGGGGATGCAGTACAGTGAGTCCACAGAGTGCACTGGCACCACTGGGGATGCAGTGCCGTGAGTCCAGAGAGTGCACTGGCACCACCGGGGATGCAGTGCAGTGAGTCCAGAGAGTGCACTGGCACCACTGGGGATGCAGTGCAGTGAGTCCAGATATTTGCACTGGCACCACTGGGGATGCAGTGCTGTGACTCCAGAGAGCGCACTGGCACCACTGGGGATGCAGTGCAGTGAGTCCAGAGAGTGCACTGGCACCACTGGGGATGCAGTGCAGTGAGCCCAGAGAGTGCACTGGCACCAGCGGGGATGCACTGCAGTGAGTCCAGTGAGTGCACTGGCACCACTGGTGATGCACTGCAGTGAGTCCAGAGAGTGCAGTGGCACCACTGGTGATGCAGTTTAGTGAGTCCAGAGAGTGCACTGGCACCACTGGGGATGCAGTGCAGTGAGTCCAGTGAGTACACTGGCACCAGTGGGGATGCAGTGCAGTGAGTCCAGAGAGTGCAGTGGCACCACTGGTGATGCAGTTTAGTGAGTCCAGAGAGTGCACTGGCACCACTGGGGATGCACTGCAGTGAGTCCAGAGAGTGCACTGGCACCACTGAGAATGCACTTCAATGAGTCCAGAGAGTGCACTGGCACCACTGGGGATGCACTGCAGTGAGTCCAGAGAGTGCAGTGGCACCACTGGGGATGCACTGCAGTGAGTCCAGAGAGTGCTTTGGCACCAGTGGGGATGCACTGCAGTTACTCCAGAGACTGCACTGGCACCACTGGGGATGCAGTGCAGTGAGTCCAGAGAGTGCACTGGCACCAGTGGGGATGCACTGCAGTGAGTCCAGAGAGTGCACTGGCACCACTGGGGATGCAGTGCAGTGAGTTCAGAGAGTGCACTGTCACCACTGGGGATGCAGTACAGTGAGTCCACAGACTGCACTGGCACCACTGGGGATGCAGTGCAGTGAGTCCAGAGAGTGCACTGGCACCACTGGGGATGCAGTGCAGTGAATCCAGTGAGTGCACTGGCACCACTGGGGATGCAGTGCAGTGAGTCCAGAGAGTGCACTGGCACCACTGGGGATGCAGTGCAGTAAGTCCAGAGAGTGCACTGGCACCACTGGGGATGCACTGCAGTGAGTCCAGAGAGTGCACTGTCACTACTGGGGATGCAGTGCAGTGAGTCCAGAGAGTGCACTGGCACCACTGAGGATGCAGTGCAGTGAGTCCTGAGAGTGCACTGGCACCACTGGGGATGCACTGCAGTGAGTCCAGAGAGTGCTCTGGCACCACTGGGGTTGCAGTACAGTGAGTCCACACAGTGCACTAGCGCCACTGGGGATGCAGTGCAGTGAGTCCAGAGAGTGCACTGGCACCACTGGTGATGCAGTGCAGTGAGTCCAGAGAGTGCACTGGCACCACTGGTGATGCACTGCTATGAGTCCAGAGAGTGCTCTTGCACCACAGGGGATGCAGTGCAGTGACTCAAGAGAGTGCACTGGCAGCACTGGGGATGCAGTGCAGTGAGTCCAGAGAGTGCACTGGCACCACTGGAGATGCAGTGCAGTGAGTCCAGAGAGTGCAATGGCACCACTGCGGATGCACTGCAGTGAGTCCAGAGAGTGCACTGGCTCCACTGGGGATGCACTGCAGTGAGTCCAGAGAGTGCACTGGCACCACTGGGGATGCACTTCAGTGAGTCCAGAGAGTGCACTGGCACCAGTGGGGATGCAGTGCAGTGAGTCCAGAGAGTGCACTGGCACCAGTGGGGATGCAGTGCAGTGAGTCCAGAGAGTGCACTGGCACCACTGGGGATGCACTGCAGTGAGTCCAGAGAGTACACTGGCACCACTGGGGATGCACTGCAGTGAGTCCAGAGAGTGCACTGGCACCACTGGGGATGCACTGCAGTGAGTCCAGAGAGTGCACTGGCACCACTGGGGATGTGTCCAGTGAGTCCAGTGAGTGCACTGGCACCACTGGGGATGCAGTACAGTGAGTCCACAGACTGCACTGGCACCACTGGGGATGCAGTGCAGTTACTCCAGAGACTGCACTGGCACCACCGGGGATGCAGTGCAGTGAGTCCAGAGAGTGCACTGGCACCACTGGGGATGCAGTGCAGTGAGTCCAGAGATTTGCACTGGTACCACTGGGGATGCAGTGCTGTGACTCCAGAGAGTGCACTGGCACCACTGGGGATGCACTGCAGTGAGCCCAGAGAGTGCACTGGCACCAGTGGGAATGCACTGCAGTGAGTCCAGTGAGTGCACTGGCACCACTGGGGAAGCAGTGCAGTGAGTCCAGAGAGTGCAGTGGCACCACTGGTGATGCAGTTTAGTGAGTCCAGAGAGTGCACTGGCACCACTGGGGATGCAGTGCAGTGAGTCCAGTGAGTGTACTGGCACCACTGGGGATGCACTGCAGTGAGTCCAGAGAGTGCACTGGCACCACTGAGAATGCACTTCAATGAGTCCAGAGAGTGCACTGGCACCACTGGGGATGCACTGCAGTGAGTCCAGAGAGTGCAGTGGCACCACTGGGGATGCACTACAGTGAGTCCAGAGAGTGCACTGGCACCACTGGGGATGCAGTGCAGTGAGTCCACAGAGTGCACTGGCACCACTGGGGATGCAGTGCAGTGAGTCCAGAGAGTGCACTGGCACCACTGGGGATGCAGTGCTGTGACTCCAGAGAGTGCACTGGCACCACTGGGGATGCAGTTTAGTGAGTCCAGAGAGTGCACTGGCACCACTGGGGATGCGGTGCCGGGAGTCCAGAGAGTGCTTTGGCACCAGTGGGGATGCACTGCAGTTACTCCAGAGACTGCACTGGCACCACTGGGGATGCAGTGCAGTGAGTTCAGAGAGTGCACTGGCACCACTGGGGATGCACTGCAGTGAGTCCAGAGAGTGCACTGTCACCACTGGGGATGCACTGCAGTGAGTCCAGAGAGTGCACTGTCACCACTGGGGATGCAGTGCAGTGAGTCCAGAGAGTGCACTGGCACCACTGGGGATGCAGTGCTGTGACTCCGGAGAGTGCACTGGCACCACTGAGAATGCACTTCAGTGAGTCCAGAGAGTGCACTGGCACCACTGGGGATGCACTTCAGTGAGTCCAGAGAGTGCACTGGCACCACTGGGGATGCAGTGCTGTGACTCCAGAGAGTGCACTGGCACCACTGGGGATGCAGTGCAGTGAGTCCAGAGAGTGCACTGGCACCACTGGGGATGCGGTGCCGGGAGTCCAGAGAGTGCTTTGGCACCAGTGGGGATGCACTGCAGTTACTCCAGAGACTGCACTGGCACCACTGGGGATGCAGTGCAGTGAGTCCAGAGAGTGCACTGGCACCACTGGGGATGCACTGCAGTGAGTCCAGAGAGTGCACTGTCACCACTGGGGATGCAGTGCAGTGAGTCCACAGAGTGCACTGGCACCACTGGGGATGCAGTGCAGTGAGTCCAGAGAGTGCACTGGCACCACTGGGGATGCACTGCAGTGAATCCAGTGAGTGCACTGGCACCACTGGGGATACAGTGCAGTGAGTCCAGAGAGTGCACTGGCACCACTGGGGATGCAGTGCAGTGAGTCCAGAGAGTGCACTGGCACCACTGGGGATGCAGTGCAGTGAGTCCAGAGAGTGCACTGGCACCACTGGTGATGCACTGCAGTGAGTCCAGAGATTGCACTGGCACCACTGTGGATGCAGTGCAGTGAGTCCAGAGACTTCACTGGCACCACTGGGAATGCAGAGAAGTGAGTGCAGAGAGTGCACTGGCACCACTGGGGATGCAGTGCAGTGAGTCCAGAGAGTGCACTGGCACCATTGGGGATGCAGTGCAGTGAGTCCAGAGAGTGCACTGGCACCACCTGTGATGCAGTGCAGTGAGTCCAGAGAATGCACTGGCACCAATGGGGCTGCAGTGCAGTGAGTCCAAAGAGTGCACTGGCACCACTGGGAATGCACTGCAGTGAGTCCAGAGAGTACACTGGCACCACTGGGGATGCACTGCAGTGAGTCCAGAGAGTGCACTGGCACCACTGGGGATGCACTACAGTGAATCCAGAGATTGCACTGGCACCACTGGGGATGCAGTGCAGTGAGTCCAGAGAGTGCACTGGCACCACTGGGGATGCAGTGCATTGAGTCCAGAGAGTGCACTGGCACAACTGGGGATGCACTTCAGTGAGTCCAGAGAGTGCACTGGCACCAGTGGGGATGCAGTGCAGTGAGTCCAGAGAGTGCACTGGCACCACTGGGGATGCACTGCAGTGAGTCCTGAGAGTACACTGGCACCACTGGGGATGCAGTGCAGTGAGTCCAGAGAGTGCACTGGCACCACTGGGGATGCACTGCAGTGAGTCCAGAGAGTGCACTGGCACCACTGGGGATGTGTCCAGTGAGTCCAGTGAGTGCACTGGCACCACTGGGGATGCAGTGCAGTGAGTCCAGAGAGTACACTGGCACCAGTGGGGATGCAGTGCAGTGAGTCCAGAGAGTGCACTGGCACCACTGGGGATGCAGTGCAGTCAGTCCAGTGAGTGCACTGGCACCACTGGGGGTGCAGTACAGTGAGTCCAGAGAGTGCACTGGCACCACTGGGGATGCACTGCAGTGAGTCCAGACAGTGCACTGGCACCACTGGGGATGCCCTGCAGTGAGTCCAGAGAGTGCACTGGCACCACTGGGGATGCAGTGCAGTGAGTCCAGAGAGTGCACTGGCACCACTGGGGATGCACTGCAGTGAGTCCAGAGAGTGCACTGGCACCACTGGGGCTTCAGTGCAGTGAGTCAAGAGAGTGCACTGGCACCACTGGGGATGCACTGCAGTGAGTCCAGAGAGTGCACTGGCACCACTGGGGATGCACTTCAGTGAGTCCAGAGAGTGCACTGGCACCACTGGGGATGCAGTACAGTGAGTCCACAGAGTGCACTGGCACCAGTGGGTATGCAGTACAGTGAGTCCAGAGAGTGCACTGGCACCACTGGGCATGCAGTGCAGTGAGTCCAGAGAGTGCACTGGCACCACGGGGGATGCGGTGCTGGGAGTCCAGAGAGTGCTTTGGCACCAGTGGGGATGCAGTGCAGTTACTCCAGAGACTGCACTGGCACCACTGGGGATGCAGTGCAGTGAGTCCAGAGAGTGCACTGGCACCACTGGGGATGCAGTGCAGTGAGTCCAGAGATTTGCACTGGCACCACTGGGGATGCAGTGCTGTGACTCCAGAGAGCGCACTGGCACCACTGGGGATGCAGTGCAGTGAGTCCAGAGAGTGCACTGGCACCACTGGGGATGCACTGCAGTGAGCCCAGAGAGTGCACTGGCACCAGCGGGGATGCACTGCAGTGAGTCCAGTGAGTGCACTGGCACCACTGGGGATGCAGTGCAGTGAGTCCAGTGAGTGTACTGGCACCACTGGGGATGCACTGCAGTGAGTCCAGAGAGTGCACTGGCACCACTGAGAATGCACTTCAATGAGTCCAGAGAGTGCACTGGCACCACTGGGGATGCACTGCAGTGAGACCAGAGAGTGCAGTGGCACCACTGGGGATGCACTGCAGTGAGTCCAGAGAGTGCTTTGGCACCAGTGGGGATGCACTGCAGTTACTCCAGAGACTGCACTGGCACCACTGGGGATGCAGTGCAGTGAGTCCAGAGAGTGCACTGGCACCAGTGGGGATGCACTGCAGTGAGTCCAGAGAGTGCACTGGCACCACTGGGGATGCACTGCAGTGAGTCCAGAGAGTGCACTGTCACCACTGGGGATGCAGTACAGTGAGTCCACAGAGTGCACTGGCACCACTGGGGATGCAGTGCAGTGAGTCCAGAGAGTGCACTGGCACCACCGGGGATGCAGTGCAGTGAGTCCAGAGAGTGCACTGGCACCACTGGGGATGCAGTGCAGTGAGTCCTGAGAGTGCACTGGCACCACTGGGGATGCAGTGCTGTGACTCCAGAGAGCGCACTGGCACCACTGGGGATGCAGTGCAGTGAGTCCAGAGAGTGCACTGGCACCACTGGGGATGCAGTGCAGTGAGCCCAGAGAGTGCACTGGCACCAGCGGGGATGCACTGCAGTGAGTCCAGTGAGTGCACTGGCACCACTGGTGATGCACTGCAGTGAGTCCAGAGAGTGCAGTGGCACCACTGGTGATGCAGTTTAGTGAGTCCAGAGAGTGCACTGGCACCACTGGGGATGCAGTGCAGTGAGTCCAGTGAGTGTACTGGCACCACTGGGGATGCAGTGCAGTGAGTCCAGAGAGTGCACTGGCACCACTGAGAATGCACTTCAATGAGTCCAGAGAGTGCACTGGCACCACTGGGGATGCACTGCAGTGAGTCCAGAGAGTGCAGTGGCACCACTGGGGATGCACTGCAGTGAGTCCAGAGAGTGCTCTTGCACCACAGGGGATGCAGTGCAGTGACTCAAGAGAGTGCACTGGCACCACTGGGGATGCAGTGCAGTGAGTCCAGAGAGTGCACTGGCACCAGTGGGGATGCACTGCAGTGAGTCCAGAGAGTGCACTGGCACCACTGGGGATGCACTGCAGTGAGTTCAGAGAGTGCACTGTCACCACTGGGGATGCAGTACAGTGAGTCCACAGACTGCACTGGCACCACTGGGGATGCAGTGCAGTGAGTCCAGAGAGTGCACTGGCACCACTGGGGATGCAGTGCAGTGAATCCAGTGAGTGCACTGGCACCACTGGGGATGCAGTGCAGTGAGTCCAGAGAGTGCACTGGCACTACTGGGGATGCAGTGCAGTAAGTCCAGAGAGTGCACTGGCACCACTGGGGATGCACTGCAGTGAGTCCAGAGAGTACACTGGCACCACTGGGGATGCACTGCAGTGAGTCCAGAGAGTGCACTGGCACCACTGGGGATGCACTGCAGTGAGTCCAGAGAGTGCACTGGCACCACTGGGGATGTGTCCAGTGAGTCCAGTGAGTGCACTGGCACCACTGGGGATGCAGTGCAGTGAGTCCAGAGAGTACACTGGCACCAGTGGGGATGCAGTGCAGTGAGTCCAGAGAGTGCACTGGCACCACTGGGGATGCAGTGCAGTCAGTCCAGTGAGTGCACTGGCACCACAGGGGGTGCAGTACAGTGAGTCCAGAGAGTGCACTGGCACCACTGGGGATACACTGCAGTGAGTCCAGACAGTGCACTGGCACCACTGGGGATGCCCTGCAGTGAGTCCAGAGAGTGCACTGGCACCACTGGGGATGCAGTGCAGTGAGTCCAGAGAGTGCACTGGCACCACTGGGGATGCACTGCAGTGAGTCCAGAGAGTGCACTGGCACCACTGGGTCTTCAGTGCAGTGAGTCAAGAGAGTGCACTGGCACCACTGGGGATGCAGTGCAGTGAGTCCAGAGAGTGCACTGGCACCACTGGGGATGCACTGCAGTGAGTCCAGAGAGTGCACTGTCACCACTGGGGATGCAGTACAGTGAGTCCACAGAGTGCACTGGCACCAGTGGGTATGCAGTACAGTGAGTCCAGAGAGTGCACTGGCACCACTGGGCATGCAGTGCAGTGAGTCCAGAGAGTGCACTGGCACCACTGGGGATGCGGTGCTGGGAGTCCAGAGAGTGCTCTGGCACCACTGGGGATGCAGTGCAGTTACTCCAGAGACTGCACTGGCACCACTGGGGATGCAGTGCAGTGAGTCCAGAGAGTGCACTGGCACCACTGGGGATGCAGTGCAGTGAGTCCAGAGATTTGCACTGGTACCACTGGGGATGCAGTGCTGTGACTCCAGAGAGTGCACTGGCACCACTGGGGATGCACTGCAGTGAGCCCAGAGAGTGCACTGGCACCAGTGGGAATGCACTGCAGTGAGTCCAGTGAGTGCACTGGCACCACTGGGGAAGCAGTGCAGTGAGTCCAGAGAGTGCAGTGGCACCACTGGTGATGCAGTTTAGTGAGTCCAGAGAGTGCACTGGCACCACTGGGGATGCAGTGCAGTGAGTCCAGTAAGTGTACTGGCACCACTGGGGATGCACTGCAGTGAGTCCAGAGAGTGCACTGGCACCACTGAGAATGCACTTCAATGAGTCCAGAGAGTGCACTGGCACCACTGGGGATGCAGTGCAGTGAGTCCAGAGAGTGCAGTGGCACCACTGGGGATGCACTGCAGTGAGTCCAGAGAGTGCTTTGGCACCAGTGGGGATGCACTGCAGTTACTCCAGAGACTGCACTGGCACCACTGGGGATGCAGTGCAGTGAGTCCAGAGAGTGCACTGGCACCAGTGGGGATGCACTGCAGTGAGTCCAGAGAGTGCACTGGCACCACTGGGGATGCAGTGCAGTGAGTCCACAGAGTGCACTGGCACCACTGGGGATGCAGTGCAGTGAGTCTAGAGAGTGCACTGGCACCACTGGGGATGCAGTGCTGTGACTCCAGAGAGTGCACTGGCACCAGTGGGGATGCAGTTTAGTGAGTCCAGAGAGTGCACTGGCACCACTGGGGATGTACTGCAGTGAGTCCAGAGACTGCACTGGCACTAATGGGGATGCAGTGCAGTGACTTGAAAGAGTGCACTGGCACCACTGGGGATGCAGTGCAGTGAGTTCAGAGAGTGCACTGGCACCACTGGGGATGCACTGCAGTGAGTCCAGAGAGTGCACTGTCACCACTGGGGATGCACTGCAGTGAGTCCAGAGAGTGCACTGTCACCACTGGGGATGCAGTGCAGTGAGTCCAGAGAGTGCACTGGCACCACTGGGGATGCAGTGCTGTGACTCCGGAGAGTGCACTGGCACCACTGAGAATGCACTTCAGTGAGTCCAGAGAGTGCACTGGCACCACTGGGGATGCAGTGCTGTGACTCCAGAGAGTGCACTGGCACCACTGGGGATGCAGTGCAGTGAGTCCAGAGAGTGCACTGGCACCACTGGGGATGCGGTGCCGGGAGTCCAGAGAGTGCTTTGGCACCAGTGGGGATGCACTGCAGTTACTCCAGAGACTGCACTGGCACCACTGGGGATGCAGTGCAGTGAGTCCAGAGAGTGCACTGGCACCACTGGGGATGCACTGCAGTGAGTCCAGAGAGTGCACTGTCACCACTGGGGATGCACTGCAGTGAGTCCAGAGAGTGCACTGTCACCACTGGGGATGCAGTGCAGTGAGTCCACAGAGTGCACTGGCACCACTGGGGATGCAGTGCAGTGAGTCCAGAGAGTGCACTGGCACCACTGGGGATGCACTGCAGTGAATCCAGTGAGTGCACTGGCACCACTGGGGATACAGTGCAGTGAGTCCAGAGAGTGCACTGGCACCACTGGGGATGCAGTGCAGTGAGTCCAGAGAGTGCACTGGCACCACTGGGGATGCAGTGCAGTGAGTCCAGAGAGTGCACTGGCACCACTGGTGATGCACTGCAGTGAGTCCAGAGATTGCACTGGCACCACTGTGGATGCAGTGCAGTGAGTCCAGAGACTTCACTGGCACCACTGGGAATGCAGAGAAGTGAGTGCAGAGAGTGCACTGGCACCACTGGGGATGCAGTGCAGTGAGTCCAGAGAGTGCACTGGCACCATTGGGGATGCAGTGCAGTGAGTCCAGAGAGTGCACTGGCACCACCTGTGATGCAGTGCAGTGAGTCCAGAGAATGCACTGGCACCAATGGGGCTGCAGTGCAGTGAGTCCAAAGAGTGCACTGGCACCACTGGGAATGCACTGCAGTGAGTCCAGAGAGTACACTGGCACCACTGGGGATGCACTGCAGTGAGTCCAGAGAGTGCACTGGCACCACTGGGGATGCACTACAGTGAATCCAGAGATTGCACTGGCACCACTGGGGATGCAGTGCAGTGAGTCCAGAGAGTGCACTGGCACCACTGGGGATGCAGTGCATTGAGTCCAGAGAGTGCACTGGCACAACTGGGGATGCACTTCAGTGAGTCCAGAGAGTGCACTGGCACCAGTGGGGATGCAGTGCAGTGAGTCCAGAGAGTGCACTGGCACCACTGGGGATGCACTGCAGTGAGTCCTGAGAGTACACTGGCACCAGTGGGGATGCAGTGCAGTGAGTCCAGAGAGTGCACTGGCACCACTGGGGATGCACTGCAGTGAGTCCAGAGAGTGCACTGGCACCACTGGGGATGTGTCCAGTGAGTCCAGTGAGTGCACTGGCACCACTGGGGATGCAGTGCAGTGAGTCCAGAGAGTACACTGGCACCAGTGGGGATGCAGTGCAGTGAGTCCAGAGAGTGCACTGGCACCACTGGGGATGCAGTGCAGTCAGTCCAGTGAGTGCACTGGCACCACTGGGGGTGCAGTACAGTGAGTCCAGAGAGTGCACTGGCACCACTGGGGATACACTGCAGTGAGTCCAGACAGTGCACTGGCACCACTGGGGATGCCCTGCAGTGAGTCCAGAGAGTGCACTGGCACCACTGGGGATGCAGTGCAGTGAGTCCAGAGAGTGCACTGGCACCACTGGGGATGCACTGCAGTGAGTCCAGAGAGTGCACTGGCACCACTGGGGCTTCAGTGCAGTGAGTCAAGAGAGTGCACTGGCACCACTGGGGATGCACTGCAGTGAGTCCAGAGAGTGCACTGTCACCACTGGGGATGCAGTACAGTGAGTCCACAGAGTGCACTGGCACCAGTGGGTATGCAGTACAGTGAGTCCAGAGAGTGCACTGGCACCACTGGGCATGCAGTGCAGTGAGTCCAGAGAGTGCACTGGCACCACGGGGGATGCGGTGCTGGGAGTCCAGAGAGTGCTTTGGCACCAGTGGGGATGCAGTGCAGTGAGTCCAGAGATTTGCACTGGCACCACTGGGGATGCAGTGCTGTGAGTCCAGAGAGCGCACTGGCACCACTGGGGATGCAGTGCAGTGAGTCCAGAGAGTGCACTGGCACCACTGGGGATGCACTGCAGTGAGCCCAGAGAGTGCACTGGCACCAGCGGGGATGCACTGCAGTGAGTCCAGTGAGTGCACTGGCACCACTGGGGAAGCAGTGCAGTGAGTGCAGAGAGTTCAGTGGCACCACTGGTGATGCAGTTTAGTGAGTCCAGAGAGTGCACTGGCACCACTGGGGATGCAGTGCAGTGAGTCCAGTGAGTGTACTGGCACCACTGGGGATGCACTGCAGTGAGTCCAGAGAGTGCACTGGCACCACTGAGAATGCACTTCAATGAGTCCAGAGAGTGCACTGGCACCACTGGGGATGCACTGCAGTGAGACCAGAGAGTGCAGTGGCACCACTGGGGATGCACTGCAGTGAGTCCAGAGAGTGCTTTGGCACCAGTGGGGATGCACTGCAGTTACTCCAGAGACTGCACTGGCACCACTGGGGATGCAGTGCAGTGAGTCCAGAGAGTGCACTGGCACCAGTGGGGATGCACTGCAGTGAGTCCAGAGAGTGCACTGGCACCACTGGGGATGCACTGCAGTGAGTCCAGAGAGTGCACTGTCACCACTGGGGATGCAGTACAGTGAGTCCACAGAGTGCACTGGCACCACTGGGGATGCAGTGCAGTGAGTCCAGAGAGTGCACTGGCACCACCGGGGATGCAGTGCAGTGAGTCCAGAGAGTGCACTGGCACCACTGGGGATGCAGTGCAGTGAGTCCTGAGAGTGCACTGGCACCACTGGGGATGCAGTGCTGTGACTCCAGAGAGCGCACTGGCACCACTGGGGATGCAGTGCAGTGAGTCCAGAGAGTGCACTGGCACCACTGGGGATGCAGTGTAGTGAATCCAGTGAGTGCACTGGCACCACTGGGGATGCAGTGCAGTGAGTCCAGAGAGTGCACTGGCACTACTGGGGATGCAGTGCAGTAAGTCCAGAGAGTGCACTGGCACCAGTGGGGATGCACTGCAGTGAGTCCAGAGAGTGCACTGTCACTACTGGGGATGCAGTGCAGTGAGTCCAGAGAGTGCACTGGCACCACTGAGGATGCAGTGCAGTGAGTCCTGAGAGTGCACTGGCACCACTGGGGATGCACTGCAGTGAGTCCAGAGATTGCACTGGCACCACTGGGGATGCAGTACAGTGAGTCCACACAGTGCACTAGCACCACTGGGGATGCAGTGCAGTGAGTCCAGAGAGTGCACTGGCACCACTGGTGATGCAGTGCAATGAGTCCAGAGAGTGCACTGGCACCACTGGTGATGCACTGCTATGAGTCCAGAGAGTGCTCTTGCACCACAGGGGATGCAGTGCAGTGAGTCAAGAGAGTGCACTGGCAGGACTGGGGATGCAGTGCAGTGAGTCCAGAGAGTGCACTGGCACCACTGGGGATGCAGTGCAGTGAGTCCAGAGAGTGCACTGGCAGCACTGGGGATGCAGTGCAGTGAGTCCAGAGAGTGCACTGGCACCACTGAAAATGCACTTCAGTGTGTCCAGAGAGTGCACTGGCACCACTGGGGATGCACTGCAGTGAGTCCATAGAGTGCACTAGCGCCACTGGGGATGCAGTGCAGTGAGTCCAGAGAGTGGCGCTCCAGCCTCGGTTTCCGCTCCAGCCGCGTCAACCGCTCCAGCCGCGGTAGCCCCTCCAGCCGCGGCAGACGCTCTAGACGCTTCAACCGCGTCAGCCTCTCCAGCCGCGTTAGCCCCTCCAGCCGCGGCAGCCGCTCCAGCCGCGGCAGCCGCTCCAGCCGCTACCGAGTGGAGCGGCTGCCACGGCTGGAGCGGTTGCCGCGGTTGGAGCGCCTGCCGCGTTTGGAGCGGCTGCCGCGGCTTTCGCGGCTGGTGCGGCTGCCGCGGTTGGAGAGTCTGCCGCGTATGCTGCGGACGGAGCGGCTACCGCGGCTGGAGCGGCTGCCGCGGCTGCCGCGGCTGCCGAGGCTGGAGGGCTACCGCGGCTGGAGCGACTGCCGCGGCTGGAGTAGTGCAGTGAGTCCAGAGAGTGCACTGGCACCACTGGGTATGCAGTGCAGTGAGTCCAGAGAGTGCACTGGCACCACTGGGGATGCACTGCAGTGAGTCCAGAGTGTGCACTGGCACCACTGGGGATGCACTGCAGTGAGTCCAGAGAGTGCAGTGGCACCACTGGGGATGCAGTGCAGTGAGTCCAGAGAGTGCACTGTCACCGTTGGGGATGCACTGCAGTGTCTGCAGAGAGTGCCCTGGCACCACTAGGGATGCAGTGCAGTGAGACCAGAGAGTGCACTGGCACCACTGGTGATGCACTGCAGTGCGTCCAGAGAGTGCACTGGCACCACTGTGGATGCAGTGCAGTGAGTTCAGAGAGAGCCCTGGCAGCACAGGGGATGCAGTGCAGTGAGTCCAGAGAGTGCACTGGCACCACTAGGGATGCACTGCAGTGAGTCCAGAGAGTGCACTGGCACCACTCGGGATGCAGTGCAGTGAGTCCAGAGTGCATTAGCTCCTCTGGGGATGCATTGACGCGAGTCCAGAGAGTGCACTGGCACCACTGGGGATGCACTGCAGTCACTCCAGAGAGTGCACTGGCACCACTGGGGATGCGGTGCAGTGAGTCCAGAGAGTGCACTGGCACCACAGGGGATGCAGTGCAGTGAGTCCAGAGAGTGCACTGGAACCACTGGGGATGCGGTGGCGGGAGTCCAGAGAGTGCTTTGGCACCACTGGGGATGCAGTACAGTGAGTCCAGAGAGTGCACTGGCACCACTGGGGATGCAGCGCAGTGACTCTAGAGAGTGCACTGGCACCACTCAGGGTGCAGTGCGGTGAGTCCAGAGAGTGCACTGGCACCACTGGGGATGCAGTACAGTGAGTCCAGAGAGTGCACTGGCACCACTGGGTATGCAGTGCAGTGAGTCCAGAGAGTGCACTGGCACCACTGGGGATGCACTGCAGTGAGTCCAGAGTGCACTAGCACCACTGGGGATGCACTGCAGTGAGTCCAGAGAGTGCACTGGCACCACCGGGAATGCACTGCAGTGAGTCCAGGGAGTGCACTGGCACCACTGGGGATGCACTGCAGTGAGTCCAGAGTGCACTAGCACCACTGGGGATGCACTTCAGTGAGTCCAGAGAGTGCACTGGCACTACTGGGGATGCAGTGACGCGAGTCCAGAGAGTGCACTGGCACCACTGGGGATGCAGTGACGCGAGTCCAGAGAGTGCACTGGCACCACTGGGGATGCAGTGCAGTCACTCCAGAGAGCGCACTGGCACAACTGGGGATACACTGCAGTGAGTCCAGAGAGTGCACTGGCACCACAGGTGATGCACTCCAGTGAGTCCAGAGAGTGCACTGGCACCACTGGGGATGCACTGCAGTGACTCGAAAGAGTGCACTGGCACCACTGGGGAAGCAGTGCAGTGAGTCCAGAGAGTGCACTGGCACCACTGGGGATGCACTGCAGTGAGTCCAGAGAGTGCACTGTCACTACTGGGGATGCAGTGCAGTGAGTCCAGAGAGTGCACTGGCACCACTGAGAATGCACTTCAGTGAGTCCAGAGAGTGCCCTGGCACCACTGGGGATGCACTGCAGTGAGTCCAGAGATTGCACTGGCACCACTGGGGATGCAGTACAGTGAGTCCACACAGTGCACTAGCACCACTGGGGATGCAGTGCAGTGAGTCCAGAGAGTGCACTGGCACCACTGGTGATGCACTGCTGTGAGTCCAGAGAGTGCTCTTGCACCACAGGGGATGCAGTGCAGTGACTCAAGAGAGTGCACTGGCAGCACTGGGGATGCAGTGCAGTGAGTCCAGAGATTGCACTGGCACCACTGGGGATGCAGTGCAGTGAGTCCAGAGAGTGCAATGGCACCACTGCGGATGCACTGCAGTGAGTCCAGAGAGTGCACTGGCTCCACTGGGGATGCACTGCAGTGAGTCCAGAGAGTGCACTGGCACCACTGGGGATGCACTGCAATGAGTCCAGAGAGTGCACTGGCACCACTGGGGATGCAGTGCAGTGAGTCCAGAGAGTGCACTGGCACCACTGGGGATGCACTGCAGTGAGTCCAGAGAGTGCACTGGCACCACTGGGGATGCACTGCAATGAGTCCAGAGAGTGCACTGGCACCACTGGGGATGCAGTGCAGTGAGTCCAGAGAGTGCACTGGCACCACTGGGGATGCACTGCAGTGAGTCCAGAGAGTGCACTGTCACCGTTGGGGATGCACTGCAGTGTCTGCAGAGAGTGCCCTGGCACCACTAGGGATGCAGTGCAGTGAGTCCAGAGAGTGCACTGGCACCACTGGGGATGCAGTGCATTGAGTCCAGAGAGTGCACTGGCACCACTGGTGATGCACTGCTGTGAGTCCAGAGAGTGCTCTTGCACCACAGGGGATGCAGTGCAGTGACTAAAGAGAGTGCACTGGCAGCACTGGGGATGCAGTGCAGTGAGTCCAGAGAGTGCACTGGCACCACTGGGGATGCAGTGCAGTGAGTCCAGAGAGTGCAATGGCACCACTGCGGATGCACTGCAGTGAGTCCAGAGAGTGCACTGGCTCCACTGGGGATGCACTGCAGTGAGTCCAGAGAGTGCACTGGCACCACTGGGGATGCACTGCAGTGAGTCCAGAGAGTGCACTGGCACCACTGGGGATGCACTGCAGTGAGTCCACAGAGTGCACTAGCACTACTGGGGATGCAGTGCAGTGAGTCCAGAGAGTGCACTGGCAGCACTGGGGATGCAGTGCAGTTACTCCAGAGATTGCAATGGCACCACCGGGGATGCAGTGCAGTGAGTCCAGAGAGTGCACTGGCACCACTGGGGATGCAGTGCAGTGAGTCCAGAGAGTGCACTGGCACCACTGGGGATGCAGTGCTGTGACTCCAGAGAGCGAACTGGCACCACTGGGGATGCAGTGCAGTGAGTCCAGAGAGTGCACTGGCACCACTGGGGATGCACTGCAGTGAGCCCAGAGAGTGCACTGGCACCAGTGGGGATGCACTGCAGTGAGTCCAGAGAGTGCACTGGCACCACTGGGGAAGCAGTGCAGTGAGTCCAGAGAGTGCAGTGGCACCACTGGGGATGCACTGCAGTGAGTCCAGAGATTGCACTGGCACCACTGGGGATGCAGTGCAGTGAGTCCAGAGAGTGCACTGGCACCACTGGGGATGCACTGCAGTGAGTCCAGAGAGTGCACTGGCACCACTGAGAATGCATTTCAATGAGTCCAGAGAGTACACTGGCACCACTGGGGATGCACTGCAGTGAGTCCAGAGAGTGCACTGGCACCACTGGGGATGCACTGCAGTGAGTCCAGAGAGTGCACTGTCACTACTGGGGATGCAGTGCAGTGAGTCCAGAGAGTGCACTGGCACCACTGGGGATGCAGTGCAGTGAGTCCTGAGAGTGCACTGGCACCACTGGGGATGCAGTGCAGTGAGTCCAGAGATTGCACTGGCACCACTGGGGATGCAGTACAGTGAGTCCACACAGTGCACTAGCACCACTGGGGATGCAGTGCAGTGAGTCCAGAGAGTGCACTGGCACCACTGGGGATGCAGTGCAGTGAGTCCAGAGAGTGCACTGGCACCACTGGTGATGCACTGCAGTGAGTCCAGAGAGTGCACTGGCTCCACTGGGGATGCACTGCAGTGACTCCAGAGAGTGCACTGGCACCACTGGGGATGCACTGCAGTGAGTCCAGAGATTGCACTGGCACCACTGGGGATGCACTGAAGTGAGTCCAGAGAGTGCACTGGCACCACTGAGAATGCACTTCAGTGAGTCCAGAGAGTGCACTGGCACCACTGGGGATGCACTTCAGTGAGTCCAGAGAGTGCACTGGCACCACTGGGGATGCAGTGCTGTGACTCCAGAGAGTGCACTGGCACCACTGGGGATGCAGTGCAGTGAGTCCAGAGAGTGCACTGGCACCACTGGGGATGCGGTGCCGGGAGTCCAGAGAGTGCTTTGGCACCAGTGGGGATGCACTGCAGTTACTCCAGAGACTGCACTGGCACCACTGGGGATGCAGTGCAGTGAGTCCAGAGAGTGCACTGGCACCACTGGGGATGCACTGCAGTGAGTCCAGAGAGTGCACTGGCACCACTGGGGATGCACTGCAGTGAGTCCAGAGAGTGTACTGGCACCACTGGGGATGCACTGCAGTGAGTCCAGAGAGTGCACTGGCACCACTGGGGATGCACTGCAGTGAGTCCAGAGAGTGCACTGGCACCACTGGGGATGCACTGCAGTGAGTCCACAGAGTGCACTAGCACTACTGGGGATGCAGTGCAGTGAGTCCAGAGAGTGCACTGGCAGCACTGGGGATGCAGTGCAGTGAGTCCAGAGAGTGCACTGGCACCACTGGGGATGCACTTCAGTGAGTCCAGAGAGTGCACTGGCACCACTGGGGATGCACTGCAGTGAGCCCAGAGAGTGCACTGGCACCAGTGGGGATGCACTGCAGTAAGTCCAGTGAGTGCACTGGCACCACTGGGGATGCAGTGCAGTGGGTCCAGTGAGTGTACTGGCACCACTGAGAATGCACTTCAGTGAGTCCAGAGAGTGCACTGGCACCACTGGGGATGCACTGCAGTGAGTCCAGAGAGTGCACTGGCACCACTGGGGATGCACTGCAGTGAGTCCAGAGAGTGCACTGGCAACACTGGGGATGCAGTGCAGTGAGTCCAGAGAGTGCACTGGCACCACTGGGGATGCAGTGCAGTGAGTCCAGAGAGTGCACTGGCACCACTGGGGATGCGGTGCTGGGAGTTCAGAGAGTGCTTTGGTACCAGTGGGGATGCAGTGCAGTTACTCCAGAGACTGCACTGGCACCACCGGGGATGCAGTGCAGTGAGTCCAGAGAGTGCACTGGCACCACTGGGGATGCAGTGCAGTGAGTCCAGAGATTGCACTGGCACCACTGGGGATGCACTGCAGTGAGTCCAGAGAGTGCACTGTCACTACTGGGGATGCAGTGCAGTGAGTCCAGAGAGTGCACTGGCACCACTGGGGATGCAGTGCAGTGAGTCCTGAGAGTGCACTGGCAGCACTGGGGATGCAGTGCAGTGAGTCCAGAGATTGCACTGGCACCACTGGGGATGCAGTACAGTGAGTCCACACAGTGCACTAGCACCACTGGGGATGCAGTGCAGTGAGTCCAGAGAGTGCACTGGCACCACTGGGGATGCAGTGCAGTGAGTCCAGAGAGTGCACTGGCACCACTGGTGATGCACTGCTGTGAGTCCAGAGAGTGCTCTTGCACCACAGGGGATGCAGTGCAGTGACTCAAGAGAGTGCACTGGCAGCACTGGGGATGCAGTGCAGTGAGTGTAGAGAGTGCACTGGCACCACTTGAGATGCAGTGCAGTGAGTCCAGAGAGTGCAATGGCACCACTGCGGATGCACTGCAGTGAGTCCAGAGAGTGCACTGGCTCCACTGGGGATGCACTGCAGTGAGTCCAGAGAGTGCACTGGCACCACTGGGGATGCACTGCAGTGAGTCCAGAGAGTGTACTGGCACCACTGGGGATGCACTGAAGTGAGTCCAGAGAGTGCACTGGCACCACTGAGAATGCACTTCAGTGAGTCCAGAGAGTGCACTGGCACCACTGGGGATGCACTTCAGTGAGTCCAGAGAGTGCACTGGCACCACTGGGGATGCAGTGCTGTGACTCCAGAGAGTGCACTGGCACCACTGGGGATGCAGTGCAGTGAGTCCAGAGAGTGCACTGGCACCACTGGGGATGCGGTGCCGGGAGTCCAGAGAGTGCTTTGGCACCAGTGGGGATGCACTGCAGTTACTCCAGAGACTGCCCTGGCACCACTGGGGATGCAGTGCAGTGAGTTCAGAGAGTGCACTTGCACCACTGGGGATGCACTGCAGTGAGTCCAGAGAGTGCACTGGCACCACTGGGGATGCACTGCAGTGAGTCCAGAGAGTGCACTGTCACCACTGGGGATGCAGTGCAGTGAGTCCAGAGAGTGCACTGGCACCACTGGGGATGCAGTGCTGTGACTCCGGAGAGTGCACTAGCACCACTGAGAATGCACTTCAGTGAGTCCAGAGAGTGCACTGGCACCACTGGGGATGCACTTCAGTGAGTCCAGAGAGTGCACTGGCACCACTGGGGATGCAGTGCTGTGACTCCAGAGAGTGCACTGGCACCACTGGGGATGCAGTTTAGTGAGTCCAGAGAGTGCACTGGCACCACTGGGGATGCGGTGCCGGGAGTCCAGAGAGTGCTTTGGCACCAGTGGGGATGCACTGCAGTTACTCCAGAGACTGCACTGGCACCACTGGGGATGCAGTGCAGTGAGTCCAGAGAGTGCACTGGCACCACTGGGGATGCACTGCAGTGAGTCCAGAGAGTGCACTGTCACCACTGGGGATGCACTGCAGTGAGTCCAGAGAGTGCACTGTCACCACTGGGGATGCACTGCAGTGAGTCCAGAGAGTGCACTGGCACCACTGGGGATGTGTCCAGTGAGTCCAGTGAGTGCACTGGCACCACTGGGGATGCAGTGCTGTGAGTCCAGACAGTGCACTGGCACCACTGGGGATGCCCTGCAGTGAGTCCAGAGAGTGCACTGGCACCACTGGGGATGCAGTGCAGTGAGTTCAGAGAGTGCACTGGCACCACTGGGGATGCACTGCAGTGAGTCCAGAGAGTGCACTGGCAACACTGGGGCTTCAGTGCAGTGAGTCAAGAGAGTGCACTGGCACCACTGGGGATGCACTGCAGTGAGTCCAGAGAGTGCACTGGCACCACTGGGGATGCACTGCAGTGAGTCCAGAGAGTGCACTGTCACCACTGGGGATGCAGTACAGTGAGTCCACAGAGTGCACTGGCACCAGTGGGTATGCAGTACAGTGAGTCCAGAGAGTGCACTGGCACCACTGGGGCATGCAGTGCAGTGAGTCCAGAGAGTGCACTGGCACCACGGGGGATGCGGTGCTGGGAGTCCAGAGAGTGCTTTGGCACCAGTGGGGATGCAGTGCAGTTACTCCAGAGACTGCACTGGCACCACTGGGGATGCAGTGCAGTGAGTCCAGAGAGTGCACTGGCACCACTGGGGATGCAGTGCAGTGAGTCCAGAGATTTGCACTGGCACCACTGGGGATGCAGTGCTGTGACTCCAGAGAGCGCACTGGCACCACTGGGGATGCAGTGCAGTGAGTCCAGAGAGTGCACTGGCACCACTGGGGATGCACTGCAGTGAGCCCAGAGAGTGCACTGGCACCAGCGGGGATGCACTGCAGTGAGTCCAGTGAGTGCACTGGCACCACTGGAGAAGCAGTGCAGTGAGTCCAGAGAGTTCAGAGGCACCACTGGTGATGCAGTTTAGTGAGTCCAGAGAGTGCACTGGCACCACTGGGGATGCAGTGCAGTGAGTCCAGTGAGTGTACTGGCACCACTGGGGATGCACTGCTGTGAGTCCAGAGAGTGCACTGGCACCACTGAGAATGCACTTCAATGAGTCTAGAGAGTGCACTGGCACCACTGGGGATGCACTGCAGTGAGTCCAGAGAGTGCAGTGGCACCACTGGGGATGCACTGCAGTGAGTCCAGAGAGTGCTTTGGCACCAGTGGGGATGCACTGCAGTTACTCCAGAGACTGCACTGGCACCACTGGGGATGCAGTGCAGTGAGTCCAGAGAGTGCACTGGCACCAGTGGGGATGCAGTGCAGTGAGTCCAGAGAGTGCACTGGCACCACTGGGGATGCACTGCAGTGAGTCCAGAGAGTGCACTGTCACCACTGGGGATGCAGTACAGTGAGTCCACAGAGTGCACTGGCACCACTGGGGATGCAGTGCCGTGAGTCCAGAGAGTGCACTGGCACCACCGGGGATGCAGTGCAGTGAGTCCAGAGAGTGCACTGGCACCACTGGGGATGCAGTGCAGTGAGTCCAGATATTTGCACTGGCACCACTGGGGATGCAGTGCTGTGACTCCAGAGAGCGCACTGGCACCACTGGGGATGCAGTGCAGTGAGTCCAGAGAGTGCACTGGCACCACTGGGGATGCAGTGCAGTGAGCCCAGAGAGTGCACTGGCACCAGCGGGGATGCACTGCAGTGAGTCCAGTGAGTGCACTGGCACCACTGGTGATGCACTGCAGTGAGTCCAGAGAGTGCAGTGGCACCACTGGTGATGCAGTTTAGTGAGTCCAGAGAGTGCACTGGCACCACTGGGGATGCAGTGCAGTGAGTACAGTGAGTACACTGGCACCAGTGGGGATGCAGTGCAGTGAGTCCAGAGAGTGCAGTGGCACCACTGGTGATGCAGTTTAGTGAGTCCAGAGAGTGCACTGGCACCACTGGGGATGCACTGCAGTGAGTCCAGAGAGTGCACTGGCACCACTGAGAATGCACTTCAATGAGTCCAGAGAGTGCACTGGCACCACTGGGGATGCACTGCAGTGAGTCCAGAGAGTGCAGTGGCACCACTGGGGATGCACTGCAGTGAGTCCAGAGAGTGCTTTGGCACCAGTGGGGATGCACTGCAGTTACTCCAGAGACTGCACTGGCACCACTGGGGATGCAGTGCAGTGAGTCCAGAGAGTGCACTGGCACCAGTGGGGATGCACTGCAGTGAGTCCAGAGAGTGCACTGGCACCACTGGGGATGCAGTGCAGTGAGTTCAGAGAGTGCACTGTCACCACTGGGGATGCAGTACAGTGAGTCCACAGACTGCACTGGCACCACTGGGGATGCAGTGCAGTGAGTCCAGAGAGTGCACTGGCACCACTGGGGATGCAGTGCAGTGAATCCAGTGAGTGCACTGGCACCACTGGGGATGCAGTGCAGTGAGTCCAGAGAGTGCACTGGCACCACTGGGGATGCAGTGCAGTAAGTCCAGAGAGTGCACTGGCACCACTGGGGATGCACTGCAGTGAGTCCAGAGAGTGCACTGTCACTACTGGGGATGCAGTGCAGTGAGTCCAGAGAGTGCACTGGCACCACTGAGGATGCAGTGCAGTGAGTCCTGAGAGTGCACTGGCACCACTGGGGATGCACTGCAGTGAGTCCAGAGAGTGCTCTGGCACCACTGGGGTTGCAGTACAGTGAGTCCACACAGTGCACTAGCGCCACTGGGGATGCAGTGCAGTGAGTCCAGAGAGTGCACTGGCACCACTGGTGATGCAGTGCAGTGAGTCCAGAGAGTGCACTGGCACCACTGGTGATGCACTGCTATGAGTCCAGAGAGTGCTCTTGTACCACAGGGGATGCAGTGCAGTGACTCAAGAGAGTGCACTGGCAGCACTGGGGATGCAGTGCAGTGAGTCCAGAGAGTGCACTGGCACCACTGGAGATGCAGTGCAGTGAGTCCAGAGAGTGCAATGGCACCACTGCGGATGCACTGCAGTGAGTCCAGAGAGTGCACTGGCTCCACTGGGGATGCACTGCAGTGAGTCCAGAGAGTGCACTGGCACCACTGGGGATGCACTTCAGTGAGTCCAGAGAGTGCACTGGCACCAGTGGGGATGCAGTGCAGTGAGTCCAGAGAGTGCACTGGCACCAGTGGGGATGCAGTGCAGTGAGTCCAGAGAGTGCACTGGCACCACTGGGGATGCACTGCAGTGAGTCCAGAGAGTACACTGGCACCACTGGGGATGCACTGCAGTGAGTCCAGAGAGTGCACTGGCACCACTGGGGATGCACTGCAGTGAGTCCAGAGAGTGCACTGGCACCACTGGGGATGTGTCCAGTGAGTCCAGTGAGTGCACTGGCACCACTGGGGATGCAGTACAGTGAGTCCACAGACTGCACTGGCACCACTGGGGATGCAGTGCAGTTACTCCAGAGAGTGCACTGGCACCACCGGGGATGCAGTGCAGTGAGTCCAGAGAGTGCACTGGCACCACTGGGGATGCAGTGCAGTGAGTCCAGAGATTTGCACTGGTACCACTGGGGATGCAGTGCTGTGACTCCAGAGAGTGCACTGGCACCACTGGGGATGCACTGCAGTGAGCCCAGAGAGTGCACTGGCACCAGTGGGAATGCACTGCAGTGAGTCCAGTGAGTGCACTGGCACCACTGGGGAAGCAGTGCAGTGAGTCCAGAGAGTGCAGTGGCACCACTGGTGATGCAGTTTAGTGAGTCCAGAGAGTGCACTGGCACCACTGGGGATGCAGTGCAGTGAGTCCAGTGAGTGTACTGGCACCACTGGGGATGCACTGCAGTGAGTCCAGAGAGTGCACTGGCACCACTGAGAATGCACTTCAATGAGTCCAGAGAGTGCACTGGCACCACTGGGGATGCACTGCAGTGAGTCCAGAGAGTGCAGTGGCACCACTGGGGATGCACTACAGTGAGTCCAGAGAGTGCACTGGCACCACTGGGGATGCAGTGCAGTGAGTCCACAGAGTGCACTGGCACCACTGGGGATGCAGTGCAGTGAGTCCAGAGAGTGCACTGGCACCACTGGGGATGCAGTGCTGTGACTCCAGAGAGTGCACTGGCACCACTGGGGATGCAGTTTAGTGAGTCCAGAGAGTGCACTGGCACCACTGGGGATGCGGTGCCGGGAGTCCAGAGAGTGCTTTGGCACCAGTGGGGATGCACTGCAGTTACTCCAGAGACTGCACTGGCACCACTGGGGATGCAGTGCAGTGAGTTCAGAGAGTGCACTGGCACCACTGGGGATGCACTGCAGTGAGTCCAGAGAGTGCACTGTCACCACTGGGGATGCACTGCAGTGAGTCCAGAGAGTGCACTGTCACCACTGGGGATGCAGTGCAGTGAGTCCAGAGAGTGCACTGGCACCACTGGGGATGCAGTGCTGTGACTCCGGAGAGTGCACTGGCACCACTGAGAATGCACTTCAGTGAGTCCAGAGAGTGCACTGGCACCACTGGGGATGCACTTCAGTGAGTCCAGAGAGTGCACTGGCACCACTGGGGATGCAGTGCTGTGACTCCAGAGAGTGCACTGGCACCACTGGGGATGCAGTGCAGTGAGTCCAGAGAGTGCACTGGCACCACTGGGGATGCGGTGCCGGGAGTCCAGAGAGTGCTTTGGCACCAGTGGGGATGCACTGCAGTTACTCCAGAGACTGCACTGGCACCACTGGGGATGCAGTGCAGTGAGTCCAGAGAGTGCACTGGCACCACTGGGGATGCACTGCAGTGAGTCCAGAGAGTGCACTGTCACCACTGGGGATGCAGTGCAGTGAGTCCACAGAGTGCACTGGCACCACTGGGGATGCAGTGCAGTGAGTCCAGAGAGTGCACTGGCACCACTGGGGATGCACTGCAGTGAATCCAGTGAGTGCACTGGCACCACTGGGGATACAGTGCAGTGAGTCCAGAGAGTGCACTGGCACCACTGGGGATGCAGTGCAGTGAGTCCAGAGAGTGCACTGGCACCACTGGGGATGCAGTGCAGTGAGTCCAGAGAGTGCACTGGCACCACTGGTGATGCACTGCAGTGAGTCCAGAGATTGCACTGGCACCACTGTGGATGCAGTGCAGTGAGTCCAGAGACTTCACTGGCACCACTGGGAATGCAGAGAAGTGAGTGCAGAGAGTGCACTGGCACCACTGGGGATGCAGTGCAGTGAGTCCAGAGAGTGCACTGGCACCATTGGGGATGCAGTGCAGTGAGTCCAGAGAGTGCACTGGCACCACCTGTGATGCAGTGCAGTGAGTCCAGAGAATGCACTGGCACCAATGGGGCTGCAGTGCAGTGAGTCCAAAGAGTGCACTGGCACCACTGGGAATGCACTGCAGTGAGTCCAGAGAGTACACTGGCACCACTGGGGATGCACTGCAGTGAGTCCAGAGAGTGCACTGGCACCACTGGGGATGCACTACAGTGAATCCAGAGATTGCACTGGCACCACTGGGGATGCAGTGCAGTGAGTCCAGAGAGTGCACTGGCACCACTGGGGATGCAGTGCATTGAGTCCAGAGAGTGCACTGGCACAACTGGGGATGCACTTCAGTGAGTCCAGAGAGTGCACTGGCACCAGTGGGGATGCAGTGCAGTGAGTCCAGAGAGTGCACTGGCACCACTGGGGATGCACTGCAGTGAGTCCTGAGAGTACACTGGCACCACTGGGGATGCAGTGCAGTGAGTCCAGAGAGTGCACTGGCACCACTGGGGATGCACTGCAGTGAGTCCAGAGAGTGCACTGGCACCACTGGGGATGTGTCCAGTGAGTCCAGTGAGTGCACTGGCACCACTGGGGATGCAGTGCAGTGAGTCCAGAGAGTACACTGGCACCAGTGGGGATGCAGTGCAGTGAGTCCAGAGAGTGCACTGGCACCACTGGGGATGCAGTGCAGTCAGTCCAGTGAGTGCACTGGCACCACTGGGGGTGCAGTACAGTGAGTCCAGAGAGTGCACTGGCACCACTGGGGATGCACTGCAGTGAGTCCAGACAGTGCACTGGCACCACTGGGGATGCCCTGCAGTGAGTCCAGAGAGTGCACTGGCACCACTGGGGATGCAGTGCAGTGAGTCCAGAGAGTGCACTGGCACCACTGGGGATGCACTGCAGTGAGTCCAGAGAGTGCACTGGCACCACTGGGGCTTCAGTGCAGTGAGTCAAGAGAGTGCACTGGCACCACTGGGGATGCACTGCAGTGAGTCCAGAGAGTGCACTGGCACCACTGGGGATGCACTTCAGTGAGTCCAGAGAGTGCACTGGCACCACTGGGGATGCAGTACAGTGAGTCCACAGAGTGCACTGGCACCAGTGGGTATGCAGTACAGTGAGTCCAGAGAGTGCACTGGCACCACTGGGCATGCAGTGCAGTGAGTCCAGAGAGTGCACTGGCACCACGGGGGATGCGGTGCTGGGAGTCCAGAGAGTGCTTTGGCACCAGTGGGGATGCAGTGCAGTTACTCCAGAGACTGCACTGGCACCACTGGGGATGCAGTGCAGTGAGTCCAGAGAGTGCACTGGCACCACTGGGGATGCAGTGCAG
The DNA here is from genome assembly GCF_964034855.1 of Anser brachyrhynchus. Classification (NCBI taxonomy): domain Eukaryota; kingdom Metazoa; phylum Chordata; class Aves; order Anseriformes; family Anatidae; genus Anser; species Anser brachyrhynchus. Next base: position 1,529,215 of record NC_137716.1, read on the forward strand.
TGAGTCCAGAGATTTGCACTGGCACCACTGGGGATGCAGTGCTGTGACTCCAGAGAGCGCACTGGCACCACTGGGGATGCAGTGCAGTGAGTCCAGAGAGTGCACTGGCACCACTGGGGATGCACTGCAGTGAGCCCAGAGAGTGCACTGGCACCAGCGGGGATGCACTGCAGTGAGTCCAGTGAGTGCACTGGCACCACTGGGGATGCAGTGCAGTGAGTCCAGTGAGTGTACTGGCACCACTGGGGATGCACTGCAGTGAGTCCAGAGAGTGCACTGGCACCACTGAGAATGCACTTCAATGAGTCCAGAGAGTGCACTGGCACCACTGGGGATGCACTGCAGTGAGACCAGAGAGTGCAGTGGCACCACTGGGGATGCACTGCAGTGAGTCCAGAGAGTGCTTTGGCACCAGTGGGGATGCACTGCAGTTACTCCAGAGACTGCACTGGCACCACTGGGGATGCAGTGCAGTGAGTCCAGAGAGTGCACTGGCACCAGTGGGGATGCACTGCAGTGAGTCCAGAGAGTGCACTGGCACCACTGGGGATGCACTGCAGTGAGTCCAGAGAGTGCACTGTCACCACTGGGGATGCAGTACAGTGAGTCCACAGAGTGCACTGGCACCACTGGGGATGCAGTGCAGTGAGTCCAGAGAGTGCACTGGCACCACCGGGGATGCAGTGCAGTGAGTCCAGAGAGTGCACTGGCACCACTGGGGATGCAGTGCAGTGAGTCCTGAGAGTGCACTGGCACCACTGGGGATGCAGTGCTGTGACTCCAGAGAGCGCACTGGCACCACTGGGGATGCAGTGCAGTGAGTCCAGAGAGTGCACTGGCACCACTGGGGATGCAGTGCAGTGAGCCCAGAGAGTGCACTGGCACCAGCGGGGATGCACTGCAGTGAGTCCAGTGAGTGCACTGGCACCACTGGTGATGCACTGCAGTGAGTCCAGAGAGTGCAGTGGCACCACTGGTGATGCAGTTTAGTGAGTCCAGAGAGTGCACTGGCACCACTGGGGATGCAGTGCAGTGAGTCCAGTGAGTGTACTGGCACCACTGGGGATGCAGTGCAGTGAGTCCAGAGAGTGCACTGGCACCACTGAGAATGCACTTCAATGAGTCCAGAGAGTGCACTGGCACCACTGGGGATGCACTGCAGTGAGTCCAGAGAGTGCAGTGGCACCACTGGGGATGCACTGCAGTGAGTCCAGAGAGTGCTCTTGCACCACAGGGGATGCAGTGCAGTGACTCAAGAGAGTGCACTGGCACCACTGGGGATGCAGTGCAGTGAGTCCAGAGAGTGCACTGGCACCAGTGGGGATGCACTGCAGTGAGTCCAGAGAGTGCACTGGCACCACTGGGGATGCACTGCAGTGAGTTCAGAGAGTGCACTGTCACCACTGGGGATGCAGTACAGTGAGTCCACAGACTGCACTGGCACCACTGGGGATGCAGTGCAGTGAGTCCAGAGAGTGCACTGGCACCACTGGGGATGCAGTGCAGTGAATCCAGTGAGTGCACTGGCACCACTGGGGATGCAGTGCAGTGAGTCCAGAGAGTGCACTGGCACTACTGGGGATGCAGTGCAGTAAGTCCAGAGAGTGCACTGGCACCACTGGGGATGCACTGCAGTGAGTCCAGAGAGTACACTGGCACCACTGGGGATGCACTGCAGTGAGTCCAGAGAGTGCACTGGCACCACTGGGGATGCACTGCAGTGAGTCCAGAGAGTGCACTGGCACCACTGGGGATGTGTCCAGTGAGTCCAGTGAGTGCACTGGCACCACTGGGGATGCAGTGCAGTGAGTCCAGAGAGTACACTGGCACCAGTGGGGATGCAGTGCAGTGAGTCCAGAGAGTGCACTGGCACCACTGGGGATGCAGTGCAGTCAGTCCAGTGAGTGCACTGGCACCACAGGGGGTGCAGTACAGTGAGTCCAGAGAGTGCACTGGCACCACTGGGGATACACTGCAGTGAGTCCAGACAGTGCACTGGCACCACTGGGGATGCCCTGCAGTGAGTCCAGAGAGTGCACTGGCACCACTGGGGATGCAGTGCAGTGAGTCCAGAGAGTGCACTGGCACCACTGGGGATGCACTGCAGTGAGTCCAGAGAGTGCACTGGCACCACTGGGTCTTCAGTGCAGTGAGTCAAGAGAGTGCACTGGCACCACTGGGGATGCAGTGCAGTGAGTCCAGAGAGTGCACTGGCACCACTGGGGATGCACTGCAGTGAGTCCAGAGAGTGCACTGTCACCACTGGGGATGCAGTACAGTGAGTCCACAGAGTGCACTGGCACCAGTGGGTATGCAGTACAGTGAGTCCAGAGAGTGCACTGGCACCACTGGGCATGCAGTGCAGTGAGTCCAGAGAGTGCACTGGCACCACTGGGGATGCGGTGCTGGGAGTCCAGAGAGTGCTTTGGCACCAGTGGGGATGCAGTGCAGTTACTCCAGAGACTGCACTGGCACCACTGGGGATGCAGTGCAGTGAGTCCAGAGAGTGCACTGGCACCACTGGGGATGCAGTGCAGTGAGTCCAGAGATTTGCACTGGTACCACTGGGGATGCAGTGCTGTGACTCCAGAGAGTGCACTGGCACCACTGGGGATGCACTGCAGTGAGCCCAGAGAGTGCACTGGCACCAGTGGGAATGCACTGCAGTGAGTCCAGTGAGTGCACTGGCACCACTGGGGAAGCAGTGCAGTGAGTCCAGAGAGTGCAGTGGCACCACTGGTGATGCAGTTTAGTGAGTCCAGAGAGTGCACTGGCACCACTGGGGATGCAGTGCAGTGAGTCCAGTAAGTGTACTGGCACCACTGGGGATGCACTGCAGTGAGTCCAGAGAGTGCACTGGCACCACTGAGAATGCACTTCAATGAGTCCAGAGAGTGCACTGGCACCACTGGGGATGCACTGCAGTGAGTCCAGAGAGTGCAGTGGCACCACTGGGGATGCACTGCAGTGAGTCCAGAGAGTGCTTTGGCACCAGTGGGGATGCACTGCAGTTACTCCAGAGACTGCACTGGCACCACTGGGGATGCAGTGCAGTGAGTCCAGAGAGTGCACTGGCACCAGTGGGGATGCACTGCAGTGAGTCCAGAGAGTGCACTGGCACCACTGGGGATGCAGTGCAGTGAGTCCACAGAGTGCACTGGCACCACTGGGGATGCAGTGCAGTGAGTCTAGAGAGTGCACTGGCAGCACTGGGGATGCAGTGCTGTGACTCCAGAGAGTGCACTGGCACCAGTGGGGATGCAGTTTAGTGAGTCCAGAGAGTGCACTGGCACCACTGGGGATGTACTGCAGTGAGTCCAGAGACTGCACTGGCACTAATGGGGATGCAGTGCAGTGACTTGAAAGAGTGCACTGGCACCACTGGGGATGCAGTGCAGTGAGTTCAGAGAGTGCACTGGCACCACTGGGGATGCACTGCAGTGAGTCCAGAGAGTGCACTGTCACCACTGGGGATGCACTGCAGTGAGTCCAGAGAGTGCACTGTCACCACTGGGGATGCAGTGCAGTGAGTCCAGAGAGTGCACTGGCACCACTGGGGATGCAGTGCTGTGACTCCGGAGAGTGCACTGGCACCACTGAGAATGCACTTCAGTGAGTCCAGAGAGTGCACTGGCACCACTGGGGATGCAGTGCTGTGACTCCAGAGAGTGCACTGGCACCACTGGGGATGCAGTGCAGTGAGTCCAGAGAGTGCACTGGCACCACTGGGGATGCGGTGCCGGGAGTCCAGAGAGTGCTTTGGCACCAGTGGGGATGCACTGCAGTTACTCCAGAGACTGCACTGGCACCACTGGGGATGCAGTGCAGTGAGTCCAGAGAGTGCACTGGCACCACTGGGGATGCACTGCAGTGAGTCCAGAGAGTGCACTGTCACCACTGGGGATGCACTGCAGTGAGTCCAGAGAGTGCACTGTCACCACTGGGGATGCAGTGCAGTGAGTCCACAGAGTGCACTGGCACCACTGGGGATGCAGTGCAGTGAGTCCAGAGAGTGCACTGGCACCACTGGGGATGCACTGCAGTGAATCCAGTGAGTGCACTGGCACCACTGGGGATACAGTGCAGTGAGTCCAGAGAGTGCACTGGCACCACTGGGGATGCAGTGCAGTGAGTCCAGAGAGTGCACTGGCACCACTGGGGATGCAGTGCAGTGAGTCCAGAGAGTGCACTGGCACCACTGGTGATGCACTGCAGTGAGTCCAGAGATTGCACTGGCACCACTGTGGATGCAGTGCAGTGAGTCCAGAGACTTCACTGGCACCACTGGGAATGCAGAGAAGTGAGTGCAGAGAGTGCACTGGCACCACTGGGGATGCAGTGCAGTGAGTCCAGAGAGTGCACTGGCACCATTGGGGATGCAGTGCAGTGAGTCCAGAGAGTGCACTGGCACCACCTGTGATGCAGTGCAGTGAGTCCAGAGAATGCACTGGCACCAATGGGGCTGCAGTGCAGTGAGTCCAAAGAGTGCACTGGCACCACTGGGAATGCACTGCAGTGAGTCCAGAGAGTACACTGGCACCACTGGGGATGCACTGCAGTGAGTCCAGAGAGTGCACTGGCACCACTGGGGATGCACTACAGTGAATCCAGAGATTGCACTGGCACCACTGGGGATGCAGTGCAGTGAGTCCAGAGAGTGCACTGGCACCACTGGGGATGCAGTGCATTGAGTCCAGAGAGTGCACTGGCACAACTGGGGATGCACTTCAGTGAGTCCAGAGAGTGCACTGGCACCAGTGGGGATGCAGTGCAGTGAGTCCAGAGAGTGCACTGGCACCACTGGGGATGCACTGCAGTGAGTCCTGAGAGTACACTGGCACCAGTGGGGATGCAGTGCAGTGAGTCCAGAGAGTGCACTGGCACCACTGGGGATGCACTGCAGTGAGTCCAGAGAGTGCACTGGCACCACTGGGGATGTGTCCAGTGAGTCCAGTGAGTGCACTGGCACCACTGGGGATGCAGTGCAGTGAGTCCAGAGAGTACACTGGCACCAGTGGGGATGCAGTGCAGTGAGTCCAGAGAGTGCACTGGCACCACTGGGGATGCAGTGCAGTCAGTCCAGTGAGTGCACTGGCACCACTGGGGGTGCAGTACAGTGAGTCCAGAGAGTGCACTGGCACCACTGGGGATACACTGCAGTGAGTCCAGACAGTGCACTGGCACCACTGGGGATGCCCTGCAGTGAGTCCAGAGAGTGCACTGGCACCACTGGGGATGCAGTGCAGTGAGTCCAGAGAGTGCACTGGCACCACTGGGGATGCACTGCAGTGAGTCCAGAGAGTGCACTGGCACCACTGGGGCTTCAGTGCAGTGAGTCAAGAGAGTGCACTGGCACCACTGGGGATGCACTGCAGTGAGTCCAGAGAGTGCACTGTCACCACTGGGGATGCAGTACAGTGAGTCCACAGAGTGCACTGGCACCAGTGGGTATGCAGTACAGTGAGTCCAGAGAGTGCACTGGCACCACTGGGCATGCAGTGCAGTGAGTCCAGAGAGTGCACTGGCACCACGGGGGATGCGGTGCTGGGAGTCCAGAGAGTGCTTTGGCACCAGTGGGGATGCAGTGCAGTGAGTCCAGAGATTTGCACTGGCACCACTGGGGATGCAGTGCTGTGACTCCAGAGAGCGCACTGGCACCACTGGGGATGCAGTGCAGTGAGTCCAGAGAGTGCACTGGCACCACTGGGGATGCACTGCAGTGAGCCCAGAGAGTGCACTGGCACCAGCGGGGATGCACTGCAGTGAGTCCAGTGAGTGCACTGGCACCACTGGGGAAGCAGTGCAGTGAGTGCAGAGAGTTCAGTGGCACCACTGGTGATGCAGTTTAGTGAGTCCAGAGAGTGCACTGGCACCACTGGGGATGCAGTGCAGTGAGTCCAGTGAGTGTACTGGCACCACTGGGGATGCACTGCAGTGAGTCCAGAGAGTGCACTGGCACCACTGAGAATGCACTTCAATGAGTCCAGAGAGTGCACTGGCACCACTGGGGATGCACTGCAGTGAGACCAGAGAGTGCAGTGGCACCACTGGGGATGCACTGCAGTGAGTCCAGAGAGTGCTTTGGCACCAGTGGGGATGCACTGCAGTTACTCCAGAGACTGCACTGGCACCACTGGGGATGCAGTGCAGTGAGTCCAGAGAGTGCACTGGCACCAGTGGGGATGCACTGCAGTGAGTCCAGAGAGTGCACTGGCACCACTGGGGATGCACTGCAGTGAGTCCAGAGAGTGCACTGTCACCACTGGGGATGCAGTACAGTGAGTCCACAGAGTGCACTGGCACCACTGGGGATGCAGTGCAGTGAGTCCAGAGAGTGCACTGGCACCACCGGGGATGCAGTGCAGTGAGTCCAGAGAGTGCACTGGCACCACTGGGGATGCAGTGCAGTGAGTCCTGAGAGTGCACTGGCACCACTGGGGATGCAGTGCTGTGACTCCAGAGAGCGCACTGGCACCACTGGGGATGCAGTGCAGTGAGTCCAGAGAGTGCACTGGCACCACTGGGGATGCAGTGTAGTGAATCCAGTGAGTGCACTGGCACCACTGGGGATGCAGTGCAGTGAGTCCAGAGAGTGCACTGGCACTACTGGGGATGCAGTGCAGTAAGTCCAGAGAGTGCACTGGCACCAGTGGGGATGCACTGCAGTGAGTCCAGAGAGTGCACTGTCACTACTGGGGATGCAGTGCAGTGAGTCCAGAGAGTGCACTGGCACCACTGAGGATGCAGTGCAGTGAGTCCTGAGAGTGCACTGGCACCACTGGGGATGCACTGCAGTGAGTCCAGAGATTGCACTGGCACCACTGGGGATGCAGTACAGTGAGTCCACACAGTGCACTAGCACCACTGGGGATGCAGTGCAGTGAGTCCAGAGAGTGCACTGGCACCACTGGTGATGCAGTGCAATGAGTCCAGAGAGTGCACTGGCACCACTGGTGATGCACTGCTATGAGTCCAGAGAGTGCTCTTGCACCACAGGGGATGCAGTGCAGTGACTCAAGAGAGTGCACTGGCAGCACTGGGGATGCAGTGCAGTGAGTCCAGAGAGTGCACTGGCACCACTGGAGATGCAGTGCAGTGAGTCCAGAGAGTGCAATGGCACCACTTGGGATGCACTGCAGTGAGTCCAGAGAGTGCACTGGCTCCACTGGGGATGCACTGCAGTGAGTCCAGAGAGTGCACTGGCACCACTGGGGATGCACTTCAGTGAGTCCAGAGAGTGCACTGGCACCAGTGGGGATGCAGTGCAGTGAGTCCAGAGAGTGCACTGGCACCACTGGGGATGTGTCCAGTGAGTCCAGTGAGTGCACTGGAACCACTGGGGATGCAGTGCAGTGTGTCCAGAGAGTACACTGGCACCAGTGGGGATGCAGTGCAGTGAGTCCAGAGAGTGCACTGGCACCACTGGGGATGCAGTGCAGTCAGTCCAGTGAGTGCACTGGCACCACTGGGGGTGCAGTACAGTGAGTCCAGAGAGTGCACTGGCACCACTGGGGATGCACTGCAGTGAGTCCAGAGAGTGCACTGGCACCACTGGGGATGCCCTGCAGTGAGTCCAGAGAGTGCACTGGCACCACTGGGGATGCAGTGCAGTGAGTCCAGAGAGTGCACTGGCACCACTGGGGATGCACTGCAGTGAGTCCAGAGAGTGCACTGGCACCACTGGGTCTTCAGTGCAGTGAGTCAAGAGAGTGCACTGGCACCACTGGGGATGCACTGCAGTGAGTCCAGAGAGTGCACTGGCACCACTGGGGATGCACTGCAGTGAGTCCAGAGAGTGCACTGTCACCACTGGGAATGCAGTACAGTGAGTCCACAGAGTGCACTGGCACCAGTGGGTATGCAGTACAGTGAGTCCAGAGAGTGCACTGGCACCACTGGGCATGCAGTGCAGTGAGTACAGAGAGTGCACTGGCACCACTGGGGATGCGGTGCTGGGAGTCCAGAGAGTGCTTTGGCACCAGTGGGGATGCAGTGCAGTTACTCCAGAGACTGCACTGGCACCACCGGGGATGCAGTGCAGTGAGTCCAGAGAGTGCACTGGCACCACTGGGGATGCAGTGCAGTGAGTCCAGAGATTTGCACTGGCACCACTGGGGATGCAGTGCTGTGACTCCAGAGAGCGCACTGGCACCACTGGTGATGCAGTGCAGTGAGTCCAGAGAGTGCACTGGCACCACTGGGGATGCACTGCAGTGAGCCCAGAGAGTGCACTGGCACCAGTGGGGATGCACTGCAGTGAGTCCAGTGAGTGCACTGCCACCACTGGGGAAGCAGTGCAGTGAGTCCAGAGAGTGCAGTGGCACCACTGGTGATGCAGTTTAGTGAGTCCAGAGAGTGCACTGGCACCACTGGGGATGTAGTGCAGTGAGTCCAGTGAGTGTACTGGCACCACCTGGGATGCACTGCAGTGAGTCCAGAGAGTGCACTGGCACCACTGAGAATGCACTTCAATGAGTCCAGAGAGTGCACTGGCACCACTGGGGATGCACTGCAGTGAGTCCAGAGAGTGCAGTGGCACCACTGGGGATGCACTGCAGTGAGTCCAGAGAGTGCTTTGGCACCAGTGGGGATGCACTGCAGTTAGTTCAGTGTAGTGAGTCCAGTAAGTGCAAAGGTACCAGTGGGGATGCACTGCAGTGAGTGCACTGGCACCACTGGAGCTGTACTGTAGTGAGTCCAGAGAGTGCACTGACACCACTGGGAATGCAGTGCAGTGAGTGCAGAGAGTGCCCTGGCACCACTGGGGATGCAGTGCAGTGAGTCCACAGAGTTCAATGGCACCACTGGGTAGCAGTGCCGTGAGTCCAGAGAGTGCACTGGCCCCACTGGGGATGCAGTGCAGTGACTCCAGAGAGTGCACTAGCAGCACTAAGGGATGCAGTGCCGTGAGTCCAGAGAGTGCACGGGCACCACTGGGAATGCAGTCCTGTAAGTCCAGAGAGTGCCTTGGCAACACTGGGGATGCACTGCAGTGAGTCCAGAGAGTGCACTGGCACCACTGGTAATGCAGTGCAGTGAGTCCAGAGAGTGCACTGGCACCACTGGGAATGCACTGCAGTGACTCCAGAGAGTGCCCTGGCACAACTGGGAATGCAGTGCAGTGAGTCCAGAGAGCGCACTGGCACCACTGGGGATGCAGTGCAGTGAGTATACAGAGTGCACTGGCACCACTGGTGATGCAGTGCCGAGAGTCAGGAGAGTGCACTGGCACCACTGGGGATGCAGTGCAGTGAGTCCAAAGAGTGCACTGGCACCACTGGGGATGCAGTGCAGTGAGTCCAGAGAGTGCACTGGCAACACTGGGGATGCAGTGAAGTGATTCCAGAGCGTGCACTGGCACCTTGGGGATGCAGAGCAGTGAGTCCAGAGAGTGCACTGGCACGACTGGGGATGCAGTGCAGTGAGTGCAGAGAGTGCACTGGCACCACTGGGGATGCAGTGCAGTGAGTCCAGAGAGTGCCCTGGGACCAGTGGGAATGCACTGCAGTGACTCCAGAGAGTGCCCTGGCACAACTGGGAATGCAGTGCAGTGAGTCCAGAGAGCGCACTGGCACCACTGGGGATGCAGTGCAGTGAGTAAACAGAGTGCACTGGCACCACTGGTGATGCAGTGCCGAGAGTCCAGAGAGTGCACTGGCACCACTGGGGATGTAGTGCAGTGAATCCAGAGAGTGCACTGTCACCACTGCGGATGCACTGCAGTGATTCCAGAGAGTGCACTGGCACCACTGGGGAAGCAGTGCAGTGAGTCCAGAGAGTGCACTGGCACCACTGGGGATGCAGTGCAGTGAGTGCAGAGAGTGCCCTGGCACCACTGGGGATGCAGTGCAGTGAGTGCAGAGGTTGCCCTGGCTCCATTGGGATGCAGTGCAGTGAGTCCAGAGAGTGCACTGGCTCCACTGGGGATGCAGTGCAGTGAGTCCAAAGAGTGCACTGGCACCACTGGGGATGCAGTGCAGTGCGTCCAGAGAGTGCACTGGCAACACTGGTGATGCAGTGAAGTGATTCCAGAGCGTGCACTGTCACCTTGGGGATGCAGAGCAGTGAGTCCAGAGCGTGCACTGGCACCACTCGGGATGCAGTGCAGGGAGTCCAGAGAGTGCACTGGCACCACTGGGGATGCACTGCAGTGAGTCCAGAGAGTGCCCTGGGACCAGTGGGAATGCACTGCAGTGAGTCCAGAGAGTGCACTGGCACCACTGGGGATGCACTGCAGTGAGCCCAGAGAGTGCCCTGGCACCACTGGGGATGCAGTGCAGTGAGTCCACAGAGTGCACTGGCAGCAATGGGAATGCAGTGCAGTGAGTCCAGAGAGTGCAGTGGCACCACTGGGGATGCAGTGCAGTGAGTCCATAGAGTGCACTGGCACCATTGGGGATGCAGTGCAGTGAGTCCAGAGAGTGCACTGGCACCACTGGGGATGCAGTGCAGTGAGTCCAGAGAGTGCACGGGCACCAGTGGGGATGCACTGCAGTGAGTCCAAAGAGTGCACTGGCACCACTGGGGATGCACTGCAGTGACTCTAGAGAGTGCACTGGCACCACTGGGGATGCAGTGCAGTGAGTCCAGAGAGTGCACTGGCACCACTGGGGATGCAGTGCAGTGAGTCCAGAGAGTGCACTGGCACCACTGGGGATGCAGTGCAGTGAGTGCAGAGAGTGCCCTGGCACCACTGGGGATGCAGTGCAGTGAGTCCAAAGAGTGCACTGGCACCATTGAAGATGCAGTGCAGTGAGTCCAGAGAGTGCACTGGCACCACTGGGGATGCAGTGCAGTGAGTCCAGAGAGTGCACTGGCACCACTGGAGCTGTACTGTAGTGAGTCCAGAGAGTGCACTGGCACCACTGGGAATGCAGTGCAGTGAGTCCAGAGAGTGCACTGGCACCACTGGGGATGCAGAGCAGGGAGTCCAGTGTGTGCACTGGCACCACTGAGGATGCAGTGCAGTGAGTCCAGAGAGTGCACTGGCACCACTGGGGATGCAGTGCAGTGAGTCCATAGAGTGCACTGGCACCACTGGGGATGCAGTGCTGTGAGTCCAGAGAGTGCACTGGCACCACTGGGGATGCAGTGCTGTGAGTCCAGAGAGTGCACTGGCACCAGTGGAGATGCACTGCAGTGAGTGCACTGGCACCACTGGGGATGCACTGCAGTGACGCTAAAGAGTGCACTGGCACCACTGGGAATACACTGCAGTGAGTCCAGAGAGTGCACTGGCACCAGTGGGGATGCAGTGCAGTGAGTCCAGAGAGTGCACTGGCACCACTGGGGATGCAGTGCAGTGAGTCCAGAGAGTGCACTGGCACCACTGGAGCTGTACTTTAGTGAGTCCAGAGAGTGCACTGGCACCTCTGGGAATGCAGTGCAGTGAGTCCAGAGAATGCACTGGCACCACTGGTGATGCAGTGCAGTGAGTAAACAGAGTGTACTGGCACCACTGCGGATGCAGTGCCGTGAGTCCAGAGAGTGCACTGTCAGCACTGGGGATGCAGTGCAGTGAGTCCAGAGAGTGCACTGGCACCACTGGGGATGCAGTGCAGTGAGTGCAGAGAGTGCACTGGCACCACTGGGGATGCAGTGCAGTGAGTCCATAGAGTGCACTGGCACCACTGGGGATTCAGTGTAGTGAGTCCAGTAAGTGCAAAGGTACCAGTGGGGATGCACTGCAGTGAGTGCACTGGCACCACTGGAGCTGTACTGTAGTGAGTCCAGAGAGTGCACTGACACCACTGGGAATGCAGTGCAGTGAGTCCAGAGAGTGCACTGGCACCACTGGGGATGCAGTGCAGTGAGTGCAGAGAGTGCCCTGGCACCACTGGGGATGCAGTGCAGTGAGTCCACAGAGTTCAATGGCACCACTGGGTAGCAGTGCCGTGAGTCCAGAGAGTGAACTGGCCCCACTGGGGATGCACTGCAGTGACTTCAGAGAGTGCACTAGCAGCACTAAGGGATGCAGTGCCGTGAGTCCAGAGAGTGCACTGGCACCACTGGGAATGCAGTCCTGTAAGTCCAGAGAGTGCCTTGGCAACACTGGGGATGCACTGCAGTGAGTCCAGAGAGTGCACTGGCACCACTAGTAATGCAGTGCAGTGAGTCCAGAGAGTGCACTGGCACCACTGGGAATGCACTGCAGTGACTCCAGAGAGTGCCCTGGCACAACTGGGAATGCAGTGCAGTGAGTCCAGAGAGTGCACTGGCACCACTGGGGATGCAGTGCAGTGAGTATACAGAGTGCACTGGCACCACTGGTGATGCAGTGCCGAGAGTCCAGAGAGTGCACTGGCACCACTGGGGATGCAGTGCAGTGAGTCCAAAGAGTGCACTGGCACCACTGGGGATGCAGTGCAGTGAGTCCAGAGAGTGCACTGGCACCACTGGGGATGCAGTGCAGTGAGTCCAGAGAGTGCCCTGGGACCAGTGGGAATGCACTGCAGTGACTCCAGAGAGTGCCCTGGCACAACTGGGAATGCAGTGCAGTGAGTCCAGAGAGCGCACTGGCACCACTGGGGATGCAGTGCAGTGAGTAAACAGAGTGCACTGGCACCACTGGTGATGCAGTGCCGAGAGTCCAGAGAGTGCACTGGCACCACTGGGGATGTAGTGCAGTGAATCCAGAGAGTGCACTGTCACCACTGCGGATGCACTGCAGTGATTCCAGAGAGTGCACTGGCACCACTGGGGAAGCAGTGCAGTGAGTCCAGAGAGTGCACTGCACCACTGGGGATGCAGTGCAGTGAGTGCAGAGAGTGCCCTGGCACCACTGGGGATGCAGTGCAGTGAGTGCAGAGGTTGCCCTGGCACCATTGGGATGCAGTGCAGTGAGTCCAGAGAGTGCACTGGCTCCACTGGGGATGCAGTGCAGTGAGTCCAAAGAGTGCACTGGCACCACTGGGGATGCAGTGCAGTGACTCCAGAGAGTACACTGGCACCACTGGGGATGCAGTGCAGTGAGTCCAGAGAGTGCACTGGTACCACTGGGGATGCAGTGCAGTGAGTCCAGAGAGTGCACTGGCACCACTCGGGATGCAGTGCAGGGAGTCCAGAGAGTGCACTGGCACCACTGGGGATGCACTGCAGTGAGTCCAGAGAGTGCCCTGGGACCAGTGGGAATGCACTGCAGTGAGTCCAGAGAGTGCACTGGCACCACTGGGGATGCACTGCAGTGAGCCCAGAGAGTGCCCTGGCACCACTGGGGATGCAGTGCAGTGAGTCCAAAGAGTGCACTGGCAGCAATGGGAATGCAGTGCAGTGAGTCCAGAGAGTTCAGTGGCACCACTGGGGATGCAGTGCAGTGAGTCCATAGAGTGCACTGGCACCATTGGGGATGCAGTGCAGTGAGTCCAGAGAGTGCACTGGCACCACTGGGGATGCAGTGCAGTGAGTCCAGAGAGTGCACGGGCACCAGTGGGGATGCACTGCAGTGAGTCCAAAGAGTGCACTGGCACCACTGGGGATGCACTGCAGTGACTCTAGAGAGTGCACTGGCACCACTGGGAATGCAGTGCAGTGAGTCCAGAGAGTGCACTGGCACCACTGGGGATGCAGTGCAGTGAGTCCAGAGAGTGCACTGGCACCACTGGGGATGCAGTGCAGTGAGTGCAGAGAGTGCCCTGGCACCACTGGGGATGCAGTGCAGTGAGTCCAAAGAGTGCACTGGCACCATTGAAGATGCAGTGCAGTGAGTCCAGAGAGTGCACTGGCACCACTGGGGATGCAGTGCAGTGAGTCCAGAGAGTGCACTGGCACCACTGGAGCTGTACTGTAGTGAGTCCAGAGAGTGCACTGGCACCACTGGGAATGCAGTGCAGTGAGTCCAGAGAGTGCACTGGCACCACTGGGGATGCAGTGCAGGGAGTCCAGTGTGTGCACTGGCACCACTGAGGATGCAGTGCAGTGAGTCCAGAGAGTGCACTGGCACCACTGGGGATGCAGTGCAGTGAGTCCATAGAGTGCACTGGCACCACTGGGGATGCAGTGCTGTGAGTCCAGAGAGTGCACTGGCACCACTGGGGATGCAGTGCAGTGAGTCCAGAGAGTGCACTGGTACCACTGGGGATGCAGTGCAGTGAGTCCAGAGAGTGCACTGGCACCACTGGTGATGCAGTGCAGTGAGTCCAGAGAGTGCACTGGCACCACTGGGGATGCAGTGCAGTGAGTCCAGAGAGTGCACTGGCACCACTGGGAATGCAGTGCAGTGAGTCCAGAGAGTGCACTGGCACCACTGCGGATGAAGTGCCGTGAGTCCAGAGAGTGCACTGTCAGCACTGGGGATGCAGTGCAGTGAGTCCAGAGAGTGCACTGTCAGCACTTGGGATGCAGTGCAGTGAGTCCAGAGAGTGCACTGGCACCACTGGTAATGCAGTGCAGTGAGTCCAGAGAGTGCACTGGCACCACTGGGAATGCACTGCAGTGACTCCAGAGAGTGCCCTGGCACCACTGGGGATGCACTGCAGTGAGTCCAAAGAGTGCACTGGCACCATTGAAGATGCAGTGCAGTGAGTCCAGAGAGTGCACTGGCACCACTGGGGATGCAGTGTAGTGAGTCTAGTAAGTGCTCTGGTACCAGTGGGGATGCACTGCAGTGAGTGCACTGGCACCACTGGGGATGCACTGCAGTGACGCTAAAGAGTGCACTGGCACCACTGGGAATACACTGCAGTGAGTCCAGAGAGTGCAGTGGCACCACTGGGGATGCAGTGCAGTGAGTCCAGAGAGTGCACTGGCACCACTCGGGATGCAGTGCAGTGAGTCCAGAGAGTACACTGGCACCACTGGGAATGCACTGCAGTGACTCCAGAGAGTGCCCTGGCACAACTGGGAATGCAGTGCAGTGAGTCCAGAGAGCGCACTGGCACCACTGGGGATGCAGTGCAGTGAGTAAACAGAGTGCACTGGCACCACTGGTGATGCAGTGCCGAGAGTCCAGAGAGTGCTCCTGCACCACTGGGGATGCAGTGCAGTGAGTCCAGAGAGTGCACTGGCACCACTGGGGATGCACTGCAGTGAGTCCAGAGAGTGCACTGGCACCACTGGGGATGCAGTGCAGTGAGTCCAGAGAGTGCACTGGCACCACTGGGGATGCAGTGCAGTGAGTGCAGAGAGTGCCCTGGCACCACTGGGGATGCAGTGCAGTGAGTCCAAAGAGTGCACTGGCACCATTGAAGATGCAGTGCAGTGAGTCCAGAGAGTGCACTGGCACCACTGGGGATGCAGTGCAGTGAGTCCAGAGAGTGCACTGGCACCACTGGAGCTGTACTGTAGTGAGTCCAGAGAGTGCACTGGCACCACTGGGAATGCAGTGCAGTGAGTCCAGAGAGTGCACTGGCACCACTGGGGATGCACTGCAGTGAGTCCAGAGAGTGCACTGGCACCACTGGGGATGCAGTGCAGTGAGTGCAGAGAGTGCCCTGGCACCACTGGGGATGCAGTGCAGTGAGTCCAAAGAGTGCACTGGCACCATTGAAGATGCAGTGCAGTGAGTCCAGAGAGTGCACTGGCACCACTGGGGATGCAGTGCAGTGAGTCCAGAGAGTGCACTGGCACCACTGGAGCTGTACTGTAGTGAGTCCAGAGAGTGCACTGGCACCACTGGGAATGCAGTGCAGTGAGTCCAGAGAGTGCACTGGCACCACTGGGGATGCAGAGCAGGGAGTCCAGTGTGTGCACTGGCACCACTGAGGATGCAGTGCAGTGAGTCCAGAGAGTGCACTGGCACCACTGGGGATGCAGTGCAGTGAGTCCATAGAGTGCACTGGCACCACTGGGGATGCAGTGCTGTGAGTCCAGAGAGTGCACTGGCACCACTGGGGATGCAGTGCTGTGAGTCCAGAGAGTGCACTGGCACCAGTGGAGATGCACTGCAGTGAGTGCACTGGCACCACTGGGGATGCACTGCAGTGACGCTAAAGAGTGCACTGGCACCACTGGGAATACACTGCAGTGAGTCCAGAGAGTGCACTGGCACCAGTGGGGATGCAGTGCAGTGAGTCCAGAGAGTGCACTGGCACCACTGGGGATGCAGTGCAGTGAGTCCAGAGAGTGCACTGGCACCACTGGAGCTGTACTTTAGTGAGTCCAGAGAGTGCACTGGCACCTCTGGGAATGCAGTGCAGTGAGTCCAGAGAATGCACTGGCACCACTGGTGATGCAGTGCAGTGAGTAAACAGAGTGTACTGGCACCACTGCGGATGCAGTGCCGTGAGTCCAGAGAGTGCACTGTCAGCACTGGGGATGCAGTGCAGTGAGTCCAGAGAGTGCACTGGCACCACTGGGGATGCAGTGCAGTGAGTGCAGAGAGTGCACTGGCACCACTGGGGATGCAGTGCAGTGAGTCCATAGAGTGCACTGGCACCACTGGGGATTCAGTGTAGTGAGTCCAGTAAGTGCAAAGGTACCAGTGGGGATGCACTGCAGTGAGTGCACTGGCACCACTGGAGCTGTACTGTAGTGAGTGCAGAGAGTGCCCTGGCACCACTGGGGATGCAGTGCAGTGAGTCCACAGAGTTCAATGGCACCACTGGGTAGCAGTGCCGTGAGTCCAGAGAGTGCACTGGCCCCACTGGGGATGCAGTGCAGTGACTCCAGAGAGTGCACTAGCAGCACTAAGGGATGCAGTGCCGTGAGTCCAGAGAGTGCACGGGCACCACTGGGAATGCAGTCCTGTAAGTCCAGAGAGTGCCTTGGCAACACTGGGGATGCACTGCAGTGAGTCCAGAGAGTGCACTGGCACCACTGGTAATGCAGTGCAGTGAGTCCAGAGAGTGCACTGGCACCACTGGGAATGCACTGCAGTGACTCCAGAGAGTGCCCTGGCACAACTGGGAATGCAGTGCAGTGAGTCCAGAGAGCGCACTGGCACCACTGGGGATGCAGTGCAGTGAGTATACAGAGTGCACTGGCACCACTGGTGATGCAGTGCCGAGAGTCAGGAGAGTGCACTGGCACCACTGGGGATGCAGTGCAGTGAGTCCAAAGAGTGCACTGGCACCACTGGGGATGCAGTGCAGTGAGTCCAGAGAGTGCACTGGCAACACTGGGGATGCAGTGAAGTGATTCCAGAGCGTGCACTGGCACCTTGGGGATGCAGAGCAGTGAGTCCAGAGAGTGCACTGGCACGACTGGGGATGCAGTGCAGTGAGTGCAGAGAGTGCACTGGCACCACTGGGGATGCAGTGCAGTGAGTCCAGAGAGTGCCCTGGGACCAGTGGGAATGCACTGCAGTGACTCCAGAGAGTGCCCTGGCACAACTGGGAATGCAGTGCAGTGAGTCCAGAGAGCGCACTGGCACCACTGGGGATGCAGTGCAGTGAGTAAACAGAGTGCACTGGCACCACTGGTGATGCAGTGCCGAGAGTCCAGAGAGTGCACTGGCACCACTGGGGATGTAGTGCAGTGAATCCAGAGAGTGCACTGTCACCACTGCGGATGCACTGCAGTGATTCCAGAGAGTGCACTGGCACCACTGGGGAAGCAGTGCAGTGAGTCCAGAGAGTGCACTGGCACCACTGGGGATGCAGTGCAGTGAGTGCAGAGAGTGCCCTGGCACCACTGGGGATGCAGTGCAGTGAGTGCAGAGGTTGCCCTGGCTCCATTGGGATGCAGTGCAGTGAGTCCAGAGAGTGCACTGGCTCCACTGGGGATGCAGTGCAGTGAGTCCAAAGAGTGCACTGGCACCACTGGGGATGCAGTGCAGTGCGTCCAGAGAGTGCACTGGCAACACTGGTGATGCAGTGAAGTGATTCCAGAGCGTGCACTGTCACCTTGGGGATGCAGAGCAGTGAGTCCAGAGCGTGCACTGGCACCACTCGGGATGCAGTGCAGGGAGTCCAGAGAGTGCACTGGCACCACTGGGGATGCACTGCAGTGAGTCCAGAGAGTGCCCTGGGACCAGTGGGAATGCACTGCAGTGAGTCCAGAGAGTGCACTGGCACCACTGGGGATGCACTGCAGTGAGCCCAGAGAGTGCCCTGGCACCACTGGGGATGCAGTGCAGTGAGTCCACAGAGTGCACTGGCAGCAATGGGAATGCAGTGCAGTGAGTCCAGAGAGTGCAGTGGCACCACTGGGGATGCAGTGCAGTGAGTCCATAGAGTGCACTGGCACCATTGGGGATGCAGTGCAGTGAGTCCAGAGAGTGCACTGGCACCACTGGGGATGCAGTGCAGTGAGTCCAGAGAGTGCACGGGCACCAGTGGGGATGCACTGCAGTGAGTCCAAAGAGTGCACTGGCACCACTGGGGATGCACTGCAGTGACTCTAGAGAGTGCACTGGCACCACTGGGGATGCAGTGCAGTGAGTCCAGAGAGTGCACTGGCACCACTGGGGATGCAGTGCAGTGAGTCCAGAGAGTGCACTGGCACCACTGGGGATGCAGTGCAGTGAGTGCAGAGAGTGCCCTGGCACCACTGGGGATGCAGTGCAGTGAGTCCAAAGAGTGCACTGGCACCATTGAAGATGCAGTGCAGTGAGTCCAGAGAGTGCACTGGCACCACTGGGGATGCAGTGCAGTGAGTCCAGAGAGTGCACTGGCACCACTGGAGCTGTACTGTAGTGAGTCCAGAGAGTGCACTGGCACCACTGGGAATGCAGTGCAGTGAGTCCAGAGAGTGCACTGGCACCACTGGGGATGCAGAGCAGGGAGTCCAGTGTGTGCACTGGCACCACTGAGGATGCAGTGCAGTGAGTCCAGAGAGTGCACTGGCACCACTGGGGATGCAGTGCAGTGAGTCCATAGAGTGCACTGGCACCACTGGGGATGCAGTGCTGTGAGTCCAGAGAGTGCACTGGCACCACTGGGGATGCAGTGCTGTGAGTCCAGAGAGTGCACTGGCACCAGTGGAGATGCACTGCAGTGAGTGCACTGGCACCACTGGGGATGCACTGCAGTGACGCTAAAGAGTGCACTGGCACCACTGGGAATACACTGCAGTGAGTCCAGAGAGTGCACTGGCACCAGTGGGGATGCAGTGCAGTGAGTCCAGAGAGTGCACTGGCACCACTGGGGATGCAGTGCAGTGAGTCCAGAGAGTGCACTGGCACCACTGGAGCTGTACTTTAGTGAGTCCAGAGAGTGCACTGGCACCTCTGGGAATGCAGTGCAGTGAGTCCAGAGAATGCACTGGCACCACTGGTGATGCAGTGCAGTGAGTAAACAGAGTGTACTGGCACCACTGCGGATGCAGTGCCGTGAGTCCAGAGAGTGCACTGTCAGCACTGGGGATGCAGTGCAGTGAGTCCAGAGAGTGCACTGGCACCACTGGGGATGCAGTGCAGTGAGTGCAGAGAGTGCACTGGCACCACTGGGGATGCACTGCAGTGAGTCCATAGAGTGCACTGGCACCACTGGGGATTCAGTGTAGTGAGTCCAGTAAGTGCAAAGGTACCAGTGGGGATGCACTGCAGTGAGTGCACTGGCACCACTGGAGCTGTACTGTAGTGAGTCCAGAGAGTGCACTGACACCACTGGGAATGCAGTGCAGTGAGTCCAGAGAGTGCACTGGCACCACTGGGGATGCAGTGCAGTGAGTGCAGAGAGTACCCTGGCACCACTGGGGATGCAGTGCAGTGAGTCCACAGAGTTCAATGGCACCACTGGGTAGCAGTGCCGTGAGTCCAGAGAGTGAACTGGCCCCACTGGGGATGCACTGCAGTGACTTCAGAGAGTGCACTAGCAGCACTAAGGGATGCAGTGCCGTGAGTCCAGAGAGTGCACTGGCACCACTGGGAATGCAGTCCTGTAAGTCCAGAGAGTGCCTTGGCAACACTGGGGATGCACTGCAGTGAGTCCAGAGAGTGCACTGGCACCACTGGTAATGCAGTGCAGTGAGTCCAGAGAGTGCACTGGCACCACTGGGAATGCACTGCAGTGACTCCAGAGAGTGCCCTGGCACAACTGGGAATGCAGTGCAGTGAGTCCAGAGAGTGCACTGGCACCACTGGGGATGCAGTGCAGTGAGTATACAGAGTGCACTGGCACCACTGGTGATGCAGTGCCGAGAGTCCAGAGAGTGCACTGGCACCACTGGGGATGCAGTGCAGTGAGTCCAAAGAGTGCACTGGCACCACTGGGGATGCAGTGCAGTGAGTCCAGAGAGTGCACTGGCAACACTGGGGATGCAGTGAAGTGATTCCAGAGCGTGCACTGGCACCTTGGGGATGCAGAGCAGTGAGTCCAGAGAGTGCACTGGCACCACTGGGAATGCAGTGCAGTGAGTGCAGAGAGTGCACTGGCACCACTGGGGATGCAGTGCAGTGAGTCCAGAGAGTGCCCTGGGACCAGTGGGAATGCACTGCAGTGACTCCAGAGAGTGCCCTGGCACAACTGGGAATGCAGTGCAGTGAGTCCAGAGAGCGCACTGGCACCACTGGGGATGCAGTGCAGTGAGTAAACAGAGTGCACTGGCACCACTGGTGATGCAGTGCCGAGAGTCCAGAGAGTGCACTGGCACCACTGGGGATGTAGTGCAGTGAATCCAGAGAGTGCACTGTCACCACTGCGGATGCACTGCAGTGATTCCAGAGAGTGCACTGGCACCACTGGGGAAGCAGTGCAGTGAGTCCAGAGAGTGCACTGCACCACTGGGGATGCAGTGCAGTGAGTGCAGAGAGTGCCCTGGCACCACTGGGGATGCAGTGCAGTGAGTGCAGAGGTTGCCCTGGCACCATTGGGATGCAGTGCAGTGAGTCCAGAGAGTGCACTGGCTCCACTGGGGATGCAGTGCAGTGAGTCCAAAGAGTGCACTGGCACCACTGGGGATGCAGTGCAGTGACTCCAGAGAGTACACTGGCACCACTGGGGATGCAGTGCAGTGAGTCCATAGAGTGCAGTGGCACCACTGGGGATGCAGTGCAGTGAGTCCAGAGAGTGCACTGGCACCACTCGGGATGCAGTGCAGGGAGTCCAGAGAGTGCACTGGCACCACTGGGGATGCACTGCAGTGAGTCCAGAGAGTGCCCTGGGACCAGTGGGAATGCACTGCAGTGAGTCCAGAGAGTGCACTGGCACCACTGGGGATGCACTGCAGTGAGCCCAGAGAGTGCCCTGGCACCACTGGGGATGCAGTGCAGTGAGTCCAAAGAGTGCACTGGCAGCAATGGGAATGCAGTGCAGTGAGTCCAGAGAGTTCAGTGGCACCACTGGGGATGCAGTGCAGTGAGTCCATAGAGTGCACTGGCACCATTGGGGATGCAGTGCAGTGAGTCCAGAGAGTGCACTGGCACCACTGGGGATGCAGTGCAGTGAGTCCAGAGAGTGCACGGGCACCAGTGGGGATGCACTGCAGTGAGTCCAAAGAGTGCACTGGCACCACTGGGGATGCACTGCAGTGACTCTAGAGAGTGCACTGGCACCACTGGGGATGCAGTGCAGTGAGTCCAGAGAGTGCACTGGCACCACTGGGGATGCAGTGCAGTGAGTCCAGAGAGTGCACTGGCACCACTGGGGATGCAGTGCAGTGAGTGCAGAGAGTGCCCTGGCACCACTGGGGATGCAGTGCAGTGAGTCCAAAGAGTGCACTGGCACCATTGAAGATGCAGTGCAGTGAGTCCAGAGAGTGCACTGGCACCACTGGGGATGCAGTGCAGTGAGTCCAGAGAGTGCACTGGCACCACTGGAGCTGTACTGTAGTGAGTCCAGAGAGTGCACTGGCACCACTGGGAATGCAGTGCAGTGAGTCCAGAGAGTGCACTGGCACCACTGGGGATGCAGTGCAGGGAGTCCAGTGTGTGCACTGGCACCACTGAGGATGCAGTGCAGTGAGTCCAGAGAGTGCACTGGCACCACTGGGGATGCAGTGCAGTGAGTCCATAGAGTGCACTGGCACCACTGGGGATGCAGTGCTGTGAGTCCAGAGAGTGCACTGGCACCAATGGGGATGCAGTGCAGTGAGTCCAGAGAGTGCACTGGCACCAGTGGGGATGCACTGCAGTGAGTGCACTGGCACCACTGGGGATGCACTGCAGTGACGCTAAAGAGTGCACTGGCACCACTGGGAATACACTGCAGTGAGTCCAGAGAGTGCACTGGCACCACTGGGGATGCAGTGCAGTGAGTCCAGAGAGTGCACTGGCACCACTGGGGATGCAGTGCAGTGAGTCCAGAGAGTGCACTGGCACCACTGGAGCTGTACTATAGTGAGTCCAGAGAGTACACTGGCACCTCTGGGAATGCAGTGCAGTGAGTCCAGAGAATGCACTGGCACCACTGGTGATGCAGTGCAGTGAGTAAACAGAGTGTACTGGCACCACTGCGGATGCAGTGCCGTGAGTCCAGAGAGTGCACTGTCAGCACTGGGGATGCAGTGCAGTGAGTCCAGAGAGTGCACTGGCACCACTGGGGATGCAGTGCAGTGAGTCCAGAGAGTGCACTGGCACCACTGGGGATGCAGTGCAGTGAGTCCATAGAGTGCACTGGCACCACTGGGGATTCAGTGTAGTGAGTCCAGTAAGTGCAAAGGTACCAGTGGGGATGCACTGCAGTGAGTGCACTGGCACCACTGGGGATGCACTGCAGTGACGCTAAAGAGTGCACTGGCACCACTGGGAATACACTGCAGTGAGTCCAGAGAGTGCACTGGCACCACTGGGGATGCAGTGCAGTGAGTCCAGTGTGTGCACTGGCACCACTGAGGATGCAGTGCAGTGAGTCCAGAGAGTGCACTGGCACCACTGGGGATGCAGTGCAGTGAGTCCATAGAGTGCACTGGCACCTTGGGGATGCAGTGCAGTGAGTCCAGAGAGTGCACTGGCACCACAGGGGATGCACTGCAGTGAGTCCAGAGAGTGCACTGGCACCAGTGGGGATGCAGTGCAGTGAGTGCACTGGCACCACTGGGGATGCACTGCAGTGACGCTAAAGAGTGCACTGGCACCACTGGGAATACACTGCAGTGAGTCCAGAGAGTGCACTGGCACCACTGGGGATGCAGTGCAGTGAGTCCAGAGAGTGCACTGGCACCACTGGGGATGCAGTGCAGTGAGTCCAGAGAGTGCACTGGCACCAGTGGGGATGCAGTGCAGTGAGTCCAGAGAGTGCACTGGCACCACTGGGAATGCAGTGCAGTGAGTCCAGAGAGTGCACTGGCACCACTGCGGATGAAGTGCCGTGAGTCCAGAGAGTGCACTGTCAGCACTGGGGATGCAGTGCAGTGAGTCCAGAGAGTGCACTGTCAGCACTGGGGATGCAGTGCAGTGAGTCCAGAGAGTGCACTGGCACCACTGGTAATGCAGTGCAGTGAGTCCAGAGAGTGCACTGGCACCACTGGGAATGCACTGCAGTGACTCCAGAGAGTGCCCTGGCACCACTGGGGATGCACTGCAGTGAGTCCAAAGAGTGCACTGGCACCATTGAAGATGCAGTGCAGTGAGTCCAGAGAGTGCACTGGCACCACTGGGGATGCAGTGTAGTGAGTCTAGTAAGTGCTCTGGTACCAGTGGGGATGCACTGCAGTGAGTGCACTGGCACCACTGGGGATGCACTGCAGTGACGCTAAAGAGTGCACTGGCACCACTGGGAATACACTGCAGTGAGTCCAGAGAGTGCAGTGGCACCACTGGGGATGCAGTGCAGTGAGTCCAGAGAGTGCACTGGCACCACTCGGGATGCAGTGCAGTGAGTCCAGAGAGTACACTGGCACCACTGGGAATGCACTGCAGTGACTCCAGAGAGTGCCCTGGCACAACTGGGAATGCAGTGCAGTGAGTCCAGAGAGCGCACTGGCACCACTGGGGATGCAGTGCAGTGAGTAAACAGAGTGCACTGGCACCACTGGTGATGCAGTGCCTAGAGTCCAGAGAGTGCTCCTGCACCACTGGGGATGCAGTGCAGTGAGTCCAGAGAGTGCACTGGCACCACTGGGGATGCACTGCAGTGAGTCCAGAGAGTGCACTGGCACCACTGGGGATGCAGTGCAGTGAGTCCAGAGAGTGCACTGGCACCACTGGGGATGCAGTGCAGTGAGTGCAGAGAGTGCCCTGGCACCACTGGGGATGCAGTGCAGTGAGTCCAAAGAGTGCACTGGCACCATTGAAGATGCAGTGCAGTGAGTCCAGAGAGTGCACTGGCACCACTGGGGATGCAGTGCAGTGAGTCCAGAGAGTGCACTGGCACCACTGGAGCTGTACTGTAGTGAGTCCAGAGAGTGCACTGGCACCACTGGGAATGCAGTGCAGTGAGGGCAGAGAGTGCACTGGCACCACTGGGGATGCACTGCAGTGAGTCCAGAGAGTGCACTGGCACCACTGGGGATGCAGTGCAGTGAGTCCAGAGAGTGCACTGGCCCCACAGGGGATGCAGTGCAGTGACTCCAGAGAGTGCACTAGGAGCACTGGGGATGCAGTGCCGTGAGTCCAGAGAGTGCACCTGCACCACTGGGAATGCAGTGCTGTGAGTCCAGAGAGTGCCCTGGCAACACTGGCGATGCACTGCAGTGAGTCCAGAGAGTGCACTGGCACCGCTGGTAATGCAGTGCAGTGAGTCCAGAGAGTGCACTGGCACCACTGGGAATGCACTGCAGTGACTCCAGAGAGTGCCCTGGCACAACTGGGAATGCAGTGCAGTGAGTCCAGAGAGCGCACTGGCACCACTGGGGATGCAGTGCAGTGAGTAAACAGAGCGCACTGGCACTACTGGGGATGCAGTGCCGTGAGTCCAGAGAGTGCTCTGGCACCACTGGGGATGCAGTGCAGTGAGTACAGAGATTGCACTGGCGCCACTGGGGATGCAGTGCAGTGAGTCCAGAGAGTGCACTGGCACCACTGGGGATGCACTGCAGGGAGTCCAGTGTGAGCACTGGCACCACTGGGGATGCAGTGCTGTGAGTCCATAGAGTAAACTGGCACCACTGGGGATGCAGTGCAGTGAGTCCATAGAGTGCAGTGGCACCACTGGGGATGCAGTGCAGTGAGTCCAGAGAGTGCACTGGCACCAGTGGGGATGCACTGCAGTGAGTGCACTGGCACCACTGGGGATGCAGTGCAGTGACGCTAAAGAGTGCACTGGCACCACTGGGAATACACTGAAGTGAGTCCAGAGAGTGCACTGGCACCACTGGGGATGCACTGCAGTGAGTGCACAGAGTGCACTGGCACCACTGGGGATGCAGTGCAGTGAGTCCAGAGAGTGCACTGGCACCACTGGACCTGTACTGTAGTAAGTCCAGAGATTGCACTGGCACCACTGGGGATGCAGTGCAGTGAGTCCAGAGAGTGCACTGGCACCACTGGGGATGCAGTGCAGTGACTCCAGAGAGTGCACTAGGAGCACTGGGGATGCAGTGCCGTGAGTCCAGAGAGTGCACTGGCACCACTGGGAATGCAGTGCTCTGTGTCCAGAGAGTGCCCTGG
This sequence comes from Anser brachyrhynchus, assembly GCF_964034855.1. NCBI lineage: Eukaryota > Metazoa > Chordata > Aves > Anseriformes > Anatidae > Anser > Anser brachyrhynchus. Next base: position 1,554,578 of record NC_137716.1, read on the forward strand.
CAACATTGGGGATGCACTGCAGTGAGTCCAGAGAGTGCACTGGCACCACTGGTAATGCAGTGCAGTGAGTCCTGAGAGTGCACTGGCACCACTGGGAATGCACTGCAGTGACTCCAGAGAGTGCCCTGGCACAACTGGGAATGCAGTGCAGTGAGTCCATAGAGCGCACTGGCACCACTGGGGATGCACTGCAGTGAGTCCAGAGAGTGCACTGGTACCAGTGGGGATGCAGTGCAGTGAGTGCACTGGCACCACTGGGGATGCACTGCAGTGACGCTAAAGAGTGCACTGGCACCACTGGGAATACACTGCAGTGAGTCCAGAGAGTGCACTGGCACCACTGGGGATGCAGTGCAGTGAGTCCAGAGAGTGCACTGGCACCACTGGGGATGCAGTGCAGTGAGTCCAGAGAGTGCACTGGCACCAGTGGGGATGCAGTGCAGTGAGTCCAGAGAGTGCACTGGCACCACTGGGAATGCAGTGCAGTGAGTCCAGAGAGTGCACTGGCACCACTGCGGATGAAGTGCCGTGAGTCCAGAGAGTGCACTGTCAGCACTGGGGATGCAGTGCAGTGAGTCCAGAGAGTGCACTGTCAGCACTGGGGATGCAGTGCAGTGAGTCCAGAGAGTGCACTGGCACCACTGGTAATGCAGTGCAGTGAGTCCAGAGAGTGCACTGGCACCACTGGGAATGCACTGCAGTGACTCCAGAGAGTGCCCTGGCACCACTGGGGATGCACTGCAGTGAGTCCAAAGAGTGCACTGGCACCATTGAAGATGCAGTGCAGTGAGTCCAGAGAGTGCACTGGCACCACTGGGGATGCAGTGCATTGACTCCAGAGAGTGCACTGGCACCATTGGAGCTGTACTGTAGTGAGTCCAGAGATTGCACTGGCACCACTGGGGATGCAGTGCAGTGAGTCCAGAGAGTGCACTGGCACCACTGGGGATGCAGTGCAGTGAGTCCAGAGAGTGTACTGGCACCACTGGGGATGCACTGCAGTGAGTCCAGAGAGTGCACTGGCACCACTGGGGATGCAGTGCAGTGAGTCCAGAGAGTGCACTGGCCCCACAGGGGATGCAGTGCAGTGACTCCAGAGAGTGCACTAGGAGCACTGGGGATGCAGTGCCGTGAGTCCAGAGAGTGCACTGGCACCACTGGGAATGCAGTGCTGTGAGTCCAGAGAGTGCCCTGGCAACACTGGCGATGCACTGCAGTGAGTCCAGAGAGTGCACTGGCACCGCTGGTAATGCAGTGCAGTGAGTCCAGAGAGTGCACTGGCACCACTGGGAATGCACTGCAGTGACTCCAGAGAGTGCCCTGGCACAACTGGGAATGCAGTGCAGTGAGTCCAGAGAGCGCACTGGCACCACTGGGGATGCAGTGCAGTGAGTAAACAGAGCGCACTGGCACTACTGGGGATGCAGTGCCGTGAGTCCAGAGAGTGCACTGGCACCACTGGGGATGCAGTGCAGTGAGTCCAGAGAGTGCACTGGCACCACTGGCGATGCAGTGCAGTGAGTCCAGAGAGTGCACTGGCACCACTGGGGATGCACTGCAGGGAGTCCAGTGTGAGCACTGGCACCACTGGGGATGCAGTGCAGTGAGTCCATAGAGTGCACTGGCACCACTGGGAATGCAGTGCAGTGAGTCCAGAGAGTGCAGTGACACCACTGGGGATGCAGTGCTGTGAGTCCATAGAGTAAACTGGCACCACTGGGGATGCAGTGCAGTGTGTCCAGAGAGTGCACTGGCACCACTGGGGATGCAGTGCAGTGAGTCCAGTAAGTGCACTGGCACCAGTGGGGATGCACTGCAGTGAGTGCACTGGCACCACTGGGGATGCAGTGCAGTGACGCTAAAGAGTGCACTGGCACCACTGGGGATGCAGTGCAGTGAGTCCAGAGAGTGCACTGGCACCACTGGACCTGTACTGTAGTAAGTCCAGAGATTGCACTGGCACCACTGGGGATGCAGTGCAGTGAGTCCAGAGAGTGCACTGGCACCACTGGGGATGCAGTGCAGTGACTCCAGAGAGTGCACTATGAGCACTGGGGATGCAGTGCCGTGAGTCCAGAGAGTGCACTGTCAGCACTGGGAATGCAGTGCTCTGTGTCCAGAGAGTGCCCTGGCAACATTGGGGATGCACTGCAGTGAGTCCAGAGAGTGCACTGGCACCACTGGTAATGCAGTGCAGTGAGTCCTGAGAGTGCACTGGCACCACTGGGAATGCACTGCAGTGACTCCAGAGAGTGCCCTGGCACAACTGGGAATGCAGTGCAGTGAGTCCAGAGAGCGCACTGGCACCACTGGGGATGCAGTGCAGTGAGTAAACAGAGTGCACTGGCACCACTGGTGATGCAGTGCCGTGAGTCCAGAGAGTGCACTGGCACCACTGGTGATGCAGTGCAGTGAGTCCAGAGAGTGTACTGGCGCCACTGGGGATGCAGTGCAGTGAGTCCAGAGAGTGCACTGGCACCACTGGGGATGCACTGCAGTGAGTCCAGTGTGAGCACTGGCACCACTGGGGATGCAGTGCAGTGAGTCCATAGAGTGCACTGGTACCACTGGGAATGCAGTGCAGTGAGTCCAGAGAGTGCAGTGACACCACTGGGGATGCAGTGCAGTGAGTCCATAGAGTGCACTGGCACCACTGGGGATGCAGTGCAGTGAGTCCAGAGAGTGCACTGGCACCACTGGGGATGCAGTGCAGTGAGTCCAGTAAGTGCACTGGCACCAGTGGGGATGCACTGCAGTGAGTGCACTGGCACCACTGGGGATGCACTGCAGTGACGCTAAAGAGTGCACTGGCACCACTGTGAATACACTGCAGTGAGTCCAGAGAGTGCACTGGCACCACTGGGGATGCAGTGCAGTGAGTCCAGAGAGTGCACTGGCACCACTGGGGATGCAGTGCAGTGAGTCCAGAGAGTGCACTGGCACCACAGGAGCTGTACTGTAGTGAGTCCAGAGATTGCACTGGCACCTCTGGGGATGCAGTGCAGTGAGTCCAGAGAGTGCACTGGCACCACTGGGGATGCAGTGCAGTGAGTCCAGAGAGTGTACTGGCACCACTGGTGATGCAGTGCAGTGAGTCCAGAGAGTGCACTGGCACCACTGGGGATGCAGTGCTGTGAGTCCACAGAGTTCAATGGCACCACTGGGGATGCAGTGCCGTGAGTCCAGAGAGTGCACTTGCCCCACTGGGGATGCAGTGCAGTGAGTCCAGAGAGTGCACTAGCAGCACTGGGGATGCAGTGCTGTGAGTCCAGAGAGTGCACTGGCACCACTGGGAATGCAGTGCTGTGAGTCCAGAGAGTGCCCTGGCAACACTGGGGATGCACTGCAGTTAGTCCAGAGAGTGCTCTGGCAGCACTGGTAATGCAGTGCAGTGAGTCCAGAGAGTGCACTGGCACCACTGGGAATGCAGTGCCGTGAGTCCACAGAGTGCACTGGCAACACTGGGGATGCACTGCAGTGAGTCCAGAGAGTGCACTGGCACCACTGGGGATGCTCTGCAGTGAGTATAGACAGTGCACTGGCACGACTTGGGATGCAGTGCAGTGAGTCCAGAGAGTGCACTGGCACCACTGGGGATGCACTGCAGTGAGTCCAGAGAGTGCACTGGCAACACTGGGGATGCAGTGAAGTGATTCCAGAGCGTGCACTGCACCTTGGGGATGCAGAGCAGTGAGTCCAGAGAGTGCACTGGCACCACTCGGGATGCAGTGCAGTGAGTCCAGAGAGTGCACTGGCAACACTGGGGATGCAGTGAAGTGATTCCAGAGCGTGCACTGGCACCACTGGGGATGCAGTGCAGTGAGTCCAGAGAGTGCCCTGGGACCAGTGGGAATGCACTGCAGTGAGTCCAGAGAGTGCACTGGCACCACTGGGGATGCAGTGCAGTGAGTAAACAGAGTGCACTGGCACCACTGCGGATGCAGTGCTGTGAGTCCAGGGAGTGCACTGTCAGCACTGGGGATGCAGTGCAGTGAGTCCAGAGAGTGCACTGGCACCACTGTGGATGCAGTGCAGTGAGTCCAGAGAGTGCACTGGCACCACTGGGGATGCAGTGCAGTGAGTCCATAGAGTGCAGTGGCACCACTGGGGATGCAGTGCAGTGAGTCCAGAGAGTGCACTGGCACCACTGGGGATGCAGTGCAGTGAGTGCAGAGAGTGCACTGGCACCAGTGGGGATGCACTGCAGAGAGTGCACTGGCACCACTGGGGATGCACTGCAGTGACGCTAAAGAGTGCACTGGCACCACTGCGGATGCAGTACCGTGAGTCCAGAGAGTGCACTGGCACCACTGGGGATGCAGTGCAGTGAGTGCAGAGAGTGCTCTGGCACCACTGGGGATGCAGTGCAGTGAGTCCAGAGAGTGCACTCGCACCACTGGGGATGCAGTGCAGTGAGTCCAGAGAGTGTACTGGCACCAATGGGGATGCACTGCAGTGAGTCCAGAGAGTGCACTGGCACCACTGGGAATGCAGCGCAGTGAGTCCAGAGAGTGCAGTGACACCACTGGGGATGCAGTGCAGTGAGTCCATAGAGTGCACTGGCACCACTGGGGATGCAGTGCAGTGAGTCCAGAGAGTGCACTGGCACCACTGGGGATGCAGTGCAGTGAGTCCAGAGAGTGCACTGTCAGCACTGGGGATGCAGTGCAGTGAGTCCAGAGAGTGCACTGGCACCACTGGGGATGCAGTGCAGTGAGTGCAGAGAGTGCCCTGGCACCACTGGGGATGCAGTGCAGTGAGTCCAGAGAGTGCACTGGCACCACTGGGGATGCAGTGTAGTGAGTCTAGTAAGTGCTCTGGTACCAGTGGGGATGCACTGCAGTGAGTGCACTGGCACCACTGGGGATGCACTGCAGTGACGCTAAAGAGTGCACTGGCACCACTGGGAATGCACTGCAGTGACTCCAGAGAGTGCCCTGGCACAACTGGGAATGCAGTGCAGTGAGTCCAGAGAGCGCACTGGCACCACTGGGGATGCAGTGCAGTCAGTAAACAGAGTGCACTGGCACCACTGGTGATGCAGTGCCGAGAGTCCAGAGAGTGCTCCTGCACCACTGGGGATGCAGTGCAGTGAGTCCAGAGAGTGCACTGGCAACACTGGGGATGCACTGCAGGGAGTCCAGTGTGAGCACTGGCACCACTGGGGATGCAGTGCAGTGAGTCCATAGAGTGCACTGGCACCACTGGGAATGCAGTGCAGTGAGTCCAGAGAGTGCAGTGACACCACTGGGGATGCAGTGCTGTGAGTCCATAGAGTGAACTGGCACCACTGGGGATGCAGTGCAGTGTGTCCAGAGAGTGCACTGGCACCACTGGGGATGCAGTGCAGTGAGTCCAGTAAGTGCACTGGCACCACTGGGGATGCACTGCAGTGAGTGCACTGGCACCACTGGGGATGCACTGCAGTGACGCTAAAGAGTGCACTGGCACCACTGGGAATACACTGCAGTGAGTCCAGAGAGTGCACTGGCACCAATGGGGATGCACTGCAGTGAGTGCACAGAGTGCACTGGCACCACTGGGGATGCACTGCAGTGAGTCCAGAGAGTGCACTGGCACCACTGGACCTGTACTGTAGTAAGTCCAGAGATTGCACTGGCACCACTGGGGATGCAGTGCAGTGAGTCCAGAGAGTGCACTCACACCACTGGGGATGCAGTGCAGTGAGTCCAGAGAGTGCACTAGGAGCACTGGGGATGCAGTGCCGTGAGTCCAGAGAGTGCACTGGCACCACTGGGAATGCAGTGCTGTGTGTCAGAGAGTGCCCTGGCAACATTGGGGATGCACTGCAGTGAGTCCAGAGAGTGCACTGGCACCACTGGTAATGCAGTGCAGTGAGTCCTGAGAGTGCAATGGCACCACTGGGAATGCACTGCAGTGACTCCAGAGAGTGCCCTGGCACAACTGGGAATGCAGTGCAGTGAGTCCAGAGAGTGCACTGGCACCACTGGGGATGCAGTGCAGTGAGTAAACAGAGTGCACTGGCACCACTGGTGATGCAGTGCCGTGAGTCCAGAGAGTGCACTGGCACCACTGGTGATGCAGTGCAGTGAGTCCAGAGAGTGTACTGGCGCCACTGGGGATGCAGTGCAGTGAGTCCAGAGAGTGCACTGGCACCACTGGGGATGCACTGCAGTGAGTCCAGTGTGAGCACTGGCACCACTGGGGATGCAGTGCAGTGAGTCCATAGAGTGCACTGGTACCACTGGGAATGCAGTGCAGTGAGTCCAGAGAGTGCAGTGACACCACTGGGGATGCAGTGCAGTGAGTCCATAGAGTGCACTGGCACCACTGGGGATGCAGTGCAGTGAGTCCAGAGAGTGCACTGGCACCACTGGGGATGCAGTGCAGTGAGTCCAGTAAGTGCACTGGCACCAGTGGGGATGTACTGCAGTGAGTGCACTGGCACCAGTGGGGATGCACTGCAGTGACGCTAAAGAGTGCACTGGCACCACTGTGAATACACTGCAGTGAGTCCAGAGAGTGCATTGGCACCACTGGGGATGCAGTGCAGTGAGTCCAGAGAGTGCACTGGCACCACTGGGGATGCAGTGCAGTGAGTAAACAGAGTGCACTGGCACCACTGGTGATGCAGTGCAGTGAGTAAACAGAGTGCACTGGCACCACTGGTGATGCAGTGCCGAGAGTCCAGAGAGTGCACTGGCACCACTGGGGATGCACTGCAGGGAGTCCAGTGTGAGCACTGGCACCACTGGGGATGCAGTGCAGTGAGTCCATAGAGTGCACTGGCACCACTGGGAATGCAGTGCAGTGAGTCCAGAGAGTGCAGTGACACCACTGGGGATGCAGTGCTGTGAGTCCATAGAGTGAACTGGCACCACTGGGGATGCAGTGCAGTGTGTCCAGAGAGTGCACTGGCACCACTGGAGATGCAGTGCAGTGAGTCCAGTAAGTGCACTGGCACCACTGGGGATGCACTGCAGTGAGTGCACTGGCACCACTGGGGATGCACTGCAGTGACGCTAAAGAGTGCACTGGCACCACTGGGAATACACTGCAGTGATTCCAGAGAGTGCACTGGCACCACTGGGGATGCACTGCAGTGAGTGCACAGAGTGCACTGGCACCACTGGGGATGCAGTGCAGTGAGTCCAGAGAGTGCACTGGCACCACTGGACCTGTACTGTAGTAAGTCCAGAGATTGCACTGGCACCACTGGGGATGCAGTGCAGTGAGTCCAGAGAGTGCACTCACACCACTGGGGATGCAGTGCAGTGACTCCAGAGAGTGCACTAGGAGCACTGGGGATGCAGTGCCGTGAGTCCAGAGAGTGCACTGGCACCACTGGGAATGCAGTGCTGTGTGTCAGAGAGTGCCCTGGCAACATTGGGGATGCACTGCAGTGAGTCCAGAGAGTGCACTGGCACCACTGGTAATGCAGTGCAGTGAGTCCTGAGGGTGCAATGGCACCACTGGGAATGCACTGCAGTGACTCCAGAGAGTGCCCTGGCACAACTGGGAATGCAGTGCAGTGAGTCCAGAGAGTGCACTGGCACCACTGGGGATGCAGTGCAGTGAGTAAACAGAGTGCACTGGCACCACTGGTGATGCAGTGCCGTGAGTCCAGAGAGTGCACTGGCACCACTGGTGATGCAGTGCAGTGAGTCCAGAGAGTGTACTGGCGCCACTGGGGATGCAGTGCAGTGAGTCCAGAGAGTGCACTGGCACCACTGGGGATGCACTGCAGTGAGTCCAGTGTGAGCACTGGCACCACTGGGGATGCAGTGCAGTGAGTCCATAGAGTGCACTGGTACCACTGGGAATGCAGTGCAGTGAGTCCAGAGAGTGCAGTGACACCACTGGGGATGCAGTGCAGTGAGTCCATAGAGTGCACTGGCACCACTGGGGATGCAGTGCAGTGAGTCCAGAGAGTGCACTGGCACCACTGGGGATGCAGTGCAGTGAGTCCAGTAAGTGCACTGGCACCAGTGGGGATGCACTGCAGTGAGTGCACTGGCACCACTGGGGATGCACTGCAGTGACGCTAAAGAGTGCACTGGCACCACTGTGAATACACTGCAGTGAGTCCAGAGAGTGCATTGGCACCACTGGGGATGCAGTGCAGTGAGTCCAGAGAGTGCACTGGCACCACTGGGGATGCAGTGCGGTGAGTCCAGAGAGTGCCCTGGCACCACTGGGGATGCAGTGCAGTGAGTCCAAGAGAGTGCACTGGCACCACTGGGGATGCAGTGCAGTGAGTCCAGAGAGTGCACTGGCAACACTCGGGATGCAGTGAAGTGATTCCAGAGCGTGCACTGGCACCTTGGGGATGCAGAGCAGTGAGTCCAGAGAGTGCACTGGCACCACTCGGGATGCAGTGCAGTGAGTCCAGAGAGTGCACTGGCACCACTGGGGATGCAGTGCAGTGAGTCCAGAGAGTGCCCTGGGACCAGTGGGAATGCACTGCAGTGACTCCAGAGAGTGCCCTGGCACAACTGGGAATGCAGTGCAGTGAGTCCAGAGAGCGCACTGGCACCACTGGGGATGCAGTGCCGTGAGTAAAAAGAGTGCACTGGCACCACTGGTGATGCAGTGCCGAGAGTCCAGAGAGTGCACTGGCACCACTGGGGATGTAGTGCAGTGAATCCAGAGAGTGCACTGTCACCACTGCGGATGCACTGCAGTGATTCCAGAGAGTGCACTGGCACCACTGGGGAAGCAGTGCAGTGAGTCCAGAGAGTGCACTGGCACCACTGGGGATGCAGTGCAGTGAGAGCAGAGAGTGCCCTGGCACCACGGGGATGCAGTGTAGTGAGTGCAGAGAGTGCCCTGGCACCATTGGGGATGCAGTGCAGTGAGTCCAGAGAGTGCACTGGCACCACTGGGGATGCACTGCAGTGAGTCCAGAGAGTGCCCTGGCACCACTGGGGATGCAGTGCAGTGAGTCCAGAGAGTGCACTGGCAGCAATGGGAATGCAGTGCAGTGAGTCCAGAGAGTGCAGGGGCACCATTGGGGATGCAGTGCAGTGAGTCCAGAGAGTGCACTGGCACCACTGGGGATGCAGTGCAGTGAGTCCAGAGAGTGCACTGGCACCACTGGGGATGCACTGCAGTGACTCTAGAGAGTGCACTGGCACCACTGGGGATGCACTGCAGTGAGTCCACAGAGTGCACTGGCACCACTGGGGATGCAGTGCAGTGAGTCCAGAGAGTGCAGTGGCACCACTGGGGATGCAGTGCAGTGAGTGCAGAGAGTGCCCTGGCACCACTGGGGATGCAGTGCAGTGAGTCCAAAGAGTGCACTGGCACCATTGAACATGCAGTGCAGTGAGTCCAGAGAGTGCACTGGCACCACTGGGGATGCAGTGCAGTGAGTCCAGAGAGTGCACTGGCACCACTGGAGCTGTACTGTAGTGAGTCCAGAGAGTGCACTGGCACCACTGGGAATGCAGTGCAGTGAGTCCAGAGAGTGCACTGGCACCACTGGGGATGCAGTGCAGGGAGTCCAGTGTGTGCACTGGCACCACTGAGGATGCAGTGCAGTGAGTCCAGAGAGTGCACTGGCACCACTGGGGATGCAGTGCAGTGAGTCCATAGAGTGCACTGGCACCACTGGGGATGCAGTGCAGTGAGTCCAGAGAGTGTACTGGCACCACTGGGGATGCACTGCAGTGAGTCCAGAGAGTGCACTGGCACCAGTGGGGATGCACTGCAGTGAGTGCACTGGCACCACTGGGGATGCACTGCAGTGATGCTAAAGAGTGCACTGGCACCACTGGGAATACACTGCAGTGAGTCCAGAGAGTGCACTGGCACCACTGGGGATGCAGTGCAGTGAGTGCAGAGAGTGCCCTGGCACCACTGGGGATGCAGTGCAGTGAGTCCACAGAGTTCAATGGCACCACTGGGTAGCAGTGCCGTGAGTCCAGAGAGTGCACTGGCCCCACTGGGGATGCAGTGCAGTGACTCCAGAGAGTGCACTAGCAGCACTAAGGGATGCAGTGCCGTGAGTCCAGAGAGTGCACTGGCACCACTGGGAATGCAGTCCTGTAAGTCCAGAGAGTGCCTTGGCAACACTGGGGATGCACTGCAGTGAGTCCAGAGAGTGCACTGGCACCACTGGTAATGCAGTGCAGTGAGTCCAGAGAGTGCACTCGCACCACTGGGAATGCACTGCAGTGACTCCAGAGAGTGCCCTGGCACAACTGGGAATGTAGTGCAGTGAGTCCAGAGAGCGCACTGGCACCACTGGGGATGCAGTGCAGTGAGTATACAGAGTGCACTGGCACCACTGGTGATGCAGTGCCGAGAGTCCAGAGAGTGCACTGGCACCACTGGGGATGCAGTGCAGTGAGTCCAAAGAGTGCACTGGCACCACTGGGGATGCAGTGCAGTGAGTCCAGAGAGTGCACTGGCAACACTGGGGATGCAGTGAAGTAATTCCAGAGCGTGCACTGGCACCTTGGGGATGCAGAGCAGTGAGTCCAGAGAGTGCACTGGCACGACTGGGGATCCAGTGCAGTGAGTGCAGAGAGTGCACTGGCACCACTGGGGATGCAGTGCAGTGAGTCCAGAGAGTGCCCTGGGACCAGTGGGAATGCACTGCAGTGACTCCAGAGAGTGCCCTGGCACAACTGGGAATGCAGTTCAGTGAGTCCAGAGAGCGCACTGGCACCACTGGGGATGCAGTGCAGTGAGTAAACAGAGTGCACTGGCACCACTGGTGATGCAGTGCCGAGAGTCCAGAGAGTGCACTGGCACCACTGGGGATGTAGTGCAGTGAATCCAGAGAGTGCACTGTCACCACTGCGGATGCACTGCAGTGATTCCAGAGAGTGCACTGGCACCACTGGGGAAGCAGTGCAGTGAGTCCAGAGAGTGCACTGGCACCACTGGGGATGCAGTGCAGTGAGTGCAGAGAGTGCCCTGCCACCACTGGGAATGCAGTGCAGTGAGTGCAGAGGTTGCCCTGGCACCATTGGGATGCAGTGCAGTGAGTCCAGAGAGTGCACTGGCTCCACTGGGGATGCAGTGCAGTGAGTCCAGAGAGTGCATTGGCACCACTGGGGATGCAGTGCAGTGAGTCCAGAGAGTGCACTGGCACCACTGGGGATGCAGTGCGGTGAGTCCAGAGAGTGCCCTGGCACCACTGGGGATGCAGTGCAGTGAGTCCAAGAGAGTGCACTGGCACCACTGGGGATGCAGTGCAGTGAGTCCAGAGAGTGCACTGGCAACACTCGGGATGCAGTGAAGTGATTCCAGAGCGTGCACTGGCACCTTGGGGATGCAGAGCAGTGAGTCCAGAGAGTGCACTGGCACCACTCGGGATGCAGTGCAGTGAGTCCAGAGAGTGCACTGGCACCACTGGGGATGCAGTGCAGTGAGTCCAGAGAGTGCCCTGGGACCAGTGGGAATGCACTGCAGTGACTCCAGAGAGTGCCCTGGCACAACTGGGAATGCAGTGCAGTGAGTCCAGAGAGCGCACTGGCACCACTGGGGATGCAGTGCCGTGAGTAAAAAGAGTGCACTGGCACCACTGGTGATGCAGTGCCGAGAGTCCAGAGAGTGCACTGGCACCACTGGGGATGTAGTGCAGTGAATCCAGAGAGTGCACTGTCACCACTGCGGATGCACTGCAGTGATTCCAGAGAGTGCACTGGCACCACTGGGGAAGCAGTGCAGTGAGTCCAGAGAGTGCACTGGCACCACTGGGGATGCAGTGCAGTGAGAGCAGAGAGTGCCCTGGCACCACGGGGATGCAGTGTAGTGAGTGCAGAGAGTGCCCTGGCACCATTGGGGATGCAGTGCAGTGAGTCCAGAGAGTGCACTGGCACCACTGGGGATGCACTGCAGTGAGTCCAGAGAGTGCCCTGGCACCACTGGGGATGCAGTGCAGTGAGTCCAGAGAGTGCACTGGCAGCAATGGGAATGCAGTGCAGTGAGTCCAGAGAGTGCAGGGGCACCATTGGGGATGCAGTGCAGTGAGTCCAGAGAGTGCACTGGCACCACTGGGGATGCAGTGCAGTGAGTCCAGAGAGTGCACTGGCACCACTGGGGATGCACTGCAGTGACTCTAGAGAGTGCACTGGCACCACTGGGGATGCACTGCAGTGAGTCCACAGAGTGCACTGGCACCACTGGGGATGCAGTGCAGTGAGTCCAGAGAGTGCAGTGGCACCACTGGGGATGCAGTGCAGTGAGTGCAGAGAGTGCCCTGGCACCACTGGGGATGCAGTGCAGTGAGTCCAAAGAGTGCACTGGCACCATTGAACATGCAGTGCAGTGAGTCCAGAGAGTGCACTGGCACCACTGGGGATGCAGTGCAGTGAGTCCAGAGAGTGCACTGGCACCACTGGAGCTGTACTGTAGTGAGTCCAGAGAGTGCACTGGCACCACTGGGAATGCAGTGCAGTGAGTCCAGAGAGTGCACTGGCACCACTGGGGATGCAGTGCAGGGAGTCCAGTGTGTGCACTGGCACCACTGAGGATGCAGTGCAGTGAGTCCAGAGAGTGCACTGGCACCACTGGGGATGCAGTGCAGTGAGTCCATAGAGTGCACTGGCACCACTGGGGATGCAGTGCAGTGAGTCCAGAGAGTGTACTGGCACCACTGGGGATGCACTGCAGTGAGTCCAGAGAGTGCACTGGCACCAGTGGGGATGCACTGCAGTGAGTGCACTGGCACCACTGGGGATGCACTGCAGTGATGCTAAAGAGTGCACTGGCACCACTGGGAATACACTGCAGTGAGTCCAGAGAGTGCACTGGCACCACTGGGGATGCAGTGCAGTGAGTGCAGAGAGTGCCCTGGCACCACTGGGGATGCAGTGCAGTGAGTCCACAGAGTTCAATGGCACCACTGGGTAGCAGTGCCGTGAGTCCAGAGAGTGCACTGGCCCCACTGGGGATGCAGTGCAGTGACTCCAGAGAGTGCACTAGCAGCACTAAGGGATGCAGTGCCGTGAGTCCAGAGAGTGCACTGGCACCACTGGGAATGCAGTCCTGTAAGTCCAGAGAGTGCCTTGGCAACACTGGGGATGCACTGCAGTGAGTCCAGAGAGTGCACTGGCACCACTGGTAATGCAGTGCAGTGAGTCCAGAGAGTGCACTCGCACCACTGGGAATGCACTGCAGTGACTCCAGAGAGTGCCCTGGCACAACTGGGAATGTAGTGCAGTGAGTCCAGAGAGCGCACTGGCACCACTGGGGATGCAGTGCAGTGAGTATACAGAGTGCACTGGCACCACTGGTGATGCAGTGCCGAGAGTCCAGAGAGTGCACTGGCACCACTGGGGATGCAGTGCAGTGAGTCCAAAGAGTGCACTGGCACCACTGGGGATGCAGTGCAGTGAGTCCAGAGAGTGCACTGGCAACACTGGGGATGCAGTGAAGTAATTCCAGAGCGTGCACTGGCACCTTGGGGATGCAGAGCAGTGAGTCCAGAGAGTGCACTGGCACGACTGGGGATCCAGTGCAGTGAGTGCAGAGAGTGCACTGGCACCACTGGGGATGCAGTGCAGTGAGTCCAGAGAGTGCCCTGGGACCAGTGGGAATGCACTGCAGTGACTCCAGAGAGTGCCCTGGCACAACTGGGAATGCAGTTCAGTGAGTCCAGAGAGCGCACTGGCACCACTGGGGATGCAGTGCAGTGAGTAAACAGAGTGCACTGGCACCACTGGTGATGCAGTGCCGAGAGTCCAGAGAGTGCACTGGCACCACTGGGGATGTAGTGCAGTGAATCCAGAGAGTGCACTGTCACCACTGCGGATGCACTGCAGTGATTCCAGAGAGTGCACTGGCACCACTGGGGAAGCAGTGCAGTGAGTCCAGAGAGTGCACTGGCACCACTGGGGATGCAGTGCAGTGAGTGCAGAGAGTGCCCTGCCACCACTGGGAATGCAGTGCAGTGAGTGCAGAGGTTGCCCTGGCACCATTGGGATGCAGTGCAGTGAGTCCAGAGAGTGCACTGGCTCCACTGGGGATGCAGTGCAGTGAGTCCAAAGAGTGCACTGGCACCACTGGGGATGCAGTGCAGTGCGTCCAGAGAGTGCACTGGCAACACTGGTGATGCAGTGAAGTGATTCCAGAGCGTGCACTGTCACCTTGGGGATGCAGAGCAGTGAGTCCAGAGCGTGCACTGGCACCACTCGGGATGCAGTGCAGGGAGTCCAGAGAGTGCACTGGCACCACTGGGGATGCACTGCAGTGAGTCCAGAGAGTGCCCTGGGACCAGTGGGAATGCACTGCAGTGAGTCCAGAGAGTGCACTGGCACCACTGGGGATGCACTGCAGTGAGCCCAGAGAGTGCCCTGGCACCACTGGGGATGCAGTGCAGTGAGTCCACAGAGTGCACTAGCAACAATGGGAATGCAGTGCAGTGAGTCCAGAGAGTGCACTGGCACCACTGGGGATGCAGTGCAGTGAGTCCATAGAGTGCACTGGCACCATTGGGGATGCAGTGCAGTGAGTCCAGAGAGTGCACTGGCACCACTGGGGATGCAGTGCAGTGAGTCCAGAGAGTGCACGGGCACCAGTGGGGATGCACTGCAGTGAGTCCAAAGAGTGCACTGGCACCACTGGGGATGCACTGCAGTGACTCTAGAGAGTGCACAGGCACCACAGGGGATGCAGTGCAGTGAGTCCAGAGAGTGCACTGGCACCACTGGGGATGCAGTGCAGTGAGTCCAGAGAGTGCACTGGCACCACTGGGGATGCAGTGCAGTGAGTCCAGAGAGTGCCCTGGCACCACTGGGGATGCAGTGCAGTGAGTCCAAAGAGTGCACTGGCACCATTGAAGATGCAGTGCAGTGAGTCCAGAGAGTGCACTGGCACCACTGGGGATGCAGTGCAGTGAGTCCAGAGAGTGCACTGGCACCACTGGAGCTGTACTGTAGTGAGTCCAGAGAGTGCACTGGCACCACTGGGAATGCAATGCAGTCAGTCCAGAGAGTGCACTGGCACCACTGGGGATGCAGAGCAGGGAGTCCAGTGTGTGCACTGGCACCACTGAGGATGCAGTGCAGTGAGTTCAGAGAGTGCACTGGCACCACTGGGGATGCAGTGCAGTGAGTCCATAGAGTGCACTGGCACCACTGGGGATGCAGTGCTGTGAGTCCAGAGAGTGCACTGGCACCACTGGGGATGCAGTGCAGTGAGTCCAGAGAGTGCACTGGCACCACTGGAGCTGTACTTTAGTGAGTCCAGAGAGTGCACTGGCACCTCTGGGAATGCAGTGCAGTGAGTCCAGAGAATGCACTGGCACCACTGGTGATGCAGTGCAGTGAGTAAACAGAGTGTACTGGCACCACTGCGGATGCAGTGCCGCGAGTCCAGAGAGTGCACTGGCACCTCTGGGAATGCAGTGCAGTGAGTCCAGAGAGCGCACTGGCACCACTGGGGATGCAGTGCAGTGAGTATACAGAGTGCACTGGCACCACTGGTGATGCAGTGCCGAGAGTCCAGAGAGTGCACTGGCACCACTGGGGATGCAGTGCAGTGAGTCCAAAGAGTGCACTGGCACCACTGGGGATGCAGTGCAGTGAGTCCAGAGAGTGCACTGGCAACACTGGGGATGCAGTGAAGTGATTCCAGAGCGTGCACTGGCACCTTGGGGATGCAGAGCAGTGAGTCCAGAGAGTGCACTGGCACGACTGGGGATGCAGTGCAGTGAGTGCAGAGAGTGCACTGGCACCACTGGGGATGCAGTGCAGTGAGTCCAGAGAGTGCCCTGGGACCAGTGGGAATGCACTGCAGTGACTCCAGAGAGTGCCCTGGCACAACTGGGAATGCAGTGCAGTGAGTCCAGAGAGCGCACTGGCACCACTGGGGATGCAGTGCAGTGAGTAAACAGAGTGCACTGGCACCACTGGTGATGCAGTGCCGAGAGTCCAGAGAGTGCACTGGCACCACTGGGGATGTAGTGCAGTGAATCCAGAGAGTGCACTGTCACCACTGCGGATGCACTGCAGTGATTCCAGAGAGTGCCCTGGCACCACTGGGGAAGCAGTGCAGTGAGTCCAGAGAGTGCACTGGCACCACTGGGGATGCAGTGCAGTGAGTGCAGAGAGTGCCCTGGCACCACAGGGGATGCAGTGCAGTGAGTGCAGAGGTTGCCCTGGCACCATTGGGATGCAGTGCAGTGAGTCCAGAGAGTGCACTGGCTCCACTGGGGATGCAGTGCAGTGAGTCCAAAGAGTGCACTGGCACCACTGGGGATGCAGTGCAGTGACTCCAGAGAGTGCACTGGCACCACTGGGGATGCAGTGCAGTGAGTCCAGAGAGTGCACTGGTACCACTGGGGATGCAGTGCAGTGAGTCCAGAGAGTGCACTGGCACCACTCGGGATGCAGTGCAGGGAGTCCAGAGAGTGCACTGGCACCACTGGGGATGCACTGCAGTGAGTCCAGAGAGTGCCCTGGGACCAGTGGGAATGCACTGCAGTGAGTCCAGAGAGTGCACTGGCACCACTGGGGATGCAGTGCAGTGAGTCCAGAGAGTGCACTGGCACCACTGGGGATGCAGTGCAGTGAGTGCAGAGAGTGCCCTGGCACCACTGGGGATGCAGTGCAGTGAGTCCAGAGAGTGCACTGGCACCATTGAAGATGCAGTGCAGTGAGTCCAGAGAGTGCACTGGCACCACTGGGGATGCAGTGCAGTGAGTAAACAGAGTGCACTGGCACCACTGGAGCTGTACTGTAGTGAGTCCAGAGAGTGCACTGGCACCACTGGGAATGCAGTGCAGTGAGTCCAGAGAGTGCACTGGCACCACTGGGGATGCAGTGCAGGGAGTCCAGTGTGTGCACTGGCACCACTGAGGATGCAGTGCAGTGAGTCCAGAGAGTGCACTGGCACCACTGGGGATGCAGTGCAGTGAGTCCATAGAGTGCACTGGCACCACTGGGGATGCAGTGCTGTGAGTCCAGAGAGTGCACTGGCACCAGTGGGGATGCACTGCAGTGAGTGCACTGGCACCACTGGGGATGCACTGCAGTGACGCTAAAGAGTGCACTGGCACCACTGGGAATACACTGCAGTGAGTCCAGAGAGTGCACTGGCACCAGTGGGGATGCAGTGCAGTGAGTCCAGAGAGTGCACTGGCACCACTGGGGATGCAGTGCAGTGAGTCCAGAGAGTGCAGTGGCACCACTGGTGATGCAGTGCAGTGAGTCCATAGAGTGCACTGGCACCACTGGGGATGCAGTGCAGTGACTCCAGAGAGTGCACTGGCACCATTGGAGCTGTACTGTAGTGAGTCCAGAGATTGCACTGGCACCACTGGGGATGCAGTGCAGTGAGTCCAGAGAGTGCACTGGCACCACTGGGGATGCAGTGCAGTGAGTCCAGAGAGTGTACTGGCACCACTGGGGATGCACTGCAGTGAGTCCAGAGAGTGCACTGGCACCACTGGGGATGCAGTGCAGTGAGTCCACAGAGTTCAATGGCACCACTGGGGATGCAGTGCAGTGAGTCCAGAGAGTGCACTGGCACCACTCGGGATGCCGTGCAGTGACTCCAGAGAGTGCACTAGGAGCACTGGGGATGCAGTGCCGTGAGTCCAGAGAGTGCACTGGCACCACTGGGAATGCAGTGCTGTGAGTCCAGAGAGTGCCCTGGCAACACTGGCGATGCACTGCAGTGAGTCCAGAGAGTGCACTGGCACCACTGGTAATGCAGTGCAGTGAGTCCAGAGAGTGCACTGGCACCACTGGGAATGCACTGCAGTGACTCCAGAGAGTGCCCTGGCACAACTGGGAATGCAGTGCAGTGAGTCCAGAGAGTGCACTGGCACCACTGGGGATGCAGTGCAGTGAGTAAACAGAGCGCACTGGCACCACTGGTGATGCAGTGCCGTGAGTCCAGAGAGTGCTCTGGCACCACTGGGGATGCAGTGCAGTGAGTCCAGAGAGTGCACTGGCGCCACTGGAGATGCAGTGCAGTGAGTCCAGAGAGTGCACTGGCACCATTGGGGATGCACTGCAGGGAGTCCAGTGTGAGCACTGGCACCACTGGGGATGCAGTGCAGTGAGTCCATAGAGTGCACTGGCACCACTGGGAATGCAGTGCAGTGAGTCCAGAGAGTGCAGTGACACCACTGGGGATGCAGTGCTGTGAGTCCATAGAGTGAACTGGCACCACTGGGGATGCAGTGCAGTGTGTCCAGAGAGTGCACTGGCACCACTGGGGATGCAGTGCAGTGAGTCCAGTAAGTGCACTGGCACCAGTGGGGATGCACTGCAGTGAGTGCACTGGCACCACTGGGGATGCACTGCAGTGACGCTAAAGAGTTCACTGGCACCACTGGGAATACACTGCAGTGAGTCCAGAGAGTGCACTGGCACCACTGGGGATGCACTGCAGTGAGTGCACAGAGTGCACTGGCACCACTGGACCTGTACTGTAGTAAGTCCAGAGATTGCACTGGCACCACTGGGGATGCAGTGCAGTGAGTCCAGAGAGTGCACTGGCACCACTGGGGATGCAGTGCAGTGACTCCAGAGAGTGCACTAGGAGCACTGGGGATGCAGTGCCGTGAGTCCAGAGAGTGCACTGGCACCACTGGGAATGCAGTGCTGTGTGTCCAGAGAGTGCCCAGGCAACATTGGGGATGCACTGCAGTGAGTCCAGAGAGTGCACTGGCACCACTGGTAATGCAGTGCAGTGAGTCCTGAGAGTGCACTGGCACCACTGGGAATGCACTGCAGTGACTCCAGAGAGTGCCCTGGCACAACTGGGAATGCAGTGCAGTGAGTCCAGAGAGCGCACTGGCACCACTGGGGATGCAGTGCAGTGAGTAAACAGAGTGCACTGGCACCACTGGTGATGCAGTGCCGTGAGTCCAGAGAGTGCACTGGCACCACTGGTGATGCAGTGCAGTGAGTCCAGAGAGTGTACTGGCGCCACTGGGGATGCAGTGCAGTGAGTCCAGAGAGTGCACTGGCACCACTGGGGATGCACTGCAGTGAGTCCAGTGTGAGCACTGGCACCACTGGGGATGCAGTGCAGTGAGTCCATAGAGTGCACTGGTACCACTGGGAATGCAGTGCAGTGAGTCCAGAGAGTGCAGTGACACCACTGGGGATGCAGTGCAGTGAGTCCATAGAGTGCACTGGCACCACTGGGGATGCAGTGCAGTGAGTCCAGAGAGTGCACTGGCACCACTGGGGATGCAGTGCAGTGAGTCCAGTAAGTGCACTGGCACCAGTGGGGATGCACTGCAGTGAGTGCACTGGCACCACTGGGGATGCACTGCAGTGACGCTAAAGAGTGCACTGGCACCACAGGGAATACACTGCAGTGAGTCCAGAGAGTGCACTGGCACCAGTGGGGATGCAGTGCAGTGAGTCCAGAGAGTGCACTGGCACCACTGGGGATGCAGTGCAGTGAGTCCAGAGAGTGCACTGGCACCACTGGAGCTGTACTATAGTGAGTCCAGAGAGTGCACTGGCACCTCTGGGAATGCAGTGCAGTGAGTCCAGAGAATGCACTGGCACCACTGGTGATGCAGTGCAGTGAGTAAACAGAGTGTACTGGCACCACTGCGGATGCAGTGCCGTGAGTCCAGAGAGTGCACTGGCACCACTGGGGATGCACTGCAGTGAGTCCAGAGAGTGCACTGGCACCAGTGGGGATGCACTGCAGTGAGTGCACTGGCACCACTGGGGATGCACTGCAGTGACGCTAAAGAGTGCACTGGCACCACTGGGAATACACTGCAGTGAGTCCAGAGAGTGCACTGGCACCACTGGGGATGCAGTGCAGTGAGTCCAGAGAGTGCACTGGCACCACTGGGGATGCAGTGCAGTGAGTCCAGAGAGTGCACTGGCACCAGTGGGGATGCAGTGCAGTGAGTCCAGAGAGTGCACTGGCACCACTGGGGATGCAGTGTAGTGAGTCTAGTACGTGCTCTGGTACCAGTGGGGATGCACTGCAGTGAGTGCACTGGCACCACTGGGGATGCACTGCAGTGACGCTAAAGAGTGCACTGGCACCACTGGGAATACACTGCAGTGAGTCCAGAGAGTGCAGTGGCACCACTGGGGATGCAGTGCAGTGAGTCCAGAGAGTGCACTGGCACCACTGGTAATGCAGTGCAGTGAGTCCAGAGAGTACACTGGCACCACTGGGAATGCACTGCAGTGACTCCAGAGAGTGCCCTGGCACAACTGGGAATGCAGTGCAGTGAGTCCAGAGAGCGCACTGGCACCACTGGGGATGCAGTGCAGTGAGTAAACAGAGTGCACTGGCACCACTGGTGATGCAGTGCCGAGAGTCCAGAGAGTGCTCCTGCACCACTGGGGATGCAGTGCAGTGAGTCCAGAGAGTGCACTGGCACCACTGGGGATGCACTGCAGGGAGTCCAGTGTGAGCACTGGCACCACTGGGGATGCAGTGCAGTGAGTCTAGAGAGTGCACTGGCACCACTGGGAATGCAGTGCAGTGAATCCAGAGAGTGCAGTGGCACCACTGGTGATGCAGTGCAGTGAGTCCATAGAGTGCACTGGCACCACTGGGGATGCAGTGCAGTGACTCCAGAGAGTGCACTGGCACCATTGGAGCTGTACTGTAGTGAGTCCAGAGATTGCACTGGCACCACTGGGGATGCACTGCAGTGAGTCCAGAGAGTGCACTGGCACCACTGGGGATGCAGTGCAGTGAGTCCAGAGAGTGTACTGGCACCACTGGGGATGCACTGCAGTGAGTCCAGAGAGTGCAGTGGCACCACTGGGGATGCACTGCAGTGAGTCCAGAGAGTGCACTGGCACCACTGGGGATGCAGTGCAGTGAGTCCAGAGAGTGCACTGGCACCACTGGGAATGCAGTGCAGTGAGTCCAGAGAGTGCAGTGGCACCACTGGTGGTGCAGTGCAGTGAGTCCATAGAGTGCACTGGCACCACTGGGGATGCAGTGCAGTGACTCCAGAGAGTGCACTGGCACCATTGGAGCTGTACTGTAGTGAGTCCAGAGATTGCACTGGCACCACTGGGGATGCACTGCAGTGAGTCCAGAGAGCGCACTGGCACCACTGGGGATGCAGTGCAGTGAGTCCAGAGAGTGTACTGGCACCACTGGGGATGCACTGCCGTGAGTCCAGAGAGTGCACTGGCACCACTGGGGATGCAGTGCAGTGAGTCCAGAGAGTGCACTGGCCCCACAGGGGATGCAGTGCAGTGACTCCAGAGAGTGCACTAGGAGCACTGGGGATGCAGTGCCGTGAGTCCAGAGAGTGCACTGGCACCACTGGGAATGCAGTGCTGTGAGTCCAGAGAGTGCCCTGGCAACACTGGCGATGCACTGCAGTGAGTCCAGAGAGTGCACTGGCACCACTGGTAATGCAGTGCAGTGAGTCCAGAGAGTGCACTGGCACCACTGGGAATGCACTGCAGTGACTCCAGAGAGTGCCCTGGCACAACTGGGAATGCAGTGCAGTGAGTCCAGAGAGCGCACTGGCACCACTGGGGATGCAGTGCAGTGAGTAAACAGAGCGCACTGGCACCACTGGTGATGCAGTGCCGTGAGTCCAGAGAGTGCTCTGGCACCACTGGGGATGCAGTGCAGTGAGTCCAGAGAGTGCACTGGCGCCACTGGGGATGCAGTGCAGTGAGTCCAGAGAGTGCACTGGCACCACTGGGGATGCACTGCAGGGAGTCCAGTGTGAGCACTGGCACCACTGGGGATGCAGTGCAGTGAGTCCATAGAGTGCACTGGCACCACTGGGAATGCAGTGCAGTGAGTCCAGAGAGTGCAGTGACACCACTGGGGATGCAGTGCTGTGAGTCCATAGAGTGAACTGGCACCACTGGGGATGCAGTGCAGTGTGTCCAGAGAGTGCACTGGCACCACTGGGGATGCAGTGCAGTGAGTCCAGTAAGTGCACTGGCACCAGTGGGGATGCACTGCAGTGAGTGCACTGGCACCACTGGGGATGCAGTGCAGTGACGCTAAAGAGTGCACTGGCACCACTGGGAATACACTGCAGTGAGTCCAGAGAGTGCACTGGCACCACTAGGGATGCACTGCAGTGAGTGCACAGAGTGCACTGGCACCACTGGGGATGCAGTGCAGTGAGTCCAGAGAGTGCACTGGCACCACTGGACCTGTACTGTAGTAAGTCCAGAGATTGCACTGGCACCACTGGGGATGCAGTGCAGTGAGTCCAGAGAGTGCACTGGCACCACTGGGGATGCAGTGCAGTGACTCCAGAGAGTGCACTAGGAGCACTGGGGATGCAGTGCCGTTAGTCCAGAGAGTGCACTGGCACCACTGGTGATGCAGTGCAGTGAGTCCAGAGAGTGTACTGGCGCCACTGGGGATGCAGTGCAGTGAGTCCAGAGAGTGCACTGGCACCACTGGGGATGCACTGCAGTGAGTCCAGTGTGAGCACTGGCACCAGTGGGGATGCAGTGCAGTGAGTCCATAGAGTGCACTGGTACCACTGGGAATGCAGTGCAGTGAGTCCAGAGAGTGCAGTGACACCACTGGGGATGCAGTGCAGTGAGTCCATAGAGTGCACTGGCACCACTGGGGATGCAGTGCAGTGAGTCCAGAGAGTGCACTGGCACCACTGGGGATGCAGTGCAGTGAGTCCAGTAAGTGCACTGGCACCAGTGGGGATGCACTGCAGTGAGTGCACTGGCACCACTGGGGATGCACTGCAGTGACGCTAAAGAGTGCACTGGCACCACAGGGAATACACTGCAGTGAGTCCAGAGAGTGCACTGGCACCAGTGGGGATGCAGTGCAGTGAGTCCAGAGAGTGCACTGGCACCACTGGGGATGCAGTGCAGTGAGTCCAGAGAGTGCACTGGCACCACTGGAGCTGTACTATAGTGAGTCCAGAGAGTGCACTGGCACCTCTGGGAATGCAGTGCAGTGAGTCCAGAGAATGCACTGGCACCACTGGTGATGCAGTGCAGTGAGTAAACAGAGTGTACTGGCACCACTGCGGATGCAGTGCCGTGAGTCCAGAGAGTGCACTGGCACCACTGGGGATGCACTGCAGTGAGTCCAGAGAGTGCACTGGCACCAGTGGGGATGCACTGCAGTGAGTGCACTGGCACCACTGGGGATGCACTGCAGTGACGCTAAAGAGTGCACTGGCACCACTGGGAATACACTGCAGTGAGTCCAGAGAGTGCACTGGCACCACTGGGGATGCAGTGCAGTGAGTCCAGAGAGTGCACTGGCACCACTGGGGATGCAGTGCAGTGAGTCCAGAGAGTGCACTGGCACCAGTGGGGATGCAGTGCAGTGAGTCCAGAGAGTGCACTGGCACCACTGGGGATGCAGTGTAGTGAGTCTAGTACGTGCTCTGGTACCAGTGGGGATGCACTGCAGTGAGTGCACTGGCACCACTGGGGATGCACTGCAGTGACGCTAAAGAGTGCACTGGCACCACTGGGAATACACTGCAGTGAGTCCAGAGAGTGCAGTGGCACCACTGGGGATGCAGTGCAGTGAGTCCAGAGAGTGCACTGGCACCACTGGTAATGCAGTGCAGTGAGTCCAGAGAGTACACTGGCACCACTGGGAATGCACTGCAGTGACTCCAGAGAGTGCCCTGGCACAACTGGGAATGCAGTGCAGTGAGTCCAGAGAGCGCACTGGCACCACTGGGGATGCAGTGCAGTGAGTAAACAGAGTGCACTGGCACCACTGGTGATGCAGTGCCGAGAGTCCAGAGAGTGCTCCTGCACCACTGGGGATGCAGTGCAGTGAGTCCAGAGAGTGCACTGGCACCACTGGGGATGCACTGCAGGGAGTCCAGTGTGAGCACTGGCACCACTGGGGATGCAGTGTAGTGAGTCTAGAGAGTGCACTGGCACCACTGGGAATGCAGTGCAGTGAATCCAGAGAGTGCAGTGGCACCACTGGTGATGCAGTGCAGTGAGTCCAGAGAGTGCACTGGCACCACTGGGGATGCAGTGCAGTGACTCCAGAGAGTGCACTGGCACCATTGGAGCTGTACTGTAGTGAGTCCAGAGATTGCACTGGCACCACTGGGGATGCACTGCAGTGAGTCCAGAGAGTGCACTGGCACCACTGGGGATGCAGTGCAGTGAGTCCAGAGAGTGTACTGGCACCACTGGGGATGCACTGCAGTGAGTCCAGAGAGTGCAGTGGCACCACTGGGGATGCACTGCAGTGAGTCCAGAGAGTGCACTGGCACCACTGGGGATGCAGTGCAGTGAGTCCAGAGAGTGCACTGGCACCACTGGGAATGCAGTGCAGTGAGTCCAGAGAGTGCAGTGGCACCACTGGTGATGCAGTGCAGTGAGTCCATAGAGTGCACTGGCACCACTGGGGATGCAGTGCAGTGACTCCAGAGAGTGCACTGGCACCATTGGAGCTGTACTGTAGTGAGTCCAGAGATTGCACTGGCACCACTGGGGATGCACTGCAGTGAGTCCAGAGAGTGCACTGGCACCACTGGGGATGCAGTGCAGTGAGTCCAGAGAGTGTACTGGCACCACTGGGGATGCACTGCCGTGAGTCCAGAGAGTGCACTGGCACCACTGGGGATGCAGTGCAGTGAGTCCAGAGAGTGCACTGGCCCCACAGGGGATGCAGTGCAGTGACTCCAGAGAGTGCACTAGGAGCACTGGGGATGCAGTGCCGTGAGTCCAGAGAGTGCACTGGCACCACTGGGAATGCAGTGCTGTGAGTCCAGAGAGTGCCCTGGCAACACTGGCGATGCACTGCAGTGAGTCCAGAGAGTGCACTGGCACCACTGGTAATGCAGTGCAGTGAGTCCAGAGAGTGCACTGGCACCACTGGGAATGCACTGCAGTGACTCCAGAGAGTGCCCTGGCACAACTGGGAATGCAGTGCAGTGAGTCCAGAGAGCGCACTGGCACCACTGGGGATGCAGTGCAGTGAGTAAACAGAGCGCACTGGCACCACTGGTGATGCAGTGCCGTGAGTCCAGAGAGTGCTCTGGCACCACTGGGGATGCAGTGCAGTGAGTCCAGAGAGTGCACTGGCGCCACTGGGGATGCAGTGCAGTGAGTCCAGAGAGTGCACTGGCACCACTGGGGATGCACTGCAGGGAGTCCAGTGTGAGCACTGGCACCACTGGGGATGCAGTGCAGTGAGTCCATAGAGTGCACTGGCACCACTGGGAATGCAGTGCAGTGAGTCCAGAGAGTGCAGTGACACCACTGGGGATGCAGTGCTGTGAGTCCATAGAGTGAACTTGCACCACTGGGGATGCAGTGCAGTGTGTCCAGAGAGTGCACTGGCACCACTGGGGATGCAGTGCAGTGAGTCCAGTAAGTGCACTGGCACCAGTGGGGATGCACTGCAGTGAGTGCACTGGCACCACTGGGGATGCAGTGCAGTGACGCTAAAGAGTGCACTGGCACCACTGGGAATACACTGCAGTGAGTCCAGAGAGTGCACTGGCACCACTAGGGATGCACTGCAGTGAGTGCACAGAGTGCACTGGCACCACTGGGGATGCAGTGCAGTGAGTCCAGAGAGTGCACTGGCACCACTGGACCTGTACTGTAGTAAGTCCAGAGATTGCACTGGCACCACTGGGGATGCAGTGCAGTGAGTCCAGAGAGTGCACTGGCACCACTGGGGATGCAGTGCAGTGACTCCAGAGAGTGCACTAGGAGCACTGGGGATGCAGTGCCGTTAGTCCAGAGAGTGCACTGGCACCACTGGGAATGCAGTGCTCTGTGTCCAGAGAGTGCCCTGGCAACATTGGGGATGCACTGCAGTGAGTCCAGAGAGTGCACTGGCACCACTGGTAATGCAGTGCAGTGAGTCCTGAGAGTGCACTGGCACCACTGGGAATGCACTGCAGTGACTCCAGAGAGTGCCCTGGCACAACTGGGAATGCAGTGCAGTGAGTCCAGAGAGCGCACTGGCACCACTGGGGATGCAGTGCAGTGAGTAAACAGAGTGCACTGGCACCACTGGTGATGCAGTGCCGTGAGTCCAGAGAGTGCACTGGCACCACTGGTGATGCAGTGCAGTGAGTCCAGAGAGTGTACTGGCGCCACTGGGGATGCAGTGCAGTGAGTCCAGAGAGTGCACTGGCACCACTGGGGATGCACTGCAGTGAGTCCAGAGAGTGCACTGGCACCACTGGGGATGCAGTGCAGTGAGTCCATAGAGTGCACTGGTACCACTGGGAATGCAGTGCAGTGAGTCCAGAGAGTGCAGTGACACCACTGGGGATGCAGTGCACTGAGTCCATAGAGTGCACTGGCACCACTGGGGATGCAGTGCAGTGAGTCCAGAGAGTGCACTGGCACCACTGGGGATGCAGTGCAGTGAGTCCAGTAAGTGCACTGGCACCAGTGGGGATGCACTGCAGTGAGTGCACTGGCACCACTGGGGATGCACTGCAGTGACGCTAAAGAGTGCACTGGCACCAGTGTGAATACACTGCAGTGAGTCCAGAGAGTGCACTGGCACCACTGGGGATGCAGTGCAGTGAGTCCAGAGAGTGCACTGGCACCACTGGGGATGCAGTGCAGTGAGTCCAGAGAGTGCACTGGCACCACTGGAGCTGTACTGTAGTGAGTCCAGAGATTGCACTGGCACCTCTGGGGATGCAGTGCAGTGAGTCCAGAGAGTGCACTGGCACCACTGGGGATGCAGTGCAGTGAGTCCAGAGAGTGTACTGGCACCACTGGTGATGCAGTGCAGTGAGTCCAGAGAGTGCACTGGCACCACTGGGGATGCAGTGCTGTGAGTCCACAGAGTTCAATGGCACCACTGGGGATGCAGTGCCGTGAGTCCAGAGAGTGCACTTGCCCCACTGGGGATGCAGTGCAGTGAGTGCAGAGAGTGCACTAGCAGCACTGGGGATGCAGTGCTGTGAGTCCAGAGAGTGCACTGGCACCACTGGGAATGCAGTGCTGTGAGTCCAGAGAGTGCCCTGGCAACACTGGGGATGCACTGCAGTTAGTCCAGAGAGTGCTCTGGCAGCACTGGTAATGCAGTGCAGTGAGTCCAGAGAGTGCACTGGCACCACTGGGAATGCAGTGCCGTGAGTCCACAGAGTGCACTGGCAACACTGGGGATGCACTGCAGTGAGTCCAGAGAGTGCACTGGCACCACTGGGGATGCTCTGCAGTGAGTATAGACAGTGCACTGGCACGACTTGGGATGCAGTGCAGTGAGTCCAGAGAGTGCAGTGGCACCACTGGGGATGCACTGCAGTGAGTCCAGAGAGTGCACTGGCAACACTGGGGATGCAGTGAAGTGATTCCAGAGCGTGCACTGCACCTTGGGGATGAAGAGCAGTGAGTCCAGAGAGTGCACTGGCACCACTCGGGATGCAGTGCAGTGAGTCCAGAGAGTGCACTGGCAACACTGGGGATGCAGTGAAGTGATTCCAGAGCGTGCACTGGCACCACTGGGGATGCAGTACAGTGAGTCCAGAGAGTGCCCTGGGACCAGTGGGAATGCACTGCAGTGAGTCCAGAGAGTGCACTGGCACCACTGGGGATGCAGTGCAGTGAGTCCAGGGAGTGCACTGTCAGCACTGGGGATGCAGTGCAGTGAGTCCAGAGAGTGCCCTGGCACCACTGTGGATGCAGTGCAGTGAGTCCAGAGAGTGCACTGGCACCACTGGGGATGCAGTGCAGTGAGTCCATAGAGTGCAGTGGCACCACTGGGGATGCAGTGCAGTGAGTCCAGAGAGTGCACTGGCCCCACTGGGGATGCAGTGCAGTGAGTCCAGAGAGTGCACTGGCACCAGTGGGGATGCAGTGCAGTGAGTAAACAGAGTGCACTGGCACCACTGGTGATGCAGTGCCGAGAGTCCAGAGAGTGCTCCTGCACCACTGGGGATGCAGTGCAGTGAGTCCAGAGAGTGCACTGGCAACACTGGGGATGCACTGCAGGGAGTCCAGTGTGAGCACTGGCACCACTGGGGATGCAGTGCAGTGAGTCCATAGAGTGCACTGGCACCACTGGGAATGCAGTGCAGTGAGTCCAGAGAGTGCAGTGACACCACTGGGGATGCAGTGCTGTGAGTCCATAGAGTGAACTGGCACCACTGGGGATGCAGTGCAGTGTGTCCAGAGAGTGCACTGGCACCACTGGGGATGCAGTGCAGTGAGTCCAGTAAGTGCACTGGCACCACTGGGGATGCAGTGCAGTGAGTGCACTGGCACCACTGGGGATGCACTGCAGTGACGCTAAAGAGTGCACTGGCACCACTGGGAATACACTGCAGTGAGTCCAGAGAGTGCACTGGCACCACTGGGGATGCACTGCAGTGAGTGCACAGAGTGCACTGGCACCACTGGGGATGCACTGCAGTGAGTCCAGAGAGTGCACTGGCACCACTGGACCTGTACTGTAGTAAGTCCAGAGATTGCACTGGCACCACTGGGGATGCAGTGCAGTGAGTCCAGAGAGTGCACTCACACCACTGGGGATGCAGTGCAGTGACTCCAGAGAGTGCACTAGGAGCACTGGGGATGCAGTGCCGTGAGTCCAGAGAGTGCACTGGCACCACTGGGAATGCAGTGCTGTGTGTCAGAGAGTGCCCTGGCAACATTGGGGCTGCACTGCAGTGAGTCCAGAGAGTGCACTGGCACCACAGGTAATGCAGTGCAGTGAGTCCAGAGAGTGCCCTGGCACCACGGGGGATGCAGTGCAGTGACTCCAGAGAGTGCCCTGGCACAACTGGGAATGCAGTGCAGTGAGTCCAGAGAGTGTACTGGCACCACTGGGGATGCAGTGCAGTGAGTAAACAGAGTGCACTGGCACCACTGGTGATGCAGTGCAGTGAGTCCAGAGAGTGTACTGGCGCCACTGGGGATGCAGTGCAGTGAGTCCAGAGAGTGCACTGGCACCACTGGGGATGCACTGCAGTGAGTCCAGTGTGAGCACTGGCACCACTGGGGATGCAGTGCAGTGAGTCCATAGAGTGCACTGGTACCACTGGGAATGCAGTGCAGTGAGTCCAGAGAGTGCAGTGACACCACTGGGGATGCAGTGCAGTGAGTCCATAGAGTGCACTGGCACCACTGGGGATGCAGTGCAGTGAGTCCAGAGAGTGCACTGGCACCACTGGGGATGCAGTGCAGTGAGTCCAGTAAGTGCACTGGCACCAGTGGGGATGCACTGCAGTGAGTGCACTGGCACCACTGGGGATGCACTGCAGTGACGCTAAAGAGTGCACTGGCACCACTGTGAATACACTGCAGTGAGTCCAGAGAGTGCATTGGCACCACTGGGGATGCAGTGCAGTGAGTCCAGAGAGTGCACTGGCACCACTGGGGATGCAGTGCAGTGAGTAAACAGAGTGCACTGGCACCACTGGTGATGCAGTGCAGTGAGTAAACAGAGTGCACTGGCACCACTGGTGATGCAGTGCCGAGAGTCCAGAGAGTGCACTGGCACCACTGGGGATGTAGTGCAGTGAATCCAGAGAGTGCACTGCACCACTGCGGATGCACTGCAGTGATTTCAGAGAGTGCACTGGCACCACTCGGGAAGCAGTGCAGTGAGTCCAGAGAGTGCACTGGCACCACTGGGGATGCAGTGCAGTGAGTCCAGAGAGTGCCCTGGCACCACTGGGGATGCAGTGCAGTGAGTCCAGAGAGTGCACTGGCACCACTGGGGATGCAGTGCAGTGAGTCCAGAGAGTGCACTGGCAACACTCGGGATGCAGTGAAGTGATTCCAGAGCGTGCACTGGCACCTTGGGGATGCAGAGCAGTGAGTCCAGAGAGTGCACTGGCACCACTCGGGATGCAGTGCAGTGAGTCCAGAGAGTGCACTGGCACCACTGGGGATGCAGTGCAGTGAGTCCAGAGAGTGCCCTGGGACCAGTGGGAATGCACTGCAGTGACTCCAGAGAGTGCCCTGGCACAACTGGGAATGCAGTGCAGTGAGTCCAGAGAGCGCACTGGCACCACTGGGGATGCAGTGCCGTGAGTAAACAGAGTGCACTGGCACCACTGGTGATGCAGTGCCGAGAGTCCAGAGAGTGCACTGGCACCACTGGGGATGTAGTGCAGTGAATCCAGAGAGTGCACTGTCACCACTGCGGATGCACTGCAGTGATTCCAGAGAGTGCACTGGCACCACTGGGGAAGCAGTGCAGTGAGTCCAGAGAGTGCACTGGCACCACTGGGGATGCAGTGCAGTGAGAGCAGAGAGTGCCCTGGCACCACGGGGATGCAGTGTAGTGAGTGCAGAGAGTGCCCTGGCACCATTGGGGATGCAGTGCAGTGAGTCCAGAGAGTGCACTGGCACCACTGGGGATGCACTGCAGTGAGTCCAGAGAGTGCCCTGGCACCACTGGGGATGCAGTGCAGTGAGTCCAGAGAGTGCACTGGCAGCAATGGGAATGCAGTTCAGTGAGTCCAGAGAGTGCAGTGGCACCATTGGGGATGCAGTGCAGTGAGTCCAGAGAGTGCACTGGCACCACTGGGAATGCAGTGCAGTGAGTCCAGAGAGTGCACTGGCACCACAGGGGATGCACTGCAGTGAGTCCAGAGAGTGCACTGGCACCACTGGGGATGCACTGCAGTGACTCTAGAGAGTGCACTGGCACCACTGGGGATGCAGTGCAGTGAGTCCAGAGAGTGCACTGGCACCACTGGGGATGCAGTGCAGTGAGTCCAGAGAGTGCAGTGGCACCACTGGGGATGCAGTGCAGTGAGTGCAGAGAGTGCCCTGGCACCACTGGGGATGCAGTGCAGTGAGTCCAGAGAGTGCACTGGCACCACTGGAGCTGTACTGTAGTGAGTCCAGAGAGTGCACTGGCACCACTGGGAATGCAGTGCAGTGAGTCCAGAGAGTGCACTGGCACCACTGGGGATGCAGTGCAGGGAGTCCAGTGTGTGCACTGGCACCACTCAGGATGCAGTGCAGTGAGTCCAGAGAGTGCACTGGCACCACTGGGGATGCAGTGCAGTGAGTCCATAGAGTGCACTGGCACCACTGGGGATGCAGTGCAGTGAGTCCAGAGAGTGTACTGGCACCACTGGGGATGCACTGCAGTGAGTCCAGAGAGTGCACTGGCACCAGTGGGGATGCACTGCAGTGAGTGCACTGGCACCACTGGGGATGCACTGCAGTGACGCTAAAGAGTGCACTGGCACCACTGGGAATACACTGCAGTGAGTCCAGAGAGTGCACTGGCACCACTGGGGATGCAGTGCAGTGAGTGCACAGAGTGCCCTGGCACCACTGGGGATGCAGTGCAGTGAGTCCACAGAGTTCAATGGCACCACTGGGTAGCAGTGCCGTGAGTCCAGAGAGTGCACTGGCACCACTGGGGATGCAGTGCAGTGAGTCCAGAGAGTGCACTAGCAGCACTAAGGGATGCAGTGCCGTGAGTCCAGAGAGTGCACTGGCGCCACTGGGAATTCAGTCCTGTAAGTCCAGAGAGTGCCTTGGCAACACTGGCGATGCACTGCAGTGAGTCCAGAGAGTGCACTGGCACCACTGGTAATGCAGTGCAGTGAGTCCAGAGAGTGCACTCGCACCACTGGGAATGCACTGCAGTGACTCCAGAGAGTGCCCTGGCACAACTGGGAATGCAGTCCAGTGAGTCCAGAGAGCGCACTGGCACCACTGGGGATGCAGTGCAGTGAGTATACAGAGTGCACTGGCACCACTGGTGATGCAGTGCCGAGAGTCCAGAGAGTGCACTGGCACCACTGGGGATGCAGTGCAGTGAGTCCAAAGAGTGCACTGGCACCACTGGGGATGCAGTGCAGTGAGTCCAGAGAGTGCACTGGCAACACTGGGGATGCAGTGAAGTGATTCCAGAGCGTGCACTGGCACCTTGGGGATGCAGAGCAGTGAGTCCAGAGAGTGCACTGGCACGACTGGGGATGCAGTGCAGTGAGTGCAGAGAGTGCACTGGCACCACTGGGGATGCAGTGCAGTGAGTCCAGAGAGTGCCCTGGGACCAGTGGGAATGCACTGCAGTGACTCCAGAGAGTGCCCTGGCACAACTGGGAATGCAGTGCAGTGAGTCCAGAGAGCGCACTGGCACCACTGGGGATGCAGTGCAGTGAGTAAACAGAGTGCACTGGCACCACTGGTGATGCAGTGCCGAGAGTCCAGAGAGTGCACTGGCACCACTGGGGATGTAGTGCAGTGAATCCAGAGAGTGCACTGTCACCACTGCGGATGCACTGCAGTGATTCCAGAGAGTGCACTGGCACCATTGGGGAAGCAGTGCAGTGAGTCCAGAGAGTGCACTGGCACCACTGGGGATGCAGTGCAGTGAGTGCAGAGAGTGCCCTGCCACCACTGGGAATGCAGTGCAGTGAGTGCAGAGGTTGCCCTGGCACCATTGGGATGCAGTGCAGTGAGTCCAGAGAGTGCACTGGCTCCACTGGGGATGCAGTGCAGTGAGTCCAAAGAGTGCACTGGCACCACTGGGGATGCAGTGCAGTGCGTCCAGAGAGTGCACTGGCAACACTGGTGATGCAGTGAAGTGATTCCAGAGCGTGCACTGTCACCTTGGGGATGCAGAGCAGTGAGTCCAGAGCGTGCACTGGCACCACTCGGGATGCAGTGCAGGGAGTCCAGAGAGTGCACTGGGAGCAGTGGGAATGCACTGCAGTGAGTCCAGAGAGTGCACTGGCACCACTGGGGACGCACTGCAGTGAGCCCAGAGAGTGCCCTGGCACCACTGGGGATGCAGTGCAGTGAGTCCACAGAGTGCACTAGCAGCAATGGGAATGCAGTGCAGTGAGTCCAGAGAGTGCACTGGCACCACTGGGGATGCAGTGCAGTGAGTCCATAGAGTGCACTGGCACCATTGGGGATGCAGTGCAGTGAGTCCAGAGAGTGCACTGGCACCACTGGGGATGCAGTGCAGTGAGTCCAGAGAGTGCACGGGCACCAGTGGGGATGCACTGCAGTGAGTCCAAAGAGTGCACTGGCACCACTGGGGATGCACTGCAGTGACTCTAGAGAGTGCACTGGCACCACTGGGGATGCAGTGCAGTGAGTCCAGAGAGTGCACTGGCACCACTGGGGATGCAGTGCAGTGAGTCCAGAGAGTGCACTGGCACCACTGGGGATGCAGTGCAGTGAGTCCAGAGAGTGCACTGGCACCACTGGAGCTGTACTGCAGTGAGTCCAGAGAGTGCACTGGCACCACTGGGAATGCAGTGCAGTGAGTCCAGAGAGTGCACTGGCACCACTGGGGATGCAGTGCAGGGAGTCCAGTGTGTGCACTGGCACCACTGAGGATGCAGTGCAGTGAGTCCAGAGAGTGCACTGGCACCACTGGTGATGCAGTGCAGTGAGTCCGTAGAGTGCACTGGCACCACTGGGGATGCAGTGCTGTGAGTCCAGAGAGTGCACTGGCACCACTGGGGATGCAGTGCAGTGAGTCCAGAGAGTGCACTGGCACCAGTGGGGATGCACTGCAGTGAGTGCACTGGCACCACTGGGGATGCACTGCAGTGACGCTAAAGAGTGCACTGGCACCACTGGGAATACACTGCAGTGAGTCCAGAGAGTGCACTGGCACCAGTGGGGATGCAGTGCAGTGAGTCCAGAGAGTGCACTGGCACCACTGGGGATGCAGTGCAGTGAGTCCAGAGAGTGCACTGGCACCACTGGAGCTGTACTATAGTGAGTCCAGAGAGTGCACTGGCACCTCTGGGAATGCAGTGCAGTGAGTCCAGAGAATGCACTGGCACCACTGGTGATGCAGTGCAGTGAGTAAACAGAGTGTACTGGCACCACTGCGGATGCAGTGCCGTGAGTCCAGAGAGTGCACTGTCAGCACTGGGGATGCAATGCAGTGAGTCCAGAGAGTGCACTGGCACCACTGGGGATGCAGTGCAGTGAGTCCAGAGAGTGCACTGGCACCACTGGGGATGCAGTGCAGTGAGTCCATAGAGTGCACTGGCACCACTGGGGATTCAGTGTAGTGAGTCCAGTAAGTGCAAAGGTACCAGTGGGGATGCACTGCAGTGAGTGCACTGGCACCACTGGGGATGCACTGCAGTGAGTCCAGAGAGTGCACTGGCACCACTGGGGATGCAGTGCAGTGAGTCCAGTGTGTGCACTGGCACCACTGGGGATGCAGTGCAGTGAGTACAGAGAGTGCACTGGCACCACTGGGGATGCAGTGCAGTGAGTCCATAGAGTGCACTGGCACCACTGGGGATGCAGTGCAGTGAGTCCAGAGAGTGCACTGGCACCACTGGGGATGCAGTGGAGTGAGTCCAGAGAGTGCACTGGCACCAGTGGGGATGCACTGCAGTGAGTGCACTGGCACCACTGGGGATGCACTGCAGTGACGCTAAAGAGTGCACTGGCACCACTGGGGATGCAGTGCAGTGAGTCCAGAGAGTGCACTGGCACCACTGGGGATGCAGTGCAGTGAGTCCAGAGAGTGCACTGGCACCACTGGGGATGCAGTGCAGTGAGTCCAGAGAGTGCACTGGCACCACTGGTAATGCAGTGCAGTGAGTCCAGAGAGTGCACTGGCACCACTGGGAATGCACTGCAGTGACTCCAGAGAGTGCACTGGCACCATTGGGGATGCAGTGCAGTGAGTCCAAAGAGTGCACTGGCACCATTGAAGATGCAGTGCCGTGAGTCCAGAGAGTGCACTGGCACCACTGGGAATGCACTGCAGTGACTCCAGAGAGTGCCCTGGCACAACTGGGAATGCAGTGCAGTGAGTCCAGAGAGTGCACTGGCACCACTGGGGATGCAGTGCAGTGAGTAAACAGAGTGCACTGGCACCACTGGTGATGCAGTGCCGAGAGTCCAGAGAGTGCTCCTGCACCACTGGGGATGCAGTGCAGTGAGTCCAGAGAGTGCACTGGCACCACTGGGGATGCACTGCAGGGAGTCCAGTGTGAGCACTGGCACCACTGGGGATGCAGTGCAGTGAGTCCAGAGAGTGCACTGGCACCACTGGGAATGCAGTGCAGTGAGTCCAGAGAGTGCAGTGGCACCACTGGTGATGCAGTGCAGTGAGTCCATAGAGTGCACTGGCACCACTGGGGATGCAGTGCAGTGACTCCAGAGAGTGCACTGGCACCATTGGAGCTGTACTGTAGTGAGTCCAGAGATTGCACTGGCACCACTGGGGATGCAGTGCAGTGAGTCCAGAGAGTGCACTGGCACCACTGGGGATGCAGTGCAGTGAGTCCAGAGAGTGTACTGGCACCACTGGGGATGCAGTGCAGTGAGTCCAGAGAGTGCACTGGCCCCACAGGGGATGCAGTGCAGTGACTCCAGAGAGTGCACTAGGAGCACTGGGGATGCAGTGCCGTGAGTCCAGAGCGCGCACTGGCACCACTGGGAATGCAGTGCTGTGAGTCCAGAGAGTGCCCTGGCAACACTGGCGATGCACTGCAGTGAGTCCAGAGAGTGCACTGGCACCACTGGTAATGCAGTGCAGTGAGTCCAGAGAGTGCACTGGCACCACTGGGAATGCACTGCAGTGACTCCAGAGAGTGCCCTGGCACAACTGGGAATGCAGTGCAGTGAGTCCAGAGAGCGCACTGGCACCACTGGGGATGCAGTGCAGTGAGTAAACAGAGCGCACTGGCACCACTGGTGATGCAGTGCCGTGAGTCCAGAGAGTGCTCTGGCACCACTGGTGATGCAGTGCAGTGAGTCCAGAGAGTGCACTGGCGCCACTGGAGATGCAGTGCAGTGAGTCCAGAGAGTGCACTGGCACCACTGGGGATGCACTGCAGGGAGTCCAGTGTGAGCACTGGCACCACTGGGGATGCAGTGCAGTGAGTCCATAGAGTGAACTGGCACCACTGGTAATGCAGTGCAGGGAGTCCTGAGAGTGCACTGGCACCACTGGGAATGCACTGCAGTGACTCCAGAGAGTGCCCTGGCACAACTGGGAATGCAGTGCAGTGAGTCCAGAGAGCGCACTGGCACCACTGGGGATGCAGTGCAGTGAGTAAACAGAGTGCACTGGCACCACTGGTGATGCAGTGCCGTGAGTCCAGAGAGTGCACTGGCACCACTGGTGATGCAGTGCAGTGAGTCCAGAGAGTGTACTGGCGCCACTGGGGATGCAGTGCAGTGAGTCCAGAGAGTGCACTGGCACCACTGGGGATGCACTGCAGTGAGTCCAGTGTGAGCACTGGCACCACTGGGGATGCAGTGCAGTGAGTCCATAGAGTGCACTGGTACCACTGGGAATGCAGTGCAGTGAGTCCAGAGAGTGCAGTGACACCACTGGGGATGCAGTGCAGTGAGTCCATAGAGTGCACTGGCACCACTGGGGATGCAGTGCAGTGAGTCCAGAGAGTGCACTGGCACCACTGGGGATGCAGTGCAGTGAGTCCAGTAAGTGCACTGGCACCAGTGGGGATGCACTGCAGTGAGTGCACTGGCACCACTGGGGATGCACTGCAGTGACGCTAAAGAGTGCACTGGCACCACTGTGAATACACTGCAGTGAGTCCAGAGAGTGCACTGGCACCACTGGGGATGCAGTGCAGTGAGTCCAGAGAGTGCACTGGCACCACTGGGGATGCAGTGCAGTGAGTCCAGAGAGTGCACTGGCACCACTGGAGCTGTACTGTAGTGAGTCCAGAGATTGCACTGGCACCTCTGGGGATGCAGTGCAGTGAGTCCAGAGAGTGCACTGGCACCACTGGGGATGCAGTGCAGTGAGTCCAGAGAGTGTACTGGCACCACTGGTGATGCAGTGCAGTGAGTCCAGAGAGTGCACTGGCACCACTGGGGATGCAGTGCCGTGAGTCCAGAGAGTGCACTTGCCCCACTGGGGATGCAAAGCAGTGAGTCCAGAGAGTGCACTAGCAGCACTGGGGATGCAGTGCTGTGAGTCCAGAGAGTGCACTGGCACCACTGGGAATGCAGTGCTGTGAGTCCAGAGAGTGCCCTGGCAACACTGGGGATGCACTGCAGTGAGTCCAGAGAGTGCTCTGGCAGCACTGGTAATGCAGTGCAGTGAGTCCAGAGAGTGCACTGGCACCACTGGGAATGCAGTGCCGTGAGTCCACAGAGTGCACTGGCAACACTGGGGATGCACTGCAGTGAGTCCAGAGAGTGCACTGGCACCACTGGGGATGCTCTGCAGTGAGTATAGACAGTGCACTGGCACGACTTGGAATGCAGTGCAGTGAGTCCAGAGAGTGCA
This sequence comes from Anser brachyrhynchus, assembly GCF_964034855.1. Lineage (NCBI taxonomy): Eukaryota > Metazoa > Chordata > Aves > Anseriformes > Anatidae > Anser > Anser brachyrhynchus. The sequence goes on from NC_137716.1 coordinate 1,591,658, forward strand.
GTGGCACCACTGGGGATGCACTGCAGTGAGTCCAGAGAGTGCACTGGCAACACTGGGGATGCAGTGAAGTGATTCCAGAGCGTGCACTGCACCTTGGGGATGCAGAGCAGTGAGTCCAGAGAGTGCACTGGCACCACTCGGGATGCAGTGCAGTGAGTCCAGAGAGTGCACTGGCAACACTGGGGATGCAGTGAAGTGATTCCAGAGCGTGCACTGGCACCACTGGGGATGCAGTGCAGTGAGTCCAGAGAGTGCCCTGGGACCAGTGGGAATGCACTGCAGTGAGTCCAGAGAGTGCACTGGCACCACTGGAGCTGTACTGTAGTGTGTCCAGAGAGTGCACTGGCACCACTGGGAATGCAGTGCAGTGAGTCCAGAGAGTGCACTGGCACCACTGGGGATGCAGTGCAGTGAGTAAACAGAGTGCACTGGCACCACTGGTGATGCAGTGCCGTGAGTCCAGGGAGTGCACTGGCACCACTGGGGATGCAGTGCAGTGAGGCCATAGAGTGCAGTGGCACCACTGGGGATGCAGTGCAGTGAGTCCAGAGAGTGCACTGGCCCCACTGGGGATGCAGTGCAGTGAGTGCAGAGAGTGCACTGGCACCAGTGGGGATGCACTGCAGAGAGTGCACTGGCACCACTGGGGATGCACTGCAGTGACGCTAAAGAGTGCACTGGCACCACTGCGGATGCATTACCGTGAGTCCAGAGCGTGCACTGGCACCACTGGGGATGCAGTGCAGTGAGTGCAGAGAGTGCACTGGCACCACTGGGGATGCAGTGCAGTGAGTCCAGAGAGTGCACTCGCACCACTGGGGATGCAGTGCAGTGAGTCCAGAGAGTGTACTGGCACCAATGGGGATCCACTGCAGTGAGTCCAGAGAGTGCACTGGCACCACTGGGAATGCAGTGCAGTGAGTCCAGAGAGTGCAGTGACACCACTGGGGATGCAGTGCAGTGAGTCCATAGAGTGCACTGGCACCACTGGGGATGCAGTGCAGTGAGTCCAGAGAGTGCACTGGCACCACTGGGGATGCAGTGCAGTGAGTCCAGAGAGTGCACTGGCACCACTCGGGATGCCGTGCAGTGAGTCCACAGAGTACCCTGGCACCACTGGGGATGCAGTGCAGGGAGTCCAGTGTGTGCACTGGCACCACTGAGGATGCAGTGCAGTGAGTCCAGAGAGTGCACTGGCACCACTGGGGATGCAGTGCAGTGAGTCCATAGAGTGCACTGGCACCACTGGGGATGCAGTGCAGTGAGTCCAGAGAGTGTACTGGCACCACTGGGGATGCACTGCAGTGAGTCCAGAGAGTGCACTGGCACCAGTGGGGATGCACTGCAGTGAGTGCACTGGCACCACTGGGGATGCACTGCAGTGACGCTAAAGAGTGCACTGGCACCACTGGGAATACACTGCAGTGAGTCCAGAGAGTGCACTGGCACCACTGGGGATGCAGTGCAGTGAGTGCAGAGAGTGCCCTGGCACCACTGGGGATGCAGTGCAGTGAGTCCACAGAGTTCAATGGCACCACTGGGTAGCAGTGCCATGAGTCCAGAGAGTGCACTGGCCCCACTGGGGATGCAGTGCAGTGAGTCCAGAGAGTGCACTAGCAGCACTAAGGGATGCAGTGCCGTGAGTCCAGAGAGTGCACTGGCACCACTGGGAATGCAGTCCTGTAAGTCCAGAGAGTGCCTTGGCAACACTGGGGATGCACTGCAGTGAGTCCAGAGAGTGCACTGGCACCACTGGTAATGCAGTGCAGTGAGTCCAGAGAGTGCACTCGCACCACTGGGAATGCACTGCAGTGACTCCAGAGAGTGCCCTGGCACAACTGGGAATGCAGTGCAGTGAGTCCAGAGAGCGCACTGGCACCACTGGGGATGCAGTGCAGTGAGTATACAGAGTGCACTGGCACCACTGGTGATGCAGTGCCGAGAGTCCAGAGAGTGCACTGGCACCACTGGGGATGCAGTGCAGTGAGTCCAGAGAGTGCACTGGCACCACTGGGGATGCAGTGCAGTGAGTCCATAGAGTGCACTGGCACCACTGGGGATGCAGTGCAGTGAGTCCAGAGAGTGTACTGGCACCACTGGGGATGCAGTGCAGTGAGTCCAGAGAGTGCACTGGCACCAGTGGGGATGCACTGCAGTGAGTGCACTAGCACCACTGGGGATGCACTGCAGTGACGCTAAAGAGTGCACTGGCACCTTGGGGATGCAGAGCAGTGAGTCCAGAGAGTGCACTGGCACGACTGGGGATGCAGTGCAGTGAGTGCAGAGAGTGCACTGGCACCACTGGGGATGCAGTGCAGTGAGTCCAGGGAGTGCCCTGGGACCAGTGGGAATGCACTGCAGTGACTCCAGAGAGTGCCCTGGCACAACTGGGAATGCAGTGCAGTGAGTCCAGAGAGCGCACTGGCACCACTGGGGATGCAGTGCAGTGAGTAAACAGAGTGCACTGGCACCACTGGTGATGCAGTTCCGAGAGTCCAGAGAGTGCACTGGCACCACTGGGGATGTAGTGCAGTGAATCCAGAGAGTGCACTGTCACCACTGCGGATGCACTGCAGTGATTCCAGAGAGTGCCCTGGCACCACTGGGGAAGCAGTGCAGTGAGTCCAGAGAGTGCACTGGCACCACTGGGGATGCAGTGCAGTGAGTGCAGAGAGTGCCCTGGCACCACTGGGGATGCAGTGCAGTGAGTGCAGAGGTTGCCCTGGCACCATTGGGATGCAGTGCAGTGAGTCCAGAGAGTGCACTGGCTCCACTGGGGATGCAGTGCAGTGAGTCCAAAGAGTGCACTGGCACCACTGGGGATGCAGTGCAGTGAGTCCAGAGAGTGCACTGGCACCACTGGGGATGCAGTGCAGTGAGTCCAGAGAGTGCACTGGTACCACTGGGGATGCAGTGCAGTGAGTCCAGAGAGTGCACTGGCACCACTCGGGATGCAGTGCAGGGAGTCCAGAGAGTGCACTGGCACCACTGGGGATGCACTGCAGTGAGTCCAGAGAGTGCCCTGGGACCAGTGGGAATGCACTGCAGTGAGTCCAGAGAGTGCACTGGCACCACTGGGGATGCAGTGCAGTGAGTCCAGAGAGTGCACTGGCACCACTGGGGATGCAGTGCAGTGAGTGCAGAGAGTGCCCTGGCACCACTAGGGATGCAGTGCAGTGAGTCCAGAGAGTGCACTGGCACCATTGAAGATGCAGTGCAGTGAGTCCAGAGAGTGCACTGGCACCACTGGGGATGCAGTGCAGTGAGTCCAGAGAGTGCACTGGCACCACTGGAGCTGTACTGTAGTGAGTCCAGAGAGTGCACTGGCACCACTGGGAATGCAGTGCAGTGAGTCCAGAGAGTGCACTGGCACCACTGGGGATGCAGTGCAGGGAGTCCAGTGTGTGCACTGGCACCACTGAGGATGCAGTGCAGTGAGTCCAGAGAGTGCACTGGCACCACTGGGGATGCAGTGCAGTGAGTCCATAGAGTGCACTGGCACCACTGGGGATGCAGTGCTGTGAGTCCAGAGAGTGCACTGGCACCACTGGGGATGCAGTGCAGTGAGTCCAGAGAGTGCACTGGCACCAGTGGGGATGCACTGCAGTGAGTGCACTGGCACCACTGGGGATGCACTGCAGTGACGCTAAAGAGTGCACTGGCACCACTGGGAATACACTGCAGTGAGTCCAGAGATTGCACTGGCACCAGTGGAGATGCAGTGCAGTGAGTCCAGAGAGTGCACTCGCACCACTGGGGATGCAGTGCAGTGAGTCCAGAGAGTGCACTGGCACCACTGGAGCTGTACTATAGTGAGTCCAGAGAGTGCACTGGCACCTCTGGGAATGCAGTGCAGTGAGTCCAGAGAATGCACTGGCACCACTGGTGATGCAGTGCAGTGAGTAAACAGAGTGTACTGGCACCACTGCGGATGCAGTGCCGTGAGTCCAGAGAGTGCACTGTCAGCACTGGGGATGCAGTGCAGTGAGTCCAGAGAGTGCACTGGCACCACTGGGGATGCAGTGCAGTGAGTCCAGAGAGTGCACTGGCACCACTGGGGATGCAGTGCAGTGAGTCCAGAGAGTGCACTGGCACCACTGGGGATTCAGTGTAGTGAGTCTAGTAAGTGCAAAGGTACCAGTGGGGATGCACTGCAGTGAGTGCACTGGCACCACTGGGGATGCACTGCAGTGACGCTAAAGAGTGCACTGGCACCACTGGGAATACACTGCAGTGAGTCCAGAGAGTGCACTGGCACCACTGGGGATGCAGTGCAGTGAGTCCAGTGTGTGCACTGGCACCACTGGGGATGCAGTGCAGTGAGTACAGAGAGTGCACTGGCACCACTGGGGATGCAGTGCAGTGAGTCCATAGAGTGCACTGGCACCACTGGGGATGCAGTGCAGTGAGTCCAGAGAGTGCACTGGCAACACTGGGGATGCAGTGGAGTGAGTCCAGAGAGTGCACTGGCACCAGTGGGGATGCACTGCAGTGAGTGCACTGGCACCACTGGGGATGCACTGCAGTGACGCTAAAGAGTGCACTGGCACCACTGTGAATACACTGCAGTGAGTCCAGAGAGTGCACTGGCACCACTGGGGATGCAGTGCAGTGAGTCCAGAGAGTGCACTGGCACCACTGGGGATGCAGTGCAGTGAGTCCAGAGAGTGCACTGGCACCAGTGGGGATGCAGTGCAGTGAGTCCAGAGAGTGCACTGGCACCACTGGGAATGCAGTGCAGTGAGTCCAGAGAGTGCACTGGCACCACTGCGGATGAAGTGCCGTGAGTCCAGAGAGTGCACTGTCAGCACTGGGGATGCAGTGCCGTGAGTCCAGAGAGTGCACTGTCAGCACTGGGGATGCAGTGCAGTGAGTCCAGAGAGTGCACTGGCACCACTGGTAATGCAGTGCAGTGAGTCCAGAGAGTGCACTGGCACCACTGGGAATGCACTGCAGTGACTCCAGAGAGTGCACTGGCACCATTGGGGATGCAGTGCAGTGAGTCCAAAGAGTGCACTGGCACCATTGAAGATGCAGTGCAGTGAGTCCAGAGAGTGCACTGGCACCACTGGGGATGCAGTGTAGTGAGTCTAGTAAGTGCTCTGGTACCAGTGGGGATGCACTGCAGTGAGTGCACTGGCACCACTGGGGATGCACTGCAGTGACTCTAAAGAGTGCACTGGTACCACTGGGAATACACTGCAGTGAGTCCAGAGAGTGCACTGGCACCACTGGGGATGCAGTGCAGTGAGTCCAGAGAGTGCACTGGCACCACTGGTAATGCAGTGCAGTGAGTCCAGAGAGTGCACTGGCACCACTGGGAATGCACTGCAGTGACTCCAGAGAGTGCCCTGGCACAACTGGGAATGCAGTGCAGTGAGTCCAGAGAGCGCACTGGCACCACTGGGGATGCAGTGCAGTGAGTAAACAGAGTGCACTGGCACCACTGGTGATGCAGTGCCGAGAGTCCAGAGAGTGCACTGGCACCACTGGGGATGTAGTGCAGTGAATCCAGAGAGTGCACTGTCACCACTGCGGATGCACTGCAGTGATTCCAGAGAGTGCACTGGCACCACTGGGGAAGCAGTGCAGTGAGTCCAGAGAGTGCACTGGCACCACTGGGGATGCAGTGCAGTGAGTGCAGAGAGTGCCCTGGCACCACTGGGGATGCAGTGCAGTGAGTGCAGAGGTTGCCCTGGCACCATTGGGATGCAGTGCAGTGAGTCCAGAGAGTGCACTGGCACCACTGGTGATGCAGTGCAGTGAGTCCAGAGAGTGCACTGGCACCACTGGGGATGCAGTGCTGTGAGTCCACAGAGTTCAATGGCACCACTGGGGATGCAGTGCCGTGAGTCCAGAGAGTGCACTTGCCCCACTGGGGATGCAGTGCAGTGAGTCCAGAGAGTGCACTGGCACCACTGGGAATGCAGTGCTGTGAGTCCAGAGAGTGCCCTGGCAACACTGGGGATGCACTGCAGTGAGTCCAGAGAGTGCTCTGGCAGCACTGGTAATGCAGTGCAGTGAGTCCAGAGAGTGCACTGGCACCACTGGGAATGCAGTGCCGTGAGTCCACAGAGTGCACTGGCAACACTGGGGATGCACTGCAGTGAGTCCAGAGAGTGCACTGGCACCACTGGGGATGCTCTGCAGTGAGTATAGACAGTGCACTGGCACGACTTGGGATGCAGTGCAGTGAGTCCAGAGAGTGCAGTGGCACCACTGGGGATGCACTGCAGTGAGTCCAGAGAGTGCACTGGCAACACTGGGGATGCAGGGAAGTGATTCCAGAGAGTGCACTGCACCTTGGGGATGCAGAGCAGTGAGTCCAGAGAGTGCACTGGCACCAGTCGGGATGCAGTGCAGTGAGTCCAGAGAGTGCACTGGCAACACTGGGGATGCAGTGAAGTGATTCCAGAGCGTGCACTGGCACCACTGGGGATGCAGTGCAGTGAGTCCAGAGAGTGCACTGGCACCACTGGGGATGCACTGCAGTGACGCTAAAGAGTGCACTGGCACCAGTGGGAATACACTGCAGTGAGTCCAGAGAGTGCACTGGCACCACTGGGGATGCAGTGCAGTGAGTGCAGAGAGTGCCCTGGCACCACTGGGGATGCAGTGCAGTGAGTCCACAGAGTTCAATGGCACCACTGGGTAGCAGTGCCGTGAGTCCAGAGAGTGCACTGGCCCCACTGGGGATGCAGTGCAGTGACTCCAGAGAGTGCACTAGCAGCACTAAGGGATGCAGTGCCGTGAGTCCAGAGAGTGCACTGGCACCACTGGGAATGCAGTCCTGTAAGTCCAGAGAGTGCCTTGGCAACACTGGGGATGCACTGCAGTGAGTCCAGAGAGTGCACTGGCACCACTGGTAATGCAGTGCAGAGAGTCCAGAGAGTGCACTCGCACCACTGGGAATGCAGTGCAGTGAGTATACAGAGTGCACTGGCACCACTGGTGATGCAGTGCCGAGAGTCCAGAGAGTGCACTGGCACCACTGGGGATGCAGTGCAGTGAGTCCAAAGAGTGCACTGGCACCACTGGGGATGCAGTGCAGTGAGTCCAGAGAGTGCACTGGCAACACTGGGGATGCAGTGAAGTGATTCCAGAGCGTGCACTGGCAACTTGGGGATGCAGAGCAGTGAGTCCAGAGAGTGCACTGGCACGACTGGGGATCCAGTGCAGTGAGTGCAGAGAGTGCACTGGCACCACTGGGGATGCAGTGCAGTGAGTCCTGAGAGTGCCCTGGGACCAGTGGGAATGCACTGCAGTGACTCCAGAGAGTGCCCTGGCACAACTGGGAATGCAGTGCAGTGAGTCCAGAGAGCGCACTGGCACCACTGGGGATGCAGTGCTGTGAGTAAACAGAGTGCACTGGCACCACTGGTGATGCAGTGCCGAGAGTCCAGAGAGTGCACTGGCACCACTGGGGATGTAGTGCAGTGAATCCAGAGAGTGCACTGTCACCACTGCGGATGCACTGCAGTGATTCCAGAGAGTGCACTGGCACCACTGGGGAAGCAGTGCAGTGAGTCCAGAGAGTGCACTGGCACCACTGGGGATGCAGTGCAGTGAGTGCAGAGAGTGCCCTGGCACCACTGGGGATGCAGTGCAGTGAGTGCAGAGGTTGCCCTGGCACCATTGGGATGCAGTGCAGTGAGTCCAGAGAGTGCACTGGCTCCACTGGGGATGCAGTGCAGTGAATCCAAAGAGTGCACTGGCACCACTGGGGATGCAGTGCAGTGCGTCCAGAGAGTGCACTGGCAACACTGGTGATGCAGTGAAGTGATTCCAGAGCGTGCACTGTCACCTTGGGGATGCAGAGCAGTGAGTGCAGAGCGTGCACTGGCACCACTCGGGATGCAGTGCAGGGAGTCCAGAGAGTGCACTGGCACCACTGGGAATGCAGTGCAGTGAGTCCAGAGAGTGCACTGGCACCACTGCGGATGAAGTGCCGTGAGTCCAGAGAGTGCACTGTCAGCACTGGGGATGCAGTGCCGTGAGTCCAGAGAGTGCACTGTCAGCACTGGGGATGCAGTGCAGTGAGTCCAGAGAGTGCACTGGCACCACTGGTAATGCAGTGCAGTGAGTCCAGAGAGTGCACTGGCACCACTGGGAATGCACTGCAGTGACTCCAGAGAGTGCACTGGCACCATTGGGGATGCAGTGCAGTGAGTCCAAAGAGTGCACTGGCACCATTGAAGATGCAGTGCAGTGAGTCCATAGAGTGCACTGGCACCACTGGGGATGCAGTGTAGTGAGTCTAGTAAGTGCTCTGGTACCAGTGGGGATGCACTGCAGTGAGTGCACTGGCACCACTGGGGATGCACTGCAGTGACGCTAAAGAGTGCACTGGTACCACTGGGAATACACTGCAGTGAGTCCAGAGAGTGCACTGGCACCACTGGGGATGCAGTGCAGTGAGTCCAGAGAGTGCACTGGCACCACTGGGGATGCAGTGCAGTGAGTCCAGAGAGTGCACTGGCACCACTGGGAATGCACTGCAGTGACTCCAGAGAGTGCCCTGGCACAACTGGGAATGCAGTGCAGTGAGTCCAGAGAGCGCACTGGCACCACTGGGGATGCAGTGCAGTGAGTAAACAGAGTGCACTGGCACCACTGGTGATGCAGTGCCGAGAGTCCAGAGAGTGCTCCTGCACCACTGGGGATGCAGTGCAGTCAGTCCAGAGAGTGCACTGGCACCACTGGGGATGCACTGCAGGGAGTCCAGTGTGAGCACTGGCACCACTGGGGATGCAGTGCAGTGAGTCCAGAAAGTGCACTGGCACCACTGGGAATGCAGTGCAGTGAGTCCAGAGAGTGCAGTGGCACCACTGGTGATGCAGTGCAGTGAGTCCATAGAGTGCACTGGCACCACTGGGGATGCAGTGCAGTGACTCCAGAGAGTGCACTGGCACCATTGGAGCTGTACTGTAGTGAGTCCAGAGATTGCACTGGCACCACTGGGGATGCAGTGCAGTGAGTCCAGAGAGTGCACTGGCACCACTGGGGATGCAGTGCAGTGAGTCCAGAGAGTGTACTGGCACCACTGGGGATGCACTGCAGTGAGTCCAGAGAGTGCACTGGCACCACTGGGGATGCAGTGCAGTGAGTCCACAGAGTTCAATGGCACCACTGGGGATGCAGTGCAGTGAGTCCAGAGAGTGCACTGGCCCCACAGGGGATGCAGTGCAGTGACTCCAGAGAGTGCACTAGGAGCACTGGGGATGCAGTGCCGTGAGTCCAGAGCGTGCACTGGCACCACTGGGAATGCAGTGCTGTGAGTCCAGAGAGTGCCCTGGCAACACTGGCGATGCACTGCAGTGAGTCCAGAGAGTGCACTGGCACCACTGGTAGTGCAGTGCAGTGAGTCCAGAGAGTGCACTGGCACCACTGGGAATGCACTGCAGTGACTCCAGAGAGTGCCCTGGCACAACTGGGAATGCAGTGCAGTGAGTCCAGAGAGCGCACTGGCACCACTGGGGATGCAGTGCAGTGAGTAAACAGAGCGCACTGGCACCACTGGTGATGCAGTGCCGTGAGTCCAGAGAGTGCTCTGGCACCACTGGGGATGCAGTGCAGTGAGTCCAGAGAGTGCACTGGCGCCACTGGAGATGCAGTGCAGTGAGTCCAGAGAGTGCACTGGCACCACTGGGGATGCACTGCAGGGAGTCCAGTGTGAGCACTGGCACCACTGGGGATGCAGTGCAGTGAGTCCATAGAGTGCACTGGCACCACTGGGAATGCAGTGCAGTGAGTCCAGAGAGTGCAGTGACACCACTGGGGATGCAGTGCTGTGAGTCCATAGAGTGAACTGGCACCACTGGTAATGCAGTGCAGTGAGTCCTGAGAGTGCACTGGCACCACTGGGAATGCACTGCAGTGAGTCCAGAGAGCGCACTGGCACCACTGGGGATGCAGTGCAGTGAGTAAACAGAGTGCACTGGCACCACTGGTGATGCAGTGCCGTGAGTCCAGAGAGTGCACTGGCACCACTGGTGATGCAGTGCAGTGAGTCCAGAGAGTGCACTGGCACCACTGGGGATGCACTGCAGTGAGTCCAGTGTGAGCACTGGCACCACTGGGGATGCAGTGCAGTGAGTCCATAGAGTGCACTGGTACCACTGGGAATGCAGTGCAGTGAGTCCAGAGAGTGCAGTGACACCACTGGGGATGCAGTGCAGTGAGTCCATAGAGTGCACTGGCACTACTGGGGATGCACTGCAGTGAGTCCAGAGAGTGCACTGGCACCACTGGGGATGCAGTGCAGTGAGTCCAGTAAGTGCACTGGCACCAGTGGGGATGCACTGCAGTGAGTGCACTGGCACCACTGGGGATGCACTGCAGTGACGCTAAAGAGTGCACTGGCACCACTGTGAATACACTGCAGTGAGTCCAGAGAGTGCACTGGCACCACTGGGGATGCAGTGCAGTGAGTCCAGAGAGTGCACTGGCACCACTGGGGATGCAGTGCAGTGAGTCCAGAGAGTGCACTGGCACCACTGGAGCTGTACTGTAGTGAGTCCAGAGATTGCACTGGCACCTCTGGGGATGCAGTGCAGTGAGTCCAGAGAGTGCACTGGCACCACTGGGGATGCAGTGCAGTGAGTCCAGAGAGTGTACTGGCACCACTGGTGATGCAGTTCAGTGAGTCCAGAGAGTGCACTGGCACCACTGGGGATGCAGTGCTGTGAGTCCACAGAGTTCAATGGCACCACTGGGGATGCAGTGCCGTGAGTCCAGAGAGTGCACTTGCCCCACTGGGGATGCAGTGCAGTGAGTCCAGAGAGTGCACTGGCACCACTGGGAATGCAGTGCTGTGAGTCCAGAGAGTGCCCTGGCAACACTGGGGATGCACTGCAGTGAGTCCAGAGAGTGCACTGGCAGCACTGGTAATGCAGTGCAGTGAGTCCAGAGAGTGCACTGGCACCACTGGGAATGCAGTGCCGTGAGTCCACAGAGTGCACTGGCAACACTGGGGATGCACTGCAGTGAGTCCAGAGAGTGCACTGGCACCACTGGGGATGCTCTGCAGTGAGTATAGACAGTGCACTGGCACGACTTGGGATGCAGTGCAGTGAGTCCAGAGAGTGCAGTGGCACCACTGGGGATGCACTGCAGTGAGTCCAGAGAGTGCACTGGCAACACTGGGGATGCAGTGAAGTGATTCCAGAGCGTGCACTGCACCTTGGGGATGCAGAGCAGTGAGTCCAGAGAGTGCACTGGCACCACTCGGGATGCAGTGCAGTGAGTCCAGAGAGTGCACTGGCAACACTGGGGATGCAGTGAAGTGATTCCAGAGCGTGCACTGGCACCACTGGGGATGCAGTGCAGTGAGTCCAGAGAGTGCCCTGGGACCAGTGGGAATGCACTGCAGTGAGTCCAGAGAGTGCACTGGCACCACTCGGGATGCAGTGCAGTGAGTCCAGAGAGTGCTCTGGCACCGCTGGAGCTGTACTGTAGTGAGTCCAGAGAGTGCACTGGCACCACTGGGAATGCAGTGCAGTGAGTCCAGAGAGTGCACTGGCACCACTGGGGATGCAGTGCAGTGAGTAAACAGAGTGCACTGGCACCACTGCGGATGCAGTGCCGTGAGTCCAGGGAGGGCACTGTCAGCACTGGGGATGCAGTGCAGTGAGTCCAGAGAGTGCCCTGGCACCACTGGGGATGCAGTGCAGTGAGTCCAGAGAGTGCACTGGCACCACTGGGGATGCAGTGCAGTGAGGCCATAGAGTGCAGTGGCACCACTGGGGATGCAGTGCAGTGAGTCCAAAGAGTGCACTGGCCCCACTGGGGATGCAGTGCAGTGAGTGCAGAGAGTGCACTGGCACCAGTGGGGATGCACTGCAGAGAGTGCACTGGCACCACTGGGGATGCACTGCAGTGACGCTAAAGAGTGCACTGGCACCACTGCGGATGCAGTACCGTGAGTCCAGAGAGTGCACTGGCACCACTGGGGATGCAGTGCAGTGAGTGCAGAGAGTGCACTGGCACCACTGGGGATGCAGTGCAGTGAGTCCAGAGAGTGCACTCGCACCACTGGGGATGCAGTGCAGTGAGTCCAGAGAGTGTACTGGCACCAATGGGGATGCACTGCAGTGAGTCCAGAGAGTGCACTGGCACCACTGGGAATGCAGTGCAGTGAGTCCAGAGAGTGCAGTGACACCACTGGGGATGCAGTGCAGTGAGTCCATAGAGTGCACTGGCACCACTGGGGATGCAGTGCAGTGAGTCCAGAGAGTGCACTGGCACCACTGGGGATGCAGTGCAGTGAGTCCAGAGAGTGCACTGGCACCACTGGGGATGCACTGCAGTGACTCCAGAGAGTGCCGTGGCACTAGTGAAGATGCACTGCAGTGTCTCCAGAGAGTGCCCTGGCACCACTGGTAATGCAGTGCAGTGAGTCCAGAGAGTGCACTGGCACCACTGGGGATGCACTGCAGTGACTCCAGAGAGTGCCCTGGCACTACTGGAGATGCACAGCAGTGTCTCCAGAGAGTGCACTGGCACCACTGGGGATGCACTGCAGTTAGTCCAGAGAGTGCACTGGCACCACTGGGGATGTATTGCAGTGATTCCAGAGAGTGCACTGGCACCACTGGGGATGCACTGCAGTGAGTCCAGAGAGTGCACTGGCACCACTGGGGATGCAGTGCAGTGAGTGCAGAGAGTGCACTGGCACCACTCGGGATGCAGTGCAGTGAGTGCATTGAGTGCCCTGGCACCATTGGGGATGCAGTTCAGTGAGTCCAAAGAGTGCACTGGCACCACTGGGGATGCAGTGCAATGAGTCCAGAGAGTGCACTGGCAACACTGGGGATGCAGTGAAGTGATTCCAGAGCGTGCACTGGCACCTTGGGGATGCAGTGCAGTGAGTCCAGAGAGTGCACTGGCACCACTCGGGATGCCATGCAGTGAGTCCATAGAGTGCACTGGCACCACTGGGGATGCAGTGCAGTGAGTCCAGAGAGTGCACTGGCACCACTCGGGATGCAGTGCAGTGAGTCCAGAGAGTGTACTGGCACCACTGGTGATGCAGTGCAGTGAGTCCAGAGAGTGCACTGGCACCACTGGGGATGCAGTGCTGTGAGTCCACAGAGTTCAATGGCACCACTGGGGATGCAGTGCCGTGAGTCCAGAGAGTGCACTTGCCCCACTGGGGATGCAGTGCAGTGAGTCCAGAGAGTGCACTAGCAGCACTGGGGATGCAGTGCTGTGAGTCCAGAGAGTTCACTGGCACCACTGGGAATGCAGTGCTGTGAGTCCAGAGAGTGCCCTGGCAACACTGGGGATGCACTGCAGTGAGTCCAGAGAGTGCTCTGGCAGCACTGGTAATGCAGTGCAGTGAGTCCAGAGAGTGCACTGGCACCACTGGGAATGCAGTGCCGTGAGTCCACAGAGTGCACTGGCAACACTGGGGATGCACTGCAGTGAGTCCAGAGAGTGCACTGGCACCACTGGGGATGCTCTGCAGTGAGTATAGACAGTGCACTGGCACGACTTGGGATGCAGTGCAGTGAGTCCAGAGAGTGCAGTGGCACCACTGGGGATGCACTGCAGTGAGTCCAGAGAGTGCACTGGCAACACTGGGGATGCAGTGAAGTGATTCCAGAGCGTGCACTGCACCTTGGGGATGCAGAGCAGTGAGTCCAGAGAGTGCACTGGCACCACTCGGGATGCAGTGCAGTGAGTCCAGAGAGTGCACTGGCAACACTGGGGATGCAGTGAAGTGATTCCAGAGCGTGCACTGGCACCACTGGGGATGCAGTGCAGTGAGTCCAGAGAGTGCCCTGGGACCAGTGGGAATGCACTGCAGTGAGTCCAGAGAGTGCACTGGCACCACTCAGGATGCAGTGCAGTGAGTCCAGAGAGTGCTCTGACACCACTGGAGCTGTACTGTAGTGAGTCCAGAGAGTGCACTGGCACCACTGGGAATGCAGTGCAGTGAGTCCAGAGAGTGCACTGGCACCACTGGGGATGCAGTGCAGTGAGTAAACAGAGTGCACTGGCACCACTGCGGATGCAGTGCCGTGAGTCCAGGGAGTGCACTGTCAGCACTGGGGATGCAGTGCAGTGAGTCCAGAGAGTGCCCTGGCACCACTGGGGATGCAGTGCAGTGAGTCCAGAGAGTGCACTGGCACCACTGGGGATGCAGTGCAGTGAGGCCATAGAGTGCAGTGGCACCACTGGGGATGCAGTGCAGTGAGTCCAGAGAGTGCACTGGCCCCACTGGGGATGCAGTGCAGTGAGTGCAGAGAGTGCACTGGCACCAGTGGGGATGCACTGCAGAGAGTGCACTGGCACCACTGGGGATGCACTGCAGTGACGCTAAAGAGTGCACTGGCACCACTGCGGATGCAGTACCGTGAGTCCAGAGAGTGCACTGGCACCACTGGGGATGCAGTGCAGTGAGTGCAGAGAGTGCACTGGCACCACTGGGGATGCAGTGCAGTGAGTCCAGAGAGTGCACTCGCACCACTGGGGATGCAGTGCAGTGAGTCCAGAGAGTGTACTGGCACCAATGGGGATGCACTGCAGTGACTCCAGAGAGTGCCCTGGCACTAGTGGAGATGCACAGCAGTGTCTCCAGAGAGTGCACTGGCACCACTGGGGATGCACTGCAGTTAGTCCAGAGAGTGCACTGGCACCACTGGGGATGTAGTGCAGTGATTCCAGAGAGTGCACTGGCACCACTGGGGATGCACTGCAGTGACTCCAGAGAGTGCACTGGCACCACTGGGGATGCAGTGCAGTGAGTGCAGAGAGTGCACTGGCACCACTCGGGATGCAGTGCAGTGAGTGCATTGAGTGCCCTGGCACCATTGGGGATGCAGTTCAGTGAGTCCAAAGAGTGCACTGGCACCACTGGGGATGCAGTGCAGTGAGTCCAGAGAGTGCACTGGCAACACTGGGGATGCAGTGAAGTGATTCCAGAGCGTGCACTGGCACCTTGGGGATGCAGTGCAGTGAGTCCAGAGAGTGCACTGGCACCACTCGGGATGCCATGCAGTGAGTCCATAGAGTGCACTGGCACCACTGGGGATGCAGTGCAGTGAGTCCAGAGAGTGCACTGGCACCACTCGGGATGCCGTGCAGTGAGTCCACAGAGTACCCTGGCACCACTGGGGATGCAGTGCAGGGAGTCCAGTGTGTGCACTGGCACCACTGAGGATGCAGTGCAGTGAGTCCAGAGAGTGCACTGGCACCACTGGGGATGCAGTGCAGTGAGTCCATAGAGTGCACTGGCACCACTGGGGATGCAGTGCAGTGAGTCCAGAGAGTGTACTGGCACCACTGGGGATGCACTGCAGTGAGTCCAGAGAGTGCACTGGCACCAGTGGGGATGCACTGCAGTGAGTGCACTGGCACCACTGGGGATGCACTGCAGTGACGCTAAAGAGTGCACTGGCACCACTGTGAATACACTGCAGTGAGTCCAGAGAGTGCACTGGCACCACTGGGGATGCAGTGCAGTGAGTGCAGAGAGTGCCCTGGCACCACTGGGGATGCAGTGCAGTGAGTCCACAGAGTTCAATGGCACCACTGGGTAGCAGTGCCGTGAGTCCAGAGAGTGCACTGGCCCCACTGGGGATGCAGTGCAGTGACTCCAGAGAGTGCACTAGCAGCACTAAGGGATGCAGTGCCGTGAGTCCAGAGAGTGCACTGGCACCACTGGGAATGCAGTCCTGTAAGTCCAGAGAGTGCCTTGGCAACACTGGGGATGCACTGCAGTGAGTCCAGAGAGTGCACTGGCACCACTGGTAATGCAGTGCAGTGAGTCCAGAGAGTGCACTCGCACCACTGGGAATGCACTGCAGTGACTCCAGAGAGTGCCCTGGCACAACTGGGAATGCAGTGCAGTGAGTCCAGAGAGCGCACTGGCACCACTGGGGATGCAGTGCAGTGAGTATACAGAGTGCACTGGCACCACTGGTGATGCAGTGCCGAGAGTCCAGAGAGTGCACTGGCACCACTGGGGATGCAGTGCAGTGAGTCCAAAGAGTGCACTGGCACCACTGGGGATGCAGTGCAGTGAGTCCAGAGAGTGCACTGGCAACACTGGGGATGCAGTGAAGTGATTCCAGAGCGTGCACTGGCAACTTGGGGATGCAGAGCAGTGAGTCCAGAGAGTGCACTGGCACGACTGGGGATCCAGTGCAGTGAGTGCAGAGAGTGCACTGGCACCACTGGTAATGCAGTGCAGTGAGTCCAGAGAGTGCCCTGGGACCAGTGGGAATGCACTGCAGTGACTCCAGAGAGTGCCCTGGCACAACTGGGAATGCAGTGCAGTGAGTCCAGAGAGCGCACTGGCACCACTGGGGATGCAGTGCTGTGAGTAAACAGAGTGCACTGGCACCACTGGTGATGCAGTGCCGAGAGTCCAGAGAGTGCACTGGCACCACTGGGGATGCAGTGCAGTGAATCCAGAGAGTGCACTGTCACCACTGCGGATGCACTGCAGTGATTCCAGAGAGTGAACTGGCACCACTGGGGAAGCAGTGCAGTGAGTCCAGAGAGTGTACTGGCACCATTGGGGATGCAGTGCAGTGATTGCAGAGAGTGCCCTGGCACCACTGGGGATGCAGTGCAGTGAGTGCAGAGGTTGCCCTGGCACCATTGGGATGCAGTGCAGTGAGTCCAGAGAGTGCACTGGCTCCACTGGGGATGCAGTGCAGTGAGTCCAAAGAGTGCACTGGCACCACTGGGGATGCAGTGCAGTGCGTCCAGAGAGTGCACTGGCAACACTGGTGATGCAGTGAAGTGATTCCAGAGCGTGCACTGTCACCTTGGGGATGCAGAGCAGTGAGTCCAGAGCGTGCACTGGCACCACTCGGGATGCAGTGCAGGGAGTCCAGAGAGTGCACTGGCACCACTGGGGATGCACTGCAGTGAGTCCAGAGAGTGCCCTGGGACCAGTGGGAATGCACTGCTGTGAGTCCAGAGAGTGCACTGGCACCACTGGGGATGCACTGCAGTGAGCCCAGAGAGTGCCCTGGCACCACTGGGGATGCAGTGCAGTGAGTCCACAGAGTGCACTAGCAGCAATGGGAATGCAGTGCAGTGAGTCCAGAGAGTGCACTGGCACCACTGGGGATGCAGTGCAGTGAGTCCATAGAGTGCACTGGCACCATTGGGGATGCAGTGCAGTGAGTCCAGAGAGTGCACTGGCACCACTGGGGATGCAGTGCAGTGAGTCCAGAGAGTGCACGGGCACCAGTGGGGATGCACTGCAGTGAGTCCAAAGAGTGCACTGGCACCACTGGGGATGCACTGCAGTGAGTCTAGAGAGTGCACTGGCACCACTGGGGATGCAGTGCAGTGAGTCCAGAGAGTGCACTGGCACCACTGGGGATGCAGTGCAGTGAGTCCAGAGAGTGCACTGGCACCACTGGGGATGCAGTGCAGTGAGTGCAGAGAGTGCCCTGGCACCACTGGGGATGCAGTGCAGTGAGTCCAAAGAGTGCACTGGCACCATTGAAGATGCAGTGCAGTGAGTCCAGAGAGTGCACTGGCACCACTGGGGATGCAGTGTAGTGAGTCCAGAGAGTGCACTGGCACCACTGGAGCTGTACTGTAGTGAGTCCAGAGAGTGCACTGGCACCACTGGGAATGCAATGCAGTGAGTCCAGAGAGTGCACTGGCACCACTGGGGATGCAGAGCAGGGAGTCCAGTGTGTGCACTGGCACCACTGAGTATGCAGTGCAGTGAGTCCAGAGAGTGCACTGGAACCACTGGGGATGCAGTGCAGTGAGTCCATAGAGTGCACTGGCACCACTGGGGATGCAGTGCTGTGAGTCCAGAGAGTGCACTGGCACCACTGGGGATGCAGTGCAGTGAGTGCACTGGCACCAGTGGGGATGCACTGCAGTGAGTGCACTGGCACCACTGGGGATGCACTGCAGTGACGCTAAAGAGTGCACTGGCACCACTGGGAATACACTGCAGTGAGTCCAGAGAGTGCACTGGCACCAGTGGGGATGCAGTGCAGTGAGTCCAGAGAGTGCACTGGCACCACTGGGGATGCAGTGCAGTGAGTCCAGAGAGTGCACTGGCACCACTGGAGCTGTACTTTAGTGAGTCCAGAGAGTGCACTGGCATCTCTGGGAATGCAGTGCAGTGAGTCCAGAGAATGCACTGGCACCACTGGTGATGCAGTGCAGTGAGTAAACAGAGTGTACTGGCACCACTGCGGATGCAGTGCCGTGAGTCCAGAGAGTGCACTGTCAGCACTGGGGATGCAGTGCAGTGAGTCCAGAGAGTGCACTGGCACCACTGGGGATGCAGTGCAGTGAGTCCAGAGAGTGCACTGGCACCACTGGGGATGCAGTGCAGTGAGTCCATAGAGTGCACTGGCACCACTGGGGATTCAGTGTAGTGAGTCCAGTAAGTGCAAAGGTACCAGTGGGGATGCACTGCAGTGAGTGCACTGGCACCACTGGAGCTGTACTGTAGTGAGTCCAGAGAGTGCACTGGCACCACTGGGAATGCAGTGCAGTGAGTCCAGAGAGTGCACTGGCACCACTGGGGATGCAGTGCAGTGAGTGCAGAGAGTGCCCTGGCACCACTGGGGATGCAGTGCAGTGAGTCCACAGAGTTCAATGGCACCACTGGGTAGCAGTGCCGTGAGTCCAGAGAGTGCACTGGCCCCACTGGGGATGCACTGCAGTGACTTCAGAGAGTGCACTAGCAGCACTAAGGGATGCAGTGCCGTGAGTCCAGAGAGTGCACTGGCACCACTGGGAATGCAGTCCTGTAAGTCCAGAGAGTGCCTTGGCAACACTGGGGATGCACTGCAGTGAGTCCAGAGAGTGCACTGGCACCACTGGTAATGCAGTGCAGTGAGTCCAGAGAGTGCACTCGCACCACTGGGAATGCACTGCAGTGACTCCAGAGAGTGCCCTGGCACAACTGGGAATGCAGTGCAGTGAGTCCAGAGAGCGCACTGGCACCACTGGGGATGCAGTGCAGTGAGTAAACAGAGCGCACTGGCACCACTGGTGATGCAGTGCCGTGAGTCCAGAGAGTGCTCTGGCACCACTGGGGATGCAGTGCAGTGAGTCCAGAGAGTGCACTGGCGCCACTGGGGATGCAGTGCAGTGAGTCCAGAGAGTGCACTGGCACCACTGGGGATGCACTGCAGGGAGTCCATAGAGTGCACTGGCACCACTGGGAATGCAGTGCAGTGAGTCCAGAGAGTGCACTGGCACCACTCGGGATGCCGTGCAGTGAGTCCACAGAGTACCCTGGCACCACTGGGGATGCAGTGCAGGGAGTCCAGTGTGTGCACTGGCACCACTGAGGATGCAGTGCAGTGAGTCCAGAGAGTGCACTGGCACCACTGGGGATGCAGTGCAGTGAGTCCATAGAGTGCACTGGCACCACTGGGGATGCAGTGCAGTGAGTCCAGAGAGTGTACTGGCACCACTGGGGATGCACTGCAGTGAGTCCAGAGAGTGCACTGGCACCAGTGGGGATGCACTGCAGTGAGTGCACTGGCACCACTGGGGATGCACTGCAGTGACGCTAAAGAGTGCACTGGCACCACTGTGAATACACTGCAGTGAGTCCAGAGAGTGCACTGGCACCACTGGGGATGCAGTGCAGTGAGTGCAGAGAGTGCCCTGGCACCACTGGGGATGCAGTGCAGTGAGTCCACAGAGTTCAATGGCACCACTGGGTAGCAGTGCCGTGAGTCCAGAGAGTGCACTGGCCCCACTGGGGATGCAGTGCAGTGACTCCAGAGAGTGCACTAGCAGCACTAAGGGATGCAGTGCCGTGAGTCCAGAGAGTGCACTGGCACCACTGGGAATGCAGTCCTGTAAGTCCAGAGAGTGCCTTGGCAACACTGGGGATGCACTGCAGTGAGTCCAGAGAGTGCACTGGCACCACTGGTAATGCAGTGCAGTGAGTCCAGAGAGTGCACTCGCACCACTGGGAATGCACTGCAGTGACTCCAGAGAGTGCCCTGGCACAACTGGGAATGCAGTGCAGTGAGTCCAGAGAGCGCACTGGCACCACTGGGGATGCAGTGCAGTGAGTATACAGAGTGCACTGGCACCACTGGTGATGCAGTGCCGAGAGTCCAGAGAGTGCACTGGCACCACTGGGGATGCAGTGCAGTGAGTCCAAAGAGTGCACTGGCACCACTGGGGATGCAGTGCAGTGAGTCCAGAGAGTGCACTGGCAACACTGGGGATGCAGTGAAGTGATTCCAGAGCGTGCACTGGCAACTTGGGGATGCAGAGCAGTGAGTCCAGAGAGTGCACTGGCACGACTGGGGATCCAGTGCAGTGAGTGCAGAGAGTGCACTGGCACCACTGGTAATGCAGTGCAGTGAGTCCAGAGAGTGCCCTGGGACCAGTGGGAATGCACTGCAGTGACTCCAGAGAGTGCCCTGGCACAACTGGGAATGCAGTGCAGTGAGTCCAGAGAGCGCACTGGCACCACTGGGGATGCAGTGCTGTGAGTAAACAGAGTGCACTGGCACCACTGGTGATGCAGTGCCGAGAGTCCAGAGAGTGCACTGGCACCACTGGGGATGCAGTGCAGTGAATCCAGAGAGTGCACTGTCACCACTGCGGATGCACTGCAGTGATTCCAGAGAGTGAACTGGCACCACTGGGGAAGCAGTGCAGTGAGTCCAGAGAGTGTACTGGCACCATTGGGGATGCAGTGCAGTGAGTGCAGAGAGTGCCCTGGCACCACTGGGGATGCAGTGCAGTGAGTGCAGAGGTTGCCCTGGCACCATTGGGATGCAGTGCAGTGAGTCCAGAGAGTGCACTGGCTCCACTGGGGATGCAGTGCAGTGAGTCCAAAGAGTGCACTGGCACCACTGGGGATGCAGTGCAGTGCGTCCAGAGAGTGCACTGGCAACACTGGTGATGCAGTGAAGTGATTCCAGAGCGTGCACTGTCACCTTGGGGATGCAGAGCAGTGAGTCCAGAGCGTGCACTGGCACCACTCGGGATGCAGTGCAGGGAGTCCAGAGAGTGCACTGGCACCACTGGGGATGCACTGCAGTGAGTCCAGAGAGTGCCCTGGGACCAGTGGGAATGCACTGCTGTGAGTCCAGAGAGTGCACTGGCACCACTGGGGATGCACTGCAGTGAGCCCAGAGAGTGCCCTGGCACCACTGGGGATGCAGTGCAGTGAGTCCACAGAGTGCACTAGCAGCAATGGGAATGCAGTGCAGTGAGTCCAGAGAGTGCACTGGCACCACTGGGGATGCAGTGCAGTGAGTCCATAGAGTGCACTGGCACCATTGGGGATGCAGTGCAGTGAGTCCAGAGAGTGCACTGGCACCACTGGGGATGCAGTGCAGTGAGTCCAGAGAGTGCACGGGCACCAGTGGGGATGCACTGCAGTGAGTCCAAAGAGTGCACTGGCACCACTGGGGATGCACTGCAGTGAGTCTAGAGAGTGCACTGGCACCACTGGGGATGCAGTGCAGTGAGTCCAGAGAGTGCACTGGCACCACTGGGGATGCAGTGCAGTGAGTCCAGAGAGTGCACTGGCACCACTGGGGATGCAGTGCAGTGAGTGCAGAGAGTGCCCTGGCACCACTGGGGATGCAGTGCAGTGAGTCCAAAGAGTGCACTGGCACCATTGAAGATGCAGTGCAGTGAGTCCAGAGAGTGCACTGGCACCACTGGGGATGCAGTGTAGTGAGTCCAGAGAGTGCACTGGCACCACTGGAGCTGTACTGTAGTGAGTCCAGAGAGTGCACTGGCACCACTGGGAATGCAATGCAGTGAGTCCAGAGAGTGCACTGGCACCACTGGGGATGCAGAGCAGGGAGTCCAGTGTGTGCACTGGCACCACTGAGTATGCAGTGCAGTGAGTCCAGAGAGTGCACTGGAACCACTGGGGATGCAGTGCAGTGAGTCCATAGAGTGCACTGGCACCACTGGGGATGCAGTGCTGTGAGTCCAGAGAGTGCACTGGCACCACTGGGGATGCAGTGCAGTGAGTGCACTGGCACCAGTGGGGATGCACTGCAGTGAGTGCACTGGCACCACTGGGGATGCACTGCAGTGACGCTAAAGAGTGCACTGGCACCACTGGGAATACACTGCAGTGAGTCCAGAGAGTGCACTGGCACCAGTGGGGATGCAGTGCAGTGAGTCCAGAGAGTGCACTGGCACCACTGGGGATGCAGTGCAGTGAGTCCAGAGAGTGCACTGGCACCACTGGAGCTGTACTTTAGTGAGTCCAGAGAGTGCACTGGCATCTCTGGGAATGCAGTGCAGTGAGTCCAGAGAATGCACTGGCACCACTGGTGATGCAGTGCAGTGAGTAAACAGAGTGTACTGGCACCACTGCGGATGCAGTGCCGTGAGTCCAGAGAGTGCACTGTCAGCACTGGGGATGCAGTGCAGTGAGTCCAGAGAGTGCACTGGCACCACTGGGGATGCAGTGCAGTGAGTCCAGAGAGTGCACTGGCACCACTGGGGATGCAGTGCAGTGAGTCCATAGAGTGCACTGGCACCACTGGGGATTCAGTGTAGTGAGTCCAGTAAGTGCAAAGGTACCAGTGGGGATGCACTGCAGTGAGTGCACTGGCACCACTGGAGCTGTACTGTAGTGAGTCCAGAGAGTGCACTGGCACCACTGGGAATGCAGTGCAGTGAGTCCAGAGAGTGCACTGGCACCACTGGGGATGCAGTGCAGTGAGTGCAGAGAGTGCCCTGGCACCACTGGGGATGCAGTGCAGTGAGTCCACAGAGTTCAATGGCACCACTGGGTAGCAGTGCCGTGAGTCCAGAGAGTGCACTGGCCCCACTGGGGATGCACTGCAGTGACTTCAGAGAGTGCACTAGCAGCACTAAGGGATGCAGTGCCGTGAGTCCAGAGAGTGCACTGGCACCACTGGGAATGCAGTCCTGTAAGTCCAGAGAGTGCCTTGGCAACACTGGGGATGCACTGCAGTGAGTCCAGAGAGTGCACTGGCACCACTGGTAATGCAGTGCAGTGAGTCCAGAGAGTGCACTCGCACCACTGGGAATGCACTGCAGTGACTCCAGAGAGTGCCCTGGCACAACTGGGAATGCAGTGCAGTGAGTCCAGAGAGCGCACTGGCACCACTGGGGATGCAGTGCAGTGAGTAAACAGAGCGCACTGGCACCACTGGTGATGCAGTGCCGTGAGTCCAGAGAGTGCTCTGGCACCACTGGGGATGCAGTGCAGTGAGTCCAGAGAGTGCACTGGCGCCACTGGGGATGCAGTGCAGTGAGTCCAGAGAGTGCACTGGCACCACTGGGGATGCACTGCAGGGAGTCCATAGAGTGCACTGGCACCACTGGGAATGCAGTGCAGTGAGTCCAGAGAGTGCACTGGCACCACTCGGGATGCCGTGCAGTGAGTCCACAGAGTACCCTGGCACCACTGGGGATGCAGTGCAGGGAGTCCAGTGTGTGCACTGGCACCACTGAGGATGCAGTGCAGTGAGTCCAGAGAGTGCACTGGCACCACTGGGGATGCAGTGCAGTGAGTCCATAGAGTGCACTGGCACCACTGGGGATGCAGTGCAGTGAGTCCAGAGAGTGTACTGGCACCACTGGGGATGCACTGCAGTGAGTCCAGAGAGTGCACTGGCACCAGTGGGGATGCACTGCAGTGAGTGCACTGGCACCACTGGGGATGCACTGCAGTGACGCTAAAGAGTGCACTGGCACCACTGTGAATACACTGCAGTGAGTCCAGAGAGTGCACTGGCACCACTGGGGATGCAGTGCAGTGAGTGCAGAGAGTGCCCTGGCACCACTGGGGATGCAGTGCAGTGAGTCCACAGAGTTCAATGGCACCACTGGGTAGCAGTGCCGTGAGTCCAGAGAGTGCACTGGCCCCACTGGGGATGCAGTGCAGTGACTCCAGAGAGTGCACTAGCAGCACTAAGGGATGCAGTGCCGTGAGTCCAGAGAGTGCACTGGCACCACTGGGAATGCAGTCCTGTAAGTCCAGAGAGTGCCTTGGCAACACTGGGGATGCACTGCAGTGAGTCCAGAGAGTGCACTGGCACCACTGGTAATGCAGTGCAGTGAGTCCAGAGAGTGCACTCGCACCACTGGGAATGCACTGCAGTGACTCCAGAGAGTGCCCTGGCACAACTGGGAATGCAGTGCAGTGAGTCCAGAGAGCGCACTGGCACCACTGGGGATGCAGTGCAGTGAGTATACAGAGTGCACTGGCACCACTGGTGATGCAGTGCCGAGAGTCCAGAGAGTGCACTGGCACCACTGGGGATGCAGTGCAGTGAGTCCAAAGAGTGCACTGGCACCACTGGGGATGCAGTGCAGTGAGTCCAGAGAGTGCACTGGCAACACTGGGGATGCAGTGAAGTGATTCCAGAGCGTGCACTGGCAACTTGGGGATGCAGAGCAGTGAGTCCAGAGAGTGCACTGGCACGACTGGGGATCCAGTGCAGTGAGTGCAGAGAGTGCACTGGCACCACTGGTAATGCAGTGCAGTGAGTCCAGAGAGTGCCCTGGGACCAGTGGGAATGCACTGCAGTGACTCCAGAGAGTGCCCTGGCACAACTGGGAATGCAGTGCAGTGAGTCCAGAGAGCGCACTGGCACCACTGGGGATGCAGTGCTGTGAGTAAACAGAGTGCACTGGCACCACTGGTGATGCAGTGCCGAGAGTCCAGAGAGTGCACTGGCACCACTGGGGATGCAGTGCAGTGAATCCAGAGAGTGCACTGTCACCACTGCGGATGCACTGCAGTGATTCCAGAGAGTGAACTGGCACCACTGGGGAAGCAGTGCAGTGAGTCCAGAGAGTGTACTGGCACCATTGGGGATGCAGTGCAGTGAGTGCAGAGAGTGCCCTGGCACCACTGGGGATGCAGTGCAGTGAGTGCAGAGGTTGCCCTGGCACCATTGGGATGCAGTGCAGTGAGTCCAGAGAGTGCACTGGCTCCACTGGGGATGCAGTGCAGTGAGTCCAAAGAGTGCACTGGCACCACTGGGGATGCAGTGCAGTGCGTCCAGAGAGTGCACTGGCAACACTGGTGATGCAGTGAAGTGATTCCAGAGCGTGCACTGTCACCTTGGGGATGCAGAGCAGTGAGTCCAGAGCGTGCACTGGCACCACTCGGGATGCAGTGCAGGGAGTCCAGAGAGTGCACTGGCACCACTGGGGATGCACTGCAGTGAGTCCAGAGAGTGCCCTGGGACCAGTGGGAATGCACTGCTGTGAGTCCAGAGAGTGCACTGGCACCACTGGGGATGCACTGCAGTGAGCCCAGAGAGTGCCCTGGCACCACTGGGGATGCAGTGCAGTGAGTCCACAGAGTGCACTAGCAGCAATGGGAATGCAGTGCAGTGAGTCCAGAGAGTGCACTGGCACCACTGGGGATGCAGTGCAGTGAGTCCATAGAGTGCACTGGCACCATTGGGGATGCAGTGCAGTGAGTCCAGAGAGTGCACTGGCACCACTGGGGATGCAGTGCAGTGAGTCCAGAGAGTGCACGGGCACCAGTGGGGATGCACTGCAGTGAGTCCAAAGAGTGCACTGGCACCACTGGGGATGCACTGCAGTGAGTCTAGAGAGTGCACTGGCACCACTGGGGATGCAGTGCAGTGAGTCCAGAGAGTGCACTGGCACCACTGGGGATGCAGTGCAGTGAGTCCAGAGAGTGCACTGGCACCACTGGGGATGCAGTGCAGTGAGTGCAGAGAGTGCCCTGGCACCACTGGGGATGCAGTGCAGTGAGTCCAAAGAGTGCACTGGCACCATTGAAGATGCAGTGCAGTGAGTCCAGAGAGTGCACTGGCACCACTGGGGATGCAGTGTAGTGAGTCCAGAGAGTGCACTGGCACCACTGGAGCTGTACTGTAGTGAGTCCAGAGAGTGCACTGGCACCACTGGGAATGCAATGCAGTGAGTCCAGAGAGTGCACTGGCACCACTGGGGATGCAGAGCAGGGAGTCCAGTGTGTGCACTGGCACCACTGAGTATGCAGTGCAGTGAGTCCAGAGAGTGCACTGGAACCACTGGGGATGCAGTGCAGTGAGTCCATAGAGTGCACTGGCACCACTGGGGATGCAGTGCTGTGAGTCCAGAGAGTGCACTGGCACCACTGGGGATGCAGTGCAGTGAGTGCACTGGCACCAGTGGGGATGCACTGCAGTGAGTGCACTGGCACCACTGGGGATGCACTGCAGTGACGCTAAAGAGTGCACTGGCACCACTGGGAATACACTGCAGTGAGTCCAGAGAGTGCACTGGCACCAGTGGGGATGCAGTGCAGTGAGTCCAGAGAGTGCACTGGCACCACTGGGGATGCAGTGCAGTGAGTCCAGAGAGTGCACTGGCACCACTGGAGCTGTACTTTAGTGAGTCCAGAGAGTGCACTGGCATCTCTGGGAATGCAGTGCAGTGAGTCCAGAGAATGCACTGGCACCACTGGTGATGCAGTGCAGTGAGTAAACAGAGTGTACTGGCACCACTGCGGATGCAGTGCCGTGAGTCCAGAGAGTGCACTGTCAGCACTGGGGATGCAGTGCAGTGAGTCCAGAGAGTGCACTGGCACCACTGGGGATGCAGTGCAGTGAGTCCAGAGAGTGCACTGGCACCACTGGGGATGCAGTGCAGTGAGTCCATAGAGTGCACTGGCACCACTGGGGATTCAGTGTAGTGAGTCCAGTAAGTGCAAAGGTACCAGTGGGGATGCACTGCAGTGAGTGCACTGGCACCACTGGAGCTGTACTGTAGTGAGTCCAGAGAGTGCACTGGCACCACTGGGAATGCAGTGCAGTGAGTCCAGAGAGTGCACTGGCACCACTGGGGATGCAGTGCAGTGAGTGCAGAGAGTGCCCTGGCACCACTGGGGATGCAGTGCAGTGAGTCCACAGAGTTCAATGGCACCACTGGGTAGCAGTGCCGTGAGTCCAGAGAGTGCACTGGCCCCACTGGGGATGCACTGCAGTGACTTCAGAGAGTGCACTAGCAGCACTAAGGGATGCAGTGCCGTGAGTCCAGAGAGTGCACTGGCACCACTGGGAATGCAGTCCTGTAAGTCCAGAGAGTGCCTTGGCAACACTGGGGATGCACTGCAGTGAGTCCAGAGAGTGCACTGGCACCACTGGTAATGCAGTGCAGTGAGTCCAGAGAGTGCACTGGCACCACTGGGAATGCACTGCAGTGACTCCAGAGAGTGCCCTGGCACAACTGGGAATGCAGTGCAGTGAGTCCAGAGAGCGCACTGGCACCACTGGGGATGCAGTGCAGTGAGTAAACAGAGCGCACTGGCACCACTGGTGATGCAGTGCCGTGAGTCCAGAGAGTGCTCTGGCACCACTGGGGATGCAGTGCAGTGAGTCCAGAGAGTGCACTGGCGCCACTGGGGATGCAGTGCAGTGAGTCCAGAGAGTGCACTGGCACCACTGGGGATGCACTGCAGGGAGTCCATAGAGTGCACTGGCACCACTGGGAATGCAGTGCAGTGAGTCCAGAGAGTGCAGTGACACCACTGGGGATGCAGTGCTGTGAGTCCATAGAGTGAACTGGCACCACTGGGGATGCAGTGCAGTGTGTCCAGAGAGTGCACTGGCACCACTGGGGATGCAGTGCAGTGAGTCCAGTAAGTGCACTGGCACCAGTGGGGATGCACTGCAGTGAGTGCACTGGCACCACTGGGGATGCACTGCAGTGACGCTAAAGAGTGCACTGGCACCACTGGGAATACACTGCAGTGAGTCCAGAGAGTGCACTGGCACCACTGGGGATGCACTGCAGTGAGTGCACAGAGTGCACTGGCACCACTGGGGATGCAGTGCAGTGAGTCCAGAGAGTGCACTGGCACCACTGGACCTGTACTGTAGTAAGTCCAGAGATTGCACTGGCACCACTGGGGATGCAGTGCAGTGAGTCCAGAGAGTGCACTGGCACCACTGGGGATGCAGTGTAGTGACTCCAGAGAGTGCACTAGGAGCACTGGGGATGCAGTGCCGTGAGTCCAGAGAGTGCACTGGCACCACTGGGAATGCAGTGCTGTGTGTCCAGAGAGTGCCCTGGCAACATTGGGGATGCACTGCAGTGAGTCCAGAGAGTGCACTGGCACCACTGGTAATGCAGTGCAGTGAGTCCTGAGAGTGCACTGGCACCACTGGGAATGCACTGCAGTGACTCCAGAGAGTGCCCTGGCACAACTGGGAATGCAGTGCAGTGAGTACAGAGAGCGCACTGGCACCACTGGGGATGCAGTGCAGTGAGTAAACAGAGTGCACTGGCACCACTGGTGATGCAGTGCCGTGAGTCCAGAGAGTGCACTGGCACCACTGGTGATGCAGTGCAGTGAGTCCAGAGAGTGTACTGGCGCCACTGGGGATGCAGTGCAGTGAGTCCAGAGAGTGCACTGGCACCACTTGGGATGCACTGCAGTGAGTCCAGTGTGAGCACTGGCACCACTGGGGATGCAGTGCAGTGAGTCCATAGAGTGCACTGGTACCACTGGGAATGCAGTGCAGTGAGTCCAGAGAGTGCAGTGACACCACTGGGGATGCAGTGCAGTGAGTCCATAGAGTGCACTGGCACCACTGGGGATGCAGTGCAGTGAGTCCAGAGAGTGCACTGGCACCACTGGGGATGCAGTGCAGTGAGTCCAGTAAGTGCACTGGCACCAGTGGGGATGCACTGCAGTGAGTGCACTGGCACCACTGGGGATGCACTGCAGTGACGCTAAAGAGTGCACTGGCACCACTGTGAATACACTGCAGTGAGTCCAGAGAGTGCACTGGCACCACTGGGGATGCAGTGCAGTGAGTCCAGAGAGTGCACTGGCACCACTGGGGATGCAGTGCAGTGAGTCCAGAGAGTGCACTGGCACCACTGGAGCTGTACTGTAGTGAGTCCAGAGATTGCACTGGCACCTCTGGGGATGCAGTGCAGTGAGTCCAGAGAGTGCACTGGCACCACTGGGGATGCAGTGCAGTGAGTCCAGAGAGTGTACTGGCACCACTGGTGATGCAGTGCAGTGAGTCCAGAGAGTGCACTGGCACCACTGGGGATGCAGTGCTGTGAGTCCACAGAGTTCAATGGCACCACTGGGGATGCAGTGCCGTGAGTCCAGAGAGTGCACTTGCCCCACTGGGGATGCAGTGCAGTGAGTCCAGAGAGTGCACTAGCAGCACTGGGGATGCAGTGCTGTGAGTCCAGAGAGTGCACTGGCACCACTGGGAATGCAGTGCTGTGAGTCCAGAGAGTGCCCTGGCAACACTGGGGATGCACTGCAGTTAGTCCAGAGAGTGCTCTGGCAGCACTGGTAATGCAGTGCAGTGAGTCCAGAGAGTGCACTGGCACCACTGGGAATGCAGTGCCGTGAGTCCACAGAGTGCACTGGCAACACTGGGGATGCACTGCAGTGAGTCCAGAGAGTGCACTGGCACCACTGGGGATGCAGTGCAGTGAGTCCAGAGAGTGCACTGGCACGACTTGGGATGCAGTGCAGTGAGTCCAGAGAGTGCAGTGGCACCACTGGGGATGCACTGCAGTGAGTCCAGAGAGTGCACTGGCAACACTGGGGATGCAGTGAAGTGATTCCAGAGCGTGCACTGTACCTTGGGGATGCAGAGCAGTGAGTCCAGAGAGTGCACTGGCACCACTCGGGATGCAGTGCAGTGAGTCCAGAGAGTGCACTGGCAACACTGGGGATGCAGTGAAGTGATTCCAGAGCGTGCACTGGCACCACTGGGGATGCAGTGCAGCGAGTCCAGAGAGTGCCCTGGGACCAGTGGGAATGCACTGCAGTGAGTCCAAAGAGTGCACTGGCACCACTCGGGATGCAGTGCAGTGAGTCCAGAGAGTGCTCTGGCACCACTGGAGCTGTACTGTAGTGAGTCCAGAGAGTGCACTGGCACCACTGGGAATGCAGTGCAGTGAGTCCAGAGAGTGCACTGGCACCACTGGGGATGCAGTGCAGTGAGTAAACAGAGTGCACTGGCACCACTGCGGATGCAGTGCCGTGAGTCCAGGGAGTGCACTGTCAGCACTGGGGATGCAGTGCAGTGAGTCCAGAGAGTGCCCTGGCACCACTGGGGATGCAGTGCAGTGAGTCCAGAGAGTGCACTGGCACCACTGGGGATGCAGTGCAGTGAGTCCATAGAGTGCAGTGGCACCACTGGGGATGCAGTGCAGTGAGTCCAGAGAGTGCACTGGCCCCACTGGGGATGCAGTGCAGTGAGTGCAGAGAGTGCACTGGCACCAGTGGGGATGCACTGCAGAGAGTGCACTGGCACCACTGGGGATGCACTGCAGTGACGCTAAAGAGTGCACTGCCACCACTGCGGATGCAGTACCGTGAGTCCAGAGAGTGCACTGGCACCACTGGGGATACACTGCAGTGACTCCAGAGAGTGCACTGGCACCACTGGGGATGCAGTGCAGTGAGTCCATAGAGTGCACTGGCTCCACTGGGGATGCAGTGCAGTGACTCAAGAGAGTGCACAGGCACCACTGGGGATGCACTGCAGTGATTCCAGAGAGTGCACTGTCACCACAGGGGATGCACTGCAGTGAGTCCAGAGAGTACACTGGTACCTCAGGGGCTGCACTGCAGTGAGTCCAGAGAGTGCACTGGCACCACTGGGGATGCAGTGCAGTGAGTCCAGAGAGTGCACTGGCACCACAGGGGATGCAACTCGGTGAGTCCAGAGAGTGCTCTGGGAACACCGGGGATGCAGTGCAGTTAGTGCAGAGAGTGCACTGGCACCACTGGGGATGCAGTGCAGTGAGTCCAGAGAGTGCACTGGCACCATTAGGGATGCAGTGCAATGAGTCCGGAGAGTGCACTGGCACCACTGGGGATGCAGTGCAGTGAGTCCAGAGAGTACACTGGCACCACTGGGGATGCACTGCAGTGAGTCCAGAGAGTGCACTGGCACCACTGGGGATGCAGTGCAGTGAGTCCAGAGAGTGCACTGTCAGCACTGGGGATGCAGTGCAGTGAGTCCAGAGAGTGCACTGGCACCACTGGGGATGCAGTGCAGTGAGTGCAGAGAGTGCCCTGGCACCACTGGGGATGCAGTGCAGTGAGTCCAGAGAGTGCACTGGCACCACTGGGGATGCAGTGTAGTGAGTCTAGTAAGTGCTCTGGTACCAGTGGGGATGCACTGCAGTGAGTGCACTGGCACCACTGGCGATGCACTGCAGTGACGCTAAAGAGTGCACTGGCACCACTGGGGATGCAGTGCAGTGAGTCCAGGGAGTGCACTGGCACCACTGGGAATGCACTGCAGTGACTCCAGAGAGTGCCCTGGCACAACTGGGAATGCAGTGCAGTGAGTCCAGAGAGCGCACTGGCACCACTGGGGATGCAGTGCAGTGAGTAAACAGAGTGCACTGGCACCACTGGTGATGCAGTGCCGAGAGTCCAGAGAGTGCTCCTGCACCACTGGGGATGCAGTGCAGTGAGTCCAGAGAGTGCACTGGCAACACTGGGGATGCACTGCAGGGAGTCCAGTGTGAGCACTGGCACCACTGGGGATGCAGTGCAGTGAGTCCATAGAGTGCACTGGCACCACTGGGAATGCAGTGCAGTGAGTCCAGAGAGTGCAGTGACACCACTGGGGATGCAGTGCTGTGAGTCCATAGAGTGAACTGGCACCACTGGGGATGCAGTGCAGTGAGTCCAGAGAGTGCACTGGCACCACTGGGGATGCAGTGCAGTGAGTCCAGTAAGTGCACTGGCACCACTGGGGATGCACTGCAGTGAGTGCACTGGCACCACTGGGGATGCACTGCAGTGACGCTAAAGAGTGCACTGGCACCACTGGGAATACACTGCAGTGAGTCCAGAGAGTGCACTGGCACCACTGGGGATGCACTGCAGTGAGTGCACAGAGTTCACTGGCACCACTGGGGATGCACTGCAGTGAGTCCAGAGAGTGCACTGGCACCACTGGACCTGTACTGTAGTAAGTCCAGAGATTGCACTGGCACCACTGGGGATGCAGTGCAGTGAGTCCAGAGAGTGCACTCACACCACTGTGGATGCAGTGCAGTGACTCCAGAGAGTGCACTAGGAGCACTGGGGATGCAGTGCCGTGAGTCCAGAGAGTGCACTGGCACCACTGGGAATGCAGTGCTGTGTGTCAGAGAGTGCCCTGGCAACATTGGGGATGCACTGCAGTGAGTCCAGAGAGTGCACTGGCACCACTGGTAATGCAGTGCAGTGAGTCCTGAGAGTGCAATGGCACCACTGGGAATGCACTGCAGTGACTCCAGAGAGTGCCCTGGCACAACTGGGAATGCAGTGCAGTGAGTCCAGAGAGTGCACTGGCACCACTGGGGATGCAGTGCAGTGAGTAAACAGAGTGCACTGGCACCACTGGTGATGCAGTGCCGTGAGTCCAGAGAGTGCACTGGCACCACTGGTGATGCAGTGCAGTGAGTCCAGAGAGTGTACTGGCGCCACTGGGGATGCAGTGCAGTGAGTCCAGAGAGTGCACTGGCACCACTGGGGATGCACTGCAGTGAGTCCAGTGTGAGCACTGGCACCACTGGGGATGCAGTGCAGTGAGTCCATAGAGTGCACTGGTACCACTGGGAATGCAGTGCAGTGAGTCCAGAGAGTGCAGTGACACCACTGGGGATGCAGTGCAGTGAGTCCATAGAGTGCACTGGCACCACTGGGGATGCAGTGCAGTGAGTCCAGAGAGTGCACTGGCACCACTGGGGATGCAGTGCAGTGAGTCCAGTAAGTGCACTGGCACCAGTGGGGATGCACTGCAGTGAGTGCACTGGCACCACTGGGGATGCACTGCAGTGACGCTAAAGAGTGCACTGGCACCACTGTGAATACACTGCAGTGAGTCCAGAGAGTGCATTGGCACCACTGGGGATGCAGTGCAGTGAGTCCAGAGAGTGCACTGGCACCACTGGGGATGCAGTGCAGTGAGTAAACAGAGTGCACTGGCACCACTGGTGATGCAGTGCAGTGAGTAAACAGAGTGCACTGGCACCACTGGGGATGCAGTGCAGTGACTCCAGAGAGTGCACTGGCACCACTGGGGATGTAGTGCAGTGAATCCAGAGAGTGCACTGCACCACTGCGGATGCACTGCAGTGATTTCAGAGAGTGCACTGGCACCACTCGGGAAGCAGTGCAGTGAGTCCAGAGAGTGCACTGGCACCACTGGGGATGCAGTGCAGTGAGTCCAGAGAGTGCCCTGGCACCACTGGGGATGCAGTGCAGTGAGTCCAGAGAGTGCACTGGCACCACTGGGGATGCAGTGCAGTGAGTCCAGAGAGTGCACTGGCAACACTCGGGATGCAGTGAAGTGATTCCAGAGCGTGCACTGGCACCTTGGGGATGCAGAGCAGTGAGTCCAGAGAGTGCACTGGCACCACTGGGGATGCAGTGCCGTGAGTAAACAGAGTGCACTGGCACCACTGGTGATGCAGTGCCGAGAGTCCAGAGAGTGCCCTGGCACCACTGGGGATGCAGTGCAGTGAGTCCAGAGAGTGCACTGGCAGCAATGGGAATGCAGTGCAGTGAGTCCAGAGAGTGCAGTGGCACCATTGGGGATGCAGTGCAGTGAGTCCAGAGAGTGCACTGGCACCACTGGGGATGCAGTGCAGTGAGTCCAGAGAGTGCACTGGCACCACTGGGGATGCACTGCAGTGAGTCCAGAGAGTGCACTGGCACCACTGGGGATGCACTGCAGTGACTCTAGAGAGTGCACTGGCACCACTGGGGATGCACTGCAGTGAGTCCAGAGATTGCACTGGCACCACTGGGGATGCACTGCAGTGAGTCCAGAGAGTGCAGTGGCACCACTGGGGATGCAGTGCAGTGAGTGCAGAGAGTGCCCTGGCACCACTGGGGATGCAGTGCAGTGAGTCCAAAGAGTGCACTGGCACCATTGAACATGCAGTGCAGTGAGTCCAGAGAGTGCACTGGCACCACTGGGGATGCAGTGCAGTGAGTCCAGAGAGTGCACTGGCACCACTGGACCTGTACTGTAGTGAGTCCAGAGAGTGCACTGGCACCACTGGGAATGCAGTGCAGTGAGTCCAGAGAGTGCACTGGCACCACTGGGGATGCAGTGCAGGGAGTCCAGTGTGTGCACTGGCACCACTGAGGATGCAGTGCAGTGAGTCCAGAGAGTGCACTGGCACCACTAGGGATGCAGTGCAGTGAGTCCAGAGAGTGTACTGGCACCACTGGGGATGCACTGCAGTGAGTCCAGAGAGTGCACTGGCACCAGTGGGGATGCAGTGCAGTGAGTCCAGAGAGCGCACTGGCACCACTGGGGATGCAGTGCAGTGAGTATACAGAGTGCAAAGGCACCACTGGTGATGCAGTGCCGAGAGTCCAGAGAGTGCACTGGCACCACTGGGGATGCAGTGCAGTGAGTCCAAAGAGTGCACTGGCACCACTGGGGATGCAGTGCAGTGAGTCCAGAGAGTGCACTGGCAACACTGGGGATGCAGTGAAGTGATTCCAGAGCGTGCACTGGCACCTTGGGGATGCAGAGCAGTGAGTCCAGAGAGTGCACTGGCACGACTGGGGATGCAGTGCAGTGAGTGCAGAGAGTGCACTGGCACCACTGGGGATGCAGTGCAGTGAGTCCAGAGAGTGCCCGGGGACCAGTGGGAATGCACTGCAGTGACTCCAGAGAGTGCCCTGGCACAACTGGGAATGCAGTGCAGTGAGTCCAGAGAGCGCACTGGCACCACTGGGGATGCAGTGCAGTGAGTAATCAGAGTGCACTGGCACCACTGGTGATGCAGTGCCGAGAGTCCAGAGAGTGCACTGGCACCACTGGGGATGTAGTGCAGTGAATCCAGAGAGTGCACTGTCACCACTGCAGATGCACTGCAGTGATTCCAGAGAGTGCACTGGCACCACTGGGGAAGCAGTGCAGTGAGTCCAGAGAGTGCACTGGCACCACTGGGGATGCAGTGCAGTGAGTGCAGAGAGTGCCCTGGCACCACTGGGGATGCAGTGCAGTGAGTGCAGAGGTTGCCCTGGCACCATTGGGATGCAGTGCAGTGAGTCCAGAGAGTGCACTGGCTCCACTGGGGATGCAGTGCAGTGAGTCCAAAGAGTGCACTGGCACCACTGGGGATGCAGTGCAATGCGTCCAGAGAGTGCACTGGCAACACTGGTGATGCAGTGAAGTGATTCCAGAGCGTGCACTGTCACCTTGGGGATGCAGAGCAGTGAGTCCAGAGCGTGCACTGGCACCACTCGGGATGCAGTGCAGGGAGTCCAGAGAGTGCACTGGCACCACTGGGGATGCACTGCAGTGAGTCCAGAGAGTGCCCTGGGACCAGTGGGAATGCACTGCAGTGAGTCCAGAGAGTGCACTGGCACCACTGGGGACGCACTGCAGTGAGCCCAGAGAGTGCCCTGGCACCACTGGGGATGCAGTGCAGTGAGTCCACAGAGTGCACTAGCAGCAATGGGAATGCAGTGCAGTGAGTCCAGAGAGTGCAGTGGCACCACTGGGGATGCAGTGCAGTGAGTCCATAGAGTGCACTGGCACCATTGGGGATGCAGTGCAGTGAGTCCAGAGAGTGCACGGGCACCAGTGGGGATGCACTGCAGTGAGTCCAAAGAGTGCACTGGCACCACTGGGGATGCACTGCAGTGACTCTAGAGAGTGCACTGGCACCACTGGGGATGCAGTGCAGTGAGTCCAGAGAGTGCACTGGCACCACTGGGGATGCAGTGCAGTGAGTCCAGAGAGTGCACTGGCACCACTGGGGATGCAGTGCAGTGAGTGCAGAGAGTGCCCT
The DNA here is from genome assembly GCF_964034855.1 of Anser brachyrhynchus. NCBI lineage: Eukaryota > Metazoa > Chordata > Aves > Anseriformes > Anatidae > Anser > Anser brachyrhynchus. The sequence continues at coordinate 1,627,400 of NC_137716.1, forward strand.
GGCACCACTGGGGATGCAGTGCAGTGAGTCCAAAGAGTGCACTGGCACCATTGAAGATGCAGTGCAGTGAGTCCAGAGAGTGCACTGGCACCACTGGGGATGCAGTGCAGTGAGTCCAGAGAGTGCACTGGCACCACTGGAGCTGTACTGTAGTGAGTCCAGAGAGTGCACTGGCACCACTGGGAATGCAATGCAGTGAGTCCAGAGAGTGCACTGGCACCACTGGGGATGCAGAAGCAGGGAGTCCAGTGTGTGCACTGGCACCACTGAGGATGCAGTGCAGTGAGTCCAGAGAGTGCACTGGCACCACTGGGGATGCAGTGCAGTGAGTCCATAGAGTGCACTGGCACCACTGGGGATGCAGTGCTGTGAGTCCAGAGAGTGCACTGGCACCACTGGGGATGCAGTGCAGTGAGTCCAGAGAGTGCACTGGCACCAGTGGGGATGCACTGCAGTGAGTGCACTGGCACCACTGGGGATGCACTGCAGTGACGCTAAAGAGTGCACTGGCACCACTGGGAATACACTGCAGTGAGTCCAGAGAGTGCACTGGCACCAGTGGGGATGCAGTGCAGTGAGTCCAGAGAGTGCACTGGCACCACTGGGGATGCAGTGCAGTGAGTCCAGAGAGTGCACTGGCACCACTGGAGCTGTACTTTAGTGAGTCCAGAGAGTGCACTGGCACCTCTGGGAATGCAGTGCAGTGAGTCCAGAGAATGCACTGGCACCACTGGTGATGCAGTGCAGTGAGTAAACAGAGTGTACTGGCACCACTGCGGATGCAGTGCCGTGAGTCCAGAGAGTGCACTGTCAGCACTGGGGATGCAGTGCAGTGAGTCCAGAGAGTGCACTGGCACCACTGGGGATGCAGTGCAGTGAGTCCAGAGAGTGCACTGGCACCACTGGGGATGCAGTGCAGTGAGTCCATAGAGTGCACTGGCACCACTGGGGATTTAGTGTAGTGAGTCCAGTAAGTGCAAAGGTACCAGTGGGGATGCACTGCAGTGAGTGCACTGGCACCACTGGAGCTGTACTGTAGTAAGTCCAGAGAGTGCACTGGCACCACTGGGGATGCAGTGCAGTGAGTGCAGAGAGTGCCCTGGCACCACTGGGGATGCAGTGCAGTGAGTCCACAGAGTTCAATGGAACCACTGGGTAGCAGTGCCGTGAGTCCAGAGAGTGCACTGGCCCCACTGGGGATGCACTGCAGTGACTTCAGAGAGTGCACTAGCAGCACTAAGGGATGCAGTGCCGTGAGTCCAGAGAGTGCACTGGCACCACTGGGGATGCAGTCCTGTAAGTCCAGAGAGTGCCTTGGCAACACTGGGGATGCACTGCAGTGAGTCCAGAGAGTGCACTGGCACCACTGGTAATGCAGTGCAGTGAGTCCAGAGAGTGCACTGGCACCACTGGGAATGCACTGCAGTGACTCCAGAGAGTGCCCTGGCACAACTGGGAATGCAGTGCAGTGAGTCCAGAGAGCGCACTGGCACCACTGGGGATGCAGTGCAGTGAGTATACAGAGTGCACTGGCACCACTGGTGATGCAGTGCCGAGAGTCCAGAGAGTGCACTGGCACCACTGGGGATGCAGTGCAGTGAGTCCAAAGAGTGCACTGGCACCACTGGGGATGCAGTGCAGTGAGTCCAGAGAGTGCACTGGCAACACTGGGGATGCAGTGAAGTGATTCCAGAGCGTGCACTGGCACCTTGGGGATGCAGAGCAGTGAGTCCAGAGAGTGCACTGGCACGACTGGGGATGCAGTGCAGTGAGTCCAGAGAGTGCACTGGCACCACTGGGGATGCAGTGCAGTGAGTCCAGAGAGTGCCCTGGGACCAGTGGGAATGCACTGCAGTGACTCCAGAGAGTGCCCTGGCACAACTGGGAATGCAGTGCAGTGAGTCCAGAGAGCGCACTGGCACCACTGGGGATGCAGTGCAGTGAGTAAACAGAGTGCACTGCCACCACTGGTGATGCAGTGCCGAGAGTCCAGAGAGTGCACTGGCACCACTGGGGATGTAGTGCAGTGAATCCAGAGAGTGCACTGTCACCACTGCGGATGCACTGCAGTGATTCCAGAGAGTGCCCTGGCACCACTGGGGAAGCAGTGCAGTGAGTCCAGAGAGTGCACTGGCACCACTGGGGATGCAGTGCAGTGAGTGCAGAGAGTGCCCTGGCACCACTGGGGATGCAGTGCAGTGAGTGCAGAGGTTGCCCTGGCACCATTGGGATGCAGTGCAGTGAGTCCAGAGAGTGCACTGGCTCCACTGGGGATGCAGTGCAGTGAGTCCAAAGAGTGCACTGGCACCACTGGGGATGCAGTGCAGTGACTCCAGAGAGTGCACTGGCACCACTGGGGATGCAGTGCAGTGAGTCCAGAGAGTGCACTGGGACCAGTGGGAATGCACTGCAGTGAGTCCAGAGAGTGCACTGGCACCACTGGGGATGCACTGCAGTGAGACCAGAGAGTGCCCTGGCACCACTGGGGATGCAGTGCAGTGAGTCCAGAGAGTGCACTGGCAGCAATGGGAATGCAGTGCAGTGAGTCCAGAGAGTTCAGTGGCACCACTGGGGATGCAGTGCAGTGAGTCCATAGAGTGCACTGGCACCACTGGGGATGCAGTGCAGTGAGTCCAGAGAGTGCACTGGCACCACTGGGGATGCAGTGCAGTGAGTCCAGAGAGTGCACGGGCACCAGTGGGGATGCACTGCAGTGAGTCCAAAGAGTGCACTGGCACCACTGGGGATGCAGTGCAGTGAGTCCAGAGAGTGCACTGGCACCACTGGGGATGCAGTGTAGTGAGTCCAGAGAGTGCACTGGAACCACTGGGGATGCAGTGCAGTGAGTGCAGAGAGTGCCCTGGCACCACTGGGGATGCAGTGCAGTGAGTCCATAGAGTGCACTGGCACCACTGGGGATGCAGTGCTGTGAGTCCAGAGAGTGCACTGGCACCACTGGGGATGCAGTGCAGTGAGTCCAGAGAGTGCACTGGCACCAGTGGGGATGCACTGCAGTGAGTGCACTGGCACCACTGGGGATGCACTGCAGTGACGCTAAAGAGTGCACTGGCACCACTGGGAATACACTGCAGTGAGTCCAGAGAGTGCACTGGCACCAGTGGGGATGCAGTGCAGTGAGTCCAGAGAGTGCACTGGCACCACTGGGGATGCAGTGCAGTGAGTCCAGAGAGTGCACTGGCACCACTGGAGCTGTACTATAGTGAGTCCAGAGAGTGCACTGGCACCTCTGGGAATGCAGTGCAGTGAGTCCAGAGAATGCACTGGCACCACTGGTGATGCAGTGCAGTGAGTAAACAGAGTGTACTGGCACCACTGCGGATGCAGTGCCGTGAGTCCAGAGAGTGCACTGTCAGCACTGGGGATGCAGTGCAGTGAGTCCAGAGAGTGCACTGGCACCACTGGGGATGCAGTGCAGTGAGTCCAGAGAGTGCACTGGCACAACTGGGAATGCAGTGCAGTGAGTCCAGAGAGCGCACTGGCACCACTGGGGATGCAGTGCAGTGAGTAAACAGAGTGCACTGGCACCACTGGTGATGCAGTGCCGAGAGTCCAGAGAGTGTTCCTGCACCACTGGGGATGCAGTGCAGTGAGTCCAGAGAGTGCACTGGCACCACTGGGGATGCACTGCAGGGAGTCCAGTGTGAGCACTGGCACCACTGGGGATGCAGTGCAGTGAGTCCAGAGAGTGCACTGGCACCACTGGGAATGCAGTGCAGTGAGTCCAGAGAGTGCAGTGGCACCACTGGTGATGCAGTGCAGTGAGTCCATAGAGTGCACTGGCACCACTGGGGATGCAGTGCAGTGAGTCCAGAGAGTGCACTGGCCCCACAGGGGATGCAGTGCAGTGACTCCAGAGAGTGCACTAGGAGCACTGGGGATGCAGTGCCGTGAGTCCAGAGAGTGCACTGGCACCACTGGGAATGCAGTGCTGTGAGTCCAGAGAGTGCCCTGGCAACACTGGCGATGCACTGCAGTGAGTCCAGAGAGTGCACTGGCACCACTGGGGATGCAGTGCAGTGAGTCCAGAGAGTGCACTGGCACCACTGGGAATGCACTGCAGTGACTCCAGAGAGTGCCCTAGCACAACTGGGAATGCAGTGCACTGAGTCCAGAGAGCGCACTGGCACCACTGGGGATGCAGTGCAGTGAGTAAACAGAGCGCACTGGCACCACTGGTGATGCAGTGCCGTGAGTCCAGAGAGTGCTCTGGCACCACTGGGGATGCAGTGCAGTGAGTCCAGAGAGTGCACTGGCGCCACTGGAGATGCAGTGCAGTGAGTCCAGAGAGTGCACTGGCACCACTGGGGATGCACTGCAGGGAGTCCAGTGTGAGCACTGGCACCACTGGGGATGCAGTGCAGTGAGTCCATAGAGTGCACTGGCACCACTGGGAATGCAGTGCAGTGAGTCCAGAGAGTGCAGTGACACCACTGGGGATGCAGTGCTGTGAGTCCATAGAGTGAACTGGCACCACTGGGGATGCAGTGCAGTGTGTCCAGAGAGTGCACTGGCACCACTGGGGATGCTGTGCAGTGAGTCCAGTAAGTGCACTGGCACCAGTGGGGATGCACTGCAGTGAGTGCACTGGCACCACTGGGGATGCACTGCAGTGACGCTAAAGAGTGCACTGGCACCACTGGGAATACACTGCAGTGAGTCCAGAGAGTGCACTGGCACCACTGGGGATGCACTGCAGTGAGTGCACAGAGTGCACTGGCACCACTGGACCTGTACTGTAGTAAGTCCAGAGAGTGCACTGGCACCACTGGGGATGCAGTGCAGTGAGTCCAGAGAGTGCACTGGCACCACTGGGGATGCACTGCAGTGACTCCAGAGAGTGCACTAGGAGCACTGGGGATGCAGTGCCGTGAGTCCAGAGAGTGCACTGGCACCACTGGGGATGCAGTGCTGTGTGTCCAGAGAGTGCCCTGGCAACATTGGGGATGCACTGCAGTGACTCCAGAGAGTGCCCTGGCACTAGTGGAGATGCACAGCAGTGTCTCCAGAGAGTGCACTGGCACCACTGGGGATGCACTGCAGTTAGTCCAGAGAGTGCACTGGCACCACTGGGGATGTAGTGCAGTGATTCCAGAGAGTGCACTGGCACCACTGGGGATGCACTGCAGTGAGTCCAGAGACTGCACTGGCACCACTGGGGATGCAGTGCAGTGAGTGCAGAGAGTGCACTGGCACCACTCGGGATGCAGTGCAGTGAGTGCATTGAGTGCCCTGGCACCATTGGGGATGCAGTTCTGTGAGTCCAAAGAGTGCACTGGCACCACTGGGGATGCAGTGCAGTGAGTCCAGAGAGTGCACTGGCAACACTGGGGATGCAGTGAAGTGATTCCAGAGCGTGCACTGGCACCTTGGGGATGCAGTGCAGTGAGTCCAGAGAGTGCACTGGCACCACTCGGGATGCCATGCAGTGAGTCCATAGAGTGCACTGGCACCACTGGGGATGCAGTGCAGTGAGTCCAGAGAGTGCACTGGCACCACTCGGGATGCCGTGCAGTGAGTCCACAGAGTACCCTGGCACCACTGGGGATGCAGTGCAGGGAGTCCAGTGTGTGCACTGGCACCACTGAGGATGCAGTGCAGTGAGTCCAGAGAGTGCACTGGCACCACTGGGGATGCAGTGCAGTGAGTCCATAGAGTGCACTGGCACCACTGGGGATGCAGTGCAGTGAGTCCAGAGAGTGTACTGGCACCACTGGGGATGCACTGCAGTGAGTCCAGAGAGTGCACTGGCACCAGTGGGGATGCACTGCAGTGAGTGCACTGGCACCACTGGGGATGCACTGCAGTGACGCTAAAGAGTGCACTGGCACCACTGGGAATACACTGCAGTGAGTCCAGAGAGTGCACTGGCACCACTGGGGATGCAGTTCAGTGAGTCCAGTGTGTGCCCTGGCACCACTGGGGATGCAGTGCAGTGAGTCCACAGAGTTCAATGGCACCACTGGGTAGCAGTGCCGTGAGTCCAGAGAGTGCACTGGCCCCACTGGGGATGCAGTGCAGTGACTCCAGAGAGTGCACTAGCAGCACTAAGGGATGCAGTGCCGTGAGTCCAGAGAGTGCACTGGCACCACTGGGGATGCAGTGCAGTGAGTCCATAGAGTGCACAGGCACCACTGGGGATGCAGTGCAGTGAGTCCAGAGAGTGCACTGGCACCACTGGTAATGCAGTGCAGTGAGTCCAGAGAGTGCACTCGCACCACTGGGAATGCACTGCAGTGTCTCCAGAGAGTGCCCTGGCACAACTGGGAATGCAGTGCAGTGAGTCCAGAGAGCGCACTGGCACCACTGGGGATGCAGTGCAGTGAGTATACAGAGTGCACTGGCACCACTGGTGATGCAGTGCCGAGAGTCCAGAGAGTGCACTGGCACCACTGGGGATGCAGTGCAGTGAGTCCAAAGAGTGCACTGGCACCACTGGGGATGCAGTGCAGTGAGTCCAGAGAGTGCACTGGCAAAACTGGGGATGCAGTGAAGTGATTCCAGAGCGTGCACTGGCAACTTGGGGATGCAGAGCAGTGAGTCCAGAGAGTGCACTGGCACGACTGGGGATCTAGTGCAGTGAGTGCAGAGAGTGCACTGGCACCACTGGGGATGCAGTGCAGTGAGTCCAGAGAGTGCCCTGGGACCAGTGGGAATGCACTACAGTGACTCCAGAGAGTGCCCTGGCACAACTGGGAATGCAGTGCAGTGAGTCCAGAGAGCGCACTGGCACCACTGGGGATGCAGTGCAGTGAGCAAACAGAGTGCACTGGCACCACTGGTGATGCAGTGCCGAGAGTCCAGAGAGTGCACTGGCACCACTGGGGATGTAGTGCAGTGAATCCAGAGAGTGCACTGTCACCACTGCGGATGCACTGCAGTGATTCCAGAGAGTGCACTGGCACCACTGGGGAAGCAGTGCAGTGAGTCCAGAGAGTGCACTGGCACCACTGGGGATGCAGTGCAGTGAGTGCAGAGAGTGCCCTGGCACCACTGGGGATGCAGTGCAGTGAGTGCAGAGGTTGCCCTGGCACCATTGGGATGCAGTGCAGTGAGTCCAGAGAGTGCACTGGCTCCACTGGGGATGCAGTGCAGTGAGTCCAGTAAGTGCACTGGCACCAGTGGGGATGCACTGCAGTGAGTGCACTGGCACCACTGGGGATGCACTGCAGTGACGCTAAAGAGTGCACTGGCACCACTGGGAATACACTGCAGTGAGTCCAGAGAGTGCACTGGCACCACTGGGGATGCACTGCAGTGAGTGCACAGAGTGCACTGGCACCACTGGACCTGTACTGTAGTAAGTCCAGAGAGTGCACTGGCACCACTGGGGATGCAGTGCAGTGAGTCCAGAGAGTGCACTGGCACCACTGGGGATGCACTGCAGTGACTCCAGAGAGTGCACTAGGAGCACTGGGGATGCAGTGCCGTGAGTCCAGAGAGTGCACTGGCACCACTGGGGATGCAGTGCTGTGTGTCCAGAGAGTGCCCTGGCAACATTGGGGATGCACTGCAGTGACTCCAGAGAGTGCCCTGGCACTAGTGGAGATGCACAGCAGTGTCTCCAGAGAGTGCACTGGCACCACTGGGGATGCACTGCAGTTAGTCCAGAGAGTGCACTGGCACCACTGGGGATGTAGTGCAGTGATTCCAGAGAGTGCACTGGCACCACTGGGGATGCACTGCAGTGAGTCCAGAGACTGCACTGGCACCACTGGGGATGCAGTGCAGTGAGTGCAGAGAGTGCACTGGCACCACTCGGGATGCAGTGCAGTGAGTGCATTGAGTGCCCTGGCACCATTGGGGATGCAGTTCTGTGAGTCCAAAGAGTGCACTGGCACCACTGGGGATGCAGTGCAGTGAGTCCAGAGAGTGCACTGGCAACACTGGGGATGCAGTGAAGTGATTCCAGAGCGTGCACTGGCACCTTGGGGATGCAGTGCAGTGAGTCCAGAGAGTGCACTGGCACCACTCGGGATGCCATGCAGTGAGTCCATAGAGTGCACTGGCACCACTGGGGATGCAGTGCAGTGAGTCCAGAGAGTGCACTGGCACCACTCGGGATGCCGTGCAGTGAGTCCACAGAGTACCCTGGCACCACTGGGGATGCAGTGCAGGGAGTCCAGTGTGTGCACTGGCACCACTGAGGATGCAGTGCAGTGAGTCCAGAGAGTGCACTGGCACCACTGGGGATGCAGTGCAGTGAGTCCATAGAGTGCACTGGCACCACTGGGGATGCAGTGCAGTGAGTCCAGAGAGTGTACTGGCACCACTGGGGATGCACTGCAGTGAGTCCAGAGAGTGCACTGGCACCAGTGGGGATGCACTGCAGTGAGTGCACTGGCACCACTGGGGATGCACTGCAGTGACGCTAAAGAGTGCACTGGCACCACTGGGAATACACTGCAGTGAGTCCAGAGAGTGCACTGGCACCACTGGGGATGCAGTTCAGTGAGTCCAGTGTGTGCCCTGGCACCACTGGGGATGCAGTGCAGTGAGTCCACAGAGTTCAATGGCACCACTGGGTAGCAGTGCCGTGAGTCCAGAGAGTGCACTGGCCCCACTGGGGATGCAGTGCAGTGACTCCAGAGAGTGCACTAGCAGCACTAAGGGATGCAGTGCCGTGAGTCCAGAGAGTGCACTGGCACCACTGGGGATGCAGTGCAGTGAGTCCATAGAGTGCACAGGCACCACTGGGGATGCAGTGCAGTGAGTCCAGAGAGTGCACTGGCACCACTGGTAATGCAGTGCAGTGAGTCCAGAGAGTGCACTCGCACCACTGGGAATGCACTGCAGTGTCTCCAGAGAGTGCCCTGGCACAACTGGGAATGCAGTGCAGTGAGTCCAGAGAGCGCACTGGCACCACTGGGGATGCAGTGCAGTGAGTATACAGAGTGCACTGGCACCACTGGTGATGCAGTGCCGAGAGTCCAGAGAGTGCACTGGCACCACTGGGGATGCAGTGCAGTGAGTCCAAAGAGTGCACTGGCACCACTGGGGATGCAGTGCAGTGAGTCCAGAGAGTGCACTGGCAAAACTGGGGATGCAGTGAAGTGATTCCAGAGCGTGCACTGGCAACTTGGGGATGCAGAGCAGTGAGTCCAGAGAGTGCACTGGCACGACTGGGGATCTAGTGCAGTGAGTGCAGAGAGTGCACTGGCACCACTGGGGATGCAGTGCAGTGAGTCCAGAGAGTGCCCTGGGACCAGTGGGAATGCACTACAGTGACTCCAGAGAGTGCCCTGGCACAACTGGGAATGCAGTGCAGTGAGTCCAGAGAGCGCACTGGCACCACTGGGGATGCAGTGCAGTGAGCAAACAGAGTGCACTGGCACCACTGGTGATGCAGTGCCGAGAGTCCAGAGAGTGCACTGGCACCACTGGGGATGTAGTGCAGTGAATCCAGAGAGTGCACTGTCACCACTGCGGATGCACTGCAGTGATTCCAGAGAGTGCACTGGCACCACTGGGGAAGCAGTGCAGTGAGTCCAGAGAGTGCACTGGCACCACTGGGGATGCAGTGCAGTGAGTGCAGAGAGTGCCCTGGCACCACTGGGGATGCAGTGCAGTGAGTGCAGAGGTTGCCCTGGCACCATTGGGATGCAGTGCAGTGAGTCCAGAGAGTGCACTGGCTCCACTGGGGATGCAGTGCAGTGAGTCCAAAGAGTGCACTGGCACCACTGGGGATGAAGTGCAGTGCGTCCAGAGAGTGCACTGGCAACACTGGTGATGCAGTGAAGTGATTCCAGAGCGTGCACTGTCACCTTGGGGATGCAGTGCAATGAGTCCAGAGCGTGCACTGGCACCACTCGGGATGCAGTGCAGGGAGTCCAGAGAGTGCACTGGCACCACTGGGGATGCACTGCAGTGAGTCCAGAGAGTGCCCTGGGACCAGTGGGAATGCACTGCTGTGAGTCCAGAGAGTGCACTGGCACCACTGGGGATGCACTGCAGTGAGCCCAGAGAGTGCCCTGGCACCACTGGGGATGCAGTGCAGTGAGTCCACAGAGTGCACTAGAAGCAATGGTAATGCAGTGCAGTGAGTCCAGAGAGTGCAGTGGCACCACTGGGGATGCAGTGCAGTGAGTCCATAGAGTGCACTGGCACCATTGGGGATGCACTGCAGTGAGTCCAGAGAGTGCACTGGCACCACTGGGGATGCAGTGCAGTGAGTCCAGAGAGTGCACGGGCACCAGTGGGGATGCACTGCAGTGAGTCCAAAGAGTGCACTGGCACCACTGGGGATGCACTGCAGTGACTCTAGAGAGTGCACTGGCACCACTGGGGATGCAGTGCAGTGACTCCAGAGAGTGCACTGGCACCACTGGGGATGCAGTGCAGTGAGTCCAGAGAGTGCACTGGCACCACTGGGGATGCAGTGCAGTGAGTGCAGAGAGTGCCCTGGCACCACTGGGGATGCAGTGCAGTGAGTCCAAAGAGTGCACTGGCACCATTGAAGATGCAGTGCAGTGAGTCCAGAGAGTGCACTGGCACCACTGGGGATGCAGTGCAGTGAGTCCAGAGAGTGCACTGGCACCACTGGAGCTGTACTGTAGTGAGTCCAGAGAGTGCACTGGCACCACTGGGAATGCAATGCAGTGAGTCCAGAGAGTGCACTGGCACCACTGGGGATGCAGAGCAGGGAGTCCAGTGTGTGCACTGGCACCACTGAGGATGCAGTGCAGTGAGTCCATAGAGTGCACTGGCACCACTGGGGATGCAGTGCTGTGAGTCCAGAGAGTGCACTGGCACCACTGGGGATGCAGTGCAGTGAGTCCAGAGAGTGCACTGGCACCAGTGGGGATGCACTGCAGTGAGTGCACTGGCACCACTGGGGATGCACTGCAGTGACGCTAAAGAGTGCACTGGCACCACTGGGAATACACTGCAGTGAGTCCAGAGAGTGCACTGGCACCAGTGGGGATGCAGTGCAGTGAGTCCAGAGAGTGCACTGGCACCACTGGGGATGCAGTGCAGTGAGTCCAGAGAGTGCACTGGCACCACTGGGGATGCAGTGCAGTGAGTCCAGAGAGTGCACTGGCACCTCTGGGAATGCAGTGCAGTGAGTCCAGAGAATGCACTGGCACCACTGGTGATGCAGTGCAGTGAGTAAACAGAGTGTACTGGCACCACTGCGGATGCAGTGCCGTGAGTCCAGAGAGTGCACTGTCAGCACTGGGGATGCAGTGCAGTGAGTCCAGAGAGTGCACTGGCACCACTGGGGATGCAGTGCAGTGAGTCCAGAGAGTGCACTGGCACCACTGGGGATGCAGTGCAGTGAGTCCATAGAGTGCACTGGCACCACTGGGGATTCAGTGTAGTGAGTCCAGTAAGTGCAAAGGTACCAGTGGGGATGCACTGCAGTGAGTGCACTGGCACCACTGGAGCTGTACTGTAGTGAGTCCAGAGAGTGCACTGGCACCACTGGGAATGCAGTGCAGTGAGTCCAGAGAGTGCACTGGCACCACTGGGGATGCAGTGCAGTGAGTGCAGAGAGTGCCCTGGCACCACTGGGGATGCACTGCAGTGAGTCCACAGAGTTCAATGGCACCACTGGGTAGCAGTGCCGTGAGTCCAGAGAGTGCACTGGCCCCACTGGGGATGCACTGCAGTGACTTCAGAGAGTGCACTAGCAGCACTAAGGGATGCAGTGCCGTGAGTCCAGAGAGTGCACTTGCACCACTGGGAATGCAGTCCTGTAAGTCCTGAGAGTGCCTTGGCAACACTGGGGATGCACTGCAGTGAGTCCAGAGAGTGCACTGGCACCACTGGTAATGCAGTGCAGTGAGTCCAGAGAGTGCACTGGCACCACTGGGAATGCACTGCAGTGACTCCAGAGAGTGCCCTGGCACAACTGGGAATGCAGTGCAGTGAGTCCAGAGAGCGCACTGGCACCACTGGGGATGCAGTGCAGTGAGTATACAGAGTGCACTGGCACCACTGGGGATGCAGTGCCGAGAGTCCAGAGAGTGCACTGGCACCACTGGGGATGCAGTGCAGTGAGTCCAAAGAGTGCACTGGCACCACTGGGGATGCAGTGCAGTGAGTCCAGAGAGTGCACTGGCAACACTGGGGATGCAGTGAAGTGATTCCAGAGCGTGCACTGGCACCTTGGGGATGCAGAGCAGTGAGTCCAGAGAGTGCACTGGCACGACTGGGGATGCAGTGCAGTGAGTGCAGAGAGTGCACTGGCACCACTGGGGATGCAGTGCAGTGAGTCCAGAGAGTGCCCTGGGACCAGTGGGAATGCACTGCAGTGACTCCAGAGAGTGCCCTGGCACAACTGGGAATGCAGTGCAGTGAGTCCAGAGAGCGCACTGGCACCACTGGGGATGCAGTGCAGTGAGTAAACAGAGTGCACTGGCACCACTGGTGATGCAGTGCCGAGAGTCCAGAGAGTGCACTGGCACCACTGGGGATGTAGTGCAGTGAATCCAGAGAGTGCACTGTCACCACTGCGGATGCACTGCAGTGATTCCAGAGAGTGCCCTGGCACCACTGGGGAAGCAGTGCAGTGAGTCCAGAGAGTGCACTGGCACCACTGGGGATGCAGTGCAGTGAGTGCAGAGAGTGCCCTGGCACCTCTGGGGATGCAGTGCAGTGAGTGCAGAGGTTGCCCTGGCACCATTGGGATGCAGTGCAGTGAGTCCAGAGAGTGCACTGGCTCCACTGGGGATGCAGTGCAGTGAGTCCAAAGAGTGCACTGGCACCACTGGGGATGCAGTGCAGTGACTCCAGAGAGTGTACTGGCACCACTGGGGATGCAGTGCAGTGAGTCCAGAGAGTGCACTGGTACCACTGGGGATGCAGTGCAGTGAGTCCAGAGAGTGCACTGGCACCACTCGGGATGCAGTGCAGGGAGTCCAGAGAGTGCACTGGCACCACTGGGGATGCACTGCAGTGAGTCCAGAGAGTGCCCTGGGACCAGTGGGAATGCACTGCAGTGAGTCCAGAGAGTGCACTGGCACCACTGGGGATGCACTGCAGTGAGCCCAGAGAGTGCCCTGGCACCACTGGGGATGCAGTGCAGTGAGTCCACAGAGTGCACTGGCAGCAATGGGAATGCAGTGCAGTGAGTCCAGAGAGTTCAGTGGCACCACTGGGGATGCAGTGCAGTGAGTCCATAGAGTGCACTGGCACCATTGGGGATGCAGTGCAGTGAGTCCAGAGAGTGCACTGGCACCACTGGGGATGCAGTGCAGTGAGTCCAGAGAGTGCACGGGCACCAGTGGGGATGCACTGCAGTGAGTCCAAAGAGTGCACTGGCACCACTGGGGATGCACTGCCGTGACTCTAGAGAGTGCACTGGCACCACTGGGGATGCAGTGCAGTGAGTCCAGAGAGTGCACTGGCACCACTGGGGATGCAGTGCAGTGAGTCCAGAGAGTGCACTGGCACCACTGGGGATGCAGTGCAGTGAGTGCAGAGAGTGCCCTGGCACCACTGGGGATGCAGTGCAGTGAGTCCAGAGAGTGCACTGGCACCATTGAAGATGCAGTGCAGTGAGTCCAGAGAGTGCACTGGCACCACTGGGGATGCAGTGCAGTGAGTCCAGAGAGTGCACTGGCACCACTGGAGCTGTACTGTAGTGAGTCCAGAGAGTGCACTGGCACCACTGGGAATGCAGTGCAGTGAGTCCAGAGAGTGCACTGGCACCACTGGGGATGCAGTGCAGGGAGTCCAGTGTGTGCACTGGCACCACTGAGGATGCAGTGCAGTGAGTCCAGAGAGTGCACTGGCACCACTGGGGATGCAGTGCAGTGAGTCCATAGAGTGCACTGGCACCACTGGGGATGCAGTGCTGTGAGTCCAGAGAGTGCACTGGCACCACTGGGGATGCAGTGCAGTGAGTCCAGAGAGTGCACTGGCACCAGTGGGGATGCACTGCAGTGAGTGCACTGGCACCACTGGGGATGCACTGCAGTGACGCTAAAGAGTGTACTGGCACCACTGGGAATACACTGCAGTGAGTCCAGAGAGTGCACTGGCACCACTGGGGATGCAGTGCAGTGAGTCCAGAGAGTGCACTGGCACCACTGGGGATGCAGTGCAGTGAGTCCAGAGAGTGCACTGGCACCACTGGAGCTGTACTATAGTGAGTCCAGAGAGTGCACTGGCACCTCTGGGAATGCAGTGCAGTGAGTCCAGAGAATGCACTGGCACCACTGGTGATGCAGTGCAGTGAGTAAACAGAGTGTACTGGCACCACTGCGGATGCAGTGCCGTGAGTCCAGAGAGTGCACTGTCAGCACTGGGGATGCAGTGCAGTGAGTCCAGAGAGTGCACTGGCACCACTGGGGATGCAGTGCAGTGAGTCCAGAGAGTGCACTGGCACCACTGGGGATGCAGTGCAGTGAGTCCATAGAGTGCACTGGCACCACTGGGGATTCAGTGTAGTGAGTCCAGTAAGTGCAAAGGTACCAGTGGGGATGCACTGCAGTGAGTGCACTGGCACCACTGGGGATGCACTGCAGTGACGCTAAAGAGTGCACTGGCACCACTGGGGATGCAGTGCAGTGAGTCCAGAGAGTGCACTGGCACCACTGGGGATGCAGTGCAGTGAGTGCACAGAGTGCACTGGCACCACTGGACCTGTACTGTAGTAAGTCCAGAGAGTGCACTGGCACCACTGGGGATGCAGTGCAGTGAGTCCAGAGAGTGCACTGGCACCACTGGGGATGCAGTGCAGTGAGTCCAGAGAGTGCACTGGCACCACTGGGGATGCAGTGCAGTGAGTCCAGAGAGTGCACTGGCACCAGTGGGGATGCACTGCAGTGAGTGCACTGGCACCACTGGGGATGCACTGCAGTGACGCTAAAGAGTGCACTGGCACCACTGGGAATACACTGCAGTGAGTCCAGAGAGTGCACTGGCACCACTGGAGATGCAGTGCAGTGAGTCCAGAGAGTGCACTGGCACCACTGGGGATGCAGTGCAGTGAGTCCAGAGAGTGCACTGGCACCACTGGGAATGCAGTGCTGTGTGTCCAGAGAGTGCCCTGGCAACATTGGGGATGCACTGCAGTGAGTCCAGAGAGTGCACTGGCACCACTGGTAATGCAGTGCAGTGAGTCCTGAGAGTGCCCTGGCACCACTGGGAATGCACTGCAGTGACTCCAGAGAGTGCCCTGGCACAACTGGGAATGCAGTGCAGTGAGTCCAGAGAGCGCACTGGCACCACTGGGGATGCAGTGCAGTGAGTAAACAGAGTGCACTGGCACCACTGGTGATGCAGTGCCGTGAGTCCAGAGAGTGCACTGGCACCACTGGTGATGCAGTGCAGTGAGTCCAGAGAGTGTACTGGCGCCACTGGGGATGCAGTGCAGTGAGTCCAGATAGTGCACGGGCACCACTTGGGATGCACTGCAGTGAGTCCAGTGTGAGCACTGGCACCACTGGGGATGCAGTGCAGTGAGTCCATAGAGTGCACTGGTACCACTGGGAATGCAGTGCAGTGAGTCCAGAGAGTGCAGTGACACCACTGGGGATGCAGTGCAGTGAGTCCATAGAGTGCACTGGCACCACTGGGGATGCAGTGCAGTGAGTCCAGAGAGTGCACTGGCACCACTGGGGATGCAGTGCAGTGAGTCCAGTAAGTGCACTGGCACCAGTGGGGATGCACTGCAGTGAGTGCACTGGCACAACTGGGGATGCACTGCAGTGACGCTAAAGAGTGCACTGGCACCACTGTGAATACACTGCAGTGAGTCCAGAGAGTGCACTGGCACCACTGGGGATGCAGTGCAGTGAGTCCAGAGAGTGCACTGGCACCACTGGGGATGCAGTGCAGTGAGTCCAGAGAGTGCACTGGCACCACTGGAGCTGTACTGTAGTGAGTCCAGAGATTGCACTGGCACCTCTGGGGATGCAGTGCAGTGAGTCCAGAGAGTGCACTGGCACCACTGGGGATGCACTGCAGTGAGTCCAGAGAGTGTACTGGCACCACTGGTGATGCAGTGCAGTGAGTCCAGAGAGTGCAGTGGCACCACTGGGGATGCACTGCAGTGAGTCCAGAGAGTGCACTGGCAACACTGGGGATGCAGTGAAGTGATTCCAGAGCGTGCACTGCACCTTGGGGATGCAGAGCAGTGAGTCCAGAGAGTGCACTGGCACCACTCGGGATGCAGTGCAGTGAGTCCAGAGAGTGCACTGGCAACACTGGGGATGCAGTGCAGTGAGTCCAGAGAGTGCCCTGGGACCAGTGGGAATGCACTGCAGTGAGTCCAGAGAGTGCACTGGCACCACTCGGGATGCAGTGCAGTGAGTCCAGAGAGTGCTCTGGCACCACTGGAGCTGTACTGTAGTGAGTCCAGAGAGTGCACTGGCACCACTGGGAATGCACTGCAGTGACTCCAGAGAGTGCACTGGCACCACTGGGGATGCAGTGCAGTGAGTAAACAGAGTGCACTGGCACCACTGCGGATGCAGTGCCTTGAGTCCAGGGAGTGCACTGTCAGCACTGGGGATGCAGTGCAGTGAGTGCAGAGAGTGCACTGGCACCACTGGGGATGCAGTGCAGTGAGTAAACAGAGTGCACTGGCACCACTGGGGATGCAGTGCAGTGAGTCCAGAGAGTGCACTGGCACCACTGGGGATGCAGTGCAGTGAGTCCAGAGAGTGCACTGGCACCACTGGGGATGCACTGCAGTGACTCCAGAGAGTGCCGTGGCACTAGTGAAGATGCACTGCAGTGTCTCCAGAGAGTGCCCTGGCACCACTGGTAATGCAGTGCAGTGAGTCCAGAGAGTGCACTGGCACCACTGGGGATGCACTGCAGTGACTCCAGAGAGTGCCCTGGCACTAATGGAGATGCACAGCAGTGTCTCCAGAGAGTGCACTGGCACCACTGGGGATGCACTGCAGTTAGTCCAGAGAGTGCACTGGCACCACTGGGGATGTAGTGCAGTGATTCCAGAGAGTGCACTGGCACCACTGGGGATGCACTGCAGTGAGTCCAGAGAGTGCACTGGCACCACTGGGGATGCAGTGCAGTGAGTGCAGAGAGTGCACTGGCACCACTCGGGATGCAGTGCAGTGAGTCCAGAGAGTGCACTGGCAACACTGGGGATGCAGTGAAGTGATTCCAGAGCGTGCACTGGCACCTTGGGGATGCAGTGCAGTGAGTCCAGAGAGTGCACTGGCACCACTCGGGATGCCATGCAGTGAGTCCATAGAGTGCACTGGCACCACTGGGGATGCAGTGCAGTGAGTCCAGAGAGTGCACTGGCACCACTCGGGATGCCGTGCAGTGAGTCCACAGAGTACCCTGGCACCACTGGGGATGCAGTGCAGTGAGTCCAGAGAGTGCACTGGCACCACTGGGGATGCACTGCAGTGAGTCCAGAGAGTGCCCTGGCACCACTGGGGATGCAGTGTAGTGAGTCCAGAGAGTGAACTGGCACCACTGGGGATGCACTGCAGTGAGTCCAGAGAGTGTACTGGCACCACTGGGGATGCACTGCAGTGAGTCCAGATAGTGCACTGGCACCTTGGGGATGCAGTGCAGTGAGTCCAGAGAGTGCACTGGCACCACTGGGGATGCAGTGCAGTGAGTCCAGAGAGTGCACTGGCACCACTGGGGATGCAGTGCAATGAGTCCAGAGAGTGCCCTGGCACAACTGGGGATGCACTGCAGTGACTCAGAGAGTGCACTGGCACCACTGGGGATGCATTGCAGTGAGTCCAGAGAGTGCACTGGTACCACTGGGGATGCAGTGCAGTGAGTCCAGAGAGTGCACTGGCACAACTGGGGATGCAGTGCAGTGAGTCCAGATAGTGCACTCGCACCTTGGGGATGCAGTGCAGTGAGTCCAGAGAGTGCACTGGCACCACTGGGGATGCAGTGCAGTGAGTCCAGAGAGTGCACTGGCACCACTGGGGATGCAGTGCAGTGAGTCCACAGAGTGCACTCGCACCACTGGGGATGCAGTGCAGTGAGTCCAGAGAGTGTACTGGCACCACTGGGGATGCACTGCAGTGAGTCCAGAGAGTGCACTGGCACCACTGGGAATGCAGTGCAGTGAGTCCAGAGAGTGCAGTGACACCACTGGGGATGCAGTGCAGTGAGTCCATAGAGTGCACTGGCACCACTGGGGATGCAGTGCAGTGAGTCCAGAGAGTGCACTGGCACCACTGGGGATGCAGTGCAGTGAGTCCAGAGAGTGCACTGGCACCACTGGGGATGCACTGCAGTGACTCCAGAGAGTGCCGTGGCACTAGTGGAGATGCACTGCAGTGTCTCCAGAGAGTGCCCTGGCACCACTGGTAATGCAGTGCAGTGAGTGCAGAGAGTGCACTGGCACCACTGGGGATGCACTGCAGTGACTCCAGAGAGTGCCCTGGCACTAGTGGAGATGCACAGCAGTGTCTCCAGAGAGTGCACTGGCACCACTGGGGATGCACTGCAGTTAGTCCAGAGAGTGCACTGGCACCACTGGAGATGTAGTGCAGTGATTCCAGAGAGTGCACTGGCACCACTGGGGATGCAGTGCAGTGAGTGCAGAGAGTGCACTGGCACCACTCGGGATGCAGTGCAGTGAGTGCATTGAGTGCCCTGGCACCATTGGGGATGCAGTTCAGTGAGTCCAAAGAGTGCACTGGCACCACTGGGGATGCAGTGCAGTGAGTCCAGAGAGTGCACTGGCAACACTGGGGATGCAGTGAAGTGATTCCAGAGCGTGCACTGGCACCTTGGGGATGCAGTGCAGTGAGTCCAGAGAGTGCACTGGCACCACTCGGGATGCCATGCAGTGAGTCCATAGAGTGCACTGGCACCACTGGGGATGCAGTGCAGTGAGTCCAGAGAGTGCACTGGCACCACTCGGGATGCCGTGCAGTGAGTCCACAGAGTACCCTGGCACCACTGGGGATGCAGTGCAGTGAGTCCAGAGAGTGCACTGGCACCACTGGGGATGCACTGCAGTGAGTCCAGAGAGTGCCCTGGCACCACTGGGGATGCAGTGTAGTGAGTCCAGAGAGTGAACTGGCACCACTGGGGATGCACTGCAGTGAGTCCAGAGAGTGTACTGGCACCACTGGGGATGCACTGCAGTGAGTCCAGATAGTGCACTGGCACCTTGGGGATGCAGTGCAGTGAGTCCAGAGAGTGCACTGGCACCACTGGGGATGCAGTGCAGTGAGTCCAGAGAGTGCACTGGCACCACTGGGGATGCAGTGCAATGAGTCCAGAGAGTGCCCTGGCACAACTGGGGATGCACTGCAGTGACTCAGAGAGTGCACTGGCACCACTGGGGATGCATTGCAGTGAGTCCAGAGAGTGCACTGGCACCACTGGGGATGCAGTGCAGTGAGTCCAGAGAGTGCACTGGCACAACTGGGGATGCAGTGCAGTGAGTCCAGATAGTGCACTCGCACCTTGGGGATGCAGTGCAGTGAGTCCAGAGAGTGCACTGGCACCACTCGGGATGCAGTGCAGTGAGTCCAGAGAGTGCACTGGCACCACTGGAGATGCAGTGCAGTGAGTCCAGAGAGTGCACTGGCACCACTGGTGATACACTGCATTGACTCCAGAGAGGGCACTGGCACCACTGGGGATGGAGTGCAGTGAGTCCAGAGAGTGCACTCGCACCACTGGGGATGCAGTGAAGTGATTCCAGAGCGTGCACTGGCACCTTGGGGATGCAGTGCCGTGAGTCCAGAGAGTGCACTGGCACCACTTGGAATACAGTGCTGTGTGTCCAGAGA
Organism: Anser brachyrhynchus; assembly: GCF_964034855.1. Lineage (NCBI taxonomy): Eukaryota > Metazoa > Chordata > Aves > Anseriformes > Anatidae > Anser > Anser brachyrhynchus. The sequence continues at coordinate 1,647,121 of NC_137716.1, forward strand.
GTGCCCTGGCAACATTGGGGATGCACTGCAGTGAGTCCAGAGAGTGCACTGGCACCACTGGGAATGCACTGCAGTGACTCCAGAGAGTGCCCTGGCACAACTGGGAATGCAGTGCAGTGAGTCCAGAGAGCGCACTGGCACCACTGGGGATGCAGTGCAGTGAGTAAACAGAGTGCACTGGCACCACTGGTGATGCAGTGCCGTGAGTCCAGAGAGTGCACTGGCACCACTGGTGATGCAGTGCAGTGAGTCCAGAGAGTGTACTGGCGCCACTGGGGATGCAGTGCAGTGAGTGCAGAGAGTGCACTGGCACCACTGGGGATGCACTGCAGTGAGTCCAGAGAGTGCACTGGCACCACTGGGGATGCAGTGCAGTGAGTCCAGAGAGTGCACTGGCACCACTGGGAATGCAGTGCAGTGAGTCCAGAGAGTGCACTGGCACCAGTGGGGATGCAGTGCAGTGAGTCCATAGAGTGCACTGGCACCACTGGGGATGCAGTGCAGTGAGTCCAGAGAGTGCACTGGCACCACTGGGGATGCAGTGCAGTGAGTCCAGTAAGTGCACTGGCACCAGTGGGGATGCACTGCAGTGAGTGCACTGGCACCACTGGGGATGCACTGCAGTGACGCTAAAGAGTGCACTGGTACAACTGTGAATACACTGCAGTGAGTCCAGAGAGTGCACTGGCACCACTGGGGATGCAGTGCAGTGAGTCCAGAGAGTGCACTGGCACCACTGGGGATGCAGTGCAGTGAGTCCAGAGAGTGCACTGGCACCACTGGAGCTGTACTGTAGTGAGTCCAGAGATTGCACTGGCACCTCTGGGGATGCAGTGCAGTGAGTCCAGAGAGTGCACTGGCACCACTGGGGATGCAGTGCAGTGAGTCCAGAGAGTGTACTGGCACCACTGGTGATGCAGTGCAGTGAGTCCAGAGAGTGCACTGGCACCACTGGGGATGCAGTGCTGTGAGTCCACAGAGTTCAATGGCACCACTGGGGATGCAGTGCCGTGAGTCCAGAGAGTGCACTTGCCCCACTGGGGATGCAGTGCAGTGAGTCCAGAGAGTGCACTAGCAGCACTGGGGATGCAGTGCTGTGAGTCCAGAGAGTGCACTGGCACCACTGGGAATGCAGTGCTGTGAGTCCAGAGAGTGCCCTGGCAACACTGGGGATGCACTGCAGTGAGTCCAGAGAGTGCTCTGGCAGCACTGGTAATGCAGTGCAGTGAGTCCAGAGAGTGCACTGGCACCACTGGGAATGCAGTGCCGTGAGTCCACAGAGTGCACTGGCAACACTGGGGATGCACTGCAGTGAGTCCAGAGAGTGCACTGGCAACACTGGGGATGCAGTGAAGTGATTCCAGAGCGTGCACTGCACCTTGGGGATGCAGAGCAGTGAGTCCAGAGAGTGCACTGGCACCACTCGGGATGCAGTGCAGTGAGTCCAGAGAGTGCACTGGCAACACTGGGGATGCAGTGCAGTGAGTCCAGAGAGTGCCCTGGGACCAGTGGGAATGCACTGCAGTGAGTCCAGAGAGTGCACTGGCACCACTCGGGATGCAGTGCAGTGAGTCCAGAGAGTGCTCTGGCACCACTGGAGCTGTACTGTAGTGAGTCCAGAGAGTGCACTGGCACCACTGGGAATGCAGTGCAGTGAGTCCAGAGAGTGCACTGGCACCACTGGGGATGCAGTGCAGTGAGTAAACAGAGTGCACTGGCACCACTGCGGATGCAGTGCCGTGAGTCCAGGGAGTGCACTGTCAGCACTGGGGATGCAGTGCAGTGAGTCCAGAGAGTGCCCTGGCACCACTGGGGATGCAGTGCAGTGAGTCCAGAGAGTGCACTGGCACCACTGGGGATGCAGTGCAGTGAGTCCATAGAGTGCAGTGGCACCACTGGGGATGCAGTGCAGTGAGTCCAGAGAGTGCACTGGCACCACTGGGGATGCAGTGCAGTGAGTGCAGAGAGTGCACTGGCACCAGTGGGGATGCACTGCAGAGAGTGCACTGGCACCACTGGGGATGCACTGCAGTGACGCTAAAGAGTGCACTGGCACCACTGCGGATGCAGTGCCGTGAGTCCAGGGAGTGCACTGTCAGCACTGGGGATGCAGTGCAGTGAGTCCAGAGAGTGCCCTGGCACCACTGGGGATGCAGTGCAGTGAGTCCAGAGAGTGCACTCGCACCACTGGGGATGCAGTGCAGTGAGTCCAGAGAGTGTACTGGCACCACTGGGGATGCAGTGCAGTGAGTCCAGAGAGTGCACTGGCACCACTGGGAATGCAGTGCAGTGAGTCCAGAGAGTGCAGTGACACCACTGGGGATGCAGTGCAGTGAGTCCATAGAGTGCACTGGCACCACTGGGGATGCAGTGCAGTGAGTCCAGAGAGTGCCCTGGCAACACTGGCGATGCACTGCAGTGAGTCCAGAGAGTACACTGGCACCACTGGGGATGCACTGCAGTGACTCCAGAGAGTGCCGTGGCACTAGTGAAGATGCACTGCAGTGTCTCCAGAGAGTGCCCTGGCACCACTGGTAATGCAGTGCAGTGAGTCCAGAGAGTGCACTGGCACCACTGGGGATGCAATGCAGAGACTCCAGAGAGTGCCCTGGCACTAGTGGAGATGCACAGCAGTGTCTCCAGAGAGTGCACTGGCACCATTGGGGATGCAGTGCAGTGAGTGCAGAGAGTGCACTGGCACCACTCGGGATGCAGTGCAGTGAGTGCATTGAGTGCCCTGGCACCATTGGGGATGCAGTTCAGTGAGTCCAAAGAGTGCACTGGCACCACTGGGGATGCAGTGCAGTGAGTCCAGAGAGTGCACTGGCAACACTGGGGATGCAGTGAAGTGATTCCAGAGCGTGCACTGGCACCTTGGGGATGCAGTGCAGTGAGTCCAGAGAGTGCACTGGCACCACTCGGGATGCCATGCAGTGAGTCCATAGAGTGCACTGGCACCACTGGGGATGCAGTGCAGTGAGTCCAGAGAGTGCACTGGCACCACTCGGGATGCCGTGCAGTGAGTCCACAGAGTACCCTGGCACCACTGGGGATGCAGTGCAGTGAGTCCAGAGAGTGCACTGGCACCACTGGGGATGCACTGCAGTGAGTCCACAGAGTGCCCTGGCACCACTGGGGATGCAGTGTAGTGAGTCCAGAGAGTGAACTGGCACCACTGGGGATGCACTGCAGTGAGTCCAGAGAGTGTACTGGCACCACTGGGGATGCACTGCAGTGAGTCCAGATAGTGCACTGGCACCTTGGGGATGCAGTGCAGTGAGTCCAGAGAGTGCACTGGCACCACTGGGGATGCAGTGCAGTGAGTCCAGAGAGTGCACTGGCACCACTGGGGATGCAGTGCAATGAGTCCAGAGAGAGCCCTGGCACAACTGGGGATGCACTGCAGTGACTCAGAGAGTGCACTGGCACCACTGGGGATGCATTGCAGTGAGTCCAGAGAGTGCACTGGTACCACTGGGGATGTAGTGCAGTGAGTCCAGAGAGTGCACTGGCACAACTGGGGATGCAGTGCAGTGAGTCCAGATAGTGCACTCGCACCTTGGGGATGCAGTGCAGTGAGTCCAGAGAGTGCACTGGCACCTTGGGGATGCAGTTCAGTGAGTGCAGAGAGTGCACTGGCACCACTGGTGATGCAGTGCAGTGAGTCCAGAGAGTGCACTGGCACCACTGGGGATGCAGTGCTGTGAGTCCACAGAGTTCAATGGCACCACTGGGGATGCAGTGCCGTGAGTCCAGAGAGTGCACTTGCCCCACTGGGGATGCAGTGCAGTGAGTCCAGAGAGTGCACTAGCAGCACTGGGGATGCAGTGCTGTGAGTCCAGAGAGTGCACTGGCACCACTGGGAATGCAGTGCTGTGAGTCCAGAGAGTGCCCTGGCAACACTGGGGATGCACTGCAGTGAGTCCAGAGAGTGCTCTGGCAGCACTGGTAATGCAGTGCAGTGAGTCCAGAGAGTGCACTGGCACCACTGGGAATGCAGTGCCGTGAGTCCACTGAGTGCACTGGCAACACTGGGGATGCACTGCAGTGAGTCCAGAGAGTCCACTGGCACCACTGGGGATGCTCTGCAGTGAGTATAGACAGTGCACTGGCACGACTTGGGATGCAGTGCAGTGAGTCCAGAGAGTGCAGTGGCACCACTGGGGATGCACTGCAGTGAGTCCAGAGAGTGCACTGGCACCACTGGGGATGCAGTGAAGTGATTCCAGAGCGTGCACTGCACCTTGGGGATGCAGAGCAGTGAGTCCAGAGAGTGCACTGGCACCACTCGGGATGCAGTGCAGTGAGTCCAGAGAGTGCACTGGCAACACTGGGGATGCAGTGCAGTGAGTCCAGAGAGTGCCCTGGGACCAGTGGGAATGCATTGCAGTGAGTCCAGAGAGTGCACTGGCACCACTCGGGATGCAGTGCAGTGAGTCCAGAGAGTGCTCTGGCACCACTGGAGCTGTACTGTAGTGAGTCCAGAGAGTGCACTGGCACCACTGGGAATGCACTGCAGTGACTCCAGAGAGTGCACTGGCACCACTGGGGATGCAGTGCAGTGAGTAAACAGAGTGCACTGGCACCACTGCGGATGCAGTGCCTTGAGTCCAGGGAGTGCACTGTCAGCACTGGGGATGCAGTGCAGTGAGTGCAGAGAGTGCACTGGCACCACTGGGGATGCAGTGCAGTGAGTAAACAGAGTGCACTGGCACCACTGGGGATGCAGTGCAGTGAGTCCAGAGAGTGCACTGGCCCCACTGGGGATGCAGTGCAGTGAGTGCAGAGAGTGCACTGGCACCAGTGGGGATGCACTGCAGAGAGTGCACTGGCACCACTGGGGATGCACTGCAGTGACGCTAAAGAGTGCACTGGCACCACTGCGGATGCAGTACCGTGAGTCCAGAGAGTGCACTGGCACCACTGGGGATGCAGTGCAGTGAGTGCAGAGAGTGCACTGGCACCACTGGGGATGCAGTGCAGTGAGTCCAGAGAGTGCACTCGCACCACTGGGGATGCAGTGCAGTGAGTCCAGAGAGTGTACTGGCACCACTGGGGATGCAGTGCAGTGACTCCAGAGAGTGCACTGGCACCACTGGGAATGCAGTGCAGTGAGTCCAGAGAGTGCAGTGACACCACTGGGGATGCAGTGCAGTGAGTCCATAGAGTGCACTGGCACCACTGGGGATGCAGTGCAGTGAGTCCAGAGAGTGCACTGGCACCACTGGGGATGCAGTGCAGTGAGTCCAGAGAGTGCACTGGCACCACTGGGGATGCACTGCAGTGACTCCAGAGAGTGCCGTGGCACTAGTGAAGATGCACTGCAGTGTCTCCAGAGAGTGCCCTGGCACCACTGGTAATGCAGTGCAGTGAGTCCAGAGAGTGCACTGGCACCACTGGGGATGCACTGCAGTGACTCCAGAGAGTGCCCTTGCACTAGTGGAGATGCACAGCAGTGTCTCCAGAGAGTGCACTGGCACCACTGGGGATGCAGTGCAGTGACTCCAGAGAGTGCACTGGCACCACTGGGAATGCAGTGCAGTGAGTCCAGAGAGTGCAGTGACACCACTGGGGATGCAGTGCAGTGAGTCCATAGAGTGCACTGGCACCACTGGGGATGCAGTGCAGTGAGTCCAGAGAGTGCACTGGCACCACTGGGGATGCAGTGCAGTGAGTCCAGAGAGTGCACTGGCACCACTGGGGATGCACTGCAGTGACTCCAGAGAGTGCCGTGGCACTAGTGAAGATGCACTGCAGTGTCTCCAGAGAGTGCCCTGGCACCACTGGTAATGCAGTGCAGTGAGTCCAGAGAGTGCACTGGCACCACTGGGGATGCACTGCAGTGACTCCAGAGAGTGCCCTGGCACTAGTGGAGATGCACAGCAGTGTCTCCAGAGAGTGTACTGGCACCACTGGGGATGCAGTGCAGTGACTCCAGAGAGTGCACTGGCACCACTGGGAATGCAGTGCAGTGAGTCCAGAGAGTGCAGTGACACCACTGGGGATGCAGTGCAGTGAGTCCATAGAGTGCACTGGCACCACTGGGGATGCAGTGCAGTGAGTCCAGAGAGTGCACTGGCACCACTGGGGATGCAGTGCAGTGAGTCCAGAGAGTGCACTGGCACCAGTGGGGATGCACTGCAGTGACTCCAGAGAGTGCCGTGGCACTAGTGAAGATGCACTGCAGTGTCTCCAGAGAGTGCCCTGGCACCACTGGTAATGCAGTGCAGTGAGTCCAGAGAGTGCACTGGCACCACTGGGGATGCACTGCAGTGACTCCAGAGAGTGCACTGGCACCACTGGGGATGTAGTGCAGTGATTCCAGAGAGTGCACTGGCACCACTGGGGATGCACTGCAGTGAGTCCAGAGAGTGCACTGGCACCACTGGGGATGCAGTGCAGTGAGTGCAGAGAGTGCACTGGCACCACTCGGGATGCAGTGCAGTGAGTGCATTGAGTGCCCTGGCACCATTGGGGATGCAGTTCAGTGAGTCCAAAGAGTGCACTGGCACCACTGGGGATGCAGTGCAGTGAGTCCAGAGAGTGCACTGGCAACACTGGGGATGCAGTGAAGTGATTCCAGAGCGTGCACTGGCACCTTGGGGATGCAGTGCAGTGAGTCCAGAGAGTGCACTGGCACCACTCGGGATGCCATGCAGTGAGTCCATAGAGTGCACTGGCACCACTGGGGATGCAGTGCAGTGAGTCCAGAGAGTGCACTGGCACCACTCGGGATGCCGTGCAGTGAGTCCACAGAGTACCCTGGCACCACTGGGGATGCAGTGCAGTGAGTCCAGAGAGTGCACTGGCACCACTGGGGATGCACTGCAGTGAGTCCAGAGAGTGCCCTGGCACCACTGGGGATGCAGTGTAGTGAGTCCAGAGAGTGAACTGGCACCACTGGGGATGCACTGCAGTGAGTCCAGAGAGTGTACTGGCACCACTGGGGATGCACTGCAGTGAGTCCAGATAGTGCACTGGCACCTTGGGGATGCAGTGCAGTGAGTCCAGAGAGTGCACTGGCACCACTGGGGATGCAGTGCAGTGAGTCCAGAGAGTGCACTGGCACCACTGGGGATGCAGTGCAATGAGTCCAGAGAGTGCCCTGGCACAACAGGGGATGCACTGCAGTGACTCAGAGAGTGCACTGGCACCACTGGGGATGCATTGCAGTGAGTCCAGAGAGTGCACTGGTACCACTGGGGATGCAGTGCAGTGAGTCCAGAGAGTGCACTGGCACAACTGGGGATGCAGTGCAGTGAGTCCAGATAGTGCACTCGCACCTTGGGGATGCAGTGCAGTGAGTCCAGAGAGTGCACTGGCACCACTCGGGATGCAGTGCAGTGAGTCCAGAGAGTGCACTGGCACCACTGGGAATGCAGTGCAGTGAGTCCAGAGAGTGCAGTGACACCACTGGGGATGCAGTGCAGTGAGTCCAGAGAGTGCACTGGCACCACTGGGGATGCAGTGCAGTGAGTCCAGAGAGTGCACTGGCACCACTGGGGATGCAGTGCAGTGAGTCCAGAGAGTGCACTGGCACCACTGGGGATGCACTGCAGTGACTCCAGAGAGTGCCGTGGCACTAGTGGAGATGCACTGCAGTGTCTCCAGAGAGTGCCCTGGCACCACTGGTAATGCAGTGCAGTGAGTGCAGAGAGTGCACTGGCACCACTGGGGATGCACTGCAGTGACTCCAGAGAGTGCCCTGGCACTAGTGGAGATGCACAGCAGTGTCTCCAGAGAGTGCACTGGCACCACTGGGGATGCACTGCAGTTAGTCCAGAGAGTGCACTGGCACCACTGGAGATGTAGTGCAGTGATTCCAGAGAGTGCACTGGCACCACTGGGGATGCAGTGCAGTGAGTGCAGAGAGTGCACTGGCACCACTCGGGATGCAGTGCAGTGAGTGCATTGAGTGCCCTGGCACCATTGGGGATGCAGTTCAGTGAGTCCAAAGAGTGCACTGGCACCACTGGGGATGCAGTGCAGTGAGTCCAGAGAGTGCACTGGCAACACTGGGGATGCAGTGAAGTGATTCCAGAGCGTGCACTGGCACCTTGGGGATGCAGTGCAGTGAGTCCAGAGAGTGCACTGGCACCACTCGGGATGCCATGCAGTGAGTCCATAGAGTGCACTGGCACCACTGGGGATGCAGTGCAGTGAGTCCAGAGAGTGCACTGGCACCACTCGGGATGCCGTGCAGTGAGTCCACAGAGTACCCTGGCACCACTGGGGATGCAGTGCAGTGAGTCCAGAGAGTGCACTGGCACCACTGGGGATGCAGTGCAGTGAGTTCAGAGAGTGCCCTGGCACCACTGGGGATGCAGTGTAGTGAGTCCAGAGAGTGAACTGGCACCACTGGGGATGCACTGCAGTGAGTCCAGAGAGTGTACTGGCACCACTGGGGATGCACTGCAGTGAGTCCAGATAGTGCACTGGCACCTTGGGGATGCAGTGCAGTGAGTCCAGAGAGTGCACTGGCACCACTGGGGATGCAGTGCAGTGAGTCCAGAGAGTGCACTGGCACCACTGGGGATGCAGTGCAATGAGTCCAGAGAGTGCCCTGGCACAACTGGGGATGCACTGCAGTGACTCAGAGAGTGCACTGGCACCACTGGGGATGCATTGCAGTGAGTCCAGAGAGTGCACTGGCACCACTGGGGATGCAGTGCAGTGAGTCCAGAGAGTGCACTGGCACAACTGGGGATGCAGTGCAGTGAGTCCAGATAGTGCACTCGCACCTTGGGGATGCAGTGCAGTGAGTCCAGAGAGTGCACTGGCACCACTCGGGATGCAGTGCAGTGAGTCCAGAGAGTGCACTGGCACCACTGGGGATGCAGTGCAGTGAGTCCAGAGAGTGCACTGGCACCACTGGTGATACACTGCATTGACTCCAGAGAGGGCACTGGCACCACTGGGGATGGAGTGCAGTGAGTGCAGAGAGTGCACTCGCACCACTGGGGATGCAGTGAAGTGATTCCAGAGCGTGCACTGGCACCTTGGGGATGCAGTGCCGTGAGTCCAGAGAGTGCACTGGCACCACTGGGAATACAGTGCTGTGTGTCCAGAGAGTGCCCTTGCAACATTGGGGATGCACTGCAGTGAGTCCAGAGAGTGCACTGGCACCACTGGGAATGCACTGCAGTGACTCCAGAGAGTGCCCTGGCACAACTGGGAATGCAGTGCAGTGAGTCCAGAGAGCGCACTGGCACCACTGGGGATGCAGTGCAGTGAGTAAACAGAGTGCACTGGCACCACTGGTGATGCAGTGCCGTGAGTCCAGAGAGTGCACTGGCACCACTGGTGATGCAGTGCAGTGAGTCCAGAGAGTGTACTGGCGCCACTGGGGATGCAGTGCAGTGAGTCCAGAGAGTGCACTGGCACCACTGGGGATGCACTGCAGTGAGTCCAGTGTGAGCACTGGCACCACTGGGGATGCAGTGCAGTGAGTCCATAGAGTGCACTGGTACCACTGGGAATGCAGTGCAGTGAGTCCAGAGAGTGCAGTGACACCACTGGGGATGCAGTGCAGTGAGTCCATAGAGTGCACTGGCACCACTGGGGATGCAGTGCAGTGAGTCCAGAGAGTGCACTGGCACCACTGGGGATGCAGTGCAGTGAGTCCAGTAAGTGCACTGGCACCAGTGGGGATGCACTGCAGTGAGTGCACTGGCACCACTGGGGATGCACTGCAGTGACGCTAAAGAGTGCACTGGTACAACTGTGAATACACTGCAGTGAGTCCAGAGAGTGCACTGGCACCACTGGGGATGCAGTGCAGTGAGTCCAGAGAGTGCACTGGCACCACTGGGGATGCAGTGCAGTGAGTCCAGAGAGTGCACTGGCACCACTGGAGCTGTACTGTAGTGAGTCCAGAGATTGCACTGGCACCTCTGGGGATGCAGTGCAGTGAGTCCAGAGAGTGCACTGGCACCACTGGGGATGCAGTGCAGTGAGTCCAGAGAGTGTACTGGCACCACTGGTGATGCAGTGCAGTGAGTCCAGAGAGTGCACTGGCACCACTGGGGATGCAGTGCTGTGAGTCCACAGAGTTCAATGGCACCACTGGGGATGCAGTGCCGTGAGTCCAGAGAGTGCACTTGCCCCACTGGGGATGCAGTGCAGTGAGTCCAGAGAGTGCACTAGCAGCACTGGGGATGCAGTGCTGTGAGTCCAGAGAGTGCACTGGCACCACTGGGAATGCAGTGCTGTGAGTCCAGAGAGTGCCCTGGCAACACTGGGGATGCACTGCAGTGAGTCCAGAGAGTGCTCTGGCAGCACTGGTAATGCAGTGCAGTGAGTCCAGAGAGTGCACTGGCACCACTGGGAATGCAGTGCCGTGAGTCCACAGAGTGCACTGGCAACACTGGGGATGCACTGCAGTGAGTCCAGAGAGTGCACTGGCAACACTGGGGATGCAGTGAAGTGATTCCAGAGCGTGCACTGCACCTTGGGGATGCAGAGCAGTGAGTCCAGAGAGTGCACTGGCACCACTCGGGATGCAGTGCAGTGAGTCCAGAGAGTGCACTGCCAACACTGGGGATGCAGTGCAGTGAGTCCAGAGAGTGCCCTGGGACCAGTGGGAATGCACTGCAGTGAGTCCAGAGAGTGCACTGGCACCACTCGGGATGCAGTGCAGTGAGTCCAGAGAGTGCTCTGGCACCACTGGAGCTGTACTGTAGTGAGTCCAGAGAGTGCACTGGCACCACTGGGAATGCAGTGCAGTGAGTCCAGAGAGTGCACTGGCACCACTGGGGATGCAGTGCAGTGAGTAAACAGAGTGCACTGGCACCACTGCGGATGCAGTGCCGTGAGTCCAGGGAGTGCACTGTCAGCACTGGGGATGCAGTGCAGTGAGTCCAGAGAGTGCCCTGGCACCACTGGGGATGCAGTGCAGTGAGTCCAGAGAGTGCACTGGCACCACTGGGGATGCAGTGCAGTGAGTCCATAGAGTGCAGTGGCACCACTGGGGATGCAGTGCAGTGAGTCCAGAGAGTGCACTGGCACCACTGGGGATGCAGTGCAGTGAGTGCAGAGAGTGCACTGGCACCAGTGGGGATGCACTGCAGAGAGTGCACTGGCACCACTGGGGATGCACTGCAGTGACGCTAAAGAGTGCACTGGCACCACTGCGGATGCAGTACCGTGAGTCCAGAGAGTGCACTGGCACCACTGGGATGCAGTGCAGTGAGTGCAGAGAGTGCACTGGCACCACTGGGGATGCAGTGCAGTGAGTCCAGAGAGTGCACTCGCACCACTGGGGATGCAGTGCAGTGAGTCCAGAGAGTGTACTGGCACCACTGGGGATGCAGTGCAGTGAGTCCAGAGAGTGCACTGGCACCACTGGGAATGCAGTGCAGTGAGTCCAGAGAGTGCAGTGACACCACTGGGGATGCAGTGCAGTGAGTCCATAGAGTGCACTGGCACCACTGGGGATGCAGTGCAGTGAGTCCAGAGAGTGCACTGGCACCACTGGGGATGCAGTGCAGTGAGTCCAGAGAGTACACTGGCACCACTGGGGATGCACAGCAGTGTCTCCAGAGAGTGCACTGGCACCACTGGGGATGCAGTGCAGTGAGTGCAGAGAGTGCACTGGCACCACTCGGGATGCAGTGCAGTGAGTGCATTGAGTGCCCTGGCACCATTGGGGATGCAGTTCAGTGAGTCCAAAGAGTGCACTGGCACCACTGGGGATGCAGTGCAGTGAGTCCAGAGAGTGCACTGGCAACACTGGGGATGCAGTGAAGTGATTCCAGAGCGTGCACTGGCACCTTGGGGATGCAGTGCAGTGAGTCCAGAGAGTGCACTGGCACCACTCGGGATGCCATGCAGTGAGTCCATAGAGTGCACTGGCACCACTGGGGATGCAGTGCAGTGAGTCCAGAGAGTGCACTGGCACCACTCGGGATGCCGTGCAGTGAGTCCACAGAGTACCCTGGCACCACTGGGGATGCAGTGCAGTGAGTCCAGAGAGTGCACTGGCACCACTGGGGATGCACTGCAGTGAGTCCACAGAGTGCCCTGGCACCACTGGGGATGCAGTGTAGTGAGTCCAGAGAGTGAACTGGCACCACTGGGGATGCACTGCAGTGAGTCCAGAGAGTGTACTGGCACCACTGGGGATGCACTGCAGTGAGTCCAGATAGTGCACTGGCACCTTGGGGATGCAGTGCAGTGAGTCCAGAGAGTGCACTGGCACCACTGGGGATGCAGTGCAGTGAGTCCAGAGAGTGCACTGGCACCACTGGGGATGCAGTGCAATGAGTCCAGAGAGAGCCCTGGCACAACTGGGGATGCACTGCAGTGACTCAGAGAGTGCACTGGCACCACTGGGGATGCATTGCAGTGAGTCCAGAGAGTGCACTGGTACCACTGGGGATGTAGTGCAGTGAGTCCAGAGAGTGCACTGGCACAACTGGGGATGCAGTGCAGTGAGTCCAGATAGTGCACTCGCACCTTGGGGATGCAGTGCAGTGAGTCCAGAGAGTGCACTGGCACCTTGGGGATGCAGTTCAGTGAGTGCAGAGAGTGCACTGGCACCACTGGGGATGCAGTGCAGTGAGTCCAGAGAGTGCACTCGCACCACTGGGGATGCAGTGCAGTGAGTCCAGAGAGTGTACTGGCACCACTGGGGATGCACTGCAGTGAGTCCAGAGAGTGCACTGGCACCACTGGGAATGCAGTGCAGTGAGTCCAGAGAGTGCAGTGACACCACTGGGGATGCAGTGCAGTGAGTCCATAGAGTGCACTGGCACCACTGGGGATGCAGTGCAGTGAGTCCAGAGAGTGCACTGGCACCACTGGGGATGCAGTGCAGTGTGTCCAGAGAGTGCACTGGCACCACTGGGGATGCACTGCAGTGACTCCAGAGAGTGCCGTGGCACTAGTGGAGATGCACTGCAGTGTCTCCAGAGAGTGCCCTGGCACCACTGGTAATGCAGTGCAGTGAGTGCAGAGAGTGCACTGGCACCACTGGGGATGCACTGCAGTGACTCCAGAGAGTGCACTGGCACCACTGGAGATGTAGTGCAGTGATTCCAGAGAGTGCACTGGCACCACTGGGGATGCAGTGCAGTGAGTGCAGAGAGTGAACTGGCACCACTCGGGATGCAGTGCACTGAGTGCATTGAGTGCCCTGGCACCATTGGGGATGCAGTTCAGTGAGTCCAAAGAGTGCACTGGCACCACTTGACATGCAGTGCAGTGAGTCCAGAGAGTGCACTGGCAACACTGGGGATGCAGTGAAGTGATTCCAGAGCGTGCACTGGCACCTTGGGGATGCAGTGCAGTGAGTCCACAGAGTGCACTGGCACCACTCGGGATGCCATGCAGTGAGTCCATAGAGTGCACTGGCACCACTGGGGATGCAGTGCAGTGAGTCCAGAGAGTGCACTGGCACCACTCGGGATGCCGTGCAGTGAGTCCACAGAGTACCCTGGCACCACTGGGGATGCAGTGCAGTGAGTCCAGAGAGTGCACTGGCACCACTGGGGATGCAGTGCAGTGAGTCCAGAGAGTGCCCTGGCACCACTGGGGATGCAGTGTAGTGAGTCCAGAGAGTGAACTGGCACCACTGGGGATGCACTGCAGTGAGTCCAGAGAGTGTACTGGCACCACTGGGGATGCACTGCAGTGAGTCCAGATAGTGCACTGGCACCTTGGGGATGCAGTGCAGTGAGTCCAGAGAGTGCACTGGCACCACTGGGGATGCAGTGCAGTGAGTCCAGAGAGTGCACTGGCACCACTGGGGATGCAGTGCAATGAGTCCAGAGAGTGCCCTGGCACAACTGGGGATGCACTGCAGTGACTCAGAGAGTGCACTGGCACCACTGGGGATGCATTGCAGTGAGTCCAGAGAGTGCACTGGCACCACTGGGGATGCAGTGCAGTGAGTCCAGAGAGTGCACTGGCACAACTGGGGATGCAGTGCAGTGAGTCCAGATAGTGCACTCGCACCTTGGGGATGCAGTGCAGTGAGTCCAGAGAGTGCACTGGCACCACTGGGGATGCAGTGCAGTGAGTCCAGAGAGTGCACTGGCACCACTGGGGATGCAGTGCAGTGAGTCCAGAGAGTGCACTGGCACCACTGGGGATACACTGCATTGACTCCAGAGAGGGCACTGGCACCACTGGGGATGGAGTGCAATGAGTCCAGAGAGTGCACTCGCACCACTGGGAATGCAGTGCAGTGAGTCCAGAGAGTGCACTGGCACCACTGGGAAGGCAGTGCAGTGAGTGCAGAGAGTGCACTGGCACCACTGGGGATGCAGTGCAGTGAGTCCAGAGACTGCACTGGCACCACTGGGGATGCAGTGCAGTGAGTCCAGAGAGTGCACTGGCTCCACTGGGGATGCAGTGCAGTGACTCCTGAGAGTGCACTGGCACCACTGGGGATGCAGTGCAGTGAGTCCAGAGAGTGCACTGGCACCACTGGGGATGCAGTGCAGTGAGTCCAGAGAGTGTACTAGCTCCACTGGTGATGCAGTGCAGTGAGTCCAGAGACTGCACTGGCACCACTGGGGATGCAGTGCAGTGAGTCCAGAGAGTGCACTGGCCCCACAGGGGATGCACTGCAGTGAGTCCAGAGAGTGCACTGGCACCACCGGGGATGCAGTGCAGTGAGTCCAGAGAGTGCACTGGCACCACTGGGGATGCAGTGCAGTGAGTCCAGAGAGTGCACTGGCACCACTGGGGATGCAGTGAAGTGATTCCAGAGCGTGCACTGGCACCTTGGGGATGCAGTGCAGTGAGTCCAGAGAGTGCCCTGGGACCAGTGGGGATGCAGTGCAGTGAGTCCAGAGAGTGCACTGGCACCACTGGGGATGCACTGCAGTGAGTCCAGAGAGTGCCCTGGCACCACTGGGGATGCAGTGTAGTGAGTCCAGAGAGTGCACTGGCACCACTGGGGATGCACTGCAGTGAGTCCAGAGAGTGCACTGGCACCACTGGGGATGCAGTGCCGTGAGTCCAGAGAGTGCCCTGGCACAACTGGGGATGCAGTGCAGTGAGTCCAGAGAGTGCACTGGCACCACTGGGGATGCACTTCAGTGAGTCCAGAGAGTGCAATGTCAGCACTGGGGATGGAGTGCAGTGAGTCCAGAGAGTGCACTGGCACCACTGCGTATGCATTGCAGTGAGTCCAGAGAGCGCACTGGCACCACTCGGGATGCAGTGCAGTGAGTCCAGAGAGTGCACTGGCACCACTGGGGATGCAGTGCAGTGAGTCCAGAGAGTGCACTGGCACCACTGGGGATGCAGTGCAGTGAGTCCAGAGAGTGCACTGGCACCACTGGGGATGCAGTGCAGTGAGTCCAGAGAGTGCACTGGCAGCACTGGGGATGCAGTGCAGTGAGTCCACAGAGTGCACTGGCACCCCTGGGGATGCAGTGCAGTGAGTCCAGAGAGTGCACTGGCACTACTGGGGATGCAGTGCAGTGAGTCAATAGAGTGCCCTGGCACCACTGGGGATGCAGTGCAGTGAGTCCACAGAGTTTAATGGCACCACTGGGTAGCAGTGCCGTGAGTCCAGAGAGTGCACTGGCCCCACTGGGGATGCAGTGCAGTGACTCCAGAGAGTGCACTAGCAGCACTGGGGATGCAGTGCCGTGAGTCCAGAGAGTGCACTGGCACCACTGGGAATGCAGTGCTGTAAGTCCAGAGAGTGCCCTGGCAACACTGGGGATGCACTGCAGTGAGTCCAGAGAGTGCACTGGCACCACTGGGAATGCACTGCAGTGACTCCAGAGAGTGCCCTGGCACAACTGGGAATGCAGTGCACTGAGTCCAGAGAGCGCACTGGCACCACTGGTGATGCAGTGCAGTGAGTAAACAGAGTGCACTGGCACCACTGGTGATGCAGTGCCGAGAGTCCAGAGAGTGCACTGGCACCACTGGGGATGTAGTGCAGTGAATCCAGAGAGTGCACTGCACCACTGCGGATGCACTGCAGTGATTTCAGAGAGTGCACTGGCACCACTCGGGAAGCAGTGCAGTGAGTCCAGAGAGTGCACTGGCACCACTGGGGATGCAGTGCAGTGAGTCCAGAGAGTGCCCTGGCACCACTGGGGATGCAGTGCGGTGAGTGCAGAGAGTGCACTGGCACCACTGGGGATGCAGTGCAGTGAGTCCAGAGAGTGCACTGGCACCACTGGGGATGCAGTGCAGTGAGTCCAGAGAGTGCACTGGCACCACTGGGGATGCAGTGCAGTGAGTCCAGAGAGTGCACTGGCAACACTCGGGATGCAGTGAAGTGATTCCAGAGCGTGCACTGGCACCTTGGGGATGCAGAGCAGTGAGTCCAGAGAGTGCACTGGCACCACTCGGGATGCAGTGCAGTGAGTCCAGAGAGTGCACTGGCACCACTGGGGATGCAGTGCAGTGAGTCCAGAGAGTGCCCTGGGACCAGTGGGAATGCACTGCAGTGACTCCAGAGAGTGCCCTGGCACAACTGGGAATGCAGTGCAGTGAGTCCAGAGAGCGCACTGGCACCACTGGGGATGCAGTGCCGTGAGTAAACAGAGTGCACTGGCACCACTGCTGATGCAGTGCCGAGAGTCCAGAGAGTGCACTGGCACCACTGGGGATGTAGTGCAGTGAATCCAGAGAGTGCACTGTCACCACTGCGGATGCACTGCAGTGATTCCAGAGAGTGCACTGGCACCACTGGGGAAGCAGTGCAGTGAGTCCAGAGAGTGCACTGGCACCACTGGAGATGCAGTGCAGTGAGAGCAGAGAGTGCCCTGGCACCACTGGGGACGCAGTGTAGTGAGTGCAGAGAGTGCCCTGGCACCATTGGGGATGCAGTGCAGTGAGTCCAGAGAGTGCACTGGCTCCACTGGGGATGCAGTGCAGGGAGTCCAGAGAGTGCTCTGGCACCACTGGGGATGCACTGCAGTGAGTCCAGAGAGTGCCCTGGCACCACTGGGGATGCAGTGCAGTGAGTCCAGAGAGTGCACTGGCAGCAATGGGAATGCAGTGCAGTGAGTCCAAAGAGTGCACTGGCACCATTGCGGATGCAGTGCAGTGAGTCCAGAGAGTGCACTGGCACCACTGGGGATGCAGTGCAGTGAGTCCAGAGAGTGCACTGGCACCACTGGGGATGCACTGCAGTGAGTCCAGAGAGTGCACTGGCACCACTGGGGATGCACT
The DNA here is from genome assembly GCF_964034855.1 of Anser brachyrhynchus. NCBI lineage: Eukaryota > Metazoa > Chordata > Aves > Anseriformes > Anatidae > Anser > Anser brachyrhynchus. Next base: position 1,664,269 of record NC_137716.1, read on the forward strand.
GCAGTGACTCTAGAGAGTGCACTGGCACCATTGAACATGCAGTGCAGTGAGTCCAGAGAGTGCACTGGCACCACTGGGGATGCAGTGCAGTGAGTCCAGAGAGTGCAGTGGCACCACTGGGGATGCAGTGCAGTGAGTGCAGAGAGTGCCCTGGCACCACTGGGGATGCAGTGCAGTGAGTCCAAAGAGTGCACTGGCACCATTGAACATGCAGTGCAGTGAGTCCAGAGAGTGCACTGGCACCACTGGGGATGCAGAGCAGTGAGTCCAGAGAGTGCACTGGCACCACTGGAGCTCTACTGTAGTGAGTCCAGAGAGTGCACTGGCACCACTGGGAATGCAGTGCAGTGAGTCCAGAGAGTGCACTGGCACCACTGGTGATGCAGTGCAGGGAGTCCAGTGTGTGCACTGGCACCACTGAGGATGCAGTGCAGTGAGTCCAGAGAGTGCACTGGCACCACTGGGGATGCAGTGCAGTGAGTCCATAGAGTGCACTGGCACCACTGGGGATGCAGTGCAGAGAGTCCAGAGAGTGCACTGGCACCACTGGGGATGCACTGCAGTGAGTCCAGAGAGTGCACTGGCACCAGTGGGGATGCACTGCAGTGAGTGCACTGGCACCACTGGGGATGCACTGCAGTGACGCTAAAGAGTGCACTGGCACCACTGGGAATACACTGCAGTGAGTCCAGAGAGTGCACTGGCACCACTGGGGATGTAGTGCAGTGAGTCCAGAGAGTCCACTGGCACCACTGGGGATGCAGTGTTGTGAGTCCGCAGAGTTCAATGGCACCACTGGGGATGCAGAGCCGTGAGTCCAGAGAGTGCACTGGCCCCACTGGGGATGCAGTGCAATGAGTCCAGAGAGTGCCCTGGCACAACTGGGGATGCACTGCAGTGACTCAGAGAGTGCACTGGCACCAGTGGGGATGCATTGCAGTGAGTCCATAGAGTGCACTGGCACCACTGGGGATGCAGTGCAGTGAGTCCAGAGAGTGCACTGGCACCACTGGGGATGCAGTGCAGTGAGTCCAGATAGTGCACTCGCACCTTGGGGATGCAGTGCAGTGAGTCCAGAGAGTGCACTGGCACAACTGGGGATGCAGTGCAGTGAGTCCAGAGAGTGCACTGGCACCACTGGGGATGCACTGCAGTGAGTCCATAGAGTGCACTGGCACCACTGGGGATGCACTGCAATGAGTCCAGATAGTGCACTGGCACCACTGGGGATGCAGTGCAGTGAGTCCAGAGAGTGCACTGGCACCACTGGGGATGCAGTGCCGTGAGTCCAGAGAGTGCCCTGGCACAACTGGGGATGCAGTGCAGTGAGTCCAGAGAGTGCACTGGCACCACTGGGGATGCAGTGCAGTGAGTCCAGAGAGTGCACTGGCACCACTGCGGATGCAGTGCAGTGAGTGCAGAGAGTGTACTGGCACCACTGGGGATGCAGTGCAGTGAGTCCAGAGACTGCACTGGCACCACTGGGGATGCAGTGCAGTGAGTCCAGAGAGTGCACTGGCTCCACAGGGGATGCAGTGCAGTGACTCCTGAGAGTGCACTGGCACCACTGGGGATGCAGTGTAGTGAGTAAACAGAGTGCACTGGCACCACTGCGGATGCAGTACAGTGAGTCCAGAGAGTGTACTGGCTCCACTGGGGATGCAGTGCAGTGAGTCCAGAGACTGCACTGGCACCACTGGGGATGCAGTGCAGTGAGTCCAGAGAGTGCACTGGCCCCACAGGGGATGCACTGCAGTGAGTCCAGAGAGTGCAGTGGCACCACTGGGGATGCAGTGCAGTGAGTCCAGAGAGTGCACTGGCACCACTGGGGATGCAGTGCAGTGAGTGCAGAGAGTGCACTGGCACCACTGGGGATGCAGTGAAGTGATTCCAGAGCGTGCACTGGCACCTTGGGGATGCAGTGCAGTGAGTCCAGAGAGTGCCCTGGGACCAGTGGGGATGCAGTGCAGTGAGTCCAGAGAGTGCACTGGCACCACTGGGGATGCACTGCAGTGACTCCTGAGAGTGCACTGGCACCACTGGGGTTGCAGTGCAGTGAGTCCACAGAGTGCCCTGGCACCACTGGGGATGCAGTGCAGTGAGTCCAGAGAGTGCACTGGCACCACTGGGGATGCAGTGCAGTGGCTCCAGAGAGTGCCCTGGCACTAGTGGAGATGCACTGCAGTGTCTCCAGAGAGTGCACTGGCAAACTGGGGATGCAGTGCTGTGAGTCCAGAGAGTGCACTGGCACCACTGGGGATGCACTGCAGTAACTCCAGAGAGGGCACTGACACCAGTGGGGATGGAGTGCAGTGAGTCCAGAGAGTGCACTGGCACCACTGGGGATGCATTGCAGTGAGTCCAGAGAGTGCACTGGCACCACTGGGGATGCAGTGCAGTGACTCAGAGGGTGCACTGGCACCACTGGGGATGCACTGCAGTGAGTCCAGACAGTGCACTGGCACCACTGGGGATGCAGTGCAGTGAGTCCAGAGAGTGCACTGGCACCACTGGGGATGCAGTGCAGTGAGTTCAGAGAGTGCACTGGCACCACTGGGGATGCAGTGTAGTGACTCCAGAGAGTGCACTGGCACCACTGGGGATGCACTGTAGTGAGTCAAGATAGTGGACTGGCACCACTGGGGATGCAGTGCAGTGAGTCCAGAGAGTGCACTGGCACCACTGGGGATGCAGTGCAATGAGTCCATAGAGTGCACTGGCACCACTGGGGATGCACTGCAATGAGTCCAGATAGTGCACTGGCACCACTGGGGATGCAGTGCAGTGACTCCAGAGAGTGCACTGGCACCACTGGGGATACACTGCAGTGACTCCAGAGAGGGCACTGGCACCAGTGGGGATGGAGTGCAGTGAGTCCAGAGAGTGCACTGGCACCACTGGGGATGCATTGCAGTGAGTCCAGAGAGTGCACTGGCACCACTGGGGATGCAGTGCAGTGACTCAGAGAGTGCACTGGAACAACTGGGGATGCAGTTCAGTGAGTACAGATAGTGCACTGGCACCACTGGGGATGTAGTGCAATGAGTCCAGAGAGTGCAGTGGCACCATTGGGGATGCAGTGCAGTGAGTCCTGAGAGTGTACTGGCTCCACTGGGGATGCAGTGCAATGAGTCCAGAGACTGCACTGGCACCACTGGGGATGCACTGCAGTGAGTCCAGAGAGTGCACTGGCTCCACTGGGGATGCAGTGCAGTGAGTCCAGAGAGTGCACTGGCACCACTGGGGATGCAGTGCAGTGAGTCCAGAGAGTGCACTGGCACCACTGGGGATGCACTGCAGTGACTCCAGAGAGTGCCGTGGCACTAATGGAGATGCACTGCAGTGTCTCCAGAGAGGGCACTGGCACCACTGGTAATGCAGTGCAGTGAGTCCAGAGAGTGCACTGGCACCACTGGGGATGCACTGCAGTGACTCCAGAGAGTGCCCTGGCACTAGTGGAGATGCACAGCAGTGTCTCCAGAGAGTGCACTGGCACCACTGGGGATGCACTGCAGTTAGTCCAGAGAGTGCACTGGCAACACTGGCGATGCAGTGAAGTGATTCCAGAGCGTGCACTGGCACCTTGGGGATGCAGTGCAGTGAGTCCAGAGAGTGCACTGGCACCACTGGGGATGCCATGCAGTGAGTCCATAGAGTGCACTGGCACCACTGGGGATGCAGTGCAGTGAGTCCAGAGAGTGCACTGGCACCACTCGGGATGCCGTGCAGTGAGTCCACAGAGTACCCTGGCACCACTGGGGATGCAGTGCAGTGAGTCCAGAGAGTGCACTGGCACCACTGGGGATGCACTGCAGTGAGTCCAGAGAGTGCCCTGGCACCACTGGGGATGCAGTGTAGTGAGTCCAGAGAGTGAACTGGCACCACTGGGGATGCAGTGCAGTGAGTCCAGAGAGTGTACTGGCACCACTGGGGATGCAGTGCAGTGAGTCCAGATAGTGCACTGGCACCTTGGGGATGCAGTGCAGTGAGTCCAGAGAGTGCACTGGCACCACTGGGGATGCAGTGCAGTGAGTCCAGAGAGTGCACTGGCACCACTGGGGATGCAGTGCAATGAGTCCAGAGAGTGCCCTGCCACAACTGGGGATGCACTGCAGTGACTCAGAGAGTGCACTGGCACCACTGGGGATGCAGTGCAGTGAGTCCAGAGAGTGCACTGGCACAACTGGGGATGCAGTGCAGTGAGTCCAGATAGTGCACTCGCACCTTGGGGATGCAGTGCAGTGAGTCCAGAGAGTGCACTGGCACCACTCGGGATGCACTGCAGTGAGTCCAGAGAGTGCACTGGCACCACTGGGGATGCAGTGCAGTGACTCCAGAGAGTGCACTGGCACAACTGGGGATGCAGTGCAGTGAGTCCAGAGAGTGCACTGGCACCACTGGGGATGCAGTGCAGTGAGTCCAGAGACTGCACTGGCACCACTGGGGATGCAGTGCTGTGAGTCCAGAGAGTGCACTGGCACCACTGGGGATGCACTGCAGTGAGGCCAGAGAGTGCACTGGCACCACTGGGGATGCATTGCAGTGAGTCCATAGAGTGCACTGGCACCAGTGGGGATGCACTGCAATGAGTCCAGATAGTGCACTGGCACCATTGGGGATGCAGTGCAGTGAGTCCAGAGAGTGCACTGGCACCACTGGGGATACACTGCATTGACTCCAGAGAGGGCACTGGCACCACTGGGGATGGAGTGCAGTGAGTCCAGAGAGTGCACTGGCACCACGGGGGATGCAGTGCAGTGAGTGCAGAGAGTGCACTGGCACCACTGGGGATGCAGTGCAGTGAGTCCAGAGAGTGCACTGGCAACACTGGGGATGCACTTCAGTGAGTCCAGAGAGTACAATGTCAGCACTGGGGATGGAGTGCAGTGAGTCCAGAGAGTGCACTGGCACCACTGCGGATGCATTGCAGTGAGTCCAGAGAGCGCACTGGCACCACTGGGGATGCAGTGCAGTGAGTCCAGAGAGTGCACTGGCACCACTGGGGAAGCAGTGCATTGAGTCCAGAGAGTGCACTGGCACCACTGGGGATGCAGTGCAGTGAGTCCAGAGAGTGCACTGGCACCACTGGGGATGCAGTGCAGTGAGTCCAGAGAGTGCAGTGGCACCACTGGGGATGCAGTGCAGTGACTCCAGAGAGTGCACTGGCAGCACTGGGGATGAAGTGCAGTGAGTCCACAGAGTGCACTGGCACCAGTGGGGATGCAGTGCAATGAGTCCACAGAGTTTAATGGCACCACTGGGTAGCAGTGCCGTGAGTCCAGAGAGTGCACTGGCCCCACTGGGGATGCAGTGCAGTTAACTCCAGAGAGTGCACTAGCAGCACTGGGGATGCAGTGCCGTGAGTCCAGAGAGTGCACTGGCACCACTGGGAATGCAGTGCTGTAAGTCCAGAGAGTGCCCTGGCAACACTGGGGATGCACTGCAGTGAGTCCAGAGAGTGCACTGGCTCCACTGGTAATGCAGTGCAGTGAGTCCAGAGAGTGCACTGGCACCACTGGGGATGCACTGCAGTGACTCCAGAGAGTGCCCTGGCACAACTGGGAATGCAGTGCACTGAGTCCAGAGAGCGCACTGGCACCACTGGTGATGCAGTGCAGTGAGTAAACAGAGTGCACTGGCACCACTGGTGATGCAGTGCCGAGAGTCCAGAGAGTGCACTGGCACCACTGGGGATGCACTGCAGTGAGTCCAGAGAGTGCACTGGCACCACTGGGGATGCAGTGAAGTGAGTCCAGAGAGTGCCCTGGCACCACTGGGGATGCAGTGCAGTGAGTCCAGAGAGTGCACTGGCACCACTGGGGAGGCACTTCAGTGAGTCCAGAGAGTGCAATGTCAGCACTGGGGATGGAGTGCAGTGAGTCCAGAGAGTGCACTGGCACCACTGCGGATGCATTGCAGTGAGTCCAGAGAGCGCACTGGCACTAGTGGGGATGCAGTGCAGTGAGTCCAGAGAGTGCACTGGCACCACTGGGGAAGCAGTGCAGTGAGTCCAGAGAGTGCACTGGCACCACTGTGGATGCAGTGCAGTGAGTCCAGAGAGTGCACTGGCACCACTGGTTATGCAGTGCAGTGAGTCCAGAGAGTGCACTGGCACCACTGGGGATGCACTGCAGTGAGTCCAGAGAGTGCACTGGCAGCACTGGGGATGCAGTGCAGTGAGTCCACAGAGTGCACTGGCACCACTGGGGATGCAGTGCAGTGAGTCAATAGAGTGCCCTGGCACCACTGGGGATGCAGTGCCGTGAGTCCACAGAGTTTAATGGCACCACTGGGTAGCAGTGCAGTGACTCCAGAGAGTGCACTGGCCCCACTGGGGATGCACTGCAGTGACTCCAGAGAGTGCACTAGCAGCACTGGGGATGCAGTGCCGTGAGTCCAGAGAGTGCACTGGCACCACTGGGAATGCAGTACTGTAAGTCCAGAGAGTGCCCTGGCAACACTGGGGATGCACTGCAGTGAGTCCAGAGAGTGCCCTGGCACCACTGGGGATGCAGTGCAGTGAGTCCAGAGAGTGCACTGGCACCACTGGGAATGCACTGCAGTGACTCCAGAGAGTGCCCTGGCACAACTGGGATTGCAGTGCACTGAGTCCAGAGAGCGCACTGGCACCACTGGTGATGCAGTGCAGTGAGTAAACAGAGTGCACTGGCACCACTGGTGATGCAGTACCGAGAGTCCAGAGAGTGCACTGGCACCACTGGGGATGTAGTGCAGTGAATCCAGAGAGTGCACTGCACCACTGCGGATGCACTGCAGTGATTTCAGAGAGTGCACTGGCACCACTCGGGAAGCAGTGCAGTGAGTCCAGAGAGTGCACTGGCACCACTGGGGATGCAGTGCAGTGAGTCCAGAGAGTGCCCTGGCACCACTGGGGATGCAGTGCGGTGAGTCCAGAGACTGCCCTGGCACCTTGGGGATGCAGTGCAGTGAGTCCAGAGAGCGCACTGGCACCACTGGGGATGCAGTGCAGTGAGTCCAGAGAGTGCACTGGCACCACTGGGGATGCAGTGCAGTGAGTCCAGAGAGTGCACTGGCAACACTCGGGATGCAGTGAAGTGATTCCAGAGCGTGCACTGGCACCTTGGGGATGCAGAGCAGTGAGTCCAGAGAGTGCACTGGCACCACTCGGGATGCAGTGCAGTGAGTCCAGAGAGTGCCCTGGGACCAGTGGGAATGCACTGCAGTGACTCCAGAGAGTGCCCTGGCACAACTGGGAATGCAGTGCAGTGAGTCCAGAGAGCGCACTGGCACCACTGGGGATGTAGTGCAGTGAATCCAGAGAGTGCACTGTCACCACTGCGGATGCACTGCAGTGATTCCAGAGAGTGCACTGGCACCACTGGGGAAGCAGTGCAGTGAGTCCAGAGAGTGCACTGGCACCACTGGGGATGCAGTGCAGTGAGAGCAGAGAGTGCCCTGGCACCACTGGGGATGCAGTGTAGTGAGTGCAGAGAGTGCCCTGGCACCATTGGGGATGCAGTGCAGTGAGTCCAGAGAGTGCACTGGCTCCACTGGGGATGCAGTGCAGGGAGTCCAGAGAGTGCACTGGCACCACTGGGGATGCACTGCAGTGACTCCAGAGAGTGCCCTGGCACCACTGGGGATGCAGTGCAGTGAGTCCAGAGAGCGCACTGGCACCACTGGGGATGCAGTGCAGTGAGTAAACAGAGAGTGCACTGGCACCACTGGTGATGCAGTGCAGTGAGTCCAGAGAGTGCACTGGCACCACTGGGGATGCAGTGCAGTGAGTCCAGAGAGTGCACTGGCACCACTGGGGATGCACTGCAGTGAGTCCAGAGAGTGCCCTGGCACCACTGGGGATGCAGTGCAGTGACTCTAGAGAGTGCACTGGCACCACTGGGGATGCAGTGCAGTGAGTCCAGAGAGTGCACTGGCACCACTGGGGATGCAGTGCAGTGAGTCCAGAGAGTGCAGTGGCACCACTGGGGATGCAGTGCAGTGAGTGCAGAGAGTGCCCTGGCACCACTGGGGATGCAGTGCAGTGAGTCCAAAGAGTGCACTGGCACCATTGAACATGCAGTGCAGTGAGTCCAGAGAGTGCACTGGCACCACTGGGGATGCAGTGCAGTGAGTCCAGAGAGTGCACTGGCACCACTGGAGCTGTACTGTAGTGAGTCCAGAGAGTGCACTGGCACCACTGGGGATGCAGTGCAGTGAGTCCAGAGAGTGCACTGGCACCACTGGGGATGCAGTGCAGGGAGTCCAGTGTGTGCACTGGCACCACTGAGGATGCAGTGCAGTGAGTCCAGAGAGTGCACTGGCACCACTGGGAATGCACTGCAGTGAGTCCATAGAGTGCACTGGCACCAATGGGGATGCAGTGCAGTGAGTCCAGAGAGTGCCCTGGCACCACTGGGGATGCACTGCAGTGAGTCCAGAGAGTGCACTGGCACCAGTGGGGATGCACTGCAGTGAGTGCACTGGCACCACTGGGGATGCACTGCAGTGAAGCTAAAGAGTGCACTGGCACCACTGGGAATACACTGCAGTGAGTCCAGAGAGTGCACTGGCACCACTGGGGATGCAGTGCAGTGAGTCCAGAGAGTGCACTGGCACCACTTCAGCTGTACAGTAATGAGTCCAGAGAGTGCACTGGCACCACTGGGGATGCACTGCAGTGAGTCCAGAGAGTGCACTGGCACCACTGCAGCTGTACTGTAATGAGTCCAGAGAGTGCACTGGCACCACTGGGGATGCACTGCAGTGAGTCCAGAGAGTGCACTGGCACCACTGGTGATGCAGTGCAGTGAGTAAACAGAGTGCACTGGCACCACTGCGGATGCAGTGCCGTGAGTCCAGAGAGTGCACTGTCAGCACTCGGGATGCAGTGCAGTGAGTCCAGAGAGTGCACTGGCACCACTGGGGATGCAGTGCAGTGAGTCCAGAGAGTGCACTGGCACCACTGGGGATGCAGTGCAGTGAGTCCATAGAGTGCACAGGCACCACTGGGGATGCAGTGCAGTGAGTCCAGAGAGTGCACTGGCACCACTGGGGATGCACTGCAGTGACTCCTGAGAGTGCACTGGTACCAGTGGGGATGCACTGCAGTGAGTGCACTGGCACCACTGGGGATGCACTTCAGCGACGCTAAAGAGTGCACTGGCACCACTGGGGATGCAGTGCAGTGACTCCAGAGAGTGCACTGGCACCACTGGGGATGCAGTGCAGTGAGTGCAGAGAGTGCCCTGGCACCACTGGGGATGCAGTGCAGTGAGTCCACAGAGTTCAATGGCACCACTGGGTAGCAGTGCCGTGAGTCCAGAGAGTGCACTGGCCCCACTGGGGATGCAGTGCAGTGACTCCAGAGAGTGCACTAGCAGCACTGGGGATGCAGTGCCGTGAGTCCAGAGAGTGCACTGGCACCACTGGGAATGCAGTCCTGTAAGTCCAGAGAGTGCCTTGGCAACACTGGGGATGCACTGCAGTGAGTCCAGAGAGTGCACTGGCACCACTGGTAATGCAGTGCAGTGAGTCCAGAGAGTGCACTGGCACCACTGGGAATGCACTGCAGTGACTCCAGAGAGTGCCCTGGCACAACTGGGAATGCAGTGCAGTGAGTCCAGAGAGCGCACTGGCACCACTGGGGATGCAGTGCAGTGAGTAAACAGAGTGCACTGGCACCACTGGTGATGCAGTGCCGAGAGTCCAGAGAGTGCACTGGCACCACTGGGGATGTAGTGCAGTGAATCCAGAGAGTGCACTGTCACCACTGCGGATGCACTGCAGTGATTCCAGAGAGTGCACTGGCACCACTGGGGAAGCCGTGCAGTGAGTCCAGAGAGTGCACTGGCACCACTGGGGATGCAGTGCAGTGAGTCCAGAGAGTGCACTGGCACCACTGGGGATGCAGTGCAGTGAGTCCAAAGAGTGCACTGGCACCACTGGGGATGCAGTGCAGTGAGTCCAGAGAGTGCACTGGCACCACTGGGGATGCAGTGCAGTGAGTCCAGAGAGTACACTGGCACCACTGGGGATGCAGTGCAGTGAGTCCAGAGAGTGCACTGGCACCACTGGGGATGCAGTGTAGTGAGTCTAGTAAGTGCTCTGGTACCAGTGGGGATGCACTGCAGTGAGTGCACTGGCACCACTGGGGATGCACTGCAGTGACGCTAAAGAGTGCACTGGCACCACTGGGAATACACTGCAGTGAGTTCAGAGAGTGCACTGGCACCACTGGGGATGCAGTGCAGTGAGTCCAGAGAGTGCACTGGCACCACTGGTAATGCAGTGCAGTGAGTCCAGAGAGTGCACTGGCACCACTGGGAATGCACTGCAGTGACTCCAGAGAGTGCCCTGGCACAACTGGGAATGCAGTGCACTGAGTCCAGAGAGCGCACTGGCACCACTGGGGATGCAGTGCAGTGAGTAAACAGAGTGCACTGGCACCACTGGTGATGCAGTGCCGAGAGTCCAGAGAGTGCACTGGCAGCACTGGGGATGCAGTGCAGTGAGTCCAGAGAGTGCACTGGCACCACTGGGGATGCACTGCAGGGAGTCCAGTGTGAGCACTGGCACCACTGGGGATGCAGTGCAGTGAGTCCAGAGAGTGCACTGGCACCACTGGGGATGCACTGCAGTGAGTCCAGAGAGTGCACTGGCACCACTGGTGATGCAGTGCAGTGAGTAAACAGAGTGCACTGGCACCACTGCGGATGCAGTGCCGTGAGTCCAGAGAGTGCACTGTCAGCACTGGGGATGCAGTGCAGTGAGTCCAGAGAGTGCACTGGCACCACTGGGGATGCAGTGCAGTGAGTCCAGAGAGTGCACTGGCAACACTGGGGATGCAGTGAAGTGATTCCAGAGCGTGCACTGGCACCTTGGGGTGCAGAGCAGTGAGTCCAGAGAGTGCACTGGCACCACTGGGGATGCAGTGCAGTGAGTGCAGAGAGTGCACTGGCACCACTGGGGATGCAGTGCAGTGAGTCCAGAGAGTGCCCTGGGACCAGTGGGAATGCACTGCAGTGATTCCAGAGAGTGCACTGGCACCACTGGGGATGCAGTACAGTGAGTCCAGAGAGTGCACTGTCACCTTTGGGGATGCAATGCATTGTCTGCAGAGAGTGCCCTGGCACCACTGGGGATGCACCCCGGTGAGTCCAGAGATTGCACTGGCACCACTGGGGATGCAGTACAGTGAGTCCAGTGAGTGCACTGGCAGCACTGGGGATGCACTGCAGTGAGGGCAGAGAGTGCACTGGCACCACTGGGGATGCACGTCAGTGAGTCCAGAGAGTGCACTCTCTGGACTTGCCAGGGTGCATCCCCAGTGGTGCCAGTGCACTCTCTGGACTCACCGGGGTGCATCCCCATTGTAACCAGTGCACTCTCTAGACTCACTGCACTGCATCCCCTGTGGTGCCAGTGCACTCTCTGGACTCACTGCACTGCATCCCCAGTGGTGCCAGTGCACTCTCTGGACTCACTGCACTGCATCCCCATTGGTGCCAGTGCACTCTCTGGACTCACTGCGCTGCATCCCCAGTGGTGCCAGTGCACTCTCTGGACTCACTGTACTCCATCCCCAGTGGTCACAGTGCACTCTCTGCCCTCACTGCACTGCATCCCCAGTGGTGCCAGTGCACTCTCTGGACTCACTGCACTGCATCCCCAGTGGTGCCAGTGCACTCTCTGGACTCACTGCACTGCATACCCAGTGGTGCCAGGGCACTCTCTGGACTCACTGTACTCCATCCCCAGTGGTCACAGTGCACTCTCTGCCCTCACTGCAGTGCATCCCCAGTGGTGCCAGTGCACTCTCTGGACTCACTGCAGTGCATCCCCAGTGGTGCCAGTGAACTCTCTGCACTCACTGCACTGCATCACCAGTGGTGCCAGTGCACTCTCTGGACTCACTGCACTACATCCCCAGTGGTGCCAGTGCACTCTCTGGACTCACTGTACTGCATCCCCTGTGGTGCCTGTGAAGTCTCTGGACTCACTGCAGTGCATCCCCAGTGGTGCCAGTGCAATCTCAGGACTCACAGCAGTGCAGCTCCAGTTGGTGCCAGTGCACTCTCTGGACTCACTGCACTGCATCCCCAGTGGTGCCAGTGCACTCTCTGGACTCACTGCACTGCATCCCCAGTGGTGCCAGTGCACTCTCTGGACTCACTGCAGTGCATCCCCAGTGGTTCCAGTGCACTCTCTGGACTCACTGCAGTGCATCCCCTGTGGTGCCAGTGCACTCTCTGGACTCACTGTACTGCATCCCCAGTGGTGCCAGTTGACTCTCTGGGCTCACTGCACTGCACCAGCCGCGGCATCCGCTCCAGCCGCCTCAGCCGCTCCAGCCGCGGTAGCCCCTCCAGCCGCGGCAGACGCTCTAGACGCTCCAGCCGCCGCAGCCGCTCCAGCCGCGGCAGCCGCTAAAGCCGCTACCGAGTGGAGCGGCTGCCACGGCTGGAGCGCCTGCCGCGGATGGAGCGGCTGCCGCGGCTGGAGCGGCTGGAGCGGCTGCCGAGGCTGGAGGGGCTACCGCGGCTGGAGCGGCTGCCGCGGCTCGAGCAGTACAGTGAGTCCAGAGAGTGCACTGTCACCTTTGGGGATGCAATGCATTGTCTGCAGAGAGTGCCCTGGCACCACTGGGGATGCACCCCGGTGAGTCCAGAGATTGCACTGGCACCACTGGGGATGCACTGCAGTGAGTCCAGAGAGTGCAATGGCACCACTTGGGATGCAATGCAGTCAGTCCAGAGAGTGCACTGGCACCAGTGGGGCTGCACTGCAGTGAGTAAAGAGAATGCACTGGCACCATTGGGGTTGCACTGCAGTGAGTCCACAGAGTGCACTGGCACCTTGGGGATGCAGTGCACTGAGTCCAGAGAGTGCACTGGCACCAGTGGGGATGCAGCGCAGTGAGTCCAGAGACTGCACTGGCACCAAAAGGAGCTGCACTGCAGTGAGTCCTGAGATTGCACTAGCACCACTCGGGATGCAGTGCAGTGAGTCCAGAGAGTGCACTGGCACCACTGGAAATGCACTGCAGTGAGTCCAGAGAGAGCACTGGCACCACTGGGGATGCAGTGTAGTGACTCCAGATAGTGCACTGGCACCACTTGGGATGCACTGCAGTGAGTCCAGAGAGTGCACTGGCACCACTGGGGATGCACTGCAATGAGTCCAGAGAATGCACTGGCACTAATGGGGATGCAGTGCAGTGACTCGAAAGAGTGCACTGGCACCACGGCGGATGCACTGCAGTGAGTCCGGAGAGTGCCCTGGCACCACTGGGGATGCACCCCGGCAAGTCCAGAGAGTGCAGTGGCACCACTGGGGTGCAGTGCAGTGAGTCCAGAGAGTGCACTGACACCACTGGGGATGCACTGCAGTGAATCCAGAGAGTGCACTGGCACCACTGGGGATGCAGTGCAGTGAGTCCAGAGAGTGCTCTGGGAACACTGGGGATGCAGTGCAGTGAGTCCAGAGAGTGCACTGGCACCACTGGGGATGCAGTGCAGTGAGTCCAGAGAGTGCACTGGCACCACTGGGGATGCAAGAGTGACTCGAAAGAGTGCACTAGCACCACTGCGGATGCACTGCAGTGAGTCCGGAGAGTTCCCTGGCACCAATGGTGATGCAGTGCAGTGAGTCCAGAGAGTGCAGTGGCACCACTGGGGATGCAGTGCAGTGAGTCCAGAGAGTACACTGGCACCACTGGGGATGCAATGCAGTGAGTCCAGAGAGTGCACTGGCACCACTGGGGATGAAGTGCAGTGAGTCCAGAGAGTGCACTGGCACCACTGGGGATGCACTGCAGTGAGTCCAGAGAGTGCACTGGCACCACTGGGGATGCAGTGCGGTGAGTACAGAGAGTGCACTGGCACCACAGGGGATGCAGTGCAGTGATTCCAGAGAGTGCACTGGCACCACTGGGGATGCAGTGCAGTGAGTCCAGAGAGTGCACTGGCACCACTGGGGATGCAGTGCAGTGATTCACGAGAGTGCACTGGCCCCACTGGGGATGCAGTGCAGTGAGTCCAGAGAGTGCAATGGCACCACTGGGGATGCACGTCAGTGAGTCCAGAGAGTGCACTCTCTGGACTTGCCGGGGTGCATCCCCAGTGGTGCCAGTGCACTCTCTGGACTCACCGGGGTGCATCCCCAGTGGTGCCAGTGCACTCTCTAGACTCACTGCACTGCATCCCCTGTGGTGCCAGTGCACTCTCTGGACTCACCCGAGTGCATCCCCAGTGGTGCCAGTGCACTCTCTGGACTCACTGCACTGCATCCCCATTGGTGCCAGTGCACTCTCTGGACTCACTGCGCTGCATCCTATTGGTGCCAGTGCACTCTCAGGACTCACTGCATTGCATCCCCAGTGGTGCCAGTGCACTCTCTGGACTCACTGCACTGCATCCCCAGTGGTGCCAGTGCACTCTCTGGACTCACTGCACTGCATCCCCAGTTGTGCCACTGCACTCTCTGGACTCACTGCACTGCATCCCCAGTGGTGCCAGTGCACTCTCTGGACTCACGGCACTGCATCCCCAATGGTGCCAGTGCACTCTTTGGACTCTCTGCACTGCATCCGCAGTCGTGCCACTGCACTCTCTGGACTCACTGCACTGCATCCCCAGTGGTGCCGGGGCACTCTCTGGACTCACTGCACTGCATCCTCAGTGGGGCCAGTGCACTCTCTGGACTCACTGCACATCATCCCCAGTGGTGACAGTGCACTCTATGGACTTGCCGGGGTGCATCCCCAGTGGTGCCAGTGCACTCTCTGGACTTACTGCACTACATCCCCAGTGGTGCCAGTGCACTCTCTGGACTCACTGCACTGCATCCCCAGTGGTGCCAGTGCACTCTCTGGACTCACTGCACTGCATCCCCAGTGGGGCCAGTGCACTCTCTGGACTCACTGCACTGCATCCCCAGTGGTGCCAGTGCACTCTCTGGACTCACTGTGCTGCATCCCCAGTGGTGCCAGTGCACTCTCTGGACTCACTAAACTGCATCCCCAGTGGTGCCAGAGAACTCTCTGGACTCACTGCACTGCATCCCCAGTGGTGCCAGTGCACTCTCTTTTCTCACTGCACTGCATCCCCAGTGGTGCCAGTGCATTCTCTGGACTCACTGCACTGCATCCCCAGTGGTGCCAGTGCACTCTCTGGACTTGCCGGGGTGCATCCCCAGTGTTGCCAGTGCACTCTCTGGACTCACTGCACTGCATCCCCAGTGGTGCCAGTGCACTCTCTGGAGTCACTGCAGTGCATCCCCACTGGTGCCAGTGCACTCTCTGGACTCACGGCAGTGCATCCCCAGTGGTGCCAGTGCCCTCTCTGGACTCACTGCACTGCATCCCCAGTGGTGCCAGTGCACTCTCTGGACTCACTGCACTGCATCCCCAGTGGTGCCAGTGCACTCTCTGGACTTGCCGGGGTGCATCCCCAGTGGTGCCAGTGCAGTCTCTGTGTTAGTGTTGGGGAGAATCGAATGGATGTTTTACTAATGTCTCTTAGGTAATGGGACCTACAGTATAATTAAGCATTGCCAAATGTACTTACATTATCAATTAATCTATGTATACTGGATTCTTAGGGAGTACATTGAACAATCAAAAGAATCATCGAAGGGGAACCTTGGAGGGAACAGGTACAACCTGACCTTGGATAAGGGCCTGGAAATGATGAAATGAGTTGAAGCAGAACCAAGAAGCGGAGGGAGCATGCGTCGAGTAAGAAAGGTGAAAAGTTTAGCGGAGAGGAAGACTCCTTACTTCATCTGGACGACCAGCTGGACGACCACCAGAGTGCGCCACGCATGTGCAAAGGGGAGGGGAGCTAATTAGAATGAAAAGCGAGGCTGCTGTTGCAACCTGTAATGAATATGTATACCTGACGCAATATTGTATGTATAAATAATGGCTGGGAAGTAACGGGACTTGAAGCCAGATGTGGGCACCTGCCCCGGCTTCCAGCGCTGAATAAAGCACCTTCATATAATCACTAGGTGATTATGTGGTTGCTAGGCTAACATCTGGACTCACTGCAGTGCATCCCCAGTGGTGCCAGTGCACTCTCTGGACTCACTGCATTGCATCCCCAGTGGTGCCAGTGCACTCTCTGGACTCACTGCAGTGCATCCCCAGTGGTGCCAGTGCACTCGCTGGACTCACTGCAGTGCATCCCCAATCGTACCAGTGCACTCTCTGGACTCACTGCACTGCATCCCCAGTGGTGCCACTGCAACCTCTGGTCTCACTGCAGTGCATCCCCAGTGGTGCCTGTGCACTCTCTGGACTCACTGCAGTGCATCCCCAGTGGTACCAGTGCACTCTCTGGACTCACTGCACTGCACCCCCAGTGGTGCCAGTGCACTCTCTGGACTCACTGCACTGCATCCCCAGTGGTGCCAGTGCACTCTCTGGACTCACTGCACTGCATCCCCAGTGGTGACAGTGCAGTCTCTGGACTTGCCGAGGTGCATACCCAGTGGTGCCAGGGCACTATCTGGAGTCACCGGGGTGCATCCCCAGAGGTGCCAGTGCACTCTCTGGACTCACTGCACTACATCCCCAGTGGTGCCAGTGCACTCTCTGGACTCACTGTACTGCATCCCCTGTGGTGCCTGTGAAGTCTCTGGACTCACTGCAGTGCATCCCCAGTGGTGCCAGTGCAATCTCAGGACTCACAGCAGTGCAGCTCCAGTTGGTGCCAGTGCACTCTCTGGACTCACTGCACTGCATCCCCAGTGGTGCCAGTGCACTCTCTGGACTCACTGCACTGCATCCCCAGTGGTGCCAGTGCACTCTCTGGACTCACTGCAGTGCATCCCCAGTGGTTCCAGTGCACTCTCTGGACTCACTGCAGTGCATCCCCTGTGGTGCCAGTGCACTCTCTGGACTCACTGTACTGCATCCCCAGTGGTGCCAGTTGACTCTCTGGGCTCACTGCACTGCCCCAGCCGCGGCATCCGCTCCAGCCGCCTCAGCCGCTCCAGCCGCGGTAGCCCCTCTAGCCGCGGCAGACGCTCTAGACGCTCCAGCCGCCGCAGCCGCTCCAGCCGCGGCAGCCGCTAAAGCCGCTACCGAGTGGAGCGGCTGCCGCGGCTGGAGCGGCTGGAGCGGCTGCCGCGGCTGGAGCGCCTGTCGCGGATGGAGCGGCTGCCGCGGCTGGACCGGCTGGCGCGGCTGCCGCGGCTGGAGCGGCTGGAGCGGCTGCCGAGGCTGGAGGGGCTACCGCGGCTGGAGCGGCTGCCGCGGCTCGAGCAGTACAGTGAGTCCAGAGAGTGCACTGTCACCTTTGGGGATGCAATGCATTGTCTGCAGAGAGTGCCCTGGCACCACTGGGGATGCACCCCGGTGAGTCCAGAGATTGCACTGGCACCACTGGGGATGCACTGCAGTGAGTCCAGAGAGTGCACTGGCACCACTGGGGATGCAGTGCAGTGAGTCCAGAGAGTGCACTGGCACCACTGGGGATGCAATGCAGTGAGTCCAGAGAGTGCACTGGCACCACTGGGGATGCACTGCAGTGAGTAAAGAGAATGCACTGGCACCATTGGGGTTGCACTGCAGTGAGTCCACAGAGTGCACTGGCACCTTGGGGATGCAGTGCAGTGAGTCCAGAGAGTGCACTGGCACCACTGGGGATGCAGCGCAGTGAGTCCAGAGATTGCACTGGCACCACTGGGGATGCACTGCAGTGAGTCCAGAGAGTGCACTGGCACCACTGGGGATGCACTGCAGTGAGTCCAGAGAGTGCACTGGCACCACTGGGGATGCAGTGCACTGAGTCCAGAGAGTACACTGACACCACTGGGGATGCAGTGCAGTGAGTCCAGAGAGTGCACTGTCAGCACTGGGGATGCAGTGCAGTGAGTCCAGAGAGTGCACTGGCACCACTGGGGATGCAGTGCAGTGAGTCCAGAGAGTGCACTGGCACCACTGGGGATGCACTGCAGTGAGTCCAGAGAATGCACTGGCGCGACTGGGGATGCAGTGCAGTGACTTGAAAGAGTGCACTGGCACCACTGGGGATGCACTGCAGTGAGTCCGGAGAGTGCCCTGGCACCAATGGTGATGCAGTGCAGTGATCCAGAGAGTGTACTGGAACCACTGGGGATGCAGTGCAGTGAGTCCAGAGAGTGCACTGGCACCACTGGGGATGCAGTGCAGTGAGTCCAGAGAGTGCACTGGCACCACTGGTTATGCAGTGCAGTTAGTCCATAGAGTGCACTGGCTCCACTGGGGATGCAGTGCAGTGACTCAAGAGAATGCACAGGCACCACTGGGGATGCAGTGCAGTGAGTCCAGAGAGTGCAATGGCACCACAGGGGATGCACTGCAGTGATTCCAGAGAGTGCACTGTCACCACTGGGGATGCAGTGCAGTGAGTCCAGAGAGTACACTGGCACCAGTGGGGGTGCAGTGCAGTGAGTCCAGAGACTGCACTGGCACCAAAAGGAGCTGCACTGCAGTGAGTCCTGAGATTGCACTAGCACCACTCGGGATGCAGTGCAGTGAGTCCAGAGAGTGCACTGGCACCACTGGAAATGCACTGCAGTGAGTCCAGAGAGAGCACTGGCACCACTGGGGATGCAGTGTAGTGACTCCAGATAGTGCACTGGCACCACTGGGGATGCAGTGCAGTGAGTCCAGAGAGTGCACTGGCACCACTGGGGATGCACTGCAATGAGTCCAGAGAATGCACTGGCATTAATGGTGATGCAGTGCAGTGACTCGAAAGAGTGCACTGGCACCACTGCGGATGCACTGCAGTGAGTCCGGAGAGTGCCCTGGCACCAATGGTGATGCAGTGCAGTGAGTCCAGAGAGTGCAGTGGCACCACTGGGGATGCAGTGCAGTGAGTCCAGAGAGTGCACTGGCACCACTGGGGATGCACTGCAGTGAATCCAGAGAGTGCACTGGCACCACTGGGGATGCAGTGCAGTGAGTCCAGAGAGTGCTCTGGGAACACTGGGGATGCAGTGCAGTGAGTCCAGAGAGTGCACTGGCACCACTGGGGATGCAGTGCAGTGAGTCCAGAGAGTGCACTGGCACCACTGGGGATGCAAGAGTGACTCGAAAGAGTGCACTAGCACCACTGCGGATGCACTGCAGTGAGTCCGGAGAGTTCCCTGGCACCAATGGGGATGCAGTGCAGTGAGTCCAGAGAGTGCAGTGGCACCACTGGGGATGCAGTGCAGTGAGTCCAGAGAGTACACTGGCACCACTGGGGATGCAATGCAGTGAGTCCAGAGAGTGCACTGGCACCACTGGGGATGAAGTGCAGTGAGTCCAGAGAGTGCACTGGCACCACTGGGGATGCACTGCAGTGAGTCCAGAGAGTGCACTGGCACCACTGGGGATGCAGTGCGGTGAGTACAGAGAGTGCACTGGCACCACAGGGGATGCAGTGCAGTGATTCCAGAGAGTGCACTGGCACCACTGGGGATGCAGTGCAGTGAGTCCAGAGAGTGCACTGGCACCACTGGGGATGCACTGCAGTGAGTCCAGAGAGTGCACTGGCACCACTGGGGATGCAGTGCAGTGAGTCCAGAGAGTGCACTGGCACCTTGGGGATGCACTGCAGTGAGTCCAGAGAGTGCACTGGCACCACTGGGGATGCAGTGCAGTGAGTCCAGAGAGTGCACTGGCACCTTGGGGATGCACTGCAGTGAGTCCAGAGAGTGCACTGGCACCACTGGGGATGCAGTGCAGTGAGTCCAGAGAGTGCACTGGCACCACTGGGGATGCAGTGCAGTGAGTCCAGAGAGTGCACTGGCACCACTGGGGATGCAGTGCAGTGAGTCCAGAGAGTGCACTGGCACCACTGGGGATGCAGTGCAGTGTGTCCAGAGAGTGCACTGGCACCACTGGTGATGCAGTGCAGTGAGTCCAGAGAGTGCACTGGCACCACTGGGGATGCAGTGCAGTGAGTCCAGAGAGTGCACTGGCACCACTGGGGATGCAGTGCAGTGAGTCCAGAGAGTGCACTGGCACCACTGGGGATGCAGTGCAGTGAGTCCAGAGAGTGCACTGGGACCACAGGGGATGCAGTGCAGTGAGTCCAGAGAGTGCAATGGCACCACTGGGGATGCACGTCAGTGAGTCCAGAGAGTGCACTCTCTGGACTTGCCAGGGTGCATCCCCAGTGGTGCCAGTGCACTCTCTGGACGCACCGGGGTGCATCCCCAGTGGTGCCAGTGCACTCTCTGCACTCACTGCACTGCATCCCCATTGGTGCCAGTGCACTCTCTGGACTCACTGCGCTGCATCCTATTGGTGCCAGTGCACTCTCAGGACTCACTGCATTGCATCCCCAGTGGTGCCAGTGCACTCTCTGGACTCACTGCACTGCATCCCCAGTGGTGCCAGTGCACTCTCTGGACTCACTGCACTGCATCCCCAGTTGTGCCACTGCACTCTCTGGACTCACTGCACTGCATCCCCAGTGGTGCCAGTGCACTCTCTGGACTCACTGCACTGCATCCCCAATGGTGCCAGTGCACTCTTTGGACTCACTGCACTGCATCCGCAGTGGTGCCACTGCACTCTCTGGACTCACTGCACTGCATCCCCAGTGGTGCCGGGGCACTCTCTGGACTCACTGCAGTGCATCCCCAGTGGCGCCAGTGCACTCTCTGGAATCACTGCACTGCATCCCCAGTGGGGCCAGTGCACTCTCTGGACTCACTGCACATCATCCCCAGTGGTGACAGTGCACTCTATGGACTTGCCGGGGTGCATCCCCACTGGTGCCAGTGCACTCTCTGGACTCACTGCACTACATCCCCAGTGGTGCCAGTGCACTCTCTGGACTCACTGCACTGCATCCCCAGTGGTGCCAGTGCACTCTCTGGACTCACTGCACTGCATCCCCAGTGGGGCCAGTGCAC
This sequence comes from Anser brachyrhynchus, assembly GCF_964034855.1. Classification (NCBI taxonomy): domain Eukaryota; kingdom Metazoa; phylum Chordata; class Aves; order Anseriformes; family Anatidae; genus Anser; species Anser brachyrhynchus. Next base: position 1,685,152 of record NC_137716.1, read on the forward strand.
TCTCTGGACTCACTGCACTGCATCCCCAGTAGTGCCAGTGCACTCTCTGGACTCACTGTGCTGCATCCCCAGTGGTGCCAGTGCACTCTCTGGACTCACTAAACTGCATCCCCAGTGGTGCCAGAGAACTCTCTGGACTCACTGCACTGCATCCCCAGTGGTGCCAGTGCACTCTCTTTACTCACTGCACTGCATCCCCAGTGGTGCCAGTGCATTCTCTGGACTCACTGCACTGCATCCCCAGTGGTGCCAGTGCACTCTCTGGACTTGCCGGGGTGCATCCCCAGTGGGGCCAGTGCACTCTCTGGACTCACTGCACTACATCCCCAGTGGTGCCACTGCACTCTCTGGACTCACTGCACTGCATCCCCAGTGGTGCCAGTGCACTCTCTGGACTCACTGCACTGCATCCCCAGTGGTGCCAGTGCACTCTCTGGACTCACTGCACTGCATCCCCAGTGGTGCCAGTGCACTCTCTGGACTCACTGTGCTGCATCCCCAGTGGTGCCAGTGCACTCTCTGGACTCACTAAACTGCATCCCCAGTGGTGCCAGAGAACTCTCTGGACTCACTGCACTGCATCCCCAGTGGTGCCAGTGCACTCTCTTTACTCACTGCACTGCATCCCCAGTGGTGCCAGTGCACTCTCTGGACTCACTGCACTGCATCCCCAGTGGTGCCAGTGCACTCTCTGGAGTCACTGCAGTGCATCCCCACTGGTGCCAGTGCACTCTCTGGACTCACGGCAGTGCATCCCCAGTGGTGCCAGTGCACTCTCTGGACTCACTGCACTGCATCCCCAGTGGTGACAGTGCACTCTCTGGACTCACTGCACTGCATCCCCAGTGGTGCCAGTGCACTCTCTGGACTTGCCGGGGTGCATCCCCAGTGGTGCCAGTGCAGTCTCTGTGTTAGTGTTGGGGAGAATGGAATGGATGTTTTACTAATGTCTCTTAGGTAATGGGACCTACAGTATAATTAAGCATTGCCAAATGTACTTACATTATCAATTAATCTATGTATACTGGATTCTTAGGGAGTACATTGAACAATCAAAAGAATCATTGAAGGGGAACCTTGGGAGGGAACAGGTACAACCTGACCTTGGATAAGGGCCTGGAAATGATGAAATGAGTTGAAGCAGAACCAAGAAGCGGAGGGAGCATGCGTCGAGTAAGAAAGGTGAAAAGTTTAGCGGAGAGGAAGACTCCTTACTTCATCTGGACGACCAGCTGGACGACCACCAGAGTGCGCCACGCATGTGCAAAGGGGAGGGGAGCTAATTAGAATGAAAAGCGAGGCTGCTGTTGCAACCTGTAATGAATATGTATACCTGACGCAATATTGTATGTATAAATAATGGCTGGGAAGTAACGGGACTTGAAGCCAGATTTGGGCACCTGCCCCGGCTTCCAGCGCTGAATAAAGCAACTTCATATAATCACTAGGTGATTATGTGGTTGCTAGGCTAACACCTGGACTCACTGCAGTGCATCCCCAGTGGTGCCAGTGCACTCTCTGGAGTCACTGCAGTGCATCCCCAGTGGTGCCAGTGCACTCCCTGGACTCACTGCAGTGCATCCCCAGTGGTGCCAGTGCACTCTCTGGACTCACCGAGGTGCATCCCCAGTGGTGCCAGTGCACTCTCTGGACTCACTGCATTGCATCCCCAGTGGTGCCAGTGCACTCTCTGGACTCACTGCAGTGCATCCCCAGTGGTGCCAGTGCACTCTCTGGACTCACTGCAGTGCATCCCCAATCGTACCAGTGCACTCTCTGGACTCACTGCACTGCATCCCCAGTGGTGCCACTGCAACCTCTGGTCTCACTGCAGTGCATCCCCAGTGGTGCCAGTGCACTCTCTGGACTCACAGCACTGCACCCCCAGTGGTGCCAGTGCACTCTCTGGACTCACTGCACTGCATCCCCAGTGGTGCCAGTGCACTCTCTGGACTCACTGCACTGCATCCCCAGTGGTGACAGTGCACTCTCTGGACTTGCCGGGGTGCATACCCAGTGGGGCCAGTGCACTCTCTGGAGTCACCGGGGTGCATCCCCAGAGGTGCCAGTGCACTCCCTGGACTCACTGCACTACATCCCCAGTGGTGCCAGTGCACTCTCTGGACTCACTGTACTGCATCCCCTGTGGTGCCTGTGAAGTCTCTGGACTCACTGCAGTGCATCCCCAGTGGTGCCAGTGCAATCTCAGGACTCACAGCAGTGCAGCTCCAGTTGGTGCCAGTGCACTCTCTGGACTCACTGCACTGCATCCCCAGTGGTGCCAGTGCACTCTCTGGACTCACTGCACTGCATCCCCAGTGGTGCCAGTGCACTCTCTGGACTCACTGCACTGCATCCCCAATCGTACCAGTGCACTCTCTGGACTCACTGCAGTGCATCCCCTGTGGTGCCAGTGCACTCTCTGGACTCACTGTACTGCATCCCCAGTGGTGCCAGTTGACTCTCTGGGCTCACTGCACTGCCCCAGCCGCGGCATCCGCTCCAGCCGCCTCAGCCGCTCCAGCCGCGGTAGCCCCTCTAGCCGCGGCAGACGCTAGAGACACTCAAGCCGCCGCAGCCGCTCCAGCCGCGGCAGCCGCTCCAGCCTCGGCAGCCGCGGAAGCCGCTCCAGCCCCGGCAGCCGCTAAAGCCGCTACCGAGTGGAGCGGCTGCCACGGCTGGAGCCGCTGCCGCGGTTGGAGCGGCTGCCACGGCTGGAGCGGCTGGAGCGGCTGCCGCGGCTGGAGCGGTGCCGCGGCTGCCGCGGCTGGAGCGGCTGGAGCGGCTGCCGAGGCTGGAGGGGCTACCGCGGCTGGAGCGGCTGCCGCGGCTCGAGCAGTACAGTGAGTCCAGAGAGTGCACTGTCACCTTTGGGGATGCAATGCATTGTCTGCAGAGAGTGCCCTGGCACCACTGGGGATGCACCCCGGTGAGTCCAGAGATTGCACTGGCACCACTGGGGATGCACTGCAGTGAGTCCAGAGAGTGCACTGGCACCACTTGGGATGCAATGCAGTCAGTCCAGAGAGTGCACTGGCACCAGTGGGGATGCACTGCAGTGAGTAAAGAGAATGCACTGGCACCATTGGGGTTGCACTGCAGTGAGTCCACAGAGTGCACTGGCACCACTGGGGATGCACTGCAGTGAGTCCAGAGAGTGCACTGGCACCACTGGGGATGCAGCGCAGAGAGTCCAGAGATTGCACTGGCACCACTGGGGATGCACTGCAGTGAGTCCAGAGAGTGCACTGGCACCACTGGGGATGCACTGCAGTGAGTCCAGAGAGTGCACTGGCACCACTGGGGATGCAGTGCACTGAGTCCAGAGAGTACACTGACACCACTGGGGATGCAGTGCAGTGAGTCCAGACAGTGCACTGTCAGCACTGGGGATGCAGTGCAGTGAGTCCAGAGAGTGCACTGGCACCACTGGGGATGCAGTGCAGTGAGTCCAGAGAGTGCACTGTCACCACTGGGGATGCACTGCAGTGAGTCCAGAGAATGCACTGGCGCGACTGGGGATGCAGTGCAGTGACTTGAAAGAGTGCACTGGCACCACTGGGGATGCACTGCAGTGAGTCCGGAGAGTGCCCTGGCACCAATGGTGATGCAGTGTAGTGATCCAGAGAGTGCACTGGAACCACTGGGGATGCACTGCAGTGACTCAAGAGAGTGCACAGGCACCACTGGGGATGCAGTGCAGTGAGTCCAGAGAGTGCAATGGCACCACAGGGGATGCACTGCAGTGATTCCAGAGAGTGCACTGTCACCACTGGGGATGCAGTGCAGTGAGTCCAGAGAGTGCACTGGCACCAGTGGGGGTGCAGTGCAGTGAGTCCAGAGACTGCACTGGCACCAAAAGGAGCTGCACTGCAGTGAGTCCTGAGATTGCACTAGCACCACTGGGGATGCAGTGCAGTGAGTCCAGAGAGTGCACTGGCACCACTGGGGATGCAAGAGTGACTCGAAAGAGTGCACTAGCACCACTGCGGATGCACTGCAGTGAGTCCGGAGAGTTCCCTGGCACCAACGGTGATGCAGTGCAGTGAGTCCAGAGAGTGCAGTGGCACCACTGGGGATGCAGTGCAGTGAGTCCAGAGAGTGCACTGGCACCACTGGGGATGCAATGCAGTGAGTCCAGAGAGTGCACTGGCACCACTGGGGATGCACTGCAGTGAGTCAGGAGAGTGCACTGGCACCACTGGGGATGCACTGCAGTGAGTCCAGAGAGTGCACTGGCACCACTGGGGATGCACTGCAGTGACTCGAAAGAGTGCACTGGCACCACTGCGGATGCACTGCAGTGAGTCCGGAGAGTGCACTGGCACCAATGGTGATGCAGTGCAGTGAGTCCAGAGAGTGCAGTGGCAACACGGGGGATGCAGTGCAGTGAGTCCAGAGAGTGCACTGGCACCACTGGGGATGCAATGCAGTGAGTCCAGAGAGTGCACTGGCACCACTGGGGATGCAGTGCAGTGAGTCCAGAGAGTGCACTGGCACCTCTGGGGATGCAGTGCAGTGAGTCCAGAGAGTGCACTGGCACCACTGGGGATGCAGTGCAGTGAGTCCAGAGAGTGCGCTGGCACCACTGGGGATGCACTGCAGTGAGTCCAGAGAGTGCACTGGCACCACTGCGGATGCAGTGCAGTGACTCCAGAGAGTGCAGAGGCACCACTGTTGATGCAGTGCTCTGACTCCAGAGAGTGCAGTGGCACCACTGGGGATGCACTGCAGTGAGTCCAGAGAGTGCACTGGCACCACTGGGGATGCAGTGCACTGAGTCCAGAGAGTACACTGACACCACTGGGGATGCAGTGCAGTGAGTCCAGAGAGTGCACTGGCACCACTGGGGATGCACTGCAGTGAGTCCAGAGAATGCACTGGCGCGACTGGGGATGCAGTGCAGTGACTTGAAAGAGTGCACTGGCACCACTGGGGATGCACTGCAGTGAGTCCGGAGAGTGCCCTGGCACCAATGGTGATGCAGTGCAGTGATCCAGAGAGTGCACTGGAACCACTGGGGATGCAGTGCAGTGAGTCCAGAGAGTGCACTGGCACCACTGGGGATGCAGTGCAGTGAGTCCAGAGAGTGCACTGGCACCACTGGTTATGCAGTGCAGTTAGTCCATAGAGTGCACTGGCTCCACTGGGGATGCAGTGCAGTGACTCAAGAGAGTGCACAGGCACCACTGGGGATGCAGTGCAGTGAGTCCAGAGAGTGCAATGGCACCACTGGGGATGCAGTGCAGTGATTCCAGAGAGTGCACTGTCACCACTGGGGATGCAGTGCAGTGAGTCCAGAGAGTACACTGGCACCAGTGGGGGTGCAGTACAGTGAGTCCAGAGACTGCACTGGCACCAAAAGGAGCTGCACTGCAGTGAGTCCTGAGATTGCACTAGCACCACTGGGGATGCAGTGCAGTGAGTCCAGAGAGTGCACTGGCACCATTGGAAATGCACTGCAGTGAGTCCAGAGAGAGCACTGGCACCACTGGGGATGCAGTGTAGTGACTTCAGATAGTGCACTGGCACCACTGGGGATGCAGTGCAGTGAGTCCACAGAGTACACTGGCACCTCAGGGGCTGCACTGCAGTGAGTCCAGAGAGTGCACTGGACCACTGGGGATGCAGTGCGGTGAGTCCAGAGAGTGCACTGGCACCACTGGGGATGCACCTCGGTGAGTCCAGAGAGTGCTCTGGGAACACCGGGGATGCAGTGCAGTGAGTGCAGAGAGTGCACTGGCACCACTGGGGATGCAGTGCAGTGAGTCCAGAGAGTGCACTGGCACCACTGGGGATGCAGTGCAGTGAGTCCAGAGAGTGCACTGGCACCACTGGGGATGCACTGCAGTGAGTCCAGAGAGTGCACTGGCACCACTGGGGATGCACTGCAGTGAGTCCAGAGAGTGCACTGTCAGCACTGGGGATGCAGTGCAGTGAGTCTAGAGAGTGCACTGTCAGCACTGGGGATGCAGTGCAGTGAGTCCAGAGAGTGCACTGGCACCACTGGGGATGCAGTGCAGTGAGTCCAGAGAGTGCACTGGCACCACTGGGGATGCACTGCAATGAGTCCAGAGAATGCACTGGCACTAATGGGGATGCAGTGCAGTGACTCGAAAGAGTGCACTGGCACCACTGCGGATGCACTGCAGTGAGTCCGGAGAGTGCCCTGGCACCAATGGTGATGCAGTGCAGTGAGTCCAGAGAGTGCAGTGGCACCACTGGGGATGCAGTGCAGTGAGTCCAGAGAGTGCACTGGCACCACTGGGGATGCACTGCAGTGAATCCAGAGAGTGCACTGGCACCACTGGGGATGCAGTGCAGTGAGTCCAGAGAGTGCTCTGTGAACACTGGGGATGCAGTGCAGTGAGTCCAGAGAGTGCACTGGCACCACTGGGGATGCAGTGCAGTGAGTCCAGAGAGTGCACTGGCACCACTGGGGATGCAAGAGTGACTCGAAAGAGTGCACTAGCACCACTGCGGATGCACTGCAGTGAGTCCGGAGAGTTCCCTGGCACCAATGGTGATGCAGTGCAGTGAGTCCAGAGAGTGCAGTGGCACCACTGGGGATGCAGTGCAATGAGTCCAGAGAGTGCACTGTCACCACTGGGGATGCAATGCAGTGAGTCCAGAGAGTGCACTGGCACCACTGGGGATGAAGTGCAGTGAGTCCAGAGAGTGCACTGGCACCACTGGGGATGCACTGCAGTGAGTCCAGAGAGTGCACTGGCAGCACTGGGGATGCCGTGCAGTGACTCCAATGAGTGCAGAGGCACCACTGTTGATGCAGTGCTGTGACTCCAGAGAGTGCACTGGCACCACTGGGGATGCAGTGCAGTGAGTCCAAAGAGTGCACTGGCACCACTGGGGATGCAGTGCAGTGAGTCCAGAGAGTGCACTGGCACCACTGGTGATGCAGTGCAGTGAGTGCAGAGAGTTCACTGGCACCACTGGGGATGCACTGCAGTGAGTCCAGAGAGTGCACTGGCACCACTGTGGATGCACTGCAGTGAGTCCAGAGAGTGCACTGGCACCACTGGGGATGCACTGCAGTGACTCGAAAGAGTGCACTGGCACCACTGCGGATGCACTGCAGTGAGTCCGGAGAGTGCCCTGGCACCAATGGTGATGCAGTGCAGTGAGTCCAGAGAGTGCAGTGGCAACACGGGGGATGCAGTGCAGTGAGTCCAGAGAGTGCACTGGCACCACTGGGGATGCAATGCAGTGAGTCCAGAGAGTGCACTGGCACCACTGGGGATGCAGTGCAGTGAGTCCAGAGAGTGCACTGGCACCACTGGGGATGCAGTGCAGTGATTCACGAGAGTGCACTGGCACCACTGGGGATGCAGTGCAGTCAGTCCAGAGAGTGCGCTGGCACCACTGGGGATGCACTGCAGTGAGTCCAGAGAGTGCACTGGCACCACTGCGGATGAAGTGCAGTGACTCCAGAGAGTGCAGAGGCACCACTGTTGATGCAGTGCTCTGACTCCAGAGAGTGCACTGGCATCACTGGGGATGCAGTGCAGTGAGTCCAGAGAGTGGACTGGCACCACTGGGGATGCAGTGCAGTGAGTGCAGAGAGTGCCCTGGCACCACTGGGGATGCAGTGCAGTGAGTGCAGAGAGTGCACTGACACCACTGGGGATGCAGTGCGGTGAGTTCAGAGAGTGCACTGGCACCACTGGAGATGCAGTGCAGTGAGTCCAGAGAGTGCACTGGCACCACTGGGGATGCACTGGCAGTGAGTACAGAGAGTGCACTGGCACCACAGGGGATGCAGTGCAGTGAGTCCAGAGAGTGCACTGGCACCACTGGGGATGCAGTGCAGTGAGACCAGAGAGTGCACTGGCACCACTGGGGTGCACTGCAGTGAGTCCAGAGAGTGCATTGGCACCACTGGGGATGCAGTGCAGTGAGTCCAGAGAGTGCACTGGCACCTTGGGGATGCACTGCAGTGAGTCCAGAGAGTGCACTGGCACCACTGGCGATGCAGTGCAGTGAGTCCAGAGAGTGCACTGGCAACACTGGGGATGCAGTGCAGTGAGTCCAGAGAGTGCACTGGCACCACTGGGGATGCAGTGCAGTGAGTCCAGAGAGTGCACTGGCTCCACTGGGGATGCAGTGCAGTGAGTCCAGAGAGTGCACTGGCACCACTGGGGATGCAGTGCAGTGAGTCCAGAGAGTGCAATGGCACCACTGGGGATGCAGTGCAGTGAGTCCAGAGAGTGCACTGGCACCACTGGGGATGCAGTGCAGTGAGTCCAGAGAGTGCACTGGCACCACTGGGGATGCAGTGCAGTGAGTCCAGAGAGTGCACTGGGACCACAGGGGATGCAGTGCAGTGAGTCCAGAGAGTGCACTGGCACCACTGGGGATGCACGTCAGTGAGTCCAGAGAGTTCACTGGCACCACTGGGGATGCACCCCGGTGAGCCCAGAGATTGCCCTGGCACCACTGGGGATGCACTGCAGTGAGGGCAGAGAGTGCACTGGCACCACTGGGGATGCACTGCAGTGAGTCCAGAGAGTGCACTGGCACCACTGGGGATGCAGTGCAGTGAGTCCAGAGAGTGCACTGGCACCATTGGGGATGCAATGCAGTGAGTCCAGAGAGTGCACTGTCACCACTGTGGATGCAGTGCAGTGAGTCCAGAGAGTGCACTGGCACCACTGGGGATGCAATGCAGTGAGTCCAGAGAGTGCACTGGCACCACTGGGGATGCAGTGCAGTGACTCCAGAGAGTGCACTGGCACCACTGGGGATGCACTGCAGTGATTCCAGAGAGTGCACTGGCACCACTGGGGATGCAGTGCAGTGAGTCCAGAGAGTGCACTGGCACCACTGGGGATGCAGTGCAGTGACTCCAGAGAGTGCAGAGGCAGCACTGTTGATGCAGTGCTGTAACTCCAGAGAGTGCACTGGCACCACTGGGGATGCAGTGCAGTGAGTCCAGAGAGTGCACTGGCACCACTGGGGACGCAGTGCACTGAGCCCAGAGAGTGCACTGGCACCACTGGTGATGCAGTTCAGGGAGTCCAGAGAGTGCACTGGCACCACTGGCGATGCAGTGCAGTGAGTCCAGAGAGTGCACTGTCAGCACTGGGGATGCAGTGCAGTGATTCCAGAGAGTGCTCTGGCACCACTGGGGATGCAGTTCAGTGAGTCCAGAGAGTGCACTGGCACCACTGGGGATACACTGCAGTGACTCCAGAGAGTGCACTGGCACCACTGGGGATGCAGTGCAGTGAGTCCAGAGACTGCACTGGCACCAACTGGAGCTGCACTGCAGTGAGTCCTGAGATTGCACTGGCACCACTGGGGATGCACTACAGTGAGTCCAGAGACTACACTGGCACCACTGGAGATGCAGTGCAGTGAGTCCAGAGAGTGCACTGGCACCACTGTTCATGCAGTGCAGTGAGTCCAAAGAGTGCACTGGCACCATTGGGTATGCAGTGCATGAGTGCAGAGAGTGCACTGGCACCACTGGGGATGCAGTGCAGTGAGTCCAGAGAGTGGACTGGCACCAGTGGGGATGGAGTGCAGTGAGTCCAGAGAGTGCACTGGCACCACTGGGGATGCAGTGCAGTGAGTCCAGAGAGTGCACTGGCTCCACTGGGGATGAACTGTAGTGAGTCCAGAGACTGCACAGGCATCACTGGGGATGCAGTGCAGTGACTCCAGAGAGTGCACTGGCACCACTGGGGATGCAGTGCAGTGAGTCCAGAGAGTGCACTGGCACCACTGGGGATGCAATGCAGTGAGTCCAGAGAGTGCACTGGCACCACTGGGGATGCACTGCAGTGAGTCCAGAGATGGCACGGGCACCACTGGGGATGCAGTGCAGTTGAGTCCAGAGAGTGCACTGGCACCTTGGGGATGCAGTGCAGTGAGTCCAGAGAGTGCACTGGCACCACTGGGGATGCAGTGCGGTGAGTCCAGCGAGTGCACTGGCACCAGTGGGGGTGCACTGCAGTGAGTCCAGAGAGTGCACTGGCACCACTGGGGTTGCAGTGCAGTGAGTCCAGAGAGTGCACTGGCACCACTTGGGATTCACTGCAGTGAGTCCAGATAGTGCACCTGCACCACTGGGGATGCAGTGCAGTGAGTGCAGAGAGTGCACTGGCACCACTGGGGATGCAGCGCAGTGAGTCCAGAGAGTGCACTGGCACCACTGGGGATGCAGCGCAGTGAGTCCAGAGAGTGCACTGGCACTACTGGGGATGCACTGCAGTGAGTCCAGAGAGTGCACTGGCACCACTGGGGATGCAGTGCAGTGAGTCCAGAGAGTGCACTGGCACCACTGGGGATGCACCCCGGTGAACCAGAGATTGCACTGGAACCACTGGGGATGCACTGCAGTGTGTCCAGAGAGTGCACTGGCACCACTGGGGATGCACTGCAGTGAGGGCAGAGAGTGCACTGGGACCACTGGGGATGCAGTGCAGTGAGTCCAGAGAGTGCACTGGCACCACTGAGGATGCAGTGCAGTGACTCCAGAGAGTGCACTGGCACCACTGGGGATGCACTGCAGTGAGTCCAGAGAGTGCACTGGCACCACTGGGGATGCAATGCGGTGAGTCCAGAGAGTGCACTGGCACCACTGGGGATGCAGTGCAGCGAGTCCAGAGAGTGCACTGGCACCACTGGGGATGCAGTGCAGCGAGTCCAGAGAGTGCACTGGCACCACTGGGGATGCAGTGCAGTGAGTCCAGAGAGTGCACTGGCACCACTGGTGATGCAGTACAGTGAGTCCAGTGAGTGCACTGGCACCACTGGGGATGCACTGCAGTGAGGGCAGAGAGTGCACTGGCACCACTGGGGATGCAGTGCAGTGAGTCCAGAGAGTGCACTGGCACCACTGGGAATGCAATGCGATGAGTCCACAGAGTGCGCTGGCACCACTGGGGATGTAGTGCAGTGAGTCCAGAGAGTGCACTGACACCACTGCGGATGCAGTGCGGTGAGTTCAGAGAGTGCACTGGCACCACTGGGGATGCAGCGCAGTGAGTCCAGAGAGTGCACTGGCACCACTGGGGATGCAGTGCAGTGAGTACAGAGAGTGCACTGGCACCACAGGGGATGCAGTGCAGTGATTCCAGAGAGTGCACTGGCACCACTGGGGATGCAGTGCAGTGAGTCCAGAGAGTGCACTGGCACCACTGGGGATGCACTGCAGTGAGTCCAGAGAGTGCACTGGCACCACTGGGGATGCAGTGCAGTGAGTCCAGAGAGTGCACTGGCACCTTGGGGATGCACTGCAGTGAGTCCAGAGAGTGTACTGGCACCACTGGGGATGCACCCCGGTGAGTCCAGAGATTGCACTGGAACCACTGGGGATGCACTGCAGTGTGTCCAGAGAGTGCACTGGCACCACTGGGGATGCACTGCAGTGAGGGCAGAGAGTGCACTGGGACGACTGGGGATGCAGTGCAGTGAGTCCAGAGAGTGCACTGGCACCACTGAGGATGCAGTGCAGTGACTCCAGAGAGTGCACTGGCACCACTGGGTATGCACTGCAGTGAGTCCAGAGAGTGCACTGGCACCACTGGGGATGCAATGCGGTGAGTCCAGAGAGTGCACTGGCACCACTGGGGATGCAGTGCAGCGAGTCCAGAGAGTGCACTGGCACCACTGGGGATGCAGTGCAGCGAGTCCAGAGAGTGCACTGGCACCACTGGGGATGCAGTGCAGTGAGTCCACAGAGTGCGCTGGCACCACTGGGGATGTAGTGCAGTGAGTCCAGAGAGTGCACTGACACCACTGCGGATGCAGTGCAGTGAGTTCAGAGAGTGCACTGGCACCACTGGGGATGCAGCGCAGTGAGTCCAGAGAGTGCACTGGCACCACTGGGGATGCAGTGCAGTGAGTACAGAGAGTGCACTGGCACCACAGGGGATGCAGTGCAGTGATTCCAGAGAGTGCACTGGCACCACTGGGGATGCAGTGCAGTGAGTCCAGAGAGTGCACTGGCACCACTGGGGATGCAGTGCAGTGAGTCCAGAGAGTGCACTGGCACCACTGGGGATGCACTGCAGTGAGTCCAGAGAGTGCACTGGCACCACTGGGGATGCAGTGCAGTGAGTCCAGAGAGTGCACTGGCACCTTGGGGATGCACTGCAGTGAGTCCAGAGAGTGCACTGGCACCACTGGGGATGCAGTGCAGTGAGTCCAGAGAGTGCACTGGCACCACTGGGGATGCACTGCAGTGAGTCCAGAGAGTGCACTGGCACCACTGGGGATGCAGTGCGGTGAGTCCAGCGAGTGCACTGGCACCAGTGGGGGTGCACTGCAGTGAGTCCAGAGAGTGCACTGGCACCACTGGGGATGCAGTGCGGTGAGTCCAGCGAGTGCACTGGCATCAGTGGGGGTGCACTGCAGTGAGTCCAGAGAGTGCACTGGCACCACTGGGGTGGCAGTGCAGTGAGTCCAGAGAGTGCACTGGCACCACTTGGGATGCACTGCAGTGAGTCCAGATAGTGCACTGGCACCACTGGGGATGCAGTGCAGTGAGTGCAGAGAGTGCACTGGCACCACTGGGGATGCAGTGCAGTGAGTCCAGAGAGTGCACTGGCACCACTGGGGATGCAGTGCAGTGAGTCCAGAGAGTGCACTGGCACCACTGGGGATGTAGCGCAGTGAGTCCAGAGAGTGCACTGGCACTACTGGGGATGCACTGCAGTGAGTCCAGAGAGTGCACTGGCACCACTGGGGATGCACCCCGGTGAGTCCAGAGATTGCACTGGAACCACTGGGGATGCACTGCAGTGTGTCCAGAGAGTGCACTGGCACCACTGGGGATGCACTGCAGTGAGTCCAGAGAGTGCACTGGCACCACTGAGGATGCAGTGCAGTGACTCCGGAGAGTGCACTGGCACCACTGGGTATGCACTGCAGTGAGTCCAGAGAGTGCACTGGCACCACTGGGGATGCAATGCGGTGAGTCCAGAGAGTGCACTGGCACCACTGGGGATGCACTGCAGTGAGTCCAGAGAGTGCACTGGCACCACTGGGGATGCAGTGCAGCGAGTCCAGAGAGTGCACTGGCACCACTGGGGATGCAGTGCAGTGAGTCCAGAGAGTGCACTGGCACCACTGGTGATGCAGTACAGTGAGTCCAGTGAGTGCACTGGCACCACTGGGGATGCACTGCAGTGAGGGCAGAGAGTGCACTGGCACCACTGGGGATGCAGTGCAGTGAGTCCAGAGAGTGCACTGGCACCACTGGGAATGCAATGCGATGAGTCCACAGAGTGCGCTGGCACCACTGGGGATGTAGTGCAGTGAGTCCAGAGAGTGCACTGACACCACTGCGGATGCAGTGCGGTGAGTTCAGAGAGTGCACTGGCACCACTGGGGATGCAGCGCAGTGAGTCCAGAGAGTGCACTGGCACCACTGGGGATGCAGTGCAGTGAGTACAGAGAGTGCACTGGCACCACAGGGGATGCAGTGCAGTGATTCCAGAGAGTGCACTGGCACCACTGGGGATGCAGTGCAGTGAGTCCAGAGAGTGCACTGGCACCACTGGGGATGCACTGCAGTGAGTCCAGAGAGTGCACTGGCACCACTGGGGATGCAGTGCAGTGAGTCCAGAGAGTGCACTGGCACCTTGGGGATGCACTGCAGTGAGTCCAGAGAGTGCACTGGCACCACTGGGGATGCAGTGCAGTGAGTCCAGAGAGTGCACTGGCACCACTGGGGATGCAGTGCAGTGAGTCCAGAGAGTGCACTGGCACCACTGGGGATGCAGTGCAGTGAGTCCAGAGAGTGCACTGGCACCACTGGGGATGCAGTGCAGTGAGTCCAGAGAGTGCACTGGCACCACTGGGGATGCAGTGCAGTGAGTCCAGAGAGTGCACTGGCACCACTGGGGATGCAGTGCAGTGAGTCCAGAGAGTGCACTGGCACCACTGGGGATGCAGTGCAGTGAGTCCAGAGAGTGCACTGGCACCACTGGGGATGCAGTACAGTGAGTCCAGAGAGTGCACTGGCACCACTGGGGATGCAGTGCAGTGAGTCCAGAGAGTGCACTGGCACCACTGGGGATGCAGTGCAGTGAGTCCAGAGAGTGCACTGGCACCACTGGGGATGCAGTGCAGTGAGTCCAGAGAGTGCACTGGCACCACTGGGGATGCAGTACAGTGAGTCCAGTGAGTGCACTGGCAGCACTGGGGATGCACTGCAGTGAGGGCAGAGAGTGCACTGGGACCACAGGGGATGCAGTGCAGTGAGTCCAGAGAGTGCAATGGCACCACTGGGGATTCACGTCAGTGAGTCCAGAGAGTGCACTCTCTGGACTTGCCGGGGTGCATCCCCAGTGGTGCCAGTGCACTCTCTGGACTCACCGGGGTGCATCCCCATTGGTGCCAGTGCACTCTCTAGACTCACTGCACTGCATCCCCTGTGGTGCCAGTGCACTCTCTGGACTCACCCGAGTGCATCCCCAGTGGTGCCAGTGCACTCTCTGGACTCACTGCACTGCATCCCCAGTGGTGCCAGTGCACTCTCTGGACTCACTGCGCTGCATCCTATTGGTGCCAGTGCACTCTCAGGACTCACTGCATTGCATCCCCAGTGGTGCCAGTGCACTCTATGGACTTGCCGGGGTGCATCCCCAGTGGTGCCAGTGCACTCTCTGGACTCACTGCACTGCATCCCCATTGGTGCCAGTGCACTCTCTGGACTCACTGCACTGCATCCCCAGTGGTTCCAGTGCACTCTCTGGACTCACTGCACTGCATCCCCAGTGGGGCCAGTGCACTCTCTGGACTCACTGCACTGCATCCCCAGTGGTGCCAGTGCACTCTCTGGACTCACTGTGCTGCATCCCCAGTGGTGCCAGTGCACTCTCTGGACTCACTAAACTGCATCCCCAGTGGTGCCAGAGAACTCTCTGGACTCACTGCACTGCATCCCCAGTGGTGCCAGTGCACTCTCTTTACTCACTGCACTGCATCCCCAGTGGTGCCAGTGCATTCTCTGGACTCACTGCACTGCATCCCCAGTGGTGCCAGTGCACTCTCTGGACTTGCCGGGGTGCATCCCCAGTGGTGCCAGTGCACTCTCTGGACTCACTGCACTGCATCCCCAGTGGTGCCAGTGCACTCTCTGGAGTCACTGCAGTGCATCCCCACTGGTGCCAGTGCACTCTCTGGACTCACTGCACTGCATCCCCAGTGGTGCCAGTGCACTCTCTGGACTTGCCGGGGTGCATCCTCAGTGGTGCCAGTGCAGTCTCTGTCTTAGTGTTGGGGAGAATCGAATGGATGTTTTACTAATGTCTCTTAGGTAATGGGACCTACAGTATAATTAAGCATTGCCAAATGTACTTACATTATCAATTAATCTATGTATACTGGATACTTAGGGAGTACATTGAACAATCAAAAGAATCATCGAAGGGGAACCTTGGGAGGGAACAGGTACAACCTGACCTTGGATAAGGGCCTGGAAATGATGAAATGAGTTGAAGCAGAACCAAGAAGCGGAGGGAGCATGCGTCGAGTAAGAAAGGTGAAAAGTTTAGCGGAGAGGAAGACTCCTTACTTCATCTGGACGACCACCTGGACGACCACCAGAGTGCGCCACGCATGTGCAAAGGGGAGGGGAGCTAATTAGAATGAAAAGCGAGGCTGCTGTTGCAACCTGTAATGAATATGTATACCTGACGCAATATTGTATGTATAAATAACGGCTGGGAAGTAACGGGACTTGAAGCCAGATTTGGGCACCTGCCCCGGCTTCCAGCGCTGAATAAAGCACCTTCATATAATCACTTGGTGATTATGTGGTTGCTAGGCTAACATCTGGACTCACTGCAGTGCATCCCCAGTGGTGCCAGTGCACTCTCTGGAGTCACTGCAGTGCATCCCCAGTGGTGCCAGTGCACTCCCTGGACTCACTGCAGTGCATCCCCAGTGGTGCCACTGCACTCTCTGGACTCACCGAGGTGCATCCCCAGTGGTGCCAGTGCACTCTCTGGACTCACTGCACTGCATCCCCTGTGGTCCCAGTGCACTCTCTGCCCTCACTGCAGTGCATCCCCAGTGCTGCCAGTGCACTCACTGGACTTGCCGGGGTGCATCCCCAGTGGTGCCAGTGCACTCTCTGGACTCACTGCATTGCATCCCCAGTGGTGCCAGTGCACTCTCTGGACTCACTGCAGTGCATCCCCAGTGGTGCCAGTGCACTCGCTGGACTCACTGCAGTGCATCCCCAATCGTACCAGTGCACTCTCTGGACTCACTGCAGTGCATCCCCAATCGTACCAGTGCACTCTCTGGACTCACTGCACTGCATCCACAGTGGTGCCACTGCACTCTCTGGACTCACTGCAGTGCATCCCCAGTGGTACCAGTGCGCTCTCTGGACTCACTGCACTGCACCCCCAGTGGTGCCAGTGCACTCTCTGGACTCACTGCACTGCATCCCCAGTGGTGACAGTGCACTCTCTGGACTTGCCGGGGTGCATACCCAGTGGTGCCAGTGCACTCTCTGGAGTCACCGGGGTGCATCCCCAGAGGTGCCAGTGCACTCTCTGGACTCACTGCACTACATCCCCAGTGGTGCCAGTGCACTCTCTGGACTCACTGTACTGCATCCCCTGTGGTGCCTGTAAAGTCTCTGGACTCACTGCAGTGCATCCCCAGTGGTGCCAGTGCACTCTCTGGACTCACTGTACTGCATCCCCTGTGGTGCCTGTAAAGTCTCTGGACTCACTGCAGGGCATCCCCAGTGGTGCCAGTGCAATCTCAGGACTCACAGCAGTGCAGCTCCAGTTGGTGCCAGTGCACTCTCTGGACTCACTGCACTGCATCCCCAGTGGTGCCAGTGCACTCTCTGGACTCACTGCACTGCATCCCCAGTGGTGCCAGTGCACTCTCTGGACTCACTGCAGTGCATCCCCTGTGGTGCCATTGCACTCTCAGGACTCACTGCAGTGCATCCCCAGTGGTGCCAGTGCACTCTCTGGACTCACTGCACTGCATCCCCAGTGGTGCCTGTGAAGTCTCTGGTCTCACTGCACTGCATCCCCAGAGGTGCCAGTGCACTCTCTGGACTCACTGCACTGCATCCCCATTGCTGACAGTGCCCTCTCAGGACTCAGTGCACTGCATCCCCAGTGGTGCCAGTTCACTCTCTGGACTAACTGCACTGCATCCCCAGTGGTGCCAGTGGCTCTCTGGACTCATTGCACTGCATCCCCAGTGGTGCCAGTGCACTCTCTGGACTCACTGCAGTGCATCCACAGTGGTGCCAGTGTACTCTCTTAACTCACTGCACTGCATTCCCAATGGTGCCACTGCACTCTCTGGACTCACTGCACTGCATCCCCAGTGGTGCCAGTGCACTCTCTGGACTCACTGCACTGCATCACCAGTGGTGCCAGTGCACTCTCTGGACTCACTGCACTGCATCCCCAGTGGTGCCAGTGCACTCTCTGGACTCACTGCACTGCATCCCCAAGGTGCCAGTGCACTCTCTGGACTCACTGCACCGCATCCCCAGTGGTGCCAGTGCACTCTCTGGACTCACTGCACTGCATCCCCAGTGGTGACAGTGCACTCTCTGGACTCACTGCACTGCATCCCCCGTGGTGCCAGTGCACTCTCTGGACTCACTGCACTGCATCCCCAGTGGTGCCACTGCACTCTCTGGACTCACTGCAGTGTATCCCCTGTGGTGCCAGTGCACTCTGTGGACTCAGTACACTGCACCCAGTGGTGCCAGTGCACTCTCTGGACTCACTGCAGTGCATCCCCAGTGGTGCCAGTGCACTCTCTGGACTCACTGCACTGCATCCCCAGTGGTGCCAGTGCACTCTCTGGACTCACTGCAGTCCATCCCCAGTGGTGCCAGTGCACTCTCTGGACTCACTGCACTGCATCCACAGTGGTGCCAGTGCACTCTCTTTACTCACTGCACTGCATCCCAATGGTGCCAGTGCACTCTCTGGACTCACTGCAGTGCATCCCCAGTTGGTGCCAGTGCACTCTCTGGACTCACTGCACTGCATCCCCAGTGGTGCCAGTGCACTCTCTGGACTCACTGCACTGCATCCCCAGTGGTGCCAGTGCACTCTCTGGACTCACTGCAGTGCATCCCCTGTGGTGCCATTGCACTCTCAGGACTCACTGCAGTGCATCCCCAGTGGTGCCAGTGCACTCTCTGGACTCACTGCACTGCATCCCCAGTGGTGCCTGTGAAGTCTCTGGTCTCACTGCACTGCATCCCCAGAGGTGCCAGTGCACTCTCTGGACTCACTGCACTGCATCCCCATTGCTGACAGTGCCCTCTCAGGACTCAGTGCACTGCATCCCCAGTGGTGCCAGTTCACTCTCTGGACTAACTGCACTGCATCCCCAGTGGTGCCAGTGGCTCTCTGGACTCATTGCACTGCATCCCCAGTGGTGCCAGTGCACTCTCTGGACTCACTGCAGTGCATCCACAGTGGCGCCAGTGTACTCTCTTAACTCACTGCACTGCATCCCCAGTGGTGCCAGTGCACTCTCTGGACTCACTGCACTGCATTCCCAATGGTGCCACTGCACTCTCTGGACTCACTGCACTGCATCCCCAGTGGTGCCAGGGCACTCTCTGGACTCACTGCACTGCATCACCAGTGGTGCCAGTGCACTCTCTGGACTCACTGCACTGCATCCCCAGTGGTGCCAGTGCACTCTCTGGACTCACTGCACTGCATCCCCAAGGTGCCAGTGCACTCTCTGGACTCACTGCACTGCATCCCCAGTGGTGCCAGTGCACTCTCTGGACTCACTGCACTGCATCCCCAGTGGTGCCAGTGCACTCTCTGGACGCACTGCAGTGCATCCCCAGTGGTGCCAGTGCACTCTCTGGACTCACTGCAGTCCATCCCCAGTGGTGCCAGTGCACTCTCTGGACTCACTGCACTGCATCCACAGTGGTGCCAGTGCACTCTCTTTACTCACTGCACTGCATCCCAATGGTGCCAGTGCACTCTCTGGACTCACTGCAGTGCATCCCCAGTGGTGCCAGTGCACTCTCTGGACTCACTGCACTGCATCCCCAGTGGTGCCAGTGCACTCTCTGGACTCACTGCAGTGCATCCCCAGTGGTGCCAGTGCACTCTCTGCACTCACTGCAGTGCATCCCCAGTGGTGCCAGTGCACTCTCTGGACTCACTGCACTGCATCCCCAGTGGTACCAGTGCACTCTCTGGACTTGCCGGGGTGCATCCCCAGTGGTGCCAGTGCACTCTCTGGACTCACTGCAGTGCATCCCCAGTGTTGCCAGTGCACTCTCTGGACTCACTGCACTGCATCCCCAGTGGTGCCAGTGCACTCTGTGGACTCACTGCACTGCATCCCCAGTGGTGCCAGTGCACTCTCTGGTCTCACTGCACTGCATCCCCAGTGTTGCCAGTGCACTCTCTGGACTCACTGCACTGCATCCCCAGTGGTGCCAGTGCCCTCTGTGGACTCACTGCACTACATCGCCAGTGGTGCCAGTGCACTCTCTGGTCTCACTGCAGTGCATCCCCAGTGGTCCCAGTGCACTCTCTGCCCTCACTGCAGTGCATCCCCAGTGGTGCCAGTGCACTCTCTGGACTCACTGCAGTGCATCCCCAGTGGTGCTAGTGCACTCTCTGGACTCACTGCACTGCATCCCCAGTGGTGCCAAGGCACTCTCTGGACTCACTGCTCTGCGTTGCCATTGGTGCCAGTGCACTCTCTGGACTCACGGCACTGCATCCCCAGTGGTGCCAGTGCACTCTCTGGTCTCACTGCACTGCATCCCCAGTGGTGCCAGTGCACTCTCTGGACTCACTGCACTGCATCCCCAGTGGTGCCAGTGCACTCTCTGGACTCACTGCACTGCATCCCCAGTGGTGCCAGTGCACTCTCTGGAGTCACTGCAGTGCATCCCCACTGGTGCCAGTGCACTCTCTGGACTCACTGCAGTGCATTCCCTATGGTGCCAGCGCACTCTCTGGAGTCACTGCGCTGCGTCCCCAGTGGTGACAGTTCACTCTCTGGACTCACTGTGCTGCATCCCTATTGGTGCCAGTGCCCTCTCTGGACTCACTGCACTGCATCCCCAGTGGTGCCAGTGCAGTCTCTGTGTTAGTGTTGGGGAGAATCGAATGGATGTTTTACTAATGTCTCTTACGTAGTGGGACCTACAGTATAATTAAGCATTGCCAAATGTACTTACATTATCAATTAATCTATGTATACTGGATACTTAGGGAGTACATTGAACAATCAAAAGAGTCATTGAAGGGGAACCTTGGGAGGGAACAGGTACAACCTGACCTTGGATAACGGCCTGGAAATGATGAAATGAGTTGAAGCAGAACCAAGAAGCGGAGGGAGCATGCGTCGAGTAAGAAAGGTGAAAAGTTTATCGCAGAGGAAGACTCCTTACTTCATCTGGACGACCACCTGGACGACCACCAGAGTGCGCCACGCATGTGCAAAGGGGAGGGGAGCTAATTAGAATGAAAAGCGAGGCACTGTTGCAACCTGTAATGAATATGTATACCTGATGCAATATTGTATGTATAAATAACGGCTGGGAAGTAACGGGACTTGAAGCCAGATTTGGGCACCTGCCCCGGCTTCCAGCGCTGAATAAAGCACCATCATATAATCACTTGGTGATTATGTGGTTGCTAGGCTAACATCTGGACTCACTGCAGTGCATCCCCAGTGGTGCCAGTGCACTCTCTGGAGTCACTGCAGTGCATCCCCATTGTGCCAATGCACTCTCTGGACTCACTGCACTGCATCCCCAGTGCTGCCAGTGCACTATCTGGACTCATTGCAGTGCATTCCCAGTGGTGCCAGTGCACTCTCTGGACTCACTGCAGTGCATCCCCAGTGGTGCCAGTGCACTCTCTGGACTCACTGCAGTGCATCCCCTGTGGTACCATTGCACTCTCAGGACTCACTGCACTGCATCCCCAGTGGTGCCAGTGCACTCTCTGGACTCACTGCAGTGCATCCCCAGTGGTGCCAGTGCACTCTCTGGACTCACTGCACTGCATCCCCAGTGGTGCCAGTGCACTCTCTGGACTCACTGCACTGCATCCCCAGTGGTGCCAGTGCCCTCTGTGGACTCACTGCACTGCATCCCCAGTGGTGCCAGTGAACTCTCTGGACACACCGCACTGCATCCCCAGTGGTGCCAGTGCACTCTCTGAGCTCACTGCACTGCATCCCCAGTGGTGCCAGTGCACTCTCTGGACTCACTGCACTGCATCCCCAGTGGTGCCAGTGCACTCTCTTTACTCACTGCACTGCATCCCCAGTGTTGCCAGTGCACTCTCTGGACTCACTGCACTGCATCCCCAGTGGTGCCAGTGCACTCTCTGGACTCACTGCACTGCATCCCCAGTGGTGCCAGTGCACTCTCTGGACTCACGGCAGTGCATCCCCAGAGGTGCCAGTGCACTCTCTGGACTCACTGCACTGTATCCCCAGTGGTGCCAGTGCACTCTCTGGACTCACTGCACTGCATCCCCAGTGGTGCCAGTGCACTCTCTGGACTTGCCGGGGTGCATCCCCAGTGGTGCCAGTGCAGTCTCTGTGTTAGTGTTGGGGAGAATCGAATGGATATTTTATTAATGTCTCTTAGGTAATGGGACCTACAGTATAATTAAGCATTGCCAAATGTACTTACATTATCAATTAATCTATGTATACTGGATACTTAGGGAGTACATTGAACAATCAAAAGAATCATTGAAGGGGAACCTTGGGAGGGAACAGGTACAACCTGACCTTGGATAAGGGCCTGGAAATGATGAAATGAGTTGAAGCAGAACCAAGAAGCGGAGGGAGCATGCGTCGAGTAAGAAAGGTGAAAAGTTTAGCGGAGAGGAAGACTCCTTACTTCATCTGGACGACCACCTGGACGACCACCAGAGTGCGCCACGCATGTGCAAAGGGGAGGGCAGCTAATTAGAATGAAAAGCGAGGCTGCTGTTGCAACCTGTAATGAATATGTATACCTGACGCAATATTGTATGTATAAATAACGGCTGGGAAGTAACGGGACTTGAAGCCAGATTTGGGCACCTGCCCCGGCTTCCAGCGCTGAATAAAGCACCTTCATATAATCACTTGGTGATTCTGTGGTTGCTAGGCTAACATCTGGACTCACTGCAGTGCATCCCCAGTGGTGCCAGTGCACTCTCTGGACTCACTGCAGTGCATCCCCAGTGGTGCCAGTGCACTCCCTGGACTCACTGCAGTGCATCCCCAGTGGTGCCAGTGCACTCTCTGGACTCACCGGGGTGCATCCCCAGTGGTGCCAGTTCACTCTCTGGACTCACTGCACTGCATCCCCAGTGGTGCCAGTGCACTCTCTGGACTCAGTGCGCTGCATCCCCAGTGGTGCCAGTGCACTCTCTGGACTTGCCGGGGTGCATCCCCAGTGGTGCCAGTGCACTCTCTGGACTCACTGCATTGCATCCGCAGTGGTGCCAGTGCACTCTCTGGACTCAATGCAGTGCATCCCCAGTGGTGCCAGTGCATTCTCTGGTTTCACTGCACTGCATCCCCAATCGTACCAGTGCACTCTCTGGACTCACTGCACTGCATCCACAGTGGTGCCACTGCAACCTCTGGTCTCACTGCAGTGCATCCCCAGTGGTGCCAGTGCACTCTCTGGACTCACTGCAGTGCATCCGCAGTGGTGCCAGTGCACTCTTTCGAGTCACTGCAGGGCATCCCCAGTGGTGCCAGTGCACTCTCTGGACTCACTGCCCTGCATCCGCAGTGGTGCCAGTGCACTCTTTCGAGTCACTGCACTGCATCCCCACTGGTGCCAGTGCACTCTCTGGACTTGCCGGGGTGCATCCCCAGTGGTGCCAGTGCAGTCTCTGTGTTAGTGTTGGGGAGAATCGAATGGATATTTTACTAATGTCTCTTAGGTAATGGGTGCATCCCCAGTGGTGCCAGTGCACTCTCTGGACTCACTGCAGTGCAACCCCAAAGGTGCCAGTGCACTCTCTGGACTCACTGCAGTCCATCCCCAGTGGTGCCAGTGCACTCTCTGGACTCACTGAACTGCATCCCCAGTGGTGCCAGTGCACTCTCTTTACTCACTGCACTGCATCCCCAGTGGTGCCAGTGTACTCTCTGGACTCACTGCACTGCATCCCCAGTGGTGCCAGTGCACTCTCTGGTCTCACTGCATTGCATCCCCAGTGATGCCAGTGCACTCTCTGGACTCACTGCACTGCATCCCCAGTGGTGCCAGTGCAATCTCTGGACTCACGGCAGTGCATCCCCAGTGGTGCCAGTGCACTCTCTGGACTCACTGCACTGCATCCCAGTGGTGCCAGTGCACTCTCTGGACTCACTGCACTGCATCCCCAGTGGTGCCAGTGCACTCTCTGGACTTGCCGGGGTGCATCCCCAGTGGTGCCAGTGCACTCCCTGGACTCACTGCAGTGCATCCCCAGTGGTGCCAGTGCACTGTCTGGACTCACTGCATTCCCAGTGGTGCCAGGGCACTCTCTGGACTCACTGCAGTGCATCCCCAGTGGTGCCTGTGAAGTCTCTGGTCTCACTGCAGTGCATCCCCAATGGTGCCAGTGCACTCTCTGGACACACTGCACTGCATCCTCAGTGGTGCCAGTGCACTCTCTGGACTCACTGCAGTGCATCCACAGTGGTGCTAGTGCACTCTCTGGACTCATTGCACTGCATCCCCTGTGGTGCCAAGGCACTCTCTGGACTCACTGCACTGCGTTGCCATTGGTGCCAGTGCACTCTCTGGACTCATTGAAGTGCATCCCCAGTGGTGCCTGTGAGGTCTCTGGACTCACTGCAGTGCATCCCCAGTGGTGCCAGTGCAATCTCAGGACTCACAGCAGTTCAGCTCCAGTTGGTGCCAGTGCACTCTCTGGACTCACTGCACTGCATCCCCAGTGGTGCCAGTGCACTCTCTGGACTCACTGCATTGCATCCGCAGTGGTGCCAGTGCACTCTCTGGACTCACTGCAGTGCATCCCCTGTGGTGCCATTGCACTCTCAGGACTCACTGCACTGCATCCCCAGCGGTGCCAGTGCACTCTCTGGACTCAATGCACTGCATCCCCAGTGGTGCCTGGTAAGTCTCTGGTCTCACTGCACTGCATCGGCAGTGGTGCCAGTGCACTCTCTGGACTCACTGCAGTGCATCCCCTGTGGTGCCATTGCACTCTCAGGACTCACTGCACTGCATCCCCAGCGGTGCCAGTGCACTCTCTGGACTCACTGCACTGCATCCCCAGTGGTGCCTGGTAAGTCTCTGGTCTCACTGCACTGCATCGGCAGTGGTGCCAGTGCACTCTCTGGACTCACTGCACTGCATCCCCAGTGGTGCCAGTGCACTCTCTGGACTCACTGCACTGCATCCCCAGTGGGGCCAGTGCACTCTCTGGACTCACTGCACTGCATCCCCAGTGGTGCCAGTGCACTCTCTGGACTCACTGCACTGCATCCCCAGTGGTGCCAGTGCACTCTCTGTAGTCACTGCACTGCATCCCCTGTGGTGCCAGTGCACTGTCTGGACTCACTGCAGTGCAACCCCAAAGGTGCCAGTGCATTCTCTTAACTCACTGCAGTGCATCCCCACTGGTGCCAGTGCACTCTCTGGACTGACTGCACTGCATCCCCAGTGGTGCCAGTGCACTCTCTGGACTCACTGCAGTCCATCCCCAGTGGTGCCAGTGCACTCTCTGGACTCACTGCACTGCATCCCCAGTGGTGCCAGTGCACTCTCTTTACTCACTGCACTGCATCCCCAGTGGGGCCAGTGCACTCTCTGGACTCACTGCACTGCATCCCCAGTTGTGCCAGTGCACTCTCTGGTCTCACTGCACTGCATCCCCAGTGGTGCCAGTGCACTCTCTGGACTCACTGCAGTGCATCCCCAGTGGTGCCCGTTCAATCTCTGGACTCACGGCAGTGCATCCCCAGTGGTGCCAGTGCACTCTCTGGACTCACTGCACTGCATCCCCAGTGGTGCCAGTGCACTCTCTGGACTTGCCGGGGTGCATCCCCAGTGGTGCCAGTGCACTCTCTGGACTCACTGCAGTGCATCCCCAGTGGTGCCAGTGCACTGTCTGGACTCACTGCATTCCCAGTGGTGCCAGGGCACTCTCTGGACTCACTGCACTGCATCCCCAGTGGTGCCAGTGCACTCTCTGGACTCACTGCACTGCATCCCCAATGCTGCCAGTTCACTCTTTGGACTCACTGCACTGCATCCCCAGTGGTGCCAGTGCACTCTCTGGAGTCACTGCACTGCATCCCCAGTGGTGCCAAGGCACTCTCTGGACTCACTGCACTGTGTTGCCATTGGTGCCAGTGCACTCACTGGACTCATTGCTGTGCATCCCCAGTGGTGCCTGTGAAGTCTCTGGACTCACTGCAGTGCATCCCCAATGGTGCCAGTGCACTCTTTGGACTCACTGCAGTTCATCCCCAATGGTGCCAGTGCACTCTTTGGACTCACTGCACTGCATCCCCAGTGGTGCCAGTGAACTCTCTGGACTCACTGCACTGCATCCCCAGTGGTGACAGTGCACTCTCTGGACTCACTGCAGTGCATCCCCAGTGGTGCTAGTGCACTCTCTGGACTCACTGCACTGCATCCCCTGTGGTGCCAAGGCACTCTCTGGACTCACTGCACTGCGTTGCCATTGGTGCCAGTGCACTCTCTGGACTCGTTGCAGTGCATCCCCAGTGGTGCCAATGCACTCTCTGGACTCACGGCACTGCATCCCCAGTGGTGCCAGTGCACTCTCTGGACTCATTGCAGTGCATCCCCAGTGGTGCCAATGCACTCTCTGGACTCACTGCACTGCATCCCCAAGGTGCAAGTGCACTCTCTGGACTCACTGCACTGCATCCCCAGTGGTGCCAGAGCACTCTCTGGACTCACTGCAGTGCATCCCCAGTGGTGACAGTGCACTCTCTGGACTCATTGCACTGCATCCCCAGTGGTGCCACTGCACTCTCTGAAAACACCGGGGTGCAACCGCAGCGGTGCCAGTTCACTCTCTGCACTCACTGCAGTGTATCCCCAGTGGTGCCAGTGCACTCTCTGGACTCACTGCAGTGTATCCCCTGTGGTGCCAGTGCACTCTGTGGACTCAGTGCACTGCATCCCAGTGGTGCCAGTGCACTCTCTGGACTCACTGCAGTGCATCCCCAGTGGTGCCAGTGCACTCTCTGGACTCACTGCACTGCATCCCAGTGGTGCCAGTGCACTCTCTGGACTCACTGCACTGCATCCCCAGTGGCGCCAGTGCACTCTCTGGACTCACTGCACTGCATCCCCAGTGGTGCCAGTGCACTCTCTGGACTCACTGCAGTGCATCCCCAAGGTGCCAGTGCACTCTCTGGACTCACTGCACTGCATCCCCAGTGGTGCCAGTGCACTCTCTGTACTCACTGCAGTGCAACCCCAATGGTGCCAGTGCATTCTCTTTACTCACTGCACTGCATCCCCAGTGGTGCCAGTGCACTCTCTGGACTCACTGCAGTGCATCCCAAGTGGTGCCAGTGCACTCTCCGGACTCACTGCAGTCCATCCCCAGTGGTGCCAGTGCACTCTCTGGACTCACTGCACTGCATCCCCAGTGGTGCCAGGGCACTCTCTGCAGACAATGCAGTGCATCCCCAAAGGTGACAGTGCACTCTCTGGACTCACTGTACTGCTCGAGCCGCGGCAACCGCTCCAGCCGCGGTAGCCACTCCAGCCGCGGCAGCCGCTCCAACCGCGGCAGCCGCTCCAGCCGTGGCAGCCGCTCCACTCGGTAGCGGCTTTAGCGGCTGCCGCGGCTGGAGCGCCTGCCGCGCCTGCCGAGACTGGAGGGGCTGCCGCGGCTGGAGCGGCTGGGGCGGCTGCCGCGGCTGGAGCGTCTGGAGCGTCTGCCGCGTATGCCACGGATGGAGCGGCTGCCGCGGCTGGACCGGCTGCCGCGGTTGCCGCGGCTGGAGCGGCTGGAGCGGCTACCGAGGCTGGAGTGGATACCGCGGCTGGAGCGGTTGCCGCGGCTCGAGCAGTACAGTGAGTCCAGAGAGTGCACTGTCACCTTTGGGGATGCACTGCATTGTCTGCAGAGAGTGCCCTGGCACCACTGGGGATGCACTGCAGTGAGTCCAGAGAGTGCACTGGCACCACTTGGGATGCACTGCAGTGAGTCCAGAGAGTGCCCTCTAGAGAACCCTAACAACCCTAAACATAACATTAACCGGAACAGGAAGCTGAACTCCCTGGGGGAGCCTTTACGCAACCCCACACTCAACAGGACTCTGCGTCTTCACTCTTTCCTAACAACCCTAAACATAACCCTACCCGGAACAAGAAGCTGAACCCGAGTTAGACCCGAAAAAACACGTACGGTGCCACTTTCTGCCATCAAAAAGTGCTCTCAGCGGAAGCCTTTGGCTACACCTGAGCTCCCTGGGGGAGCCTTTACGCAACCCCACACTCAACAGGACTCTGCGTCTTCACTCTTTCCTAACAACCCTAAACATAACCCTAACCGCAACAAGAAGCTGAACCCGAGTTAGACCCGAAAAATCACGTACGGTGCCACTTTCTGCCATCAAAAAGTGCTCTCAGCGGAAGCCTTTGGGTACACCTGAACTCCCTGGGGGAGCCTTTACGCAACCCCACACTCAACAGGACTCTGCGTCTTCACTCTTTCCTAACAACCCTAAACATAACCCTAACCGGAACAGGAAGCTGAACCCGAGTTAGACCCGAAAAAACACGTACGGTGCCACTTTCTGCCATCAAAAAGTGCTCTCAGCGGAAGCCTTTGGGTACTCCTGAACTCCCTGGGGGAGCCTTTACGCAACCCCACACTCAACAGGACTCTGCGTCTTCACTCTTTCCTAACAACCCTAAACATAACCCTAACCGGAACAAGAAGCTGAACCCGAGTTAGACCCGAAAAATCACGTACGGTGCCACTTTATGCCATCAAAAAGTGCTCTCAGCGGAAGCCTTTGGGTACACCTGAACTCCCTGGGGGAGCCTTTACGCAACCACACACTCAACAGGACTCTGCGTCTTCACTCTTTCCTAACAACCCTAAACATAACCCTAACCGCAACAAGAAGATGAACCCGAGTTAGACCCGAAAAAACACGCACGGTGCCACTTTCTGCCATCAAAAAGTGCTCTCAGCGGAAACCTTTGGGTACACCTGAACTCCCTGGGGGAGCCTTTACGCAATCCCACACTCAACAGGACTCTGCATCTTCACTCTTTCCTAACAACCCTAAACATAACCCTAACCGGAACAAGAAGCTGAACCTGAGTTAGACCCGAAAAAACACAGACGGTGCCACTTTCTGCCATCAAAAAGTGCTCTCAGTGGAAGCCTTTGGGTACACCTGAACTCCCTGGGGGAGCCTTTACGCAACCCCACACTCAACAGGACTCTGCGTCTTCACTCTTTCCTAACAACCCTAAACATAACCCTAACCGGAACAAGAAGCTGAACCCGAGTTAGACCCGAAAAATCACGTACGGTGCCACTTTATGCCATCAAAAAGTGCTCTCAGCGGAAGCCTTTGGGTACACCTGAACTCCCTGGGGGAGCCTTTACGCAACCCCACACTCAACAGGACTCTGCGTCTTCACTCTTTCCTAACAACCCTAAACATAACCCTAACCGCAACAGGAAGCTGAACCCGAGTTAGACCTGAAAAATCACGTACGGTGCCACTTTATGCCATCAAAAAGTGCTCTCAGCGGAAACCTTTGGGTACACCTGAACTCCCTGGGGGAGCCTTTACGCAACCCCACACTCAACAGGACTCTGCGTCTTCACTCTTTCCTAACAACCCTAAACATAACCCTAACCGCAACAAGAAGATGAACCCGAGTTAGACCCGAAAAAACACGCACGGTGCCACTTTCTGCCATCAAAAAGTGCTCTCAGCAGAAACCTTTGGGTACACCTGAACTCCCTGGGGGAGCCTTTACGCAACCCCACACTCAACAGGACTCTGCCTCTTCACTCTTTCCTAACAACCCTAAACATAACCCTAACCGGAACAAGAAGCTGAACCCGAGTTAGACCCGAAAAAACACGTACGGTGCCACTTTCTGCCATCAAAAAGTGCTCTCAGCAGCAACCTTTGGGTACACCTGAACTCCCTGGGGGAGCCTTTACGCAACCCCACACTCAACAGGACTCTGCCTCTTCACTCTTTCCTAACAACCCTAAACATAACCCTAACCGGAAGAAGAAGCTGAACCCGAGTTAGACCCGAAAAAACACGTACGGTGCCACTTTCTGCCATCAAAAAGTGCTCTCAGCGGAAGCCTTTGGGTACACCTGAGCTCCCTGGGGGAGCCTTTACGCAACCCCACACTCAACAGGACTCTGCGTCTTCACTCTTTCCTAACAACCCTAAACATAACCCTAACCGCAACAAGAAGCTGAACCCGAGTTAGACCCGAAAAATCACGTACGGTGCCACTTTCTGCCATCAAAAAGTGCTCTCAGCGGAAGCCTTTGGGTACACCTGAACTCCCTGGGGGAGCCTTTACGCAACCCCACACTCAACAGGACTCTGCGTCTTCACTCTTTCCTAACAACCCTAAACATAACCCTAACCGGAACAGGAAGCTGAACCCGAGTTAACCCGAAAAAACACGTACGGTGCCACTTTCTGCCATCAAAAAGTGCTCTCAGCGGAAGCCTTTGGGTACTCCTGAACTCCCTGGGGGAGCCTTTACGCAACCCCACACTCAACAGGACTCTGCGTCTTCACTCTTTCCTAACAACCCTAAACATAACCCTAACCGGAACAAGAAGCTGAACCCGAGTTAGACCCGAAAAATCACGTACGGTGCCACTTTATGCCATCAAAAAGTGCTCTCAGCGGAAGCCTTTGGGTACACCTGAACTCCCTGGGGGAGCCTTTACGCAACCACACACTCAACAGGACTCTGCGTCTTCACTCTTTCCTAACAACCCTAAACATAACCCTAACCGCAACAAGAAGATGAACCCGAGTTAGACCCGAAAAAACACGCACGGTGCCACTTTCTGCCATCAAAAAGTGCTCTCAGCGGAAACCTTTGGGTACACATGAACTCCCTGGGGGAGCCTTTACGCAATCCCACACTCAACAGGACTCTGCATCTTCACTCTTTCCTAACAACCCTAAACATAACCCTAACCGGAACAAGAAGCTGAACCTGAGTTAGACCCGAAAAAACACGGACGGTGCCACTTTCTGCCATCAAAAAGTGCTCTCAGTGGAAGCCTTTGGGTACACCTGAACTCCCTGGGGGAGCCTTTACGCAACCCCACACTCAACAGGACTCTGCGTCTTCACTCTTTCCTAACAACCCTAAACATAACCCTAACCGGAACAAGAAGCTGAACCCGAGTTAGACCCGAAAAATCACGTACGGTGCCACTTTATGCCATCAAAAAGTGCTCTCAGCGGAAGCCTTTGGGTACACCTGAACTCCCTGGGGGAGCCTTTACGCAACCCCACACTCAACAGGACTCTGCCTCTTCACTCTTTCCTAACAACCCTAAACATAACCCTAACCGGAACAAGAAGCTGAATCCGAGTTAGACCCGAAAAAACACGTACGGTGCCACTTTATGCCATCAAAAAGTGCTCTCAGTTGAAGCCTTTGGGTACACCTGAACTCCCTGGGGGAGCCTTTACGCAACCCCACACTCAACAGGACTCTGCGTCTTCACTCTTTCCTAACAACCCTAAACATAACCCTAACCGGAACAAGAAGATGAACCCGAGTTAGACCCGAAAAAACACGCACGGTGCCACTTTCTGCCATCAAAAAGTGCTCTCAGCAGAAACCTTTGGGTACACCTGAACTCCCTGGGGGAGCCTTTACGCAACCCCACACTCAACAGGACTCTGCCTCTTCACTCTTTCCTAACAACCCTAAACATAACCCTAACCGGAACAAGAAGCTGAACCCGAGTTAGACCCGAAAAAACACGTACGGTGCCACTTTCTGCCATCAAAAAGTGCTCTCAGCAGAAACCTTTGGGTACACCTGAACTCCCTGGGGGAGCCTTTACGCAACCCCACACTCAACAGGACTCTGCGTCTTCACTCTTTCCTAACAACCCTAAACATAACCCTAACCGGAACAAGAAGCTGAACCCGAGTTAGACCCGAAAAAACACGTACGGTGCCACTTTCTGCCATCAAAAAGTGCTCTCAGCGGAAGCCTTTGGGTACACCTGAACTCCCTGGGGGAGCCTTTACGCAACCCCACACTCAACAGGACTCTGCCTCTTCACTCTTTCCTAACAACCCTAAACATAACCCTAACCGGAACAGGAAGCTGAACCAGAGTTAGACCCGAAAAATCACGTACGGTGCCACTTTCTGCCATCAAAAAGTGCTCTCAGCGGAAGCCTTTGGCTACACCTGAACTCCCTGGGGGAGCCTTTACGCAACCCCACACTCAACAGGACTCTGCCTCTTCACTCTTTCCTAACAACCCTAAACATAACCCTAACCGGAACAAGAAGCTGAACCCGAGTTAGACCCGAAAAAACACGTACGGTGCCACTTTCTGCCATCAAAAAGTGCTCTCAGCGGAAGCCTTTGGCTACACCTGAACTCCCTGGGGGAGCCTTTACGCAACCCCACACTCAACAGGACTCTGCGTCTTCACTCTTTCCTAACAACCCTAAACATAACCCTAACCGGAACAAGAAGCTGAACCCGAGTTAGACCCGAAAAATCACGCACGGTGCCACTTTCTGCCATCAAAAAGTGCTCTCAGCGGAAGCCTTTGGGTACACCTGAACTCCCTGGGGGAGCCTTTACGCAACCCCACACTCAACAGGACTCTGCGCCTTCACTCTTTCCTAACAACCCTAAACATAACCCTAACCGGAACAGGAAGCTGAACCCGAGTTAGACCCGAAAAATCACGCACGGTGCCACTTTCTGCCATCAAAAAGTGCTCTCAGCGGAAGCCTTTGGGTACACCTGAACTCCCTGGGGGAGCCTTTACGCAACCCCACACTCAACAGGACTCTGCGTCTTCACTCTTTCCTAGCAACCCTAAACATAACCCTAACCGGAACAAGAAGCTGAACCCGAGTTAGACCCGAAAAATCACGTACGGTGCCACTTTCTGCCATCAAAAAGTGCTCTCAGCGGAAGCCTTTGGGTACACCTGAACTCCCTGGGGGAGCCTTTACGCAACCCCACACTCAACAGGACTCTGCGTCTTCACTCTTTCCTAACAACCCTAAACATAACCCTAACCGCAACAAGAAGATGAACCCGAGTTAGACCCGAAGAAACACGTACGGTGCCACTTTCTACCATCAAAAAGTGCTCTCAGCAGAAGCCTTTGGGTACACCTGAACTCCCTGGGGGAGCCTTTACGCAACCCCACACTCAACAGGACTCTGCGTCTTCACTCTTTCCTAACAACCCTAAACATAACCCTAACCGGAACAAGAAGCTGAACCCGAGTTAGACCCGAAAAAACACGTACGGTGCCACTTTCTGCCATCAAAAAGTGCTCTCAGCGGAAGCCTTTGGGTACACCTGAACTCCCTGGGGGAGCCTTTACGCAACCCCACACTCAACAGGACTCTGCGCCTTCACTCTTTCCTAACAACCCTAAACATAACCCTAACCGGAACAAGAAGCTGAACCCGAGTTAGACCCGAAAAAACACGTACGGTGCCACTTTCTGCCATCAAAAAGTGCTCTCAGTGGAAGCCTTTGGGTACACCTGAACTCCCTGGGGGAGCCTTTACGCAACCCCACACTCAACAGGACTCTGCGTCTTCACTCTTTCCTAACAACCCTAAACATAACCCTCACCGCAACAAGAAGCTGAACCCGAGTTAGACCCGAAAAAACACGCACGGTGCCACTTTATGCCATCAAAAAGTGCTCTCAGCGGAAGCCTTTGGGTACACCTGAACTCCCTGGGGGAGCCTTTACGCAACCCCACACTCAACAGGACTCTGCGTCTTCACTCTTTCCTAACAACCCTAAACATAACTCTAACCGGAACAAGAAGCTGAATCCGAGTTAGACCGGAAAAAACACGCACGGTGCCACTTTCTGCCATCAAAAAGTGCTCTCAGCGGAAGCCTTTGGGTACACCTGAACTCCCTGGGGGAGCCTTTACGCAACCCCACACTCAACAGGACTCTGCGTCTTCACTCTTTCCTAACAACCCTAAACATAACCCTAACTGCAACAAGAAGCTGAACCCGAGTTAGACCCGAAAAAACACGCACGGTGCCACTTTCTGCCATCAAAAAGTGCTCTCAGCGGAAGCCTTTGGGTACACCTGAACTCCCTGGGGGAGCCTTTACGCAACCCCACACTCAACAGGACTCTGCGTCTTCACTCTTTCCTAACAACCCTAAACATAACCCTAACCGGAACAGGAAGCTGAACCCGAGTTAGACCCGAAAAAACACGCACGGTGCCACTTTCTGACATCAAAAAGTGCTCTCAGCGGAAGCCTTTGGGTACACCTGAACTCCCTGGGGGAGCCTTTACGCAACCCCACACTCAACAGGACTCTGTCTCTTCACTCTTTCCTAACAACCCTAAACATATCCCTAACCGGAACAAGAAGCTGAACCCGAGTTAGACCTGAAAAATCACGTACGGTGCCACTTTATGCCATCAAAATGTGCTCTCAGCGGAAGCCTTTGGGTACACCTGAACTCCCTGGGGGAGCCTTTACGCAACCCCACACTCAACAGGACTCTGCCTCTTCACTCTTTCCTAACAACCCTAAACATAACCCTAACCGCAACAAGAAGCTGAACCCGAGTTAGACCCGAAAAATCACGTACGGTGCCACTTTCTGCCATCAAAAAGTGCTCTCAGCGGAAACCTTTGGGTACACATGAACTCCCTGGGGGAGCCTTTACGCAATCCCACACTCAACAGGACTCTGCATCTTCACTCTTTCCTAACAACCCTAAACATAACCCTAACCGGAACAAGAAGCTGAACCCGAGTTAGACCCGAAAAAACACGTACGGTGCCACTTTCTGCCATCAAAAAGTGCTCTCAGCGGAAGCCTTTGGGTACACCTGAACTCCCTGGGGGTGCCTTTACGCAACCCCACACTCAACAGGACTCTGCGTCTTCACTCTTTCCTAACAACCCTAAACATAACCCTAACCGGAACAAGAAGCTGAACCCGAGTTAGACCCGAAAAATCACGTACGGTGCCACTTTCTGCCATCAAAAAGTGCTCTCAGCGGAAGCCTTTGGGTACACCTGAACTCCCTGGGGGAGCCTTTACGCAACCCCACACTCAACAGGACTCTGCCTCTTCACTCTTTCCTAACAACCCTAAACATAACCCTAACCGCAACAAGAAGATGAACCCGAGTTAGACCCGAAAAAACACGCACGGTGCCACTTTCTGCCATCAAAAAGTGCTCTCAGCGGAAGCCTTTGGGTACACCTGAACTCCCTGGGGGAGCCTTTACGCAACCCCACACTCAACAGGACTCTGCGTCTTCACTCTTTCCTAACAACCCTAAACATAACCCTAACCGGAACAAGAAGCTGAACCCGAGTTAGACCCGAAAAATCACGTACGGTGCCACTTTCTGCCATCAAAAAGTGCTCTCAGCGGAAGCCTTTGGGTACACCTGAACTCCCTGGGGGAGCCTTTACGCAACCCCACACTCAACAGGACTCTGCGTCTTCACTCTTTCCTAACAACCCTAAACATAACCCTAACCGGAACAAGAAGCTGAACCCGAGTTAGACCCGAAAAAACACGTACGGTGCCACTTTCTGCCATCAAAAAGTGCTCTCAGCGGAAGCCTTTGGGTACACCTGAACTCCCTGGGGGAGCCTTTACGCAACCCCACACTCAACAGGACTCTGCCTCTTCACTCTTTCCTAACAACCCTAAACATAACCCTAACCGGAACAAGAAGCTGAACCCGAGTTAGACCCGAAAAATCACGTACGGTGCCACTTTCTGCCATCAAAAAGTGCTCTCAGCGGAAGCCTTTGGGTACACCTGAGCTCCCTGGGGGAGCCTTTACGCAACCCCACACTCAACAGGACTCTGCGTCTTCACTCTTTCCTAACAACCCTAAACATAACCCTAACCGGAACAAGAAGCTGAACCCGAGTTAGACCCGAAAAAACACGTACGGTGCCACTTTATGCCATCAAAAAGTGCTCTCAGTGGAAGCCTTCGGGTACACCTGACCTCCCTGGGGGAGCCTTTACGCAACCCCACACTCAACAGGACTCTGCGTCTTCACTCTTTCCTAACAACCCTAAACATAACCCTATCCGGAACAAGAAGCTGAACCCGAGTTAGACCCGAAAAAACACGTACGGTGCCACTTTCTGCCATCAAAAAGTGCTCTCAGCGGAAGCCTTTGGGTACACCTGAGCTCCCTGGGGGAGCCTTTACGCAACCCCACACTCAACAGGACTCTGCGTCTTCACTCTTTCCTAACAACCCTAAACATAACCCTAACCGCAACAAGAAGCTGAACCCGAGTTAGACCCGAAAAAACACGCACGGTGCCACTTTCTGCCATCAAAAAGTGCTCTCAGCGGAAGCCTTTGGGTACACCTGAACTCCCTGGGGGAGCCTTTACGCAACCCCACACTCAACAGGACTCTGCGCCTTCACTCTTTCCTAACAACCCTAAACATAACCCTAACCGCAACAAGAAGCTGAACCCGAGTTAGACCCGAAAAATCACGTACGGTGCCACTTTATGCCATCAAAAAGTGCTCTCAGCGGAAGCCTTTGGGTACACCTGAACTCCCTGGGGGAGCCTTTACGCAACCCCACACTCAACAGGACTCTGCGTCTTCACTCTTTCCTAACAACCCTAAACATAACCCTAACCAGAACAAGAAGCTGAACCCGAGTTAGACCCGAAAAAACACGCACGGTGCCACTTTCTGCCATCAAAAAGTGCTCTCAGCGGAAGCCTTTGGGTACACCTGAACTCCCTGGGGGAGCCTTTACGCAACCCCACACTCAACAGGACTCTGCGTCTTCACTCTTTCCTAACAACCCTAAACATAACCCTAACCGCAACAAGAAGCTGAACCCGAGTTAGACCCGAAAAATCACGTACGGTGCCACTTTCTGCCATCAAAAAGTGCTCTCAGCGGAAGCCTTTGGGTACACCTGAACTCCCTGGGGGAGCCTTTACGCAACCCCACACTCAACAGGACTCTGCGTCTTCACTCTTTCCTAACAACCCTAAACATAACCCTAACCGGAACAAGAAGCTGAACCCGAGTTAGACCCGAAAAATCACGTACGGTGCCACTTTCTGCCATCAAAAAGTGCTCTCAGCGGAAGCCTTTGGGTACACCTGAACTCCCTGGGGGAGCCTTTACGCAACCCCACACTCAACAGGACTCTGCGTCTTCACTCTTTCCTAACAACCCTAAACATAACCCTAACCGGAACAAGAAGCTGAACCCGAGTTAGACCCGAAAAAACACGTACGGTGCCACTTTCTGCCATCAAAAAGTGCTCTCAGCGGAAGCCTTTGGGTACACCTGAACTCCCTGGGGGAGCCTTTACGCAACCCCACACTCAACAGGACTCTGCCTCTTCACTCTTTCCTAACAACCCTAAACATAACCCTAACCGGAACAAGAAGCTGAACCCGAGTTAGACCCGAAAAATCACGTACGGTGCCACTTTCTGCCATCAAAAAGTGCTCTCAGCGGAAGCCTTTGGGTACACCTGAGCTCCCTGGGGGAGCCTTTACGCAACCCCACACTCAACAGGACTCTGCGTCTTCACTCTTTCCTAACAACCCTAAACATA
This sequence comes from Anser brachyrhynchus, assembly GCF_964034855.1. Classification (NCBI taxonomy): domain Eukaryota; kingdom Metazoa; phylum Chordata; class Aves; order Anseriformes; family Anatidae; genus Anser; species Anser brachyrhynchus. The sequence continues at coordinate 1,721,987 of NC_137716.1, forward strand.
ACCCTAACCGGAACAAGAAGCTGAACCCGAGTTAGACCCGAAAAAACACGTACGGTGCCACTTTATGCCATCAAAAAGTGCTCTCAGTGGAAGCCTTCGGGTACACCTGACCTCCCTGGGGGAGCCTTTACGCAACCCCACACTCAACAGGACTCTGCGTCTTCACTCTTTCCTAACAACCCTAAACATAACCCTATCCGGAACAAGAAGCTGAACCCGAGTTAGACCCGAAAAAACACGTACGGTGCCACTTTCTGCCATCAAAAAGTGCTCTCAGCGGAAGCCTTTGGGTACACCTGAGCTCCCTGGGGGAGCCTTTACGCAACCCCACACTCAACAGGACTCTGCGTCTTCACTCTTTCCTAACAACCCTAAACATAACCCTAACCGCAACAAGAAGCTGAACCCGAGTTAGACCCGAAAAAACACGCACGGTGCCACTTTCTGCCATCAAAAAGTGCTCTCAGCGGAAGCCTTTGGGTACACCTGAACTCCCTGGGGGAGCCTTTACGCAACCCCACACTCAACAGGACTCTGCGCCTTCACTCTTTCCTAACAACCCTAAACATAACCCTAACCGCAACAAGAAGCTGAACCCGAGTTAGACCCGAAAAATCACGTACGGTGCCACTTTATGCCATCAAAAAGTGCTCTCAGCGGAAGCCTTTGGGTACACCTGAACTCCCTGGGGGAGCCTTTACGCAACCCCACACTCAACAGGACTCTGCGTCTTCACTCTTTCCTAACAACCCTAAACATAACCCTAACCAGAACAAGAAGCTGAACCCGAGTTAGACCCGAAAAAACACGCACGGTGCCACTTTCTGCCATCAAAAAGTGCTCTCAGCGGAAGCCTTTGGGTACACCTGAACTCCCTGGGGGAGCCTTTACGCAACCCCACACTCAACAGGACTCTGCGTCTTCACTCTTTCCTAACAACCCTAAACATAACCCTAACCGCAACAAGAAGCTGAACCCGAGTTAGACCCGAAAAATCACGTACGGTGCCACTTTATGCCATCAAAAAGTGCTCTCAGCGGAAGCCTTTGGGTACACCTGAACTCCCTGGGGGAGCCTTTACGCAACCCCACACTCAACAGGACTCTGCGTCTTCACTCTTTCCTAACAACCCTAAACATAACCCTAACCGGAACAAGAAGCTGAACCCGAGTTAGACCTGAAAAAACACGCACGGTGCCACTTTCTGCCATCAAAAAGTGCTCTCAGCGGAAGCCTTTGGGTACACCTGAACTCCCTGGGGGAGCCTTTACGCAACCCCACACTCAACAGGACTCTGCGTCTTCACTCTTTCCTAACAACCCTAAACATAACCCTAACCGGAACAAGAAGCTGAACCCGAGTTAGACCCGAAAAAACACGCACGGTGCCACTTTCTGCCATCAAAAAGTGCTCTCAGCGGAAGCCTTTGGGTACACCTGAACTCCCTGGGGGAGCCTTTACGCAACCCCACACTCAACAGGACTCTGCGTCTTCACTCTTTCCTAACAACCCTAAACATAACCCTAACCAGAACAAGAAGCTGAACCCGAGTTAGACCCGAAAAAACACGCACGGTGCCACTTTCTGCCATCAAAAAGTGCTCTCAGCGGAAGCCTTTGGGTACACCTGAACTCCCTGGGGGAGCCTTTACGCAACCCCACACTCAACAGGACTCTGCGTCTTCACTCTTTCCTAACAACCCTAAACATAACCCTAACCGGAACAGGAAGCTGAACCCGAGTTAGACCCGAAAAAACACGTACGGTGCCACTTTCTGCCATCAAAAAGTGCTCTCAGCGGAAGCCTTTGGGTACACCTGAACTCCCTGGGGGAGCCTTTACGCAACCCCACACTCAACAGGACTCTGCGTCTTCACTCTTTCCTAACAACCCTAAACATAACCCTAACCGGAACAGGAAGCTGAACCCGAGTTAGACCCGAAAAATCACGTACGGTGCCACTTTCTGCCATCAAAAAGTGCTCTCAGCGGAAGACTTTGGGTACACCTGAACTCCCTGGGGGAGCCTTTACGCAACCCCACACTCAACAGGACTCTGCGTCTTCACTCTTTCCTAACAACCCTAAACATAACCCTAACCGCAACAAGAAGCTGAACCCGAGTTAGACCCGAAAAATCACGGACGGTGCCACTTTCTGCCATCAAAAAGTGCTCTCAGCGGAAGCCTTTGGGTACACCTGAACTCCCTGGGGGAGCCTTTACGCAACCCCACACTCAACAGGACTCTGCGTCTTCACTCTTTCCTAACAACCCTAAACATAACCCTAACCGGAACAAGAAGCTGAACCCGAGTTAGACCCGAAAAAACACGTACGGTGCCACTTTCTGCCATCAAAAAGTGCTCTCAGCGGAAGCCTTTGGGTACACCTGAACTCCCTGGGGGAGCCTTTACGCAACCCCACACTCAACAGGACTCTGCCTCTTCACTCTTTCCTAACAACCCTAAACATAACCCTAACCGCAACAAGAAGCTGAACCCGAGTTAGACCCGAAAAAACACGCACGGTGCCACTTTCTGCCATCAAAAAGTGCTCTCAGCGGAAGCCTTTGGGTACACCTGAACTCCCTGGGGGAGCCTTTACGCAACCCCACACTCAACAGGACTCTGCGTCTTCACTCTTTCCTAACAACCCTAAACATAACCCTAACCGGAACAAGAAGCTGAACCCGAGTTAGACCCGAAAAATCACGTACGGTGCCACTTTATGCCATCAAAAAGTGCTCTCAGCGGAAGCCTTTGGGTACACCTGAACTCCCTGGGGGAGCCTTTACGCAACCCCACACTCAACAGGACTCTGCGTCTTCACTCTTTCCTAACAACCCTAAACATAACGCTAACCGGAACAAGAAGCTGAACCCGAGTTAGACCCGAAAAAACACGCACGGTGCCACTTTCTGCCATCAAAAAGTGCTCTCAGCGGAAGCCTTTGGGTACACCTGAACTCCCTGGGGGAGCCTTTACGCAACCCCACACTCAACAGGACTCTGCCTCTTCACTCTTTCCTAACAACCCTAAACATAACCCTAACCGGAACAAGAAGCTGAACCCGAGTTAGACCCGAAAAATCACGTACGGTGCCACTTTATGCCATCAAAAAGTGCTCTCAGTGCAAGCCTTCGGGTACACCTGACCTCCCTGGGGGAGCCTTTACGCAACCCCACACTCAACAGGACTCTGCGTCTTCACTCTTTCCTAACAACCCTAAACATAACCCTATCCGGAACAAGAAGCTGAACCCGAGTTAGACCCGAAAAAACACGTACGGTGCCACTTTCTGCCATCAAAAAGTGCTCTCAGCGGAAGCCTTTGGGTACACCTGAACTCCCTGGGGGAGCCTTTACGCAACCCCACACTCAACAGGCCTCTGCGTCTTCACTCTTTCCTAACAACCCTAAACATAACCCTAACCGCAACAAGAAGCTGAACCCGAGTTAGACCCGAAAAAACACGCACGGTGCCACTTTCTGCCATCAAAAAGTGCTCTCAGCGGAAGCCTTTGGGTACACCTGAACTCCCTGGGGGAGCCTTTACGCAACCCCACACTCAACAGGACTCTGCGTCTTCACTCTTTCCTAACAACCCTAAACATAACCCTAACCGGAACAAGAAGCTGAACCCGAGTTAGACCCGAAAAATCACGTACGGTGCCACTTTATGCCATCAAAAAGTGCTCTCAGCGGAAGCCTTTGGGTACACCTGAACTCCCTGGGGGAGCCTTTACGCAACCCCACACTCAACAGGACTCTGCCTCTTCACTCTTTCCTAACAACCCTAAACATAACGCTAACCGGAACAAGAAGCTGAACCCGAGTTAGACCCGAAAAAACACGCACGGTGCCACTTTCTGCCATCAAAAAGTGCTCTCAGCGGAAGCCTTTGGGTACACCTGAACTCCCTGGGGGAGCCTTTACGCAACCCCACACTCAACAGGACTCTGCGTCTTCACTCTTTCCTAACAACCCTAAACATACCCCTAACTGCAACAAGAAGCTGAACCCGAGTTAGACCCGAAAAAACACGCACGGTGCCACTTTCTGCCATCAAAAAGTGCTCTCAGCGGAAGCCGTTGGGTACACCTGAACTCCCTGGGGGAGCCTTTACGCAACCCCACACTCAACAGGACTCTGCGTCTTCACTCTTTCCTAACAACCCTAAACATAACCCTATCCGGAACAAGAAGCTGAACCCGAGTTAGACCCGAAAAAACACGTACGGTGCCACTTTCTGCCATCAAAAAGTGCTCTCAGCGGAAGCCTTTGGGTACACCTGAACTCCCTGGGGGAGCCTTTACGCAACCCCACACTCAACAGGCCTCTGCGTCTTCACTCTTTCCTAACAACCCTAAACATAACCCTAACCGCAACAAGAAGCTGAACCCGAGTTAGACCCGAAAAAACACGCACGGTGCCACTTTCTGCCATCAAAAAGTGCTCTCAGCGGAAGCCTTTGGGTACACCTGAACTCCCTGGGGGAGCCTTTACGCAACCCCACACTCAACAGGACTCTGCGTCTTCACTCTTTCCTAACAACCCTAAACATAACCCTAACCGGAACAAGAAGCTGAACCCGAGTTAGACCCGAAAAATCACGTACGGTGCCACTTTATGCCATCAAAAAGTGCTCTCAGCGGAAGCCTTTGGGTACACCTGAACTCCCTGGGGGAGCCTTTACGCAACCCCACACTCAACAGGACTCTGCGTCTTCACTCTTTCCTAACAACCCTAAACATAACCCTAACCGCAACAAGAAGCTGAACCCGAGTTAGACCCGAAAAAACACGCACGGTGCCACTTTCTGCCATCAAAAAGTGCTCTCAGCGGAAGCCTTTGGGCACACCTGAACTCCCTGGGGGAGCCTTTACGCAACCCCACACTCAACAGGACTCTGCGTCTTCACTCTTTCCTAACAACCCTAAACATACCCCTAACTGCAACAAGAAGCTGAACCCGAGTTAGACCCGAAAAAACACGCACGGTGCCACTTTCTGCCATCAAAAAGTGCTCTCAGCGGAAGCCGTTGGGTACACCTGAACTCCCTGGGGGAGCCTTTACGCAACCCCACACTCAACAGGACTCTGCGTCTTCACTCTTTCCTAACAACCCTAAATATAACCCTAACCAGAACAAGAAGCTGAACCCGAGTTAGACCCGAAAAAACACGTACGGTGCCACTTTCTGCCATCAAAAAGTGCTCTCAGCAGAAGCCTTTGGGTACACCTGAACTCCCTGGGGGAGCCTTTACGCAACCCCACACTCAACAGGACTCTGCGTCTTCACTCTTTCCTAACAACCCTAAACATAACCCTAACCGCAACAAGAAGCTGAACCCGAGTTAGACCCGAAAAAACACGCACGGTGCCACTTTCTGCCATCAAAAAGTGCTCTCAGCGGAAGCCTTTGGGTACACCTGAACTCCCTGGGGGAGCCTTTACGCAACCCCACACTCAACAGGACTCTGCGTCTTCACTCTTTCCTAACAACCCTAAACATAACCCTACCAGAACAAGAAGCTGAACCCGAGTTAGACCCGAAAAAACACGTACGGTGCCACTTTATGCCATCAAAAAGTGCTCTCAGCGGAAGCCTTTGGGTACACCTGAACTCCCTGGGGGAGCCTTTACGCAACCCCACACTCAACAGGACTCTGCGTCTTCACTCTTTCCTAACAACCCTAAACATAACCCTAACCGGAACAGGAAGCTGAACCCGAGTTATACCCGAAAAAACACGTACGGTGCCACTTTCTGCCATCAAAAAGTGCTCTCAGCGGAAGACTTTGGGTACACCTGAACTCCCTGGGGGAGCCTTTACACAACCCCACACTCAACAGGACTCTGTGTCTTCACTCTTTCCTAACAACCCTAAACATAACCCTAACCGGAACAAGAAGCTGAACCCGAGTTAGACCCGAAAAATCACGTACGGTGCCACTTTCTGCCATCAAAAAGTGCTCTCAGCGGAAGCCTTTGGGTACACCTGAACTCCCTGGGGGAGCCTTTACGCAACCCCACACTCAACAGGACTCTGCGTCTTCACTCTTTCCTAACAACCCTAAACATAACCCTAACCGCAACAAGAAGCTGAACCCGAGTTAGACCCGAAAAATCACGTACGGTGCCACTTTCTGCCATCAAAAAGTGCTCTCAGCGGAAGCCTTTGGGTACACCTGAACTCCCTGGGGGAGCCTTTACGCAACCCCACACTCAACAGGACTCTGCGTCTTCACTCTTTCCTAACAACCCTAAACATAACCCTAACCAGAACAAGAAGCTGAACCCGAGTTAGACCCGAAAAAACACGTACGGTGCCACTTTCTGCCATCAAAAAGTGCTCTCAGCGGAAGCCTTTGGGTACACCTGAACTCCCTGGGGGAGCCTTTACGCAACCCCACACTCAACAGGACTCTGCGTCTTCACTCTTTCCTAACAACCCTAAACATAACCCTAACCGGAACAAGAAGCTGAACCCGAGTTAGACCCGAAAAAACACGCACGGTGCCACTTTCTGCCATCAAAAAGTGCTCTCAGCGGAAGCCTTTGGGTACACCTGAACTCCCTGGGGGAGCCTTTACGCAATCCCACACTCAACAGGACTCTGCGTCTTCACTCTTTCCTAACAACCCTAAACATAACCCTAACCGCAACAAGAAGCTGAACCCGAGTTAGACCCGAAAAAACACGTACGGTGCCACTTTCTGCCATCAAAAAGTGCTCTCAGCAGAAGCCTTTGGGTACACCTGAACTCCCTGGGGGAGCCTTTACGCAACCCCACACTCAACAGGACTCTGCCTCTTCACTCTTTCCTAACAACCCTAAACATAACCCTAACCGCAACAAGAAGCTGAACCCGAGTTAGACCCGAAAAATCACGTACGGTGCCACTTTATGCCATCAAAAAGTGCTCTCAGCGGAAGCCTTTGGGTACACCTGAACTCCCTGGGGGAGCCTTTACGCAACCCCACACTCAACAGGACTCTGCGTCTTCACTCTTTCCTAACAACCCTAAACATAACCCTAACCGGAACAAGAAGCTGAACCCGAGTTAGACCCGAAAAAACACGTACGGTGCCACTTTCTGCCATCAAAAAGTGCTCTCAGCGGAAGCCTTTGGGTACACCTGAACTCCCTGGGGGAGCCTTTACGCAACCCCACACTCAACAGGACTCTGCGTCTTCACTCTTTCCTAACAACCCTAAACATAACCCTAACCGCAACAAGAAGCTGAACCCGAGTTAGACCCGAAAAAACACGTACGGTGCCACTTTATGCCATCAAAAAGTGCTCTCAGCGGAAGCCTTTGGGTACACCTGAACTCCCTGGGGGAGCCTTTACGCAACCCCACACTCAACAGGACTCTGCCTCTTCACTCTTTCCTAACAACCCTAAACATAACCCTAACCGCAACAAGAAGCTGAACCCGAGTTAGACCCGAAAAATCACGTACGGTGCCACTTTCTGCCATCAAAAAGTGCTCTCAGCGGAAACCTTTGGGTACACATGAACTCCCTGGGGGAGCCTTTACGCAATCCCACACTCAACAGGACTCTGCATCTTCACTCTTTCCTAACAACCCTAAACATAACCCTAACCGCAACAAGAAGCTGAACCCGAGTTAGACCCGAAAAAACACGTACGGTGCCACTTTCTGCCATCAAAAAGTGCTCTCAGCGGAAGCCTTTGGATACACCTGAACTCCCTGGGGGAGCCTTTACGCAACCCCACACTCAACAGGACTCTGCGTCTTCACTCTTTCCTAACAACCCTAAACATAACCCTAACCGGAACAAGAAGCTGAACCCGAGTTAGACCCGAAAAAACACGTACGGTGCCACTTTCTGCCATCAAAAAGTGCTCTCAGCGGAAGCCTTTGGGTACACCTGAACTCCCTGGGGGAGCCTTTACGCAACCCCACACTCAACAGGACTCTGCCTCTTCACTCTTTCCTAACAACCCTAAACATAACCCTAACCGCAACAAGAAGATGAACCCGAGTTAGACCCGAAAAAACACGCACGGTGCCACTTTCTGCCATCAAAAAGTGCTCTCAGCGGAAACCTTTGGGTACACCTGAACTCCCTGGGGGAGCCTTTACGCAACCCCACACTCAACAGGACTCTGCATCTTCACTCTTTCCTAACAACCCTAAACATAACCCTAACCGGAACAAGAAGCTGTACCCGAGTTAGACCCGAAAAAACACGCACGGTGCCACTTTCTGCCATCAAAAAGTGCTCTCAGCGGAAGCCTTTGGGTACACCTGAACTCCCTGGGGGAGCCTTTACGCAACCCCACACTCAACAGGACTCTGCGTCTTCACTCTTTCCTAACAACCCTAAACATAACCCTAACCGGAACAAGAAGCTGAACCCGAGTTAGACCCGAAAAAACACGTACGGTGCCACTTTCTGCCATCAAAAAGTGCTCTCAGCGGAAGCCTTTGGGTACACCTGAACTCCCTGGGGGGGCCTTTACGCAACCCCACACTCAACAGGACTCTGCGTCTTCACTCTTTCCTAACAACCCTAAACATAACCCTAACCGCAACAAGAAGCTGAACCCGAGTTAGACCCGAAATATCACGTACGGTGCCACTTTATGCCATCAAAAAGTGCTCTCAGCGGAAGCCTTTGGGTACACCTGAACTCCCTGGGGGAGCCTTTACGCAACCCCACACTCAACAGGACTCTGCGTCTTCACTCTTTCCTAACAACCCTAAACATAACCCTAACCGGAACAAGAAGCTGAACCCGAGTTAGACCCGAAAAAACACGTACGGTGCCACTTTCTGCCATCAAAAAGTGCTCTCAGCGGAAGCCTTTGGGTACACCTGAACTCCCTGGGGGGGCCTTTACGCAATCCCACACTCAACAGGACTCTGCCTCTTCACTCTTTCCTAACAACCCTAAACATAACCCTAACCGCAACAAGAAGCTGAACCCGAGTTAGACCCGAAATATCACGTACGGTGCCACTTTCTGCCATCAAAAAGTGCTCTCAGCGGAAGCCTTTGGGTACACCTGAACTCCCTGGGGGAGCCTTTACTCAACCCCACACTCAACAGGACTCTGCGTCTTTACTCTTTCCTAACAACCCTAAAGATAACCCTAACCGCAACAAGAATCTGAACCCGAGTTAGACCCGAAAAAACACGTACGGTGCCACTTTCTGCCATCAAAAAGTGCTCTCAGCGGAAGCCTTTGGGTACACCTGAACTCCCTGGGGGAGCCTTTACGCAATCCCACACTCAACAGGACTCTGCGTCTTCACTCTTTCCTAACAACCCTAAACATAACCCTAACCGGAACAAGAAGCTGAACCCGAGTTAGACCCGAAAAATCACGTACGGTGCCACTTTCTGCCATCAAAAAGTGCTCTCAGCGGAAGCCTTTGGGTACACCTGAACTCCCTGGGGGAGCCTTTACGCAATCCCACACTCAACAGGACTCTGCCTCTTCACTCTTTCCTAACAACCCTAAACATAACCCTAACCGCAACAAGAAGCTGAACCCGAGTTAGACCCGAAAAAACACGTACGGTGCCACTTTATGCCATCAAAAAGTGCTCTCAGCGGAAGCCTTTGGGTACACCTGAACTCCCTGGGGGAGCCTTTACGCAACCCCACACTCAACAGGACTCTGCCTCTTCACTCTTTCCTAACAACCCTAAACATAACCCTAACCGCAACAAGAAGCTGAACCCGAGTTAGACCCGAAAAAACACGTACGGTGCCACTTTCTGCCATCAAAAAGTGCTCTCAGCGGAAGCCTTTGGGTACACCTGAACTCCCTGGGGGAGCCTTTACGCAACCCCACACTCAACAGGACTCTGCCTCTTCACTCTTTCCTAACAACCCTAAACATAACCCTAACCGGAACAAGAAGCTGAACCCGAGTTAGACCCGAAAAATCACGTACGGTGCCACTTTATGCCATCAAAAAGTGCTCTCAGTGGAAGCCTTCGGGTACACCTGAACTCCCTGGGGGAGCCTTTACGCAACCCCACACTCAACAGGACTCTGCGTCTTCACTCTTTCCTAACAACCCTAAACATAACCCTATCCGGAACAAGAAGCTGAACCCGAGTTAGACCCGAAAAAACACGTACGGTGCCACTTTCTGCCATCAAAAAGTGCTCTCAGCGGAAGCCTTTGGGTACACCTGAACTCCCTGGGGGAGCCTTTACGCAACCCCACACTCAACAGGACTCTGCGTCTTCACTCTTTCCTAACAACCCTAAACATAACCCTAACCGCAACAAGAAGCTGAACCCGAGTTAGACCCGAAAAAACACGCACGGTGCCACTTTATGCCATCAAAAAGTGCTCTCAGCGGAAGCCTTTGGGTACACCTGAACTCCCTGGGGGAGCCTTTACGCAACCCCACACTCAACAGGACTCTGCGTCTTCACTCTTTCCTAAGAACCCTAAACATAACCCTAACCGCAACAAGAAGCTGAACCCGAGTTAGACCCGAAAAATCACGTACGGTGCCACTTTATGCCATCAAAAAGTGCTCTCAGCGGAAGCCTTTGGGTACACCTGAACTCCCTGGGGGAGCCTTTACGCAACCCCACACTCAACAGGACTCTGCGTCTTCACTCTTTCCTAACAACCCTAAACATAACCCTAACCGGAACAAGAAGCTGAACCCGAGTTAGACCTGAAAAAACACGCACGGTGCCACTTTCTGCCATCAAAAAGTGCTCTCAGCGGAAGCCTTTGGGTACACCTGAACTCCCTGGGGGAGCCTTTACGCAACCCCACACTCAACAGGACTCTGCGTCTTCACTCTTTCCTAACAACCCTAAACATAACCCTAACCGCAACAAGAAGCTGTACCCGAGTTAGACCCGAAAAAACACGCACGGTGCCACTTTCTGCCATCAAAAAGTGCTCTCAGCAGAAGCCTTTGGGTACACCTGAACTCCCTGGGGGAGCCTTTACGCAACCCCACACTCAACAGGACTCTGCGTCTTCACTCTTTCCTAACAACCCTAAACATAACCCTAACCGGAACAGGAAGCTGAACCGGAGTTAGACCGAAAAAACACGTACGGTGCCACTTTCTGCCATCAAAAAGTGCTCTCAGCGGAAACCTTTGGGTACACCTGAACTCCCTGGGGGAGCCTTTACGCAACCCCACACTCAACAGGACTCTGCCTCTTCACTCTTTCCTAACAACCCTAAACATAACCCTAACCGGAACAAGAAGCTGAACCCGAGTTAGACCCGAAAAAACACGTACGGTGCCACTTTCTGCCATCAAAAAGTGCTCTCAGCGGAAACCTTTGGGTACACATGAACTCCCTGGGGGAGCCTTTATGCAATCCCACACTCAACAGGACTCTGCATCTTCACTCTTTCCTAACAACCCTAAACATAACCCTAACCGGAACAAGAAGCTGAACCCGAGTTAGACCCGAAAAAACACGCACGGTGCCACTTTCTGCCATCAAAAAGTGCTCTCAGCGGAAGCCTTTGGGTACACCTGAACTCCCTGGGGGAGCCTTTACGCAACCCCACACTCAACAGGACTCTGCCTCTTCACTCTTTCCTAACAACCCTAAACATAACCCTAACCGGAACAAGAAGCTGAACCCGAGTTAGACCCGAAAAATCACGTACGGTGCCACTTTATGCCATCAAAAAGTGCTCTCAGCGGAAGCCTTTGGGTACACCTGAACTCCCTGGGGGAGCCTTTACGCAACCCCACACTCAACAGGACTCTGCGTCTTCACTCTTTCCTAACAACCCTAAACATAACCCTAACCGCAACAAGAAGCTGAACCCGAGTTAGACCTGAAAAATCACGTACGGTGCCACTTTATGCCATCAAAAAGTGCTCTCAGCGGAAACCTTTGGGTACACCTGAACTCCCTGGGGGAGCCTTTACGCAACCCCACACTCAACAGGACTCTGCGCCTTCACTCTTTCCTAACAACCCTAAACATAACCCTAACCGGAACAAGAAGCTGTACCCGAGTTAGACCCGAAAAAACACGCACGGTGCCACTTTCTGCCATCAAAAAGTGCTCTCAGCGGAAGCCTTTGGGTACACCTGAACTCCCTGGGGGAGCCTTTACGCAACCCCACACTCAACAGGACTCTGCGTCTTCACTCTTTCCTAACAACCCTAAACATAACCCTAACCGGAACAAGAAGCTGAACCCGAGTTAGACCCGAAAAAACACGTACGGTGCCACTTTCTGCCATCAAAAAGTGCTCTCAGCGGAAGCCTTTGGGTACACCTGAACTCCCTGGGGGGGCCTTTACGCAACCCCACACTCAACAGGACTCTGCGTCTTCACTCTTTCCTAACAACCCTAAACATAACCCTAACCGCAACAAGAAGCTGAACCCGAGTTAGACCCGAAATATCACGTACGGTGCCACTTTATGCCATCAAAAAGTGCTCTCAGCGGAAGCCTTTGGGTACACCTGAACTCCCTGGGGGAGCCTTTACGCAACCCCACACTCAACAGGACTCTGCGTCTTCACTCTTTCCTAACAACCCTAAACATAACCCTAACCGGAACAAGAAGCTGAACCCGAGTTAGACCCGAAAAAACACGTACGGTGCCACTTTCTGCCATCAAAAAGTGCTCTCAGCGGAAGCCTTTGGGTACACCTGAACTCCCTGGGGGGGCCTTTACGCAATCCCACACTCAACAGGACTCTGCCTCTTCACTCTTTCCTAACAACCCTAAACATAACCCTAACCGCAACAAGAAGCTGAACCCGAGTTAGACCCGAAATATCACGTACGGTGCCACTTTCTGCCATCAAAAAGTGCTCTCAGCGGAAGCCTTTGGGTACACCTGAACTCCCTGGGGGAGCCTTTACTCAACCCCACACTCAACAGGACTCTGCGTCTTTACTCTTTCCTAACAACCCTAAAGATAACCCTAACCGCAACAAGAATCTGAACCCGAGTTAGACCCGAAAAAACACGTACGGTGCCACTTTCTGCCATCAAAAAGTGCTCTCAGCGGAAGCCTTTGGGTACACCTGAACTCCCTGGGGGAGCCTTTACGCAATCCCACACTCAACAGGACTCTGCCTCTTCACTCTTTCCTAACAACCCTAAACATAACCCTAACCGCAACAAGAAGCTGAACCCGAGTTAGACCCGAAAAAACACGTACGGTGCCACTTTATGCCATCAAAAAGTGCTCTCAGCGGAAGCCTTTGGGTACACCTGAACTCCCTGGGGGAGCCTTTACGCAACCCCACACTCAACAGGACTCTGCCTCTTCACTCTTTCCTAACAACCCTAAACATAACCCTAACCGCAACAAGAAGCTGAACCCGAGTTAGACCCGAAAAAACACGTACGGTGCCACTTTCTGCCATCAAAAAGTGCTCTCAGCGGAAGCCTTTGGGTACACCTGAACTCCCTGGGGGAGCCTTTACGCAACCCCACACTCAACAGGACTCTGCCTCTTCACTCTTTCCTAACAACCCTAAACATAACCCTAACCGGAACAAGAAGCTGAACCCGAGTTAGACCCGAAAAATCACGTACGGTGCCACTTTATGCCATCAAAAAGTGCTCTCAGTGGAAGCCTTCGGGTACACCTGAACTCCCTGGGGGAGCCTTTACGCAACCCCACACTCAACAGGACTCTGCGTCTTCACTCTTTCCTAACAACCCTAAACATAACCCTATCCGGAACAAGAAGCTGAACCCGAGTTAGACCCGAAAAAACACGTACGGTGCCACTTTCTGCCATCAAAAAGTGCTCTCAGCGGAAGCCTTGGGGTACACCTGAACTCCCTGGGGGAGCCTTTACGCAACCCCACACTCAACAGGACTCTGCGTCTTCACTCTTTCCTAACAACCCTAAACATAACCCTAACCGCAACAAGAAGCTGAACCCGAGTTAGACCCGAAAAAACACGCACGGTGCCACTTTCTGCCATCAAAAAGTGCTCTCAGCGGAAGCCTTTGGGTACACCTGAACTCCCTGGGGGAGCCTTTACGCAACCCCACACTCAACAGGACTCTGCGTCTTCACTCTTTCCTAACAACCCTAAACATAACCCTAACCGCAACAAGAAGCTGAACCCGAGTTAGACCCGAAAAATCACGTACGGTGCCACTTTATGCCATCAAAAAGTGCTCTCAGTGGAAGCCTTTGGGTACACCTGAACTCCCTGGGGGAGCCTTTACGCAACCCCACACTCAACAGGACTCTGCGTCTTCACTCTTTCCTAACAACCCTAAACATAACCCTAACCGGAACAAGAAGCTGAACCCGAGTTAGACCTGAAAAAACACGCACGGTGCCACTTTCTGCCATCAAAAAGTGCTCTCAGCGGAAGCCTTTGGGTACACCTGAACTCCCTGGGGGAGCCTTTACGCAACCCCACACTCAACAGGACTCTGCGTCTTCACTCTTTCCTAACAACCCTAAACATAACCCTAACCGCAACAAGAAGCTGTACCCGAGTTAGACCCGAAAAAACACGCACGGTGCCACTTTCTGCCATCAAAAAGTGCTCTCAGCGGAAGCCTTTGGGTACACCTGAACTCCCTGGGGGAGCCTTTACGCAACCCCACACTCAACAGGACTCTGCGTCTTCACTCTTTCCTAACAACCCTAAACATAACCCTAACCGGAACAGGAAGCTGAACCGGAGTTAGACCGAAAAAACACGTACGGTGCCACTTTCTGCCATCAAAAAGTGCTCTCAGCGGAAACCTTTGGGTACACCTGAACTCCCTGGGGGAGCCTTTACGCAACCCCACACTCAACAGGACTCTGCCTCTTCACTCTTTCCTAACAACCCTAAACATAACCCTAACCGGAACAAGAAGCTGAACCCGAGTTAGACCCGAAAAAACACGTACGGTGCCACTTTCTGCCATCAAAAAGTGCTCTCAGCGGAAACCTTTGGGTACACATGAACTCCCTGGGGGAGCCTTTATGCAATCCCACACTCAACAGGACTCTGCATCTTCACTCTTTCCTAACAACCCTAAACATAACCCTAACCGGAACAAGAAGCTGAACCCGAGTTAGACCCGAAAAAACACGCACGGTGCCACTTTCTGCCATCAAAAAGTGCTCTCAGCGGAAGCCTTTGGGTACACCTGAACTCCCTGGGGGAGCCTTTACGCAACCCCACACTCAACAGGACTCTGCGTCTTCACTCTTTCCTAACAACCCTAAACATAACCCTAACCGGAACAAGAAGCTGAACCCGAGTTAGACCCGAAAAATCACGTACGGTGCCACTTTATGCCATCAAAAAGTGCTCTCAGCGGAAGCCTTTGGGTACACCTGAACTCCCTGGGGGAGCCTTTACGCAACCCCACACTCAACAGGACTCTGCGTCTTCACTCTTTCCTAACAACCCTAAACATAACCCTAACCGCAACAAGAAGCTGAACCCGAGTTAGACCTGAAAAATCACGTACGGTGCCACTTTATGCCATCAAAAAGTGCTCTCAGCGGAAACCTTTGGGTACACCTGAACTCCCTGGGGGAGCCTTTACGCAACCCCACACTCAACAGGACTCTGCGTCTTCACTCTTTCCTAACAACCCTAAACATAACCCTAACCGGAACAAGAAGCTGAACCCGAGTTAGACCCGAAAAATCACGTACGGAGCCACTTTCTGCCATCAAAAAGTGCTCTCAGCGGAAGCCTTTGGGTACACCTGAGCTCCCTGGGGGAGCCTTTACGCAACCCCACACTCAACAGGACTCTGCGTCTTCACTCTTTCCTAACAACCCTAAACATAACCCTAACTGCAACAAGAAGATGAACCCGAGTTAGACCCGAAAAAACACGCACGGTGCCACTTTCTGCCATCAAAAAGTGCTCTCAGCGGAAACCTTTCGGTACACCTGAACTCCCTGGGGGAGCCTTTACGCAACCCCACACTCAACAGGACTCTGCCTCTTCACTCTTTCCTAACAACCCTAAACATAACCCTAACCGGAACAAGAAGCTGAACCCGAGTTAGACCCGAAAAATCACGTACGGTGCCACTTTCTGCCATCAAAAAGTGCTCTCAGCGGAAGCCTTTGGCTACACCTGAACTCCCTGGGGGAGCCTTTACGCAACCCCACACTCAACAGGACTCTGCGTCTTCACTCTTTCCTAACAACCCTAAACATAACCCTACCCGGAACAAGAAGCTGAACCCGAGTTAGACCCGAAAAAACACGTACGGTGCCACTTTCTGCCATCAAAAAGTGCTCTCAGCGGAAGCCTTTGGGTACACCTGAGCTCCCTGGGGGAGCCTTTACGCAACCCCACACTCAACAGGACTCTGCGTCTTCACTCTTTCCTAACAACCCTAAACATAACCCTAACCGCAACAAGAAGCTGAACCCGAGTTAGACCCGAAAAATCACGTACGGTGCCACTTTCTGCCATCAAAAAGTGCTCTCAGCGGAAGCCTTTGGGTACACCTGAACTCCCTGGGGGAGCCTTTACGCAACCCCACACTCAACAGGACTCTGTGTCTTCACTCTTTCCTAACAACCCTAAACATAACCCTAACTGCAACAAGAAGATGAACCCGAGTTAGACCCGAAAAAACACGCACGGTGCCACTTTCTGCCATCAAAAAGTGCTCTCAGCGGAAACCTTTCGGTACACCTGAACTCCCTGGGGGAGCCTTTACGCAACCCCACACTCAACAGGACTCTGCCTCTTCACTCTTTCCTAACAACCCTAAACATAACCCTAACCGGAACAAGAAGCTGAACCCGAGTTAGACCCGAAAAATCACGTACGGTGCCACTTTCTGCCATCAAAAAGTGCTCTCAGCGGAAGCCTTTGGGTACACCTGAACTCCCTGGGGGAGCCTTTACGCAACCCCACACTCAACAGGACTCTGCCTCTTCACTCTTTCCTAACAACCCTAAACATAACCCTAACCGCAACAAGAAGCTGAACCCGAGTTAGACCCGAAAAATCACGTACGGTGCCACTTTCTGCCATCAAAAAGTGCTCTCAGCGGAAACCTTTGGGTACACATGAACTCCCTGGGGGAGCCTTTACGCAATCCCACACTCAACAGGACTCTGCATCTTCACTCTTTCCTAACAACCCTAAACATAACCCTAACCGCAACAAGAAGCTGAACCCGAGTTAGACCCGAAAAAACACGTACGGTGCCACTTTCTGCCATCAAAAAGTGCTCTCAGCGGAAGCCTTTGGATACACCTGAACTCCCTGGGGGAGCCTTTACGCAACCCCACACTCAACAGGACTCTGCGTCTTCACTCTTTCCTAACAACCCTAAACATAACCCTAACCGGAACAAGAAGCTGAACCCGAGTTAGACCCGAAAAAACACGTACGGTGCCACTTTCTGCCATCAAAAAGTGCTCTCAGCGGAAGCCTTTGGGTACACCTGAACTCCCTGGGGGAGCCTTTACGCAACCCCACACTCAACAGGACTCTGCCTCTTCACTCTTTCCTAACAACCCTAAACATAACCCTAACCGCAACAAGAAGATGAACCCGAGTTAGACCCGAAAAAACACGCACGGTGCCACTTTCTGCCATCAAAAAGTGCTCTCAGCGGAAACCTTTGGGTACACCTGAACTCCCTGGGGGAGCCTTTACGCAACCCCACACTCAACAGGACTCTGCATCTTCACTCTTTCCTAACAACCCTAAACATAACCCTAACCGGAACAAGAAGCTGTACCCGAGTTAGACCCGAAAAAACACGCACGGTGCCACTTTCTGCCATCAAAAAGTGCTCTCAGCGGAAGCCTTTGGGTACACCTGAACTCCCTGGGGGAGCCTTTACGCAACCCCACACTCAACAGGACTCTGCGTCTTCACTCTTTCCTAACAACCCTAAACATAACCCTAACCGGAACAAGAAGCTGAACCCGAGTTAGACCCGAAAAAACACGTACGGTGCCACTTTCTGCCATCAAAAAGTGCTCTCAGCGGAAGCCTTTGGGTACACCTGAACTCCCTGGGGGGGCCTTTACGCAACCCCACACTCAACAGGACTCTGCGTCTTCACTCTTTCCTAACAACCCTAAACATAACCCTAACCGCAACAAGAAGCTGAACCCGAGTTAGACCCGAAATATCACGTACGGTGCCACTTTATGCCATCAAAAAGTGCTCTCAGCGGAAGCCTTTGGGTACACCTGAACTCCCTGGGGGAGCCTTTACGCAACCCCACACTCAACAGGACTCTGCGTCTTCACTCTTTCCTAACAACCCTAAACATAACCCTAACCGGAACAAGAAGCTGAACCCGAGTTAGACCCGAAAAAACACGTACGGTGCCACTTTCTGCCATCAAAAAGTGCTCTCAGCGGAAGCCTTTGGGTACACCTGAACTCCCTGGGGGGGCCTTTACGCAATCCCACACTCAACAGGACTCTGCCTCTTCACTCTTTCCTAACAACCCTAAACATAACCCTAACCGCAACAAGAAGCTGAACCCGAGTTAGACCCGAAATATCACGTACGGTGCCACTTTCTGCCATCAAAAAGTGCTCTCAGCGGAAGCCTTTGGGTACACCTGAACTCCCTGGGGGAGCCTTTACTCAACCCCACACTCAACAGGACTCTGCGTCTTTACTCTTTCCTAACAACCCTAAAGATAACCCTAACCGCAACAAGAATCTGAACCCGAGTTAGACCCGAAAAAACACGTACGGTGCCACTTTCTGCCATCAAAAAGTGCTCTCAGCGGAAGCCTTTGGGTACACCTGAACTCCCTGGGGGAGCCTTTACGCAATCCCACACTCAACAGGACTCTGCGTCTTCACTCTTTCCTAACAACCCTAAACATAACCCTAACCGGAACAAGAAGCTGAACCCGAGTTAGACCCGAAAAATCACGTACGGTGCCACTTTCTGCCATCAAAAAGTGCTCTCAGCGGAAGCCTTTGGGTACACCTGAACTCCCTGGGGGAGCCTTTACGCAATCCCACACTCAACAGGACTCTGCCTCTTCACTCTTTCCTAACAACCCTAAACATAACCCTAACCGCAACAAGAAGCTGAACCCGAGTTAGACCCGAAAAAACACGTACGGTGCCACTTTATGCCATCAAAAAGTGCTCTCAGCGGAAGCCTTTGGGTACACCTGAACTCCCTGGGGGAGCCTTTACGCAACCCCACACTCAACAGGACTCTGCCTCTTCACTCTTTCCTAACAACCCTAAACATAACCCTAACCGCAACAAGAAGCTGAACCCGAGTTAGACCCGAAAAAACACGTACGGTGCCACTTTCTGCCATCAAAAAGTGCTCTCAGCGGAAGCCTTTGGGTACACCTGAACTCCCTGGGGGAGCCTTTACGCAACCCCACACTCAACAGGACTCTGCCTCTTCACTCTTTCCTAACAACCCTAAACATAACCCTAACCGGAACAAGAAGCTGAACCCGAGTTAGACCCGAAAAATCACGTACGGTGCCACTTTATGCCATCAAAAAGTGCTCTCAGTGGAAGCCTTCGGGTACACCTGAACTCCCTGGGGGAGCCTTTACGCAACCCCACACTCAACAGGACTCTGCGTCTTCACTCTTTCCTAACAACCCTAAACATAACCCTATCCGGAACAAGAAGCTGAACCCGAGTTAGACCCGAAAAAACACGTACGGTGCCACTTTCTGCCATCAAAAAGTGCTCTCAGCGGAAGCCTTTGGGTACACCTGAACTCCCTGGGGGAGCCTTTACGCAACCCCACACTCAACAGGACTCTGCGTCTTCACTCTTTCCTAACAACCCTAAACATAACCCTAACCGCAACAAGAAGCTGAACCCGAGTTAGACCCGAAAAAACACGCACGGTGCCACTTTATGCCATCAAAAAGTGCTCTCAGCGGAAGCCTTTGGGTACACCTGAACTCCCTGGGGGAGCCTTTACGCAACCCCACACTCAACAGGACTCTGCGTCTTCACTCTTTCCTAAGAACCCTAAACATAACCCTAACCGCAACAAGAAGCTGAACCCGAGTTAGACCCGAAAAATCACGTACGGTGCCACTTTATGCCATCAAAAAGTGCTCTCAGCGGAAGCCTTTGGGTACACCTGAACTCCCTGGGGGAGCCTTTACGCAACCCCACACTCAACAGGACTCTCCCTCTTCACTCTTTCCTAACAACCCTAAACATAACCCTAACCGGAACAAGAAGCTGAACCCGAGTTAGACCTGAAAAAACACGCACGGTGCCACTTTCTGCCATCAAAAAGTGCTCTCAGCGGAAGCCTTTGGGTACACCTGAACTCCCTGGGGGAGCCTTTACGCAACCCCACACTCAACAGGACTCTGCGTCTTCACTCTTTCCTAACAACCCTAAACATAACCCTAACCGCAACAAGAAGCTGTACCCGAGTTAGACCCGAAAAAACACGCACGGTGCCACTTTCTGCCATCAAAAAGTGCTCTCAGCAGAAGCCTTTGGGTACACCTGAACTCCCTGGGGGAGCCTTTACGCAACCCCACACTCAACAGGACTCTGCGTCTTCACTCTTTCCTAACAACCCTAAACATAACCCTAACCGGAACAGGAAGCTGAACCGGAGTTAGACCGAAAAAACACGTACGGTGCCACTTTCTGCCATCAAAAAGTGCTCTCAGCGGAAACCTTTGGGTACACCTGAACTCCCTGGGGGAGCCTTTACGCAACCCCACACTCAACAGGACTCTGCCTCTTCACTCTTTCCTAACAACCCTAAACATAACCCTAACCGGAACAAGAAGCTGAACCCGAGTTAGACCCGAAAAAACACGTACGGTGCCACTTTCTGCCATCAAAAAGTGCTCTCAGCGGAAACCTTTGGGTACACATGAACTCCCTGGGGGAGCCTTTATGCAATCCCACACTCAACAGGACTCTGCATCTTCACTCTTTCCTAACAACCCTAAACATAACCCTAACCGGAACAAGAAGCTGAACCCGAGTTAGACCCGAAAAAACACGCACGGTGCCACTTTCTGCCATCAAAAAGTGCTCTCAGCGGAAGCCTTTGGGTACACCTGAACTCCCTGGGGGAGCCTTTACGCAACCCCACACTCAACAGGACTCTGCCTCTTCACTCTTTCCTAACAACCCTAAACATAACCCTAACCGGAACAAGAAGCTGAACCCGAGTTAGACCCGAAAAATCACGTACGGTGCCACTTTATGCCATCAAAAAGTGCTCTCAGCGGAAGCCTTTGGGTACACCTGAACTCCCTGGGGGAGCCTTTACGCAACCCCACACTCAACAGGACTCTGCGTCTTCACTCTTTCCTAACAACCCTAAACATAACCCTAACCGCAACAAGAAGCTGAACCCGAGTTAGACCTGAAAAATCACGTACGGTGCCACTTTATGCCATCAAAAAGTGCTCTCAGCGGAAACCTTTGGGTACACCTGAACTCCCTGGGGGAGCCTTTACGCAACCCCACACTCAACAGGACTCTGCGCCTTCACTCTTTCCTAACAACCCTAAACATAACCCTAACCGCAACAAGAAGCTGAACCCGAGTTAGACCCGAAAAAACACGCACGGTGCCACTTTCTGCCATCAAAAAGTGCTCTCAGCGGAAGCCTTTGGGTACACCTGAACTCCCTGGGGGAGCCTTTACGCAACCCCACACTCAACAGGACTCTGCGTCTTCACTCTTTCCTAACAACCCTAAACATAACCCTAACCGGAACAAGAAGCTGAACCCGAGTTAGACCCGAAAAAACACGTACGGTGCCACTTTCTGCCATCAAAAAGTGCTCTCAGCGGAAGCCTTTGGGTACACCTGAACTCCCTGGGGGGGCCTTTACGCAACCCCACACTCAACAGGACTCTGCGTCTTCACTCTTTCCTAACAACCCTAAACATAACCCTAACCGCAACAAGAAGCTGAACCCGAGTTAGACCCGAAATATCACGTACGGTGCCACTTTATGCCATCAAAAAGTGCTCTCAGCGGAAGCCTTTGGGTACACCTGAACTCCCTGGGGAGCCTTTACGCAACCCCACACTCAACAGGACTCTGCGTCTTCACTCTTTCCTAACAACCCTAAACATAACCCTAACCGGAACAAGAAGCTGAACCCGAGTTAGACCCGAAAAAACACGTACGGTGCCACTTTCTGCCATCAAAAAGTGCTCTCAGCGGAAGCCTTTGGGTACACCTGAACTCCCTGGGGGGGCCTTTACGCAATCCCACACTCAACAGGACTCTGCCTCTTCACTCTTTCCTAACAACCCTAAACATAACCCTAACCGCAACAAGAAGCTGAACCCGAGTTAGACCCGAAATATCACGTACGGTGCCACTTTCTGCCATCAAAAAGTGCTCTCAGCGGAAGCCTTTGGGTACACCTGAACTCCCTGGGGGAGCCTTTACTCAACCCCACACTCAACAGGACTCTGCGTCTTTACTCTTTCCTAACAACCCTAAAGATAACCCTAACCGCAACAAGAATCTGAACCCGAGTTAGACCCGAAAAAAACACGTACGGTGCCACTTTCTGCCATCAAAAAGTGCTCTCAGCGGAAGCCTTTGGGTACACCTGAACTCCCTGGGGGAGCCTTTACGCAATCCACACTCAACAGGACTCTGCCTCTTCACTCTTTCCTAACAACCCTAAACATAACCCTAACCGCAACAAGAAGCTGAACCCGAGTTAGACCCGAAAAAACACGTACGGTGCCACTTTATGCATCAAAAGTGCTCTCAGCGGAAGCCTTTGGGTACACCTGAACTCCCTGGGGGAGCCTTTACGCAACCCCACACTCAACAGGACTCTGCCTCTTCACTCTTTCCTAACAACCCTAAACATAACCCTAACCGCAACAAGAAGCTGAACCCGAGTTAGACCCGAAAAAACACGTACGGTGCCACTTTCTGCCATCAAAAAGTGCTCTCAGCGGAAGCCTTTGGGTACACCTGAACTCCCTGGGGGAGCCTTTACGCAACCCCACACTCAACAGGACTCTGCCTCTTCACTCTTTCCTAACAACCCTAAACATAACCCTAACCGGAACAAGAAGCTGAACCCGAGTTAGACCCGAAAAATCACGTACGGTGCCACTTTATGCCATCAAAAAGTGCTCTCAGTGGAAGCCTTCGGGTACACCTGAACTCCCTGGGGGAGCCTTTACGCAACCCCACACTCAACAGGACTCTGCGTCTTCACTCTTTCCTAACAACCCTAAACATAACCCTATCCGGAACAAGAAGCTGAACCCGAGTTAGACCCGAAAAAACACGTACGGTGCCACTTTCTGCCATCAAAAAGTGCTCTCAGCGGAAGCCTTGGGGTACACCTGAACTCCCTGGGGGAGCCTTTACGCAACCCCACACTCAACAGGACTCTGCGTCTTCACTCTTTCCTAACAACCCTAAACATAACCCTAACCGCAACAAGAAGCTGAACCCGAGTTAGACCCGAAAAAACACGCACGGTGCCACTTTCTGCCATCAAAAAGTGCTCTCAGCGGAAGCCTTTGGGTACACCTGAACTCCCTGGGGGAGCCTTTACGCAACCCCACACGTCAACAGGACTCTGCGTCTTCACTCTTTCCTAACAACCCTAAACATAACCCTAACCGCAACAGAAGCTGAACCCGAGTTAGACCCGAAAAATCACGTACGGTGCCACTTTATGCCATCAAAAAGTGCTCTCAGTGGAAGCCTTTGGGTACACCTGAACTCCCTGGGGGAGCCTTTACGCAACCCCACACTCAACAGGACTCTGCGTCTTCACTCTTTCCTAACAACCCTAAAAACATAACCCTAACCGGAACAAGAAGCTGAACCCGAGTTAGACCTGAAAAAACACGCACGGTGCCACTTTCTGCCATCAAAAAGTGCTCTCAGCGGAAGCCTTTGGGTACACCTGAACTCCCTGGGGGAGCCTTTACGCAACCCCACACTCAACAGGACTCTGCGTCTTCACTCTTTCCTAACAACCCTAAACATAACCCTAACCGCAACAAGAAGCTGTACCCGAGTTAGACCCGAAAAAACACGCACGGTGCCACTTTCTGCCATCAAAAAGTGCTCTCAGCGGAAGCCTTTGGGTACACCTGAACTCCCTGGGGGAGCCTTTACGCAACCCCACACTCAACAGGACTCTGCGTCTTCACTCTTTCCTAACAACCCTAAACATAACCCTAACCGGAACAGGAAGCTGAACCGGAGTTAGACCGAAAAAACACGTACGGTGCCACTTTCTGCCATCAAAAAGTGCTCTCAGCGGAAACCTTTGGGTACACCTGAACTCCCTGGGGGAGCCTTTACGCAACCCCACACTCAACAGGACTCTGCCTCTTCACTCTTTCCTAACAACCCTAAACATAACCCTAACCGGAACAAGAAGCTGAACCCGAGTTAGACCCGAAAAAACACGTACGGTGCCACTTTCTGCCATCAAAAAGTGCTCTCAGCGGAAACCTTTGGGTACACATGAACTCCCTGGGGGAGCCTTTATGCAATCCCACACTCAACAGGACTCTGCATCTTCACTCTTTCCTAACAACCCTAAACATAACCCTAACCGGAACAAGAAGCTGAACCCGAGTTAGACCCGAAAAAACACGCACGGTGCCACTTTCTGCCATCAAAAAGTGCTCTCAGCGGAAGCCTTTGGGTACACCTGAACTCCCTGGGGGAGCCTTTACGCAACCCCACACTCAACAGGACTCTGCGTCTTCACTCTTTCCTAACAACCCTAAACATAACCCTAACCGGAACAAGAAGCTGAACCCGAGTTAGACCCGAAAAATCACGTACGGTGCCACTTTATGCCATCAAAAAGTGCTCTCAGCGGAAGCCTTTGGGTACACCTGAACTCCCTGGGGGAGCCTTTACGCAACCCCACACTCAACAGGACTCTGCGTCTTCACTCTTTCCTAACAACCCTAAACATAACCCTAACCGCAACAAGAAGCTGAACCCGAGTTAGACCTGAAAAATCACGTACGGTGCCACTTTATGCCATCAAAAAGTGCTCTCAGCGGAAACCTTTGGGTACACCTGAACTCCCTGGGGGAGCCTTTACGCAACCCCACACTCAACAGGACTCTGCGTCTTCACTCTTTCCTAACAACCCTAAACATAACCCTAACCGGAACAAGAAGCTGAACCCGAGTTAGACCCGAAAAATCACGTACGGAGCCACTTTCTGCCATCAAAAAGTGCTCTCAGCGGAAGCCTTTGGGTACACCTGAGCTCCCTGGGGGAGCCTTTACGCAACCCCACACTCAACAGGACTCTGCGTCTTCACTCTTTCCTAACAACCCTAAACATAACCCTAACTGCAACAAGAAGATGAACCCGAGTTAGACCCGAAAAAACACGCACGGTGCCACTTTCTGCCATCAAAAAGTGCTCTCAGCGGAAACCTTTCGGTACACCTGAACTCCCTGGGGGAGCCTTTACGCAACCCCACACTCAACAGGACTCTGCCTCTTCACTCTTTCCTAACAACCCTAAACATAACCCTAACCGGAACAAGAAGCTGAACCCGAGTTAGACCCGAAAAATCACGTACGGTGCCACTTTCTGCCATCAAAAAGTGCTCTCAGCGGAAGCCTTTGGCTACACCTGAACTCCCTGGGGGAGCCTTTACGCAACCCCACACTCAACAGGACTCTGCGTCTTCACTCTTTCCTAACAACCCTAAACATAACCCTACCCGGAACAAGAAGCTGAACCCGAGTTAGACCCGAAAAAACACGTACGGTGCCACTTTCTGCCATCAAAAAGTGCTCTCAGCGGAAGCCTTTGGGTACACCTGAGCTCCCTGGGGGAGCCTTTACGCAACCCCACACTCAACAGGACTCTGCGTCTTCACTCTTTCCTAACAACCCTAAACATAACCCTAACCGCAACAAGAAGCTGAACCCGAGTTAGACCCGAAAAATCACGTACGGTGCCACTTTCTGCCATCAAAAAGTGCTCTCAGCGGAAGCCTTTGGGTACACCTGAACTCCCTGGGGGAGCCTTTACGCAACCCCACACTCAACAGGACTCTGTGTCTTCACTCTTTCCTAACAACCCTAAACATAACCCTAACTGCAACAAGAAGATGAACCCGAGTTAGACCCGAAAAAACACGCACGGTGCCACTTTCTGCCATCAAAAAGTGCTCTCAGCGGAAACCTTTCGGTACACCTGAACTCCCTGGGGGAGCCTTTACGCAACCCCACACTCAACAGGACTCTGCCTCTTCACTCTTTCCTAACAACCCTAAACATAACCCTAACCGGAACAAGAAGCTGAACCCGAGTTAGACCCGAAAAATCACGTACGGTGCCACTTTCTGCCATCAAAAAGTGCTCTCAGCGGAAGCCTTTGGGTACACCTGAACTCCCTGGGGGAGCCTTTACGCAACCCCACACTCAACAGGACTCTGCCTCTTCACTCTTTCCTAACAACCCTAAACATAACCCTAACCGGAACAGGAAGCTGAACCCGAGTTAGACCCGAAAAAACACGTACGGTGCCACTTTCTGCCATCAAAAAGTGCTCTCAGCGGAAGCCTTTGGGTACTCCTGAACTCCCTGGGGGAGCCTTTACGCAACCACACACTCAACAGGACTCTGCCTCTTCACTCTTTCCTAACAACCCTAAACATAACATTAACCGGAACAGGAAGCTGAACCAGAGTTAGACCCGAAAAATCACGTACGGTGCCACTTTATGCCATCAAAAAGTGCTCTCAGCGGAAGCCTTTGGCTACACCTGAACTCCCTGGGGGAGCCTTTACGCAACCCCACACTCAACAGGACTCTGCGTCTTCACTCTTTCCTAACAACCCTAAACATAACCCTACCCGGAACAAGAAGCTGAACCCGAGTTAGACCCGAAAAAACACGTACGGTGCCACTTTCTGCCATCAAAAAGTGCTCTCAGCGGAAGCCTTTGGGTACACCTGAGCTCCCTGGGGGAGCCTTTACGCAACCCCACACTCAACAGGACTCTGCGTCTTCACTCTTTCTTAACAACCCTAAACATAACCCTACCCGGAACAAGAAGCTGAACCCGAGTTAGACCCGAAAAAACACGTACGGCGCCACTTTCTGCCATCAAAAAGTGCTCTCAGCGGAAGCCTTTGGGTACACCTGAGCTCCCTGGGGGAGCCTTTACGCAACCCCACACTCAACAGGACTCTGCGTCTTCACTCTTTCCTAACAACCCTAAACATAACCCTAACCGCAACAAGAAGCTGAACCCGAGTTAGACCCGAAAAATCACGTACGGTGCCACTTTCTGCCATCAAAAAGTGCTCTCAGCGGAAGCCTTTGGGTACACCTGAACTCCCTGGGGGAGCCTTTACGCAACCCCACACTCAACAGGACTCTGCGTCTTCACTCTTTCCTAACAACCCTAAACATAACCCTAACCGGAACAGGAAGCTGAACCCGAGTTAGACCCGAAAAAACACGTACGGTGCCACTTTCTGCCATCAAAAAGTGCTCTCAGCGGAAGCCTTTGGGTACTCCTGAACTCCCTGGGGGAGCCTTTACGCAACCCCACACTCAACAGGACTCTGCGTCTTCACTCTTTCCTAACAACCCTAAACATAACCCTAACCGCAACAAGAAGCTGAACCCGAGTTAGACCCGAAAAATCACGTACGGTGCCACTTTATGCCATCAAAAAGTGCTCTCAGCGGAAGCCTTTGGGTACACCTGAACTCCCTGGGGGAGCCTTTACGCAACCACACACTCAACAGGACTCTGCGTCTTCACTCTTTCCTAACAACCCTAAACATAACCCTAACCGCAACAAGAAGATGAACCCGAGTTAGACCCGAAAAAACACGCACGGTGCCACTTTCTGCCATCAAAAAGTGCTCTCAGCGGAAACCTTTGGGTACACATGAACTCCCTGGGGGAGCCTTTACGCAATCCCACACTCAACAGGACTCTGCATCTTCACTCTTTCCTAACAACCCTAAACATAACCCTAACCGGAACAAGAAGCTGAACCTGAGTTAGACCCGAAAAACCACGGACGGTGCCACTTTCTGCCATCAAAAAGTGCTGTCAGTGGAAGCCTTTGGGTACACCTGAACTCCCTGGGGGAGCCTTTACGCAACCCCACACTCAACAGGACTCTGCGTCTTCACTCTTTCCTAACAACCCTAAACATAACCCTAACCGGAACAAGAAGCTGAACCCGAGTTAGACCCGAAAAATCACGTACGGTGCCACTTTATGCCATCAAAAAGTGCTCTCAGCGGAAGCCTTTGGGTACACCTGAACTCCCTGGGGGAGCCTTTACGCAACCCCACACTCAACAGGACTCTGCGTCTTCACTCTTTCCTAACAACCCTAAACATAACCCTAACCGCAACAGGAAGCTGAACCCGAGTTAGACCTGAAAAATCACGTACGGTGCCACTTTATGCCATCAAAAAGTGCTCTCAGCGGAAACCTTTGGGTACACCTGAACTCCCTGGGGGAGCCTTTACGCAACCCCACTCTCAACAGGACTCTGCCTCTTCACTCTTTCCTAACAACCCTAAACATAACCCTAACCGGAACAAGAAGCTGAATCCGAGTTAGACCCGAAAAAACACGTACGGTGCCACTTTATGCCATCAAAAAGTGCTCTCAGTGGAAGCCTTTGGGTACACCTGAACTCCCTGGGGGAGCCTTTACGCAACCCCACACTCAACAGGACTCTGCGTCTTCACTCTTTCCTAACAACCCTAAACATAACCCTAACCGGAACAAGAAGATGAACCCGAGTTAGACCCGAAAAAACACGGACGGTGCCACTTTCTGCCATCAAAAAGTGCTCTCAGTGGAAGCCTTTGGGTACACCTGAACTCCCTGGGGGAGCCTTTACGCAACCCCACACTCAACAGGACTCTGCGTCTTCACTCTTTCCTAACAACCCTAAACATAACCCTAACCGCAACAAGAAGCTGAACCCGAGTTAGACCCGAAAAATCACGTACGGTGCCACTTTCTGCCATCAAAAAGTGCTCTCAGCGGAAGCCTTTGGGTACACCTGAACTCCCTGGGGGAGCCTTTACGCAACCCCACACTCAACAGGACTCTGCGTCTTCACTCTTTCCTAACAACCCTAAACATAACCCTAACCGGAACAAGAAGCTGAACCCGAGTTAGACCCGAAAAATCACGTACGGTGCCACTTTATGCCATCAAAAAGTGCTCTCAGCGGAAGCCTTTGGGTACACCTGAACTCCCTGGGGGAGCCTTTACGCAACCCCACACTCAACAGGACTCTGCCTCTTCACTCTTTCCTAACAACCCTAAACATAACCCTAACCGGAACAGGAAGCTGAACCCGAGTTAGACCCGAAAAAACACGTACGGTGCCACTTTCTGCCATCAAAAAGTGCTCTCAGCGGAAGCCTTTGGGTACTCCTGAACTCCCTGGGGGAGCCTTTACGCAACCACACACTCAACAGGACTCTGCCTCTTCACTCTTTCCTAACAACCCTAAACATAACATTAACCGGAACAGGAAGCTGAACCAGAGTTAGACCCGAAAAATCACGTACGGTGCCACTTTATGTCATCAAAAAGTGCTCTCAGCGGAAGCCTTTGGCTACACCTGAACTCCCTGGGGGAGCCTTTACGCAACCCCACACTCAACAGGACTCTGCGTCTTCACTCTTTCTTAACAACCCTAAACATAACCCTACCCGGAACAAGAAGCTGAACCCGAGTTAGACCCGAAAAAACACGTACGGCGCCACTTTCTGCCATCAAAAAGTGCTCTCAGCGGAAGCCTTTGGGTACACCTGAGCTCCCTGGGGGAGCCTTTACGCAACCCCACACTCAACAGGACTCTGCGTCTTCACTCTTTCCTAACAACCCTAAACATAACCCTAACCGGAACAAGAAGCTGAACCCGAGTTAGACCCGAAAAATCACGTACGGTGCCACTTTCTGCCATCAAAAAGTGCTCTCAGCGGAAGCCTTTGGGTACACCTGAACTCCCTGGGGGAGCCTTTACGCAACCCCACACTCAACAGGACTCTGCGTCTTCACTCTTTCCTAACAACCCTAAACATAACCCTAACCGGAACAGGAAGCTGAACCCGAGTTAGACCCGAAAAAACACGTACGGTGCCACTTTCTGCCATCAAAAAGTGCTCTCAGTGGAAGCCTTTGGGTACTCCTGAACTCCCTGGGGGAGCCTTTACGCAACCCCACACTCAACAGGACTCTGCGTCTTCACTCTTTCCTAACAACCCTAAACATAACCCTAACCGCAACAAGAAGCTGAACCCGAGTTAGACCCGAAAAATCACGTACGGTGCCACTTTATGCCATCAAAAAGTGCTCTCAGCGGAAGCCTTTGGGTACACCTGAACTCCCTGGGGGAGCCTTTACGCAACCACACACTCAACAGGACTCTGCGTCTTCACTCTTTCCTAACAACCCTAAACATAACCCTAACCGCAACAAGAAGATGAACCCGAGTTAGACCCGAAAAAACACGCACGGTGCCACTTTCTGCCATCAAAAAGTGCTCTCAGCGGAAACCTTTGGGTACACATGAACTCCCTGGGGGAGCCTTTACGCAATCCCACACTCAACAGGACTCTGCATCTTCACTCTTTCCTAACAACCCTAAACATAACCCTAACCGGAACAAGAAGCTGAACCTGAGTTAGACCCGAAAAACCACGGACGGTGCCACTTTCTGCCATCAAAAAGTGCTGTCAGTGGAAGCCTTTGGGTACACCTGAACTCCCTGGGGGAGCCTTTACGCAACCCCACACTCAACAGGACTCTGCGTCTTCACTCTTTCCTAACAACCCTAAACATAACCCTAACCGGAACAAGAAGCTGAACCCGAGTTAGACCCGAAAAATCACGTACGGTGCCACTTTATGCCATCAAAAAGTGCTCTCAGCGGAAGCCTTTGGGTACACCTGAACTCCCTGGGGGAGCCTTTACGCAACCCCACACTCAACAGGACTCTGCGTCTTCACTCTTTCCTAACAACCCTAAACATAACCCTCACCGCAACAGGAAGCTGAACCCGAGTTAGACCTGAAAAATCACGTACGGTGCCACTTTATGCCATCAAAAAGTGCTCTCAGCGGAAACCTTTGGGTACACCTGAACTCCCTGGGGGAGCCTTTACGCAACCCCACTCTCAACAGGACTCTGCCTCTTCACTCTTTCCTAACAACCCTAAACATAACCCTAACCGGAACAAGAAGCTGAATCCGAGTTAGACCCGAAAAAACACGTACGGTGCCACTTTATGCCATCAAAAAGTGCTCTCAGTGGAAGCCTTTGGGTACACCTGAACTCCCTGGGGGAGCCTTTACGCAACCCCACACTCAACAGGACTCTGCGTCTTCACTCTTTCCTAACAACCCTAAACATAACCCTAACCGGAACAAGAAGATGAACCCGAGTTAGACCCGAAAAAACACGGACGGTGCCACTTTCTGCCATCAAAAAGTGCTCTCAGTGGAAGCCTTTGGGTACACCTGAACTCCCTGGGGGAGCCTTTACGCAACCCCACACTCAACAGGACTCTGCGTCTTCACTCTTTCCTAACAACCCTAAACATAACCCTAACCGCAACAAGAAGCTGAACCCGAGTTAGACCCGAAAAATCACGTACGGTGCCACTTTCTGCCATCAAAAAGTGCTCTCAGCGGAAGCCTTTGGGTACACCTGAACTCCCTGGGGGAGCCTTTACGCAACCCCACACTCAACAGGACTCTGCGTCTTCACTCTTTCCTAACAACCCTAAACATAACCCTAACCGGAACAAGAAGCTGAACCCGAGTTAGACCCGAAAAATCACGTACGGTGCCACTTTATGCCATCAAAAAGTGCTCTCAGCGGAAGCCTTTGGGTACACCTGAACTCCCTGGGGGAGCCTTTACGTAACCCCACACTCAACAGGACTCTGCGTCTTCACTCTTTCCTAACAACCCTAAACATAACCCTAACCGCAACAAGAAGATGAACCCGAGTTAGACCCGAAGAAACACGTACGGTGCCGCTTTCTACCATCAAAAAGTGCTCTCAGCAGAAGCCTTTGGGTACACCTGAACTCCCTGGGGGAGCCTTTACGCAACCCCACACTCAACAGGACTCTGCGTCTTCACTCTTTCCTAACAACCCTAAACATAACCCTAACCGGAACAGGAAGCTGAACCCGAGTTAGACCCGAAAAATCACGTACGGTGCCACTTTCTGCCATCAAAATGTGCTCTCAGCGGAAGCCTTTGGGTACACCTGAACTCCCTGGGGGAGCCTTTACGCAACCCCACACTCAACAGGACTCTGCGTCTTCACTCTTTCCTAGCAACCCTAAACATAACCCTAACCGGAACAGGAAGCTGAACCCGAGTTAGACCCGAAAAATCACGTACGGTGCCACTTTATGCCATCAAAAAGTGCTCTCAGCGGAAGCCTTTGGGTACACCTGAATTCCCTGGGGGAGCCTTTACGCAACCCCACACTCAACAGGACTCTGCCTCTTCACTCTTTCCTAACAACCCTAAACATAACCCTCACCGCAACAAGAAGCTGAACCCGAGTTAGACCCGAAAAAACACGCACGGTGCCACTTTCTGCCATCAAAAAGTGCTCTCAGCGGAAACATTTGGGTACACATGAACTCCCTGGGGGAGCCTTTACGCAACCCCACACTCAACAGGACTCAGCGTCTTCACTCTTTCCTAACAACCCTAAACATAACCCTAACCGCAACAAGAAGCTGAACCCGAGTTAGACCCGAAAAAACACGTACGGTGCCACTTTCTGCCATCAAAAAGTGCTCTCAGCGGAAGCCTTTGGGTACACCTGAACTCCCTGGGGGAGCCTTTACGCAACCCCACACTCAACAGGACTCTGCGCCTTCACTCTTTCCTAACAACCCTAAACATAACCCTAACCGCAACAAGAAGCTGAACCCGAGTTAGACCTGAAAAAACACGCACGGTGCCACTTTCTGCCATCAAAAAGTGCTCTCAGCAGAAGCCTTTGGGTACACCTGAACTCCCTGGGGGAGCCTTTACGCAACCCCACACTCAACAGGACTCTGCGTCTTCACTCTTTCCTAACAACCCTAAACATAACCCTAACCGCAACAAGAAGCTGAACCCGAGTTAGACCCGAAAAAACACGTACGGTGCCACTTTCTGCCATCAAAAAGTGCTCTCAGCGGAAGCCTTTGGGTACACCTGAACTCCCTGGGGGAGCCTTTACGCAACCCCACACTCAACAGGACTCTGCGTCTTCACTCTTTCCTAACAACCCTAAACATAACCCTAACCGCAACAAGAAGCTGAACCCGAGTTAGACCCGAAAAAACACGTACGGTGCCACTTTCTGCCATCAAAAAGTGCTCTCAGCGGAAGCCTTTGGGTACACCTGAACTCCCTGGGGGAGCCTTTACGCAACCCCACACTCAACAGGACTCTGCGTCTTCACTCTTTCCTAACAACCCTAAACATAACCCTAACCGGAACAAGAAGCTGAACCCGAGTTAGACCCGAAAAAACACGTACGGTGCCACTTTCTGCCATCAAAATGTGCTCTCAGCGGAAGCCTTTGGGTACACCTGAACTCCCTGGGGGAGCCTTTACGCAACCCCACACTCAACAGGACTCTGCCTCTTCACTCTTTCCTAACAACCCTAAACATAACCCTAACCGGAACAAGAAGCTGAACCCGAGTTAGACCCGAAAAAACACGTACGGTGCCACTTTATGCCATCAAAAAGTGCTCTCAGCGGAAGCCTTTGGGTACACCTGAACTCCCTGGGGGAGCCTTTACGCAACCCCACACTCAACAGGACTCTGCGTCTTCACTCTTTCCTAACAACCCTAAACATAACCCTAACCGCAACAAGAAGATGAACCCGAGTTAGACCCGAAAAATCACGTACGGTGCCACTTTATGCCTTCAAAAAGTGCTCTCAGCGGAAGCCTTTGGGTACACCTGAACTCCCTGGGGGAGCCTTTACGCAACCCCACACTCAACAGGACTCTGCGTCTTCACTCTTTCCTAACAACCCTAAACATAACCCTAACCGCAACAAGAAGCTGAACCCGAGTTAGACCGGAAAAATCACGTACGGTGCCACTTTATGCCATCAAAAAGTGCTCTCAGCGGAAGCCTTTGGGTACACCTGAACTCCCTGGGGGAGCCTTTACGCAACCCCACACTCAACAGGACTCTGCGTCTTCACTCTTTCCTAACAACCCTAAACATAACCCTAACCGCAACAAGAAGCTGAACCCGAGTTAGACCTGAAAAAACACGCACGGTGCCACTTTCTGCCATCAAAAAGTGCTCTCAGCAGAAGCCTTTGGGTACACCTGAACTCCCTGGGGGAGCCTTTACGCAACCCCACACTCAACAGGACTCTGCGTCTTCACTCTTTCCTAACAACCCTAAACATAACCCTAACCGGAACAGGAAGCTGAACCCGAGTTAGACCGGAAAAATCACGTACGGTGCCACTTTCTGCCATCAAAAAGTGCTCTCAGCGGAAGCCTTTGGGTACACCTGAACTCCCTGGGGGAGCCTTTACGCAACCCCACACTCAACAGGACTCTGCGTCTTCACTCTTTCCTAACAACCCTAAACATAACCCTAACCGGAACAAGAAGATGAACCCGAGTTAGACCCGAAAAAACACGTACGGTGCCACTTTATGCCATCAAAAAGTGCTCTCAGCGGAAACATTTGGGTACACATGAACTCCCTGGGGGAGCCTTTACGCAACCCCACACTCAACAGGACTCTGCCTCTTCACTCTTTCCTAACAACCCTAAACATAACCCTAACCGGAACAAGAAGCTGAACCCGAGTTAGACCCGAAAAAACACGTACGGTGCCACTTTCTGCCATCAAAAAGTGCTCTCAGCGGAAGCCTTTGGGTACACCTGAACTCCCTGGGGGAGCCTTTACGCAACCCCACACTCAACAGGACTCTGCGTCTTCACTCTTTCCTAACAACCCTAAACATAACCCTAACCGGAACAAGAAGCTGAACCCGAGTTAGACCCGAAAAATCACGTACGGTGCCACTTTCTGCCATCAAAAAGTGCTCTCAGCGGAAGCCTTTGGGTACACCTGAACTCCCTGGGGGAGCCTTTACGCAACCCCACACTCAACAGGACTCTGCGTCTTCACTCTTTCCTAACAACCCTAAACATAACCCTAACCGGAACAAGAAGCTGAACCCGAGTTAGACCGGAAAAATCACGTACGGTGCCACTTTATGCCATCAAAAAGTGCTCTCAGCGGAAGCCTTTGGGTACACCTGAACTCCCTGGGGGAGCCTTTACGCAACCCCACACTCAACAGGACTCTGCCTCTTCACTCTTTCCTAACAACCCTAAACATAACCCTAACCGGAACAAGAAGCTGAACCCGAGTTAGACCTGGAAAAACACGCACGGTGCCACTTTCTGCCATCAAAAAGTGCTCTCAGCAGAAGCCTTTGGGTACACCTGAACTCCCTGGGGGAGCCTTTACGCAACCCCACACTCAACAGGACTCTGCGTCTTCACTCTTTCCTAACAACCCTAAACATAACCCTAACCGGAACAAGAAGCTGAACCCGAGTTAGACCCGAAAAATCACGTACGGTGCCACTTTCTGCCATCAAAAAGTGCTCTCAGCGGAAGCCTTTGGGTACACCTGAACTCCCTGGGGGAGCCTTTACGCAACCCCACACTCAACAGGACTCTGCGTCTTCACTCTTTCCTAACAACCCTAAACATAACCCTAACCGCAACAAGAAGCTGAACCCGAGTTAGACCCGAAAAAACACGCACGGTGCCACTTTCTGCCATCAAAAAGTGCTCTCAGCGGAAGCCTTTGGGTACACCTGAACTCCCTGGGGGAGCCTTTACGCAACCCCACACTCAACAGGACTCTGCGTCTTCACTCTTTCCTAACAACCCTAAACATAACCCTCACCGCAACAAGAAGCTGAACCCGAGTTAGACCCGAAAAAACACGTACGGTGCCACTTTCTGCCATCAAAAAGTGCTCTCAGCGGAAGCCTTTGGGTACACCTGAACTCCCTGGGGGAGCCTTTACGCAACCCCACACTCAACAGGACTCTGCGTCTTCACTCTTTCCTAACAACCCTAAACATAACCCTAACCGGAACAAGAAGCTGAACCCGAGTTAGACCCGAAAAAGCACGCACGGTGCCACTTTCTGCCATCAAAAAGTGCTCTCAGCAGAAGCCTTTGGGTACACCTGAACTCCCTGGGGGAACCTTTACGCAACCCCACACTCAACAGGACTCTGCGTCTTCACTCTTTCCTAACAACCCTAAACATAACCCTAACCGGAACAAGAAGCTGAACCCGAGTTAGACCCGAAAAAACACGTACGGTGCCACTTTCTGCCATCAAAAAGTGCTCTCAGCGGAAGCCTTTGGGTACACCTGAACTCCCTGGGGGAACCTTTACGCAGCCCCACACTCAACAGGACTCTGCGTCTTCACTCTTTCCTAACAACCCTAAACATAACCCTAACCGCAACAAGAAGCTGAACCCGAGTTAGACCCGAAAAACCACGTACGGTGCCACTTTATGCCATCAAAAAGTGCTCTCAGCGGAAGCCTTTGGGTACACCTGAACTCCCTGGGGGAGCCTTTATGCAACCCCACACTCAACAGGACTCTGCCTCTTCACTCTTTCCTAACAACCCTAAACATAACCCTAACCGGAACAAGAAGCTGAACCCGAGTTAGACCTGAAAAAACACGCACGGTGCCACTTTCTGCCATCAAAAAGTGCTCTCAGCAGAAGCCTTTGGGTACACCTGAACTCCCTGGGGGAGCCTTTACGCAACCCCACACTCAACAGGACTCTGCGCCTTCACTCTTTCCTAACAACCCTAAACATAACCCTAACCGCAACAAGAAGCTGAACCCGAGTTAGACCCGAAAAAACACGTACGGTGCCACTTTCTGCCATCAAAAAGTGCTCTCAGCGGAAGCCTTTGGGTACACCTGAACTCCCTGGGGGAGCCTTTACGCAACCCCACACTCAACAGGACTCTGCCTCTTCACTCTTTCCTAACAACCCTAAACATAACCCTAACCGGAACAAGAAGCTGAACCCGAGTTAGACCCGAAAAAACACGGACGGTGCCACTTTCTGCCATCAAAAAGTGCTCTCAGCGGAAGCCTTTGGGTACACCTGAACTCCCTGGGGGAGCCTTTACGCAACCCTACACTCAACAGGACTCTGCGTCTTCACTCTTTCCTAACAACCCTAAACATAACCCTAACCGGAACAAGAAGCTGAACCCGAGTTAGACCCGAAAAATCACGTACGGTGCCACTTTCTGCCATCAAAAAGTGCTCTCAGCGGAAGCCTTTGGGTACACCTGAACTCCCTGGGGGAGCCTTTACGCAACCCCACACTCAACAGGACTCTGCGTCTTCACTCTTTCCTAACAACCCTAAACATAACCCTAACCGGAACAAGAAGCTGAACCCGAGTTAGACCCGAAAAAACACGTACGGTGCCACTTTCTGCCATCAAAAAGTGCTCTCAGCGGAAGCCTTTGGGTACACCTGAACTCCCTGGGGGAACCTTTACGCAGCCCCACACTCAACAGGACTCTGCGTCTTCACTCTTTCCTAACAACCCTAAACATAACCCTCACCGCAACAAGAAGCTGAACCCGAGTTAGACCCGATAAATCACGTACGGTGCCACTTTATGCCATCAAAAAGTGCTCTCAGCGGAAGCCTTTGGGTACACCTGAACTCCCTGGGGGAGCCTTTACGCAACCCCACACTCAACAGGACTCTGCCTCTTCACTCTTTCCTAACAACCCTAAACATAACCCTAACCGGAACAAGAAGCTGAACCCGAGTTAGACCTGAAAAAACACGCACGGTGCCACTTTCTGCCATCAAAAAGTGCTCTCAGCAGAAGCCTTTGGGTACACCTGAACTCCCTGGGGGAGCCTTTACGCAACCCCACACTCAACAGGACTCTGCGTCTTCACTCTTTCCTAACAACCCTAAACATAACCCTAACCGCAACAAGAAGCTGAACCCGAGTTAGACCCGAAAAAACACGTACGGTGCCACTTTCTGCCATCAAAAAGTGCTCTCAGCGGAAGCCTTTGGGTACACCTGAACTCCCTGGGGGAGCCTTTACGCAACCCCACACTCAACAGGACTCTGCCTCTTCACTCTTTCCTAACAACCCTAAACATAACCCTAACCGGAACAAGAAGCTGAACCCGAGTTAGACCCGAAAAAACACGGACGGTGCCACTTTCTGCCATCAAAAAGTGCTCTCAGCGGAAGCCTTTGGGTACACCTGAACTCCCTGGGGGAGCCTTTACGCAACCCCACACTCAACAGGACTCTGCGTCTTCACTCTTTCCTAACAACCCTAAACATAACCCTAACCGGAACAAGAAGCTGAACCCGAGTTAGACCCGAAAAATCACGTACGGTGCCACTTTCTGCCATCAAAAAGTGCTCTCAGCGGAAGCCTTTGGGTACACCTGAACTCCCTGGGGGAGCCTTTACGCAACCCCACACTCAACAGGACTCTGCGTCTTCACTCTTTCCTAACAACCCTAAACATAACCCTAACCGCAACAAGAAGCTGAACCCGAGTTAGACCCGAAAAATCACGTACGGTGCCACTTTCTGCCATCAAAAAGTGCTCTCAGCGGAAGCCTTTGGGTACACCTGAACTCCCTGGGGGAGCCTTTACGCAACCCCACACTCAACAGGACTCTGCCTCTTCACTCTTTCCTAACAACCCTAAACATAACCCTAACCGCAACAAGAAGCTGAACCCGAGTTAGACCTGATAAAACACGCACGGTGCCACTTTCTGCCATCAAAAAGTGCTCTCAGCGGAAGCCTTTGGGTACACCTGAACTCCCTGGGGGAGCCTTTACGCAACCCCACACTCAACAGGACTCTGCGTCTTCACTCTTTCCTAACAACCCTAAAGATAACCCTAACCGGAACAAGAAGCTGAACCCGAGTTAGACCCGAAAAAACACGCACGGTGCCACTTTCTGCCATCAAAAAGTGCTCTCAGCGGAAGCCTTTGGGTACACCTGAACTCCCTGGGGGAGCCTTTACGCAACCCCACACTCAACAGGACTCTGCGTCTTCACTCTTTCCTAACAACCCTAAACATAACCCTCACCGCAACAAGAAGCTGAACCCGAGTTAGACCCGAAAAAACACGGACGGTGCCACTTTCTGCCATCAAAAAGTGCTCTCAGCGGAAGCCTTTGGGTACACCTGAACTCCCTGGGGGAGCCTTTACGCAACCCCACAGTCAACAGGACTCTGCGTCTTCACTCTTTCCTAACAACCCTAAACATAACCCTAACCGGAACAAGAAGCTGAACCCGAGTTAGACCCGAAAAAACACGCACGGTGCCACTTTCTGCCATCAAAAAGTGCTCTCAGCGGAAGCCTTTGGGTACACCTGAACTCCCTGGGGGAGCCTTTACGCAACCCCACACTCAACAGGACTCTGCGTCTTCACTCTTTCCTAACAACCCTAAACATAACCCTAACCGGAACAGGAAGCTGAACCCGAGTTAGACCCGAAATATCACGTACGGTGCCACTTTCTGCCATCAAAAAGTGCTCTCAGCGGAAGCCTTCGGGTACACCTGAACTCCCTGGGGGAGCCTTTACGCAACCCCACACTCAACAGGACTCTGCGTCTTCACTCTTTCCTAACAACCCTAAACATAACCCTAACCGGAACAAGAAGCTGAACCCGACTTAGACCCGAAAAAACACGTACGGTGCCACTTTCTGCCATCAAAAAGTGCTCTCAGCGGAAGCCTTTGGGTACACCTGAACTCCCTGGGGGAGCCTTTACGCAACCCCACACTCAACAGGACTCTGCGTCTTCACTCTTTCCTAACAACCCTAAACATAACCCTAACCGCAACAAGAAGCTGAACCCGAGTTAGACCCGAAAAAACACGTACGGTGCCACTTTCTGCCATCAAAAAGTGCTCTCAGCGGAAGCCTTTGGGTACACCTGAACTCCCTGGGGGAGCCTTTACGCAACCACACACTCAACAGGACTTTGCCTCTTCACTCTTTCCTAACAACCCTAAACATAACCCTAACCGGAACAAGAAGCTGAACCCGAGTTAGACCCGAAAAATCACGTACGGTGCCACTTTCTGCCATCAAAAAGTGCTCTCAGCAGAAGCCTTTGGGTACACCTGAACTCCCTGGGGGAACCTTTACGCAACCCCACACTCAACAGGACTCTGCGTCTTCACTCTTTCCTAACAACCCTAAACATAACCCTAACCGCAACAAGAAGCTGAACCCGAGTTAGACCCGAAAAAACACGTACGGTGCCACTTTCTGCCATCAAAAAGTGCTCTCAGCGGAAGCCTTTGGGTACACCTGAACTCCCTGGGGGAACCTTTACCCAGCCCCACACTCAACAGGACTCTGCGTCTTCACTCTTTCCTAACAACCCTAAACATAACCCTAACCGCAACAAGAAGCTGAACCCGAGTTAGACCCGAAAAACCACGTACGGTGCCACTTTCTGCCATCAAAAAGTGCTCTCAGCGGAAGCCTTTGGGTACACCTGAACTCCCTGGGGGAGCCTTTATGCAACCCCACACTCAACAGGACTCTGCCTCTTCACTCTTTCCTAACAACCCTAAACATAACCCTAACCGCAACAAGAAGCTGAACCCGAGTTAGACCCGAAAAATCATGTACGGTGCCACTTTCTGCCATCAAAAAGTGCTCTCAGCGGAAGCCTTTGGGTACACCTGAACTCCCTGGGGGAGCCTTTATGCAACCCCACACTCAACAGGACTCTGCCTCTTCACTCTTTCCTAACAACCCTAAACATAACCCTAACCGGAACAAGAAGCTGAACCCGAGTTAGACCCGAAAAAACACGCACGGTGCCACTTTCTGCCATCAAAAAGTGCTCTCAGCGGAAGCTTTTGGGTACACCTGAACTCCCTGGGGGAGCCTTTACGCAACCCCACACTCAACAGGACTCTGCGTCTGCACTCTTTCCTAACAACCCTAAACATAACCCTAACCGGAACAAGAAGCTGAACCCGAGTTAGACCCGAAAAAACACGGACGGTGCCACTTTCTGCCATCAAAAAGTGCTCTCAGAGGAAGCCTTTGGGTACACCTGAACTCCCTGGGGGAGCCTTTACGCAACCCCACACTCAACAGGACTCTGCGTCTTCACTCTTTCCTAACAACCCTAAACATATCCCTAACCGGAACAAGAAGCTGAACCCGAGTTAGACCCGAAAAATCACGTACGGTGCCACTTTCTGCCATCAAAAAGTGCTCTCAGCGGAAGCCTTTGGGTACACCTGAACTCCCTGGGGGAGCCTTTACGCAACCCCACACTCAACAGGACTCTGCGTCTTCACTCTTTCCAAACAACCCTAAACATAACCCTAACCGCAACAAGAAGCTGAACCCGAGTTAGACCCGAAAAATCACGTACGGTGCCACTTTCTGCCATCAAAAGTGCTCTCAGCGGAAGCCTTTGGGTACACCTGAACTCCCTGGGGGAGCCTTTACGCAACCCCACACTCAACAGGACTCTGCGTCTTCACTCTTTCCTAACAACCCTAAACATAACCCTAACCGGAACAAGAAGCTGAGCCCGAGTTAGACCCGAAAAATCACGTACGGTGTCACTTTATGCCATCAAAAAGTGCTCTCAGCGGAAGCCTTTGGGTACACCTGAACTCCCTGGGGGAGCCTTTACGCAACCCCACACTCAACAGGACTCTGTCTCTTCACTCTTTCCTAACAACCCTAAACATAACCCTAACCGGAACAAGAAGCTGAACCCGAGTTAGACCCGAAAAAACACGCACGGTGCCACTTTCTGCCATCAAAAAGTGCTCTCAGCGGAAGCCTTTGGGTACACCTGAACTCCCTGGGGGAGCCTTTACGCAACCCCACACTCAACAGGACTCTGCGTCTTCACTCTTTCCTAACAACCCTAAACATAACCCTAACCAGAACAGGAAGCTGAACCCGAGTTAGACCCGAAAAAACACGTACGGTGCCACTTTCTGCCATCAAAAAGTGCTCTCAGCGGAAGCCTTTGGGTACACCTGAACTCCCTGGGGGAGCCTTTACGCAACCCCACACTCAACAGGACTCTGCCTCTTCACTCTTTCCTAACAACCCTAAACATAACCCTAACCGCAACAAGAAGCTGAACCCGACTTAGACCCGAAAAAACACGTACGGTGCCACTTTCTGCCATCAAAAAGTGCTCTCAGCGGAAGCCTTTGGGTACACCTGAACTCCCTGGGGGAGCCTTTACGCAACCCCACACTCAACAGGACTCTGCGTCTTCACTCTTTCCTAACAACCCTAAACATAACCCTAACCGCAACAAGAAGCTGAACCCGAGTTAGACCCGAAAAAACACGTACGGTGCCACTTTCTGCCATCAAAAAGTGCTCTCAGCGGAAGCCTTTGGGTACACCTGAACTCCCTGGGGGAGCCTTTACGCAACCCCACACTCAACAGGACTTTGCCTCTTCACTCTTTCCTAACAACCCTAAACATAACCCTAACCGGAACAAGAAGCTGAACCCGAGTTAGACCCGAAAAATCACGTACGGTGCCACTTTCTGCCATCAAAAAGTGCTCTCAGCGGAAGCCTTTGGGTACACCTGAACTCCCTGGGGGAACCTTTACGCAACCCCACACTCAACAGGACTCTGCGTCTTCACTCTTTCCTAACAACCCTAAACATAACCCTAACCGGAACAAGAAGCTGAACCCGAGTTAGACCCGAAAAAACACGCACGGTGCCACTTTCTGCCATCAAAAAGTGCTCTCAGCGGAAGCCTTTGGGTACACCTGAACTCCCTGGGGGAGCCTTTACGCAACCCCACACTCAACAGGACTCTGCGTCTTCACTCTTTCCTAACAACCCTAAACATAACCCTAACCGCAACAAGAAGCTGAACCCGAGTTAGACCCGAAAAATCACGTACGGTGCCACTTTCTGCCATCAAAAAGTGCTCTCAGCGGAAGCCTTTGGGTACACCTGAACTCCCTGGGGGAGCCTTTACGCAACCCCACACTCAACAGGACTCTGCGTCTTCACTCTTTCCTAACAACCCTAAACATAACCCTAACCGCAACAAGAAGCTGAGCCCGAGTTAGACCCGAAAAATCACGTACGGTGTCACTTTATGCCATCAAAAAGTGCTCTCAGCGGAAGCCTTTGGGTACACCTGAACTCCCTGGGGGAGCCTTTACGCAACCCCACACTCAACAGGACTCTGTCTCTTCACTCTTTCCTAACAACCCTAAACATAACCCTAACCGCAACAAGAAGCTGAACCCGAGTTAGACCCGAAAAAACACGCACGGTGCCACTTTCTGCCATCAAAAAGTGCTCTCAGCGGAAGCCTTTGGGTACACCTGAACTCCCTGGGGGAGCCTTTACGCAACCCCACACTCAACAGGACTCTGCGTCTTCACTCTTTCCTAAC
Source organism: Anser brachyrhynchus (assembly GCF_964034855.1). Lineage (NCBI taxonomy): Eukaryota > Metazoa > Chordata > Aves > Anseriformes > Anatidae > Anser > Anser brachyrhynchus. The sequence continues at coordinate 1,765,477 of NC_137716.1, forward strand.
AACCCTAAACATAACCCTAACCAGAACAGGAAGCTGAACCCGAGTTAGACCCGAAAAAACACGTACGGTGCCACTTTCTGCCATCAAAAAGTGCTCTCAGCGGAAGCCTTTGGGTACACCTGAACTCCCTGGGGGAGCCTTTACGCAACCCCACACTCAACAGGACTCTGCCTCTTCACTCTTTCCTAACAACCCTAAACATAACCCTAACCGGAACAAGAAGCTGAACCCAAGTTAGACCCGAAAAAACACGTACGGTGCCACTTTCTGCCATCAAAAAGTGCTCTCAGCGGAAGCCTTTGGGTACACCTGAACTCCCTGGGGGAGCCTTTACGCAACCCCACACTCAACAGGACTCTGCGTCTTCACTCTTTCCTAACAACCCTAAACATAACCCTAACCGGAACAAGAAGCTGAACCCGACTTAGACCCGAAAAAACACGTACGGTGCCACTTTCTGCCATCAAAAAGTGCTCTCAGCGGAAGCCTTTGGGTACACCTGAACTCCCTGGGGGAACCTTTACGCAACCCCACACTCAACAGGACTCTGCGTCTTCACTCTTTCCTAACAACCCTAAACATAACCCTAACCGGAACAAGAAGCTGAACCCGAGTTAGACCCGAAAAAACACGTACGGTGCCACTTTCTGCCATCAAAAAGTGCTCTCAGCGGAAGCCTTTGGGTACACCTGAACTCCCTGGGGGAACCTTTACGCAGCCCCACACTCAACAGGACTCTGCCTCTTCACTCTTTCCTAACAACCCTAAACATAACCCTAACCGGAACAAGAAGCTGAACCCGAGTTAGACCCAAAAAATCATGTACGGTGCCACTTTCTGCCATCAAAAAGTGCTCTCAGCGGAAGCCTTTGGGTACACCTGAACTCCCTGGGGGAGCCTTTACGCAACCCCACACTCAACAGGACTCTGCCTCTTCACTCTTTCCTAACAACCCTAAACATAACCCTAACCGCAACAAGAAGCTGAACCCGAGTTAGACCTGAAAAAACACGCACGGTGCCACTTTCTGCCATCAAAAAGTGCTCTCGGCGGAAGCCTTTGGGTACACCTGAACTCCCTGGGGGAGCCTTTACGCAACCCCACACTCAACAGGACTCTGCGTCTTCACTCTTTCCTAACAACCCTAAACATAACCCTAACCGGAACAAGAAGCTGAACCCGAGTTAGACCCGAAAAAACACGCACGGTGCCACTTTCTGCCATCAAAAAGTGCTCTCAGCGGAAGCCTTTGGGTACACCTGAACTCTCTGGGGGAGCCTTTACGCAACCCCACACTCAACAGGACTCTGCGTCTTCACTCTTTCCTAACAACCCTAAACATAACCCTAACCGCAACAAGAAGCTGAACCCGAGTTAGACCTGAAAAAACACGTACGGTGCCACTTTCTGCCATCAAAAAGTGCTCTCAGCGGAAGCCTTTGGGTACACCTGAACTCCCTGGGGGAGCCTTTACGCAACCCCACACTCAACAGGATTCTGCGTCTTCACTCTTTCCTAACAACCCTAAACATAACCCTAACCGGAACAAGAAGCTGAACCCGAGTTAGACCCGAAAAAACACGCACGGTGCCACTTTCTGCCATCAAAAAGTGCTCTCAGCGGAAGCCTTTGGGTACACCTGAACTCCCTGGGGGAGCCTTTACGCAACCCCACACTCAACAGGACTCTGCGTCTTCACTCTTTCCTAACAACCCTAAACATAACCCTAACGGGAACAAGAAGCTGAACCCGAGTTAGACCCGAAAAAACACGTACGGTGCCACTTTCTGCCATCAAAAATTGCTCTCAGCGGAAGCCTTTGGGTACACCTGAACTCCCTGGGGGAGCCTTTACGCAACCCCACACTCAACAGGACTCTGCCTCTTCACTCTTTCCTAACAACCCTAAACATAACCCTAACCGGAACAAAAAGCTGAACCCGAGTTAGACCCGAAAAAACACGTACGGTGCCACTTTCTGCCATCAAAAAGTGCTCTCAGCGGAAGCCTTTGGGTACACCTGAACTCCCTGGGGGAGCCTTTACGCAACCCCACACTCAACAGGACTCTGCGTCTTCACTCTTTCCTAACAACCCTAAACATAACCCTAACCGGAACAAGAAGCTGAACCCGAGTTAGACCCGAAAAATCATGTACGGTGCCACTTTCTGCCATCAAAAAGTGCTCTCAGCGGAAGCCTTTGGGTACACCTGAACTCCCTGGGGGAGCCTTTACGCAACCCCACACTCAACAGGACTCTGCGTCTTCACTCTTTCCTAACAACCCTAAACATAACCCTACCCGGAACAAGAAGCTGAACCCGAGTTAGACCCGAAAAAACACGTACGGTGCCACTTTCTGCCATCAAAAAGTGCTCTCAGCGGAAGCCTTTGGGTACACCTGAACTCCTTGGGGGAGCCTTTACGCAACCCCACACTCAACAGGACTCTGCGTCTTCACTCTTTCCTAACAACCCTAAACATAACCCTAACCGCAACAAGAAGCTGAACCCGAGTTAGACCCGAAAAAACACGCACGGTGCCACTTTCTGCCATCAAAAAGTGCTCTCAGCGGAAGCCTTTGGGTACACCTGAACTCCCTGGGGGAGCCTTTACGCAACCCCACACTCAACAGGACTCTGCGTCCTCACTCTTTCCTAACAACCCTAAACATAACCCTAACCGGAACAAGAAGCTGAACCCGAGTTAGACCCGAAAAAACACGTACGGTGCCACTTTCTGCCATCAAAAAGTGCTCTCAGCGGAAGCCTTTGGGTACACCTGAACTCCCTGGGGGAGCCTTTACGCAACCCCACACTCAACAGGACTCTGCGTCTTGACTCTTTCCTAACAACCCTAAACATAACCCTAACCGGAACAAGAAGCTGAACCCGAGTTAGACCGGAAAAATCACGTACGGTGCCACTTTATGCCATCAAAAAGTGCTCTCAGCGGAAGCCTTTGGGTACACCTGAACTCCCTGGGGGAGCCTTTACGCAACCCCACACTCAACAGGACTCTGCCTCTTCACTCTTTCCTAACAACCCTAAACATAACCCTAACCGGAACAAGAAGCTGAACCCGAGTTAGACCTGAAAAAACACGCACGGTGCCACTTTCTGCCATCAAAAAGTGCTCTCAGCAGAAGCCTTTGGGTACACCTGAACTCCCTGGGGGAGCCTTTACGCAACCCCACACTCAACAGGACTCTGCGTCTTCACTCTTTCCTAACAACCCTAAACATAACCCTAACCGGAACAAGAAGCTGAACCCGAGTTAGACCCGAAAAATCACGTACGGTGCCACTTTCTGCCATCAAAAAGTGCTCTCAGCGGAAGCCTTTGGGTACACCTGAACTCCCTGGGGGAGCCTTTACGCAACCCCACACTCAACAGGACTCTGCCTCTTCACTCTTTCCTAACAACCCTAAACATAACCCTAACCGGAACAAGAAGCTGAACCCGAGTTAGACCCGAAAAAACACGTACGGTGCCACTTTCTGCCATCAAAAAGTGCTCTCAGCGGAAGCCTTTGGGTACACCTGAACTCCCTGGGGGAGCCTTTACGCAACCCCACACTCAACAGGACTCTGCGTCTTCACTCTTTCCTAACAACCCTAAACATAACCCTAACCGGAACAAGAAGCTGAACCCGAGTTAGACCCGAAAAATCACGTACGGTGCCACTTTCTGCCATCAAAAAGTGCTCTCAGCGGAAGCCTTTGGGTACACCTGAACTCCCTGGGGGAGCCTTTACGCAACCCCACACTCAACAGGACTCTGCGTCTTCACTCTTTCCTAACAACCCTAAACATAACCCTAACCGGAACAAGAAGCTGAACCCGAGTTAGACCCGAAAAATCACGTACGGTGCCACTTTCTGCCATCAAAAAGTGCTCTCAGCGGAAGCCTTTGGGTACACCTGAACTCCCTGGGGGAGCCTTTACGCAACCCCACACTCAACAGGACTCTGCGTCTTCACTCTTTCCTAACAACCCTAAACATAACCCTCACCGCAACAAGAAGCTGAACCCGAGTTAGACCCGAAAAAACACGTACGGTGCCACTTTCTGCCATCAAAAAGTGCTCTCAGCGGAAGCCTTTGGGTACACCTGAACTCCCTGGGGGAGCCTTTACGCAACCCCACAGTCAACAGGACTCTGCGTCTTCACTCTTTCCTAACAACCCTAAACATAACCCTAACCGGAACAAGAAGCTGAACCCGAGTTAGACCCGAAAAAACACGCACGGTGCCACTTTCTGCCATCAAAAAGTGCTCTCAGCGGAAGCCTTTGGGTACACCTGAACTCCCTGGGGGAGCCTTTACGCAACCCCACACTCAACAGGACTCTGCGTCTTCACTCTTTCCTAACAACCCTAAACATAACCCTAACCGGAACAGGAAGCTGAACCCGAGTTAGACCCGAAATATCACGTACGGTGCCACTTTCTGCCATCAAAAAGTGCTCTCAGCGGAAGCCTTCGGGTACACCTGAACTCCCTGGGGGAGCCTTTACGCAACCCCACACTCAACAGGACTCTGCCTCTTCACTCTTTCCTAACAACCCTAAACATAACCCTAACCGGAACAAGAAGCTGAACCCGACTTAGACCCGAAAAAACACGTACGGTGCCACTTTCTGCCATCAAAAAGTGCTCTCAGCGGAAGCCTTTGGGTACACCTGAACTCCCTGGGGGAGCCTTTACGCAACCCCACACTCAACAGGACTCTGCGTCTTCACTCTTTCCTAACAACCCTAAACATAACCCTAACCGGAACAAGAAGCTGAACCCGAGTTAGACCCGAAAAATCACGTACGGTGCCACTTTCTGCCATCAAAAAGTGCTCTCAGCGGAAGCCTTTGGGTACACCTGAACTCCCTGGGGGAGCCTTTACGCAACCCCACACTCAACAGGACTCTGCGTCTTCACTCTTTCCTAACAACCCTAAACATAACCCTCACCGCAACAAGAAGCTGAACCCGAGTTAGACCCGAAAAAACACGTACGGTGCCACTTTCTGCCATCAAAAAGTGCTCTCAGCGGAAGCCTTTGGGTACACCTGAACTCCCTGGGGGAGCCTTTACGCAACCCCACAGTCAACAGGACTCTGCGTCTTCACTCTTTCCTAACAACCCTAAACATAACCCTAACCGGAACAAGAAGCTGAACCCGAGTTAGACCCGAAAAAACACGCACGGTGCCACTTTCTGCCATCAAAAAGTGCTCTCAGCGGAAGCCTTTGGGTACACCTGAACTCCCTGGGGGAGCCTTTACGCAACCCCACACTCAACAGGACTCTGCGTCTTCACTCTTTCCTAACAACCCTAAACATAACCCTAACCGGAACAGGAAGCTGAACCCGAGTTAGACCCGAAATATCACGTACGGTGCCACTTTCTGCCATCAAAAAGTGCTCTCAGCGGAAGCCTTCGGGTACACCTGAACTCCCTGGGGGAGCCTTTACGCAACCCCACACTCAACAGGACTCTGCCTCTTCACTCTTTCCTAACAACCCTAAACATAACCCTAACCGGAACAAGAAGCTGAACCCGACTTAGACCCGAAAAAACACGTACGGTGCCACTTTCTGCCATCAAAAAGTGCTCTCAGCGGAAGCCTTTGGGTACACCTGAACTCCCTGGGGGAGCCTTTACGCAACCCCACACTCAACAGGACTCTGCGTCTTCACTCTTTCCTAACAACCCTAAACATAACCCTCACCGCAACAAGAAGCTGAACCCGAGTTAGACCCGAAAAAACACGTACGGTGCCACTTTCTGCCATCAAAAAGTGCTCTCAGCGGAAGCCTTTGGGTACACCTGAACTCCCTGGGGGAGCCTTTACGCAACCCCACAGTCAACAGGACTCTGCGTCTTCACTCTTTCCTAACAACCCTAAACATAACCCTAACCGGAACAAGAAGCTGAACCCGAGTTAGACCCGAAAAAACACGCACGGTGCCACTTTCTGCCATCAAAAAGTGCTCTCAGCGGAAGCCTTTGGGTACACCTGAACTCCCTGGGGGAGCCTTTACGCAACCCCACACTCAACAGGACTCTGCGTCTTCACTCTTTCCTAACAACCCTAAACATAACCCTAACCGGAACAGGAAGCTGAACCCGAGTTAGACCCGAAATATCACGTACGGTGCCACTTTCTGCCATCAAAAAGTGCTCTCAGCGGAAGCCTTCGGGTACACCTGAACTCCCTGGGGGAGCCTTTACGCAACCCCACACTCAACAGGACTCTGCCTCTTCACTCTTTCCTAACAACCCTAAACATAACCCTAACCGGAACAAGAAGCTGAACCCGACTTAGACCCGAAAAAACACGTACGGTGCCACTTTCTGCCATCAAAAAGTGCTCTCAGCGGAAGCCTTTGGGTACACCTGAACTCCCTGGGGGAGCCTTTACGCAACCCCACACTCAACAGGACTCTGCGTCTTCACTCTTTCCTAACAACCCTAAACATAACCCTAACGGCAACAAGAAGCTGAACCCGAGTTAGACCCGAAAAAACACGTACGGTGCCACTTTCTGCCATCAAAAAGTGCTCTCAGCGGAAGCCTTTGGGTACACCTGAACTCCCTGGGGGAGCCTTTACGCAACCACACACTCAACAGGACTTTGCCTCTTCACTCTTTCCTAACAACCCTAAACATAACCCTAACCGGAACAAGAAGCTGAACCCGAGTTAGACCCGAAAAATCACGTACGGTGCCACTTTCTGCCATCAAAAAGTGCTCTCAGCAGAAGCCTTTGGGTACACCTGAACTCCCTGGGGGAACCTTTACGCAACCCCACACTCAACAGGACTCTGCGTCTTCACTCTTTCCTAACAACCCTAAACATAACCCTAACCACAACAAGAAGCTGAACCCGAGTTAGACCCGAAAAAACACGTACGGTGCCACTTTCTGCCATCAAAAAGTGCTCTCAGCGGAAGCCTTTGGGTACACCTGAACTCCCTGGGGGAACCTTTACGCAGCCCCACACTCAACAGGACTCTGCGTCTTCACTCTTTCCTAACAACCCTAAACATAACCCTAACCGGAACAAGAAGCTGAACCCGAGTTAGACCCGAAAAAACACGGACGGTGCCACTTTCTGCCATCAAAAAGTGCTCTCAGCGGAAGCCTTTGGGTACACCTGAACTCCCTGGGGGAGCCTTTACGCAACCCCACACTCAACAGGACTCTGCGTCTTCACTCTTTCCTAACAACCCTAAACATAACCCTAACCGGAACAAGAAGCTGAACCCGAGTTAGACCCGAAAAATCACGTACGGTGCCACTTTCTGCCATCAAAAAGTGCTCTCAGCGGAAGCCTTTGGGTACACCTGAACTCCCTGGGGGAGCCTTTACGCAACCCCACACTCAACAGGACTCTGCGTCTTCACTCTTTCCAAACAACCCTAAACATAACCCTAACCGCAACAAGAAGCTGATTCCGAGTTAGACCCGAAAAATCACGTACGGTGCCACTTTCTGCCATCAAAAAGTGCTCTCAGCGGAAGCCTTTGGGTACACCTGAACTCCCTGGGGGAGCCTTTACGCAACCCCACACTCAACAGGACTCTGCGTCTTCACTCTTTCCTAACAACCCTAAACATAACCCTAACCGGAACAAGAAGCTGAGCCCGAGTTAGACCCGAAAAATCACGTACGGTGTCACTTTATGCCATCAAAAAGTGCTCTCAGCGGAAGCCTTTGGGTACACCTGAACTCCCTGGGGGAGCCTTTACGCAACCCCACACTCAACAGGACTCTGTCTCTTCACTCTTTCCTAACAACCCTAAACATAACCCTAACCGGAACAAGAAGCTGAACCCGAGTTAGACCCGAAAAAACACGCACGGTGCCACTTTCTGCCATCAAAAAGTGCTCTCAGCGGAAGCCTTTGGGTACACCTGAACTCCCTGGGGGAGCCTTTACGCAACCCCACACTCAACAGGACTCTGCGTCTTCACTCTTTCCTAACAACCCTAAACATAACCCTAACCAGAACAGGAAGCTGAACCCGAGTTAGACCCGAAAAAACACGTACGGTGCCACTTTCTGCCATCAAAAAGTGCTCTCAGCGGAAGCCTTTGGGTACACCTGAACTCCCTGGGGGAGCCTTTACGCAACCCCACACTCAACAGGACTCTGCGTCTTCACTCTTTCCTAACAACCCTAAACATAACCCTAACCGGAACAAGAAGCTGAACCCGAGTTAGACCCGAAAAAACACGTACGGTGCCACTTTCTGCCATCAAAAAGTGCTCTCAGCGGAAGCCTTTGGGTACACCTGAACTCCCTGGGGGAGCCTTTACGCAACCCCACACTCAACAGGACTTTGCCTCTTCACTCTTTCCTAACAACCCTAAACATAACCCTAACCGGAACAACAAGCTGAACCCGAGTTAGACCCGAAAAATCACGTACGGTGCCACTTTCTGCCATCAAAAAGTGCTCTCAGCGGAAGCCTTTGGGTACACCTGAACTCCCTGGGGGAACCTTTACGCAACCCCACACTCAACAGGACTCTGCGTCTTCACTCTTTCCTAACAACCCTAAACATAACCCTAACCGGAACAAGAAGCTGAACCCGAGTTAGACCCGAAAAAACACGGACGGTGCCACTTTCTGCCATCAAAAAGTGCTCTCAGAGGAAGCCTTTGGGTACACCTGAACTCCCTGGGGGAGCCTTTACGCAACCCAACACTCAACAGGACTCTGCGTCTTCACTCTTTCCTAACAACCCTAAACATAACCCTAACCGCAACAAGAAGCTGAACCCGAGTTAGACCCGAAAAAACACGTACGGTGTCACTTTATGCCATCAAAAAGTGCTCTCAGCGGAAGCCTTTGGGTACACCTGAACTCCCTGGGGGAGCCTTTACGCAACCCCACACTCAACAGGACTCTGCGTCTTCACTCTTTCCTAACAACCCTAAACATAACCCTAACCGGAACAAGAAGCTGAACCCGAGTTAGACCCGAAAAAACACGTACGGTGCCACTTTCTGCCATCAAAAAGTGCTCTCAGCGGAAGCCTTTGGGTACACCTGAACTCCCTGGGGGAGCCTTTACGCAACCCCACACTCAACAGGACTCTGCGTCTTCACTCTTTCCTAACAACCCTAAACATAACCCTAACCGCAACAAGAAGCTGAGCCCGAGTTAGACCCGAAAAATCACGTACGGTGTCACTTTATGCCATCAAAAAGTGCTCTCAGCGGAAGCCTTTGGGTACACCTGAACTCCCTGGGGGAGCCTTTACGCAACCCCACACTCAACAGGACTCTGTCTCTTCACTCTTTCCTAACAACCCTAAACATAACCCTAACCGGAAAAAGAAGCTGAACCCGAGTTAGACCCGAAAAAACACGCACGGTGCCACTTTCTGCCATCAAAAAGTGCTCTCAGCGGAAGCCTTTGGGTACACCTGAACTCCCTGGGGGAGCCTTTACGCAACCCCACACTCAACAGGACTCTGCGTCTTCACTCTTTCCTAACAACCCTAAACATAACCCTAACCAGAACAGGAAGCTGAAGCCGAGTTAGACCCGAAAAAACACGTACGGTGCCACTTTCTGCCATCAAAAAGTGCTCTCAGCGGAAGCCTTTGGGTACACCTGAACTCCCTGGGGGAGCCTTTACGCAACCCCACACTCAACAGGACTCTGCCTCTTCACTCTTTCCTAACAACCCTAAACATAACCCTAACCGGAACAAGAAGCTGAACCCGAGTTAGACCCGAAAAAACACGGACGGTGCCACTTTCTGCCATCAAAAAGTGCTCTCAGCAGAAGCCTTTGGGTACACCTGAACTCCCTGGGGGAGCCTTTACGCAACCCCACACTCAACAGGACTCTGCGTCTTCACTCTTTCCTAACAACCCTAAACATAACCCTAACCGGAACAAGAAGCTGAACCCGACTTAGACCCGAAAAAACACGTACGGTGCCACTTTCTGCCATCAAAAAGTGCTCTCAGCGGAAGCCTTTGGGTACACCTGAACTCCCTGGGGGAACCTTTACGCAACCCCACACTCAACAGGACTCTGCGTCTTCACTCTTTCCTAACAACCCTAAACATAACCCTAACCGGAACAAGAAGCTGAACCCGAGTTAGACCCGAAAAAACACGTACGGTGCCACTTTCTGCCATCAAAAAGTGCTCTCAGCGGAAGCCTTTGGGTACACCTGAACTCCCTGGGGGAACCTTTACGCAGCCCCACACTCAACAGGACTCTGCCTCTTCACTCTTTCCTAACAACCCTAAACATAACCCTAACCGGAACAAGAAGCTGAACCCGAGTTAGACCCAAAAAATCATGTACGGTGCCACTTTCTGCCATCAAAAAGTGCTCTCAGCGGAAGCCTTTGGGTACACCTGAACTCCCTGGGGGAGCCTTTACGCAACCCCACACTCAACAGGACTCTGCCTCTTCACTCTTTCCTAACAACCCTAAACATAACCCTAACCGGAACAAGAAGCTGAACCCGAGTTAGACCCGAAAAAACACGCACGGTGCCACTTTCTGCCATCAAAAAGTGCTCTCAGCGGAAGCCTTTGGGTACACCTGAACTCCCTGGGGGAGCCTTTACGCAACCCCACACTCAACAGGACTCTGCGTCTTCACTCTTTCCTAACAACCCTAAACATAACCCTAACCGGAACAAGAAGCTGAACCCGAGTTAGACCCGAAAAAACACGCACGGTGCCACTTTCTGCCATCAAAAAGTGCTCTCAGCGGAAGCCTTTGGGTACACCTGAACTCTCTGGGGGAGCCTTTACGCAACCCCACACTCAACAGGACTCTGCGTCTTCACTCTTTCCTAACAACCCTAAACATAAACCTAACCGCAACAAGAAGCTGAACCCGAGTTAGACCCGAAAAAACACGTACGGTGCCACTTTCTGCCATCAAAAAGTGCTCTCAGCGGAAGCCTTTGGGTACACCTGAACTCCCTGGGGGAGCCTTTACGCAACCCCACACTCAACAGGACTCTGCGTCTTCACTCTTTCCTAACAACCCTAAACATAACCCTAACCGGAACAAGAAGCTGAACCCGAGTTAGACCCGAAAAAACACGTACGGTGCCACTTTCTGCCATCAAAAAGTGCTCTCAGCGGAAGCCTTTGGGTACACCTGAACTCCCTGGGGGAGCCTTTACGCAACCCCACACTCAACAGGACTCTGCGTCTTCACTCTTTCCTAACAACCCTAAACATAACCCTAACCGGAACAAGAAGCTGAACCCGAGTTAGACCCGAAAAAACACGTACGGTGCCACTTTCTGCCATCAAAAAGTGCTCTCAGCGGAAGCCTTTGGGTACACCTGAACTCCCTGGGGGAGCCTTTACGCAACCCCACACTCAACAGGACTCTGCGTCTTCACTCTTTCCTAACAACCCTAAACATAACCCTAACCGGAACAAGAAGCTGAACCCGAGTTAGACCCGAAAAAACACGTACGGTGCCACTTTCTGCCATCAAAAAGTGCTCTCAGCGGAAGCCTTTGGGTACACCTGAACTCCCTGGGGGAGCCTTTACGCAACCCCACACTCAACAGGACTCTGCGTCTTCACTCTTTCCTAACAACCCTAAACATAACCCTAACCGGAACAAGAAGCTGAACCCGAGTTAGACCCGAAAAAACACGTACGGTGCCACTTTCTGCCATCAAAAAGTGCTCTCAGCGGAAGCCTTTGGGTACACCTGAACTCCCTGGGGGAGCCTTTACGCAACCCCACACTCAACAGGACTCTGCCTCTTCACTCTTTCCTAACAACCCTAAACATAACCCTAACCGGAACAAGAAGCTGAACCCGAGTTAGACCCGAAAAATCATGTACGGTGCCACTTTCTGCCATCAAAAAGTGCTCTCAGCGGAAGCCTTTGGGTACACCTGAACTCCCTGGGGGAGCCTTTACGCAACCCCACACTCAACAGGACTCTGCGTCTTCACTCTTTCCTAACAACCCTAAACATAACCCTACCCGGAACAAGAAGCTGAACCCGAGTTAGACCCGAAAAAACACGTACGGTGCCACTTTCTGCCATCAAAAAGTGCTCTCAGCGGAAGCCTTTGGGTACACCTGAACTCCCTGGGGGAGCCTTTACGCAACCCCACACTCAACAGGACTCTGCGTCTTCACTCTTTCCTAACAACCCTAAACATAACCCTAACCGGAACAAGAAGCTGAACCCGAGTTAGACCCGAAAAAACACGCACGGTGCCACTTTCTGCCATCAAAAAGTGCTCTCAGCGGAAGCCTTTGGGTACACCTGAACTCCCTGGGGGAGCCTTTACGCAACCCCACACTCAACAGGACTCTGCGTCTTCACTCTTTCCTAACAACCCTAAACATAACCCTAACCGGAACAGGAAGCTGAACCCGAGTTAGACCCGAAAAAACACGTACGGTGCCACTTTCTACCATCAAAAAGTGCTCTCAGCGGAAGCCTTTGGGTACTCCTGAACTCCCTGGGGGAGCCTTTACGCAACCCCACACTCAACAGGACTCTGCGTCTTCACTCTTTCCTAACAACCCTAAACATAACCCTAACCGGAACAGGAAGCTGAACCCGAGTTAGACCCGAAAAATCAGGTACGGTGCCACTTTCTGCCATCAAAAAGTGCTCTCAGCGGAAGCCTTTGGGTACACCTGAACTCCCTGGGGGAGCCTTTACGCAACCCCACACTCAACAGGACTCTGCGTCTTCACTCTTTCCTAACAACCCTAAACATAACCCTAACCGGAACAAGAAGCTGAACCCGAGTTAGACCCGAAAAAACACGTACGGTGCCACTTTCTGCCATCAAAAAGTGCTCTCAGCGGAAGCCTTTGGGTACACCTGAGCTCCCTGGGGGAGCCTTTACGCAACCCCACGCTCAACAGGACTCTGCGTCTTCACTCTTTCCTAACAACCCTAAACATAACCCTAACCGGAACAGGAAGCTGAACCCGAGTTAGACCCGAAAAAACACGTACGGTGCCACTTTCTGCCATCAAAAAGTGCTCTCAGCGGAAGCCTTTGGGTACACCTGAACTCCCTGGGGGAGCCTTTACGCAACCCCACACTCAACAGGACTCTGCCTCTTCACTCTTTCCTAACAACCCTAAACATAACCCTAACCGGAACAAGAAGCTGAACCCGACTTAGACCCGAAAAAACACGTACGGTGCCACTTTCTGCCATCAAAAAGTGCTCTCAGCAGAAGCCTTTGGGTACACCTGAACTCCCTGGGGGAGCCTTTACGCAACCCCAAACTCAACAGGACTCTGAGTCTTCACTCTTACCTAACAACCCTAAACATAACCCTAACCGGAACAAGAAGCAGAACCCGAGTTAGACCCGAAAAATCACGTACGGTGCCACTTTCTGCCATCAAAAAGTGCTCTCAGCGGAAGCCTTTGGCTACACCTGAACTCCCTGGGGGAGCCTTTACGCAACCCCACACTCAACAGGACTCTGCCTCTTCACTCTTTCCTAACAACCCTAAACATAACCCTAACCGGAACAAGAAGCTGAACCCGAGTTAGACCCGAAAAAACACGCACGGTGCCACTTTATGTCATCAAAAAGTGCTCTCAGCGGAAGCCTTTGGGTACACCTGAACTCCCTGGGGGAGCCTTTACGCAACCCCACACTCAACAGGACTCTGCGTCTTCACTCTTTCCTAACAACCCTAAACATAACCCTAACCAGAACAAGAAGCTGAACCCGAGTTAGACCCGAAAAATCACGTACGGTGCCACTTTCTGCCATCAAAAAGTGCTCTCAGCGGAAGCCTTTGGGTACACCTGAACTCCCTGGGGGAGCCTTTACGCAACCCCACACTCAACAGGACTCTGTGTCTTCACTCTTTCCTAACAACCCTAAACATAACCCTAACCGGAACAAGAAGCTGAACCCGAGTTAGACCCGAAAAAACACGTACGGTGCCACTTTATGCCATCAAAAAGTGCTCTCAGCGGAAGCCTTTGGGTACACCTGAACTCCCTGGGGGAGCCTTTACGCAACCCCACACTCAACAGGACTCTGCGCCTGCACTCTTTCCTAACAACCCTAAACATAACCCTAACCGGAACAAGAAGCTGAACCCGAGTTAGACCCGAAAAAACACGCACGGTGCCACTTTCTGCCATCAAAAAGTGCTCTCAGCGGAAGCCTTTGGGTACACCTGAACTCCCTGGGGGAGCCTTTACGCAACCCCACACTCAACAGGACTCTGCGTCTTCACTCTTTCCTAACAACCCTAAACATAACCCTCACCGCAACAAGAAGCTGAACCCGAGTTAGACCCGAAAAATCACGTACGGTGCCACTTTCTGCCATCAAAAAGTGCTCTCAGCGGAAGCCTTTGGGTATACCTGAACTCCCTGGGGGAGCCTTTACGCAACCCCACACTCAACAGGACTCTGCGTCTTCACTCTTTCCTAACAACCCTAAACATAACCCTAACCGGAACAGGAAGCTGAACCCGAGTTAGACCCGAAAAATCAGGTACGCTGCCACTTTCTGCCATCAAAAATTGCTCTCAGCGGAAGCCTTTGGGTACACCTGAGCTCCCTGGGGGAGCCTTTACACAACCCCACACTCAACAGGACTCTGCGTCTTCACTCTTTCCTAACAACCCTAAACATAACCCTAACCGCAACAAGAAGCTGAACCCGAGTTAGACCCGAAAAAACACGTACGGTGCCACATTCTGCCATCAAAAAGTGCTCTCAGCGGAAGCCTTTGGGTACACCTGAACTCCCTGGGGGAGCCTTTACGCAACCCCACACTCAACAGGACTCTGCGTCTTCACTCTTTCCTAACAACCCTAAACATAACCCTAACCGGAACAAGAAGCTGAACCCAAGTTAGACCCGAAAAATCACGTACGGTGCCACTTTCTGCCATCAAAAAGTGCTCTCAGCGGAAGCCTTTGGGTACACCTGAACTCCCTGGGGGAGCCTTTACGCAACCCCACACTCAACAGGACTCTGCGTCTTCACTCTTTCCTAACAACCGTAAACATAACCCTAACCGCAACAAGAAGCTGAACCCGAGTTAGACCCGAAAAAACACGTACGGTGCCACTTTCTGCCATCAAAAAGTGCTCTCAGCGGAAGCCTTTGGGTACACCTGAACTCCCTGGGGGAGCCTTTACGCAACCCCACACTCAGCAGGACTCTGCGTCTTCACTCTTTCCTAACAACCCTAAACATAACCCTAACCGCAACAAGAAGCTGAACCCGAGTTAGACCCGAAAAAACACGGACGGTGCCACTTTATGCCATCAAAAAGTGCTCTCAGCGGAAGCCTTTGGGTACACCTGAACTCCCTGGGGGAGCCTTTACGCAACCCCACACTCAACAGGACTCTGCGCCTGCACTCTTTCCTAACAACCCTAAACATAACCCTAACCGGAACAAGAAGCTGAACCCGAGTTAGACCCGAAAAAACACGCACGGTGCCACTTTCTGCCATCAAAAAGTGCTCTCAGCGGAAGCCTTTGGGTACACCTGAACTCCCTGGGGGAGCCTTTACGCAACCCCACACTCAACAGGACTCTGCGTCTTCACTCTTTCCTAACAACCCTAAACATAACCCTAACCGGAACAAGAAGCTGAACCCGAGTTAGACCCGAAAAATCACGTACGGTGCCACTTTCTGCCATCAAAAAGTGCTCTCAGCGGAAGCCTTTGGGTACACCTGAACTCCCTGGGGGAGCCTTTACGCAACCCCACACTCAACAGGACTCTGCGTCTTCACTCTTTCCTAACAACCCTAAACATAACCCTAACCGGAACAGGAAGCTGAACCCGAGTTAGACCCGAAAAATCAGGTACGCTGCCACTTTCTGCCATCAAAAATTGCTCTCAGCGGAAGCCTTTGGGTACACCTGAGCTCCCTGGGGGAGCCTTTACGCAACCCCACACTCAACAGGACTCTGCGTCTTCACTCTTTCCTAACAACCCTAAACATAACCCTAACCGCAACAAGAAGCTGAACCCGAGTTAGACCCGAAAAAACACGTACGGTGCCACATTCTGCCATCAAAAAGTGCTCTCAGCGGAAGCCTTTGGGTACACCTGAACTCCCTGGGGGAGCCTTTACGCAACCCCACACTCAACAGGACTCTGCGTCTTCACTCTTTCCTAACAACCCTAAACATAACCCTAACCAGAACAAGAAGCTGAACCCAAGTTAGACCCGAAAAATCACGTACGGTGCCACTTTCTGCCATCAAAAAGTGCTCTCAGCAGAAGCCTTTGGGTACACCTGAACTCCCTGGGGGAGCCTTTACGCAACCCCACACTCAACAGGACTCTGCGTCTTCACTCTTTCCTAACAACCGTAAACATAACCCTAACCGCAACAAGAAGCTGAACCCGAGTTAGACCCGAAAAAACACGTACGGTGCCACTTTCTGCCATCAAAAAGTGCTCTCAGCAGAAGCCTTTGGGTACACCTGAACTCCCTGGGGGAGCCTTTACGCAACCCCACACTCAACAGGACTCTGCGTCTTCACTCTTTCCTAACAACCCTAAACATAACCCTCACCGCAACAAGAAGCTGAACCCGAGTTAGACCCGAAAAAACACGTACGGTGCCACTTTCTGCCATCAAAAAGTGCTCTCAGCGGAAGCCTTTGGGTACACCTGAACTCCCTGGGGGAGCCTTTACGCAACCCCACACTCAACAGGACTCTGCGTCTTCACTCTTTCCTAACAACCCTAAACATAACCCTAACCGCAACAAGAAGCTGAACCCGAGTTAGACCCGAAAAAACACGTACGGTGCCACTTTCTGCCATCAAAAAGTGCTCTCAGCGGAAGCCTTTGGGTACACCTGAACTCCCTGGGGGAGCCTTTACGCAACCCCACACTCAACAGGACTCTGCGTCTTCACTCTTTCCTAACAACCCTAAACATAACCCTCACCGCAACAAGAAGCTGAACCCGAGTTAGACCCGAAAAAACACGTACGGTGCCACTTTCTGCCATCAAAAAGTGCTCTCAGCGGAAGCCTTTGGCTACACCTGAACTCCCTGGGGGAGCCTTTACGCAACCCCACACTCAACAGGACTCTGCGTCTTCACTCTTTCCTAACAACCCTAAACATAACCCTAACCGGAACAAGAAGCTGAACCCGAGTTAGACCCGAAAAATCACGGACGGTGCCACTTTCTGCCATCAAGAAGTGCTCTCAGCGGAAGCCTTTGGGTACACCTGAACTCCTTGGGGGAGCCTTTACGCAACCCCACACTCAACAGGACTCTGCGTCTTCACTCTTTCCTAACAACCCTAAACATAACCCTAACCGGAACAAGAAGCTGAACCCGAGTTAGACCCGAAAAAACACGTACGGTGCCACTTTCTGCCATCAAAAAGTGCTCTCAGCGGAAGCCTTTGGGTACACCTGAACTCCCTAGGGGAGCCTTTACGCAACCCCACACTCAACAGGACTCTGCCTCTTCACTCTTTCCTAACAACCCTAAACATAACCCTAACCGCAACAGGAAGCTGAACCCGAGTTAGACCCGAAAAAACACGTACGGTGCCACTTTCTGCCATCAAAAAGTGCTCTCAGCGGAAGCCTTTGGGTACACCTGAACTCCCTGGGGGAACCTTTACGCAGCCCCACACTCAACAGGACTCTGCGTCTTCACTCTTTCCTAACAACCCTAAACATAACCCTAACCGCAACAAGAAGCTGAACCCGAGTTAGACCCGAAAAATCACGCACGGTGCCACTTTCTGCCATCAAAAAGTGCTCTCAGCGGAAGCCTTTGGGTACACCTGAACTCCCTGGGGGAGCCTTTACGCAACCCCACACTCAACAGGACTCTGCCTCTTCACTCTTTCCTAACAACCCTAAACATAACCCTAACCGCAACAAGAAGCTGAACCCGAGTTAGACCCGAAAAAACACGTACGGTGCCACTTTCTGCCATCAAAAAGTGCTCTCAGCGGAAGCCTTTGGGTACACCTGAACTCCCTGGGGGAGCCTTTACGCAACCCCACACTCAACAGGACTCTGCCTCTTCACTCTTTCCTAACAACCCTAAACATAACCCTAACCGCAACAAGAAGCTGAACCCGAGTTAGACCCGAAAAAACACGCACGGTGCCACTTTCTGCCATCAAAAAGTGCTCTCAGCGGAAGCCTTTGGGTACACCTGAACTCCCTGGGGGAGCCTTTACGCAACCCCACACTCAACAGGACTCTGCCTCTTCACTCTTTCCTAACAACCCTAAACATAACCCTAACCGGAACAAGAAGCTGAACCCGAGTTAGACCCGAAAAAACACGCACGGTGCCACTTTCTGCCATCAAAAAGTGCTCTCAGCGGAAGCCTTTGGGT
Organism: Anser brachyrhynchus; assembly: GCF_964034855.1. Taxonomy (NCBI): domain Eukaryota; kingdom Metazoa; phylum Chordata; class Aves; order Anseriformes; family Anatidae; genus Anser; species Anser brachyrhynchus. The sequence goes on from NC_137716.1 coordinate 1,783,832, forward strand.
ACACCTGAACTCCCTGGGGGAGCCTTTACGCAACCCCACACTCAACAGGACTCTGCGTCTTCACTCTTTCCTAACAACCGTAAACATAACCCTAACCGGAACAGGAAAATGAACCTGAGTTAGACCCGAAAAAACACGCACGGTGCCACTTTATGCCATCAAAAAGTGCTCTCAGCGGAAGCCTTTGGGTACACCTGAACTCCCTGGGGGAGCCTTTACGCAACCCCACACTCAACAGGACTCTGCGTCTTCACTCTTTCCTAACAACCCTAAACATAACCCTAACCGGAACAAGAAGCTGAACCCGAGTTAGACCCGAAAAAACACGTACGGTGCCACTTTCTGCCATCAAAAAGTGCTCTCAGCGGAAGCCTTTGGGTACACCTGAACTCCCTGGGGGAGCCTTTACGCAACCCCACACTCAACAGGACTCTGCGTCTTCACTCTTTCCTAACAACCCTAAACATAACCCTCACCGCAACAAGAAGCTGAACCCGAGTTAGACCCGAAAAAACACGTACGGTGCCACTTTCTGCCATCAAAAAGTGCTCTCAGCGGAAGCCTTTGGCTACACCTGAACTCCCTGGGGGAGCCTTTACGCAACCCCACACTCAACAGGACTCTGCGTCTTCACTCTTTCCTAACAACCCTAAACATAACCCTAACCGGAACAAGAAGCTGAACCCGAGTTAGACCCGAAAAATCACGTACGGTGCCACTTTCTGCCATCAAAAAGTGCTCTCAGCGGAAGCCTTTGGGTACACCTGAACTCCCTGGGGGAGCCTTTACGCAACCCCACACTCAACAGGACTCTGCCTCTTCACTCTTTCCTAACAACCCTAAACATAACCCTAACCGGAACAAGAAGCTGAACCCGAGTTAGACCCGAAGAAACACGTACGGTGCCACTTTCTGCCATCAAAAAGTGCTCTCAGCGGAAGCCTTTGGGTACACCTGAACTCCCTGGGGGAACCTTTACGCAGCCCCACACTCAACAGGACTCTGCGTCTTCACTCTTTCCTAACAACCCTAAACATAACCCTCACCGCAACAAGAAGCTGAACCCGAGTTAGACCCGAAACAACACGTACGGTGCCACTTTCTGCCATCAAAAAGTGCTCTCAGCGGAAGCCTTTGGGTACACCTGAACTCCCTGGGGGAGCCTTTACGCAACCCCACACTCAACAGGACTCTGCCTCTTCACTCTTTCCTAACAACCCTAAACATAACCCTAACCGGAACAGGAAAATGAACCCGAGTTAGACCCGAAAAAACACGCACGGTGCCACTTTCTGCCATCAAAAAGTGCTCTCAGCGGAAGCCTTTGGGTACACCTGAACTCCCTGGGGGAGCCTTTACGCAACCCCACACTCAACAGGACTCTGCGTCTTCACTCTTTCCTAACAACCCTAAACATAACCCTAACCGGAACAGGAAAATGAACCTGAGTTAGACCCGAAAAAACACGTACGGTGCCACTTTCTGCCATCAAAAAGTGCTCTCAGCGGAAGCCTTTGGGTACACCTGAACTCCCTGGGGGAGCCTTTACGCAACCCCACACTCAACAGGACTCTGCGTCTTCACTCTTTCCTAACAACCCTAAACATAACCCTAACCGGAACAAGAAGCTGAACCCGAGTTAGACCCGAAAAAACACGTACGGTGCCACTTTCTGCCATCAAAAAGTGCTCTCAGCGGAAGCCTTTGGGTACACCTGAACTCCCTGGGGGAGCCTTTACGGAACCCCACACTATACAGGACTCTGCGTCTTCACTCTTTCCTAACAACCCTAAACATAACCCTAACCGGAACAAGAAGCTGAACCCGAGTTAGACCCGAAAAATCACGTACGGTGCCACTTTCTGCCATCAAAAAGTGCTCTCAGCGGAAGCCTTTGGGTACACCTGAACTCCCTGGGGGAGCCTTTACGCAACCATCACACTCAACAGGACTCTGCGTCTTCACTCTTTCCTAACAACCCTAAACATAACCCTCACCGCAACAAGAAGCTGAACCCGAGTTAGACCCGAAAAAACACGCACGGTGCCACTTTCTGCCATCAAAAAGTGCTCTCAGCGGAAGCCTTTGGGTACACCTGAACTCCCTGGGGGAGCCTTTACGCAACCCCACACTCAACAGGACTCTGCCTCTTCACTCTTTCCTAACAACCCTAAACATAACCCTAACCGCAACAAGAAGCTGAACCCGAGTTAGACCCGAAAAAACACGTACGGTGCCACTTTCTGCCATCAAAAAGTGCTCTCAGCGGAAGCCTTTGGGTACACCTGAACTCCCTGGGGGAGCCTTTACGCAACCCCACACTCAACAGGACTCTGCCTCTTCACTCTTTCCTAACAACCCTAAACATAACCCTAACCGGAACAGGAAAATGAACCTGAGTTAGACCCAAAAAAACACGTACGGTGCCACTTTCTGCCATCAAAAAGTGCTCTCAGCGGAAGCCATTGGGTACACCTGAACTCCCTGGGGGAGCCTTTACGCAACCCCACACTCAACAGGACTCTGCCTCTTCACTCTTTCCTAACAACCCTAAACATAACCCTAACCGCAACAAGAAGCTGAACCCGAGTTAGACCCGAAAAAACACGCACGGTGCCACTTTCTGCCATCAAAAAGTGCTCTCAGCGGAAGCCTTTGGGTACACCTGAACTCCCTGGGGGAGCCTTTACGGAACCCCACACTATACAGGACTCTGCGTCTTCACTCTTTCCTAACAACCCTAAACATAACCCTAACCGGAACAAGAAGCTGAACCCGAGTTAGACCCGAAAAATCACGTACGGTGCCACTTTCTGCCATCAAAAAGTGCTCTCAGCGGAAGCCTTTGGGTACACCTGAACTCCCTGGGGGAGCCTTTACGCAACCCCACACTCAACAGGACTCTGCGTCTTCACTCTTTCCTAACAACCCTAAACATAACCCTAACCGCAACAAGAAGCTGAACCCGAGTTAGACCCGAAAAAACACGTACGGTGCCACTTTCTGCCATCAAAAAGTGCTCTCAGCGGAAGCCTTTGGGTACACCTGAACTCCCTGAGGGAGCCTTTACACAACCCCACACTCAACAGGACTCTGCGTCTTCACTCTTTCCTAACAACCCTAAACATAACCCTAACCGGAAGAGGAAAATGAACCTGAGTTAGACCCGAAAAAACATGTACGTTGCCACTTTCTGCCATCAAAAAGTGCTCTCAGCGGAAGCCTTTGGGTACACCTGAACTCCCTGGGGGAGCCTTTACGCAACCCCACACTCAACAGGACTCTGCGTCTTCACTCTTTCCTAACAACCCTAAACATAACCCTAACCGGAACAAGAAGCTGAACCCGAGTTAGACCCGAAAAAACACGTACGGTGCCACTTTCTGCCATCAAAAAGTGCTCTCAGCGGAAGCCTTTGGGTACACCTGAACTCCCTGGGGGAGCCTTTACGCAACCCCACACTCAACAGGACTCTGCGTCTTCACTCTTTCCTAACAACCCTAAACATAACCCTCACCGCAACAAGAAGCTGAACCCGAGTTAGACCCGAAGAAACACGTACGGTGCCACTTTCTGCCATCAAAAAGTGCTCTCAGCGGAAGCCTTTGGGTACACCTGAACTCCCTGGGGGAGCCTTTACGCAACCCCACACTCAACAGGACTCTGCCTCTTCACTCTTTCCTAACAACCCTAAACATAACCCTAACCGGAACAGGAAGCTGAACCCGAGTTAGACCCGAAAAAACACGTACGGTGCCAGTTTCTGCCATCAAAATGTGCTCTCAGCGGAAGCCTTTGGGTACACCTGAACTCCCTGGGGGAGCCTTTACGCAACCACACACTCAACAGGACTCTGCGTCTTCACTCTTTCCTAACAACCCTAAACATAACCCTAACCGGAACAGGAAGCTGAACCCGAGTTAGACCCGAAAAAACACGTACGGTGCCACTTTCTGCCATCAAAAAGTGCTCTCAGCGGAAGCCTTTGGGTACTCCTGAACTCCCTGGGGGAGCCTTTACGCAACCCCACACTCAACAGGACTCTGCGTCTTCACTCTTTCCTAACAACCCTAAACATAACCCTAACCGGAACAAGAAGCTGAACCCGAGTTAGACCCGAAAAATCACGTACGGTGCCACTTTCTGCCATCAAAAAGTGCTCTCAGCGGAAGCCTTTGGCTACACCTGAACTCCCTGGGGGAGCCTTTACGCAACCCCACACTCAACAGGACTCTGCCTCTTCACTCTTTCCTAACAACCCTAAACATAACCCTAACCGCAACAAGAAGCTGAACCCGAGTTAGACCCGAAAAAACACGTACGGTGCCACTTTCTGCCATCAAAAAGTGCTCTCAGCGGAAGCCTTTGGGTACACCTGAACTCCCTGGGGGAGCCTTTACGCAACCCCACACTCAACAGGACTCTGCGTCTTCACTCTTTCCTAAAAACCCTAAACATAACCCTAACCGGAACAAGAAGCTGAACCCGAGTTAGACCCGAAGAAACACGTACGGTGCCACTTTCTGCCATCAAAAAGTGCTCTCAGCGGAAGCCTTTGGGTACACCTGAACTCCCTGGGGGAGCCTTTACGCAACCCAACACTCAACAGGACTCTGCGTCTTCACTCTTTCCTAACAACCCTAAACATAACCCTAACCGCAACAAGAAGCTGAACCCGAGTTAGACCCGAAAAAACACGTACGGTGCCACTTTCTGCCATCAAAAAGTGCTCTCAGCGGAAGCCTTTGGGTACACCTGAGCTCCCTGGGGGAGCCTTTACGCAACCCCACACTCAACAGGACTCTGCGTCTTCACTCTTTCCTAACAACCCTAAACATAACCCTAACCGGAACAAAAAGCTGAACCCGAGTTAGACCCGAAAAAACACGTACAGTGCCACTTTCTGCCATCAAAAAGTGCTCTCAGCGGAAGCCTTTGGGTACACCTGAACTCCCTGGGGGAGCCTTTACGCAACCCCACACTCAACAGGACTCTGCGTCTTCACTCTTTCCTAACAACCCTAAACATAACCCTAACCGGAACAAAAAGCTGAACCCGAGTTAGACCCGAAAAAACACGTACGGTGCCACTTTCTGCCATCAAAAAGTGCTCTCAGCGGAAGCCTTTGGGTACACCTGAACTCCCTGGGGGAGCCTTTACGCAACCCCACACTCAACAGGACTCTGCGTCTGCACTCTTTCCTAACAACCCTAAACATAACCCTAACCGCAACAAGAAGCTGAACCCGAGTTAGACCCGAAAAAACACGTACGGTGCCACTTTCTGCCATCAAAAAGTGCTCTCAGCGGAAGCCTTTGGGTACACCTGAACTCCCTGGGGGAGCCTTTACGCAACCCCACACTCAACAGGATTCTGCGTCTTCACTCTTTCCTAACAACCCTAAACATAACCCTAACCGCAACAAGAAGCTGAACCCGAGTTAGACCCGAAAAAACACGTACGGTGCCACTTTCTGCCATCAAAAAGTGCTCTCAGCGGAAGCCTTTGGGTACACCTGAACTCCCTGGGGGAGCCTTTACGCAACCCCACACTCAACAGGACTCTGCGTCTTCACTCTTTCCTAACAACCCTAAACATAACCCTAACCGGAACAAGAAGCTGAACCCGAGTTAGACCCGAAAAAACACGTACGGTGCCACTTTCTGCCATCAAAAAGTGCTCTCAGCGGAAGCCTTTGGGTACACCTGAACTCCCTGGGGGAGCCTTTACGCAACCCCACACTCAACAGGACTCTGCGTCTTCACTCTTTCCTAACAACCCTAAACATAACCCTCACCGCAACAAGAAGCTGAACCCGAGTTAGACCCGAAAGAACACGTACGGTGCCACTTTCTGCCATCAAAAAGTGCTCTCAGCGGAAGCCTTTGGGTACACCTGAACTCCCTGGGGGAGCCTTTACGCAACCCCACACTCAACAGGACTCTGCGTCTTCACTCTTTCCTAACAACCCTAAACATAACCCTAACCGGAACAAGAAGCTGAACCTGAGTTAGACCCGAAAAAACACGTACGGTGCCACTTTCTGCCATCAAAAAGTGCTCTCAGCGGAAGCCTTTGGGTACACCTGAACTCCCTGGGGGAGCCTTTACGCAACCCCACACTCAACAGGACTCTGCGTCTTCACTCTTTCCTAACAACCCTAAACATAACCCTAACCGGAACAGGAAGCTGAACCCGAGTTAGACCCGAAAAAACACGTACGGTGCCACTTTCTGCCATCAAAAAGTGCTCTCAGCGGAAGCCTTTGGGTACTCCTGAACTCCCTGGGGGAGCCTTTACGCAACCCCACACTCAACAGGCCTCTGCGTCTTCACTCTTTCCTAACAACCCTAAACATAACCCTAACCGCAACAAGAAGCTGAACCCGAGTTAGACCCGAAAAAACACGTACGGTGCCACTTTCTGCCATCAAAAAGTGCTCTCAGCGGAAGCCTTTGGGTACACCTGAACTCCCTGGGGGAGCCTTTACGCAACCCCACACTCAACAGGACTCTGCGTCTTCACTCTTTCCTAACAACCCTAAACATAATCCTAACCGGAACAAGAAGCTGAACCCGAGTTAGACCCGAAGAAACACGTACGGTGCCACTTTCTGCCATCAAAAAGTGCTCTCAGCGGAAGCCTTTGGGTACACCTGAACTCCCTGGGGGAGCCTTTACGCAACCCAACACTCAACAGGACTCTGCGTCTTCACTCTTTCCTAACAACCCTAAACATAACCCTAACCGCAACAAGAAGCTGAACCCGAGTTAGACCCGAAAAAACACGTACGGTGCCACTTTCTGCCATCAAAAAGTGCTCTCAGCGGAAGCCTTTGGGTACACCTGAGCTCCCTGGGGGAGCCTTTACGCAACCCCACACTCAACAGGACTCTGCGTCTTCACTCTATCCTAACAACCCTAAACATAACCCTAACCGCAACAGGAAAATGAACCTGAGTTAGACCCGAAAAAACACGTACGGTGCCACTTTCTGCCATCAAAAAGTGCTCTCAGCGGAAGCCTTTGGGTACACCTGAACTCCCTGGGGGAGCCTTTACGCAACCCCACACTCAACAGGACTCTGCGTCTTCACTCTTTCCTAACAACCCTAAACATAACCCTAACCGGAACAAGAAGCTGAACCCGAGTTAGACCCGAAAAAACACGTACGGTGCCACTTTCTGCCATCAAAAAGTGCTCTCAGCGGAAGCCTTTGGGTACACCTGAACTCCCTGGGGGAGCCTTTACGCAACCCCACACTCAACAGGACTCTGCGTCTTCACTCTTTCCTAACAACCCTAAACATAACCCTAACCGGAACAGGAAGCTGAACCCGAGTTAGACCCGAAAAAACACGGACGGTGCCACTTTCTGCCATCAAAAAGTGCTCTCAGCGGAAGCCTTTGGGTACACCTGAACTCCCTGGGGGAGCCTTTACGCAACCCCACACTCAACAGGACTCTGCGTCTTCACTCTTTCCTAACAACCCTAAACATAACCCTAACCGGAACAAGAAGCTGAACCCGAGTTAGACCCGAAGAAACACGTACGGTGCCACTTTCTGCCATCAAAAAGTGCTCTCAGCGGAAGCCTTTGGGTACACCTGAACTCCCTGGGGGAGCCTTTACGCAACCCAACACTCAACAGGACTCTGCGTCTTCACTCTTTCCTAACAACCCTAAACATAACCCTAACCGCAACAAGAAGCTGAACCCGAGTTAGACCCGAAAAAACACGTACGGTGCCACTTTCTGCCATCAAAAAGTGCTCTCAGCGGAAGCCTTTGGGTACACCTGAGCTCCCTGGGGGAGCCTTTACGCAACCCCACAGTCAACAGGACTCTGCGTCTTCACTCTATCCTAACAACCCTAAACATAACCCTAACCGCAACAGGAAAATGAACCTGAGTTAGACCCGAAAAAACACGTACGGTGCCACTTTCTGCCATCAAAAAGTGCTCTCAGCGGAAGCCTTTGGGTACACCTGAACTCCCTGGGGGAGCCTTTACGCAACCCCACACTCAACAGGACTCTGCGTCTTCACTCTTTCCTAACAACCCTAAACATAACCCTAACCGGAACAAGAAGCTGAACCCGAGTTAGACCCGAAAAATAACGAACGGTGCCACTTTCTGCCATCAAAAAGTGCTCTCAGCGGAAGCCTTTGGGTACACCTGAACTCCCTGGGGGAGCCTTTACGCAACCCCACACTCAACAGGACTCTGCGTCTTCACTCTTTCCTAACAACCCTAAACATAACCCTAACCGGAACAAGAAGCTGCTCCCGAGTTAGACCCGAAAAATCACGTACGGTGCCACTTTCTGCCATCAAAAAGTGCTCTCAGCAGAAGCCTTTGGGTACACCTGAACTCCCTGGGGGAGCCTTTACGCAACCCCACACTCAACAGGACTCTGCGTCTTCACTCTTTCCTAAAAACCCTAAACATAACCCTAACCGCAACAAGAAGCTGAACCCGAGTTAGACCCGAAAAATCACGTACGGTGCCACTTTCTGCCATCAAAAAGTGCTCTCAGCAGAAGCCTTTGGGTACACCTGAGCTCCCTGGGGGAGCCTTTACGCAACCCCACACTCAACAGGACTCTGCGTCTTCACTCTTTCCTAACAACCCTAAACATAACCCTAACCGGAACAAGAAGCTGAACCCGAGTTAGACCCGAAGAAACACGTACGGTGCCACTTTCTGCCATCAAAAAGTGCTCTCAGCGGAAGCCTTTGGGTACACCTGAACTCCCTGGGGGAGCCTTTACGCAACCCAACACTCAACAGGACTCTGCGTCTTCACTCTTTCCTAACAACCCTAAACATAACCCTAACCGCAACAAGAAGCTGAACCCGAGTTAGACCCGAAAAAACACGTACGGTGCCACTTTCTGCCATCAAAAAGTGCTCTCAGCGGAAGCCTTTGGGTACACCTGAGCTCCCTGGGGGAGCCTTTACGCAACCCCACAGTCAACAGGACTCTGCGTCTTCACTCTATCCTAACAACCCTAAACATAACCCTAACCGCAACAGGAAAATGAACCTGAGTTAGACCCGAAAAAACACGTACGGTGCCACTTTCTGCCATCAAAAAGTGCTCTCAGCGGAAGCCTTTGGGTACACCTGAACTCCCTGGGGGAGCCTTTACGCAACCCCACACTCAACAGGACTCTGCGTCTTCACTCTTTCCTAACAACCCTAAACATAACCCTAACCGGAACAAGAAGCTGAACCCGAGTTAGACCCGAGAAATAACGAACGGTGCCACTTTCTGCCATCAAAAAGTGCTCTCAGCGGAAGCCTTTGGGTACACCTGAACTCCCTGGGGGAGCCTTTACGCAACCCCACACTCAACAGGACTCTGCGTCTTCACTCTTTCCTAACAACCCTAAACATAACCCTAACCGGAACAAGAAGCTGCTCCCGAGTTAGACCCGAAAAATCACGTACGGTGCCACTTTCTGCCATCAAAAAGTGCTCTCAGCAGAAGCCTTTGGGTACACCTGAACTCCCTGGGGGAGCCTTTACGCAACCCCACACTCAACAGGACTCTGCATCTTCACTCTTTCCTAAAAACCCTAAACATAACCCTAACCGCAACAAGAAGCTGAACCCGAGTTAGACCCGAAAAATCACGTACGGTGCCACTTTCTGCCATCAAAAAGTGCTCTCATCAGAAGCCTTTGGGTACACCTGAGCTCCCTGGGGGAGCCTTTACGCAACCCCACACTCAACAGGACTCTGCGTCTTCACTCTTTCCTAACAACCCTAAACATAACCCTAACCGGAACAGGAAAATGAACCTGAGTTAGACCCGAAAAAACACGTACGGTGCCACTTTCTGCCATCAAAAAGTGCTCTCAGCGGAAGCCTTTGGGTACACCTGAACTCCCTGGGGGAGCCTTTACGCAACCCCACACTCAACAGGACTCTGCGTCTTCACTCTTTCCTAACAACCCTAAACATAACCCTAACCGGAACAGGAAGCTGAACCCGAGTTAGACCCGAAAAAACACGTACGGTGCCACTTTCTGCCATCAAAAAGTGCTCTCAGCGGAAGCCTTTGGGTACTACTGAAATCCCTGGGGGAGCCTTAACGCAACCCCACACTCAACAGGACTCTGCCTCTTCACTCTTTCCTAACAACCCTAAACATAACCCTCACCGCAACAAGAAGCTGAACCCGAGTTAGTCCCGAAAAATCACGTACGGTGCCACTTTATGCCATCAAAAAGTGCTCTCAGCGGAAGCCTTTGGGTACACCTGAACTCCCTGGGGGAGCCTTTACGCAACCCCACACTCAACAGGACTCTGCGTCTTCACTCTTTCCTAACAACCCTAAACATAACCCTAACCGCAACAAGAAGCTGAACCCGAGTTAGACCCGAAAAAACACGCACGGTGCCACTTTATGCCATCAAAAAGTGCTCTCAGCGGAAGCCTTTGGGTACACCTGAACTCCCTGGGGGAGCCTTTACGCAACCCCACACTCAACAGGACTCTGCGTCTTCACTCTTTCCTAACAACCCTAAACATAACCCTAACCGCAACAAGAAGCTGAACCCGAGTTAGACCCGAAAAAACACGTACGGTGCCACTTTCTGCCATCAAAAAGTGCTCTCAGCGGAAGCCTTTGGCTACACCTGAACTCCCTGGGGGAGCCTTTACGCAACCCCACACTCAACAGGACTCTGCGTCTTCACTCTTTCCTAACAACCCTAAACATAACCCTCACCGCAACAAGAAGCTGAACCCGAGTTAGACCCGAAAAAACACGTACGGTGCCACTTTCTGCCATCAAAAAGTGCTCTCAGCGGAAGCCTTTGGGTACACCTGAACTCCCTGGGGGAGCCTTTACGCAACCCCACACTCAACAGGACTCTGCCTCTTCACTCTTTCCTAACAACCCTAAACATAACCCTAACCGGAACAAGAAGCTGAACCCGAGTTAGACCCGAAAAAACACGTACGGTGCCACTTTCTGCCATCAAAAAGTGCTCTCAGCGGAAGCCTTTGGGTACACCTGAACTCCCTGGGGGAGCCTTTACGCAACCCCACACTCAACAGGACTCTGCGTCTTCACTCTTTCCTAACAACCCTAAACATAACCCTAACCGGAACAGGAAGCTGAACCCGAGTTAGACCCGAAAAAACACGTACGGTGCCACTTTCTGCCATCAAAAAGTGCTCTCAGCGGAAGCCTTTGGGTACTCCTGAACTCCCTGGGGGAGCCTTTACGCAACCCCACACTCAACAGGCCTCTGCGTCTTCACTCTTTCCTAACAACCCTAAACATAACCCTAACCGCAACAAGAAGCTGAACCCGAGTTAGACCCGAAAAAACACGTACGGTGCCACTTTCTGCCATCAAAAAGTGCTCTCAGCGGAAGCCTTTGGGTACACCTGAACTCCCTGGGGGAGCCTTTACGCAACCCCACACTCAACAGGACTCTGCGTCTTCACTCTTTCCTAACAACCCTAAACATAACCCTAACCGGAACAAGAAGCTGAACCCGAGTTAGACCCGAAAAAACACGTACGGTGCCACTTTCTGCCATCAAAAAGTGCTCTCAGCGGAAGCCTTTGGGTACACCTGAACTCCCTGGGGGAGCCTTTACGCAACCCAACACTCAACAGGACTCTGCGTCTTCACTCTTTCCTAACAACCCTAAACATAACCCTAACCGCAACAAGAAGCTGAACCCGAGTTAGACCCGAAAAAACACGTACGGTGCCACTTTCTGCCATCAAAAAGTGCTCTCAGCGGAAGCCTTTGGGTACACCTGAGCTCCCTGGGGGAGCCTTTACGCAACCCCACACTCAACAGGACTCTGCGTCTTCACTCTTTCCTAACAACCCTAAACATAACCCTAACCGGAACAAGAAGCTGAACCCGAGTTAGACCCGAAAAAACACGTACGGTGCCACTTTCTGCCATCAAAAAGTGCTCTCAGCGGAAGCCTTTGGGTACACCTGAGCTCCCTGGGGGAGCCTTTACGCAACCCCACAGTCAACAGGACTCTGCGTCTTCACTCTTTCCTAACAACCCTAAACATAACCCTAACCGGAACAAGAAGCTGAACCCGAGTTAGACTCGAAAAAACACGTACGGTGCCACTTTCTGCCATCAAAAAGTGCTCTCAGCGGAAGCCTTTGGGTACACCTGAACTCCCTGGGGGAGCCTTTACGCAACCCCACACTCAACAGGACTCTGCGTCTTCACTCTTTCCTAACAACCCTAAACATAACCCTAACCGCAACAAGAAGCTGAACCCGAGTTAGACCCGAAAAAACACGTACGGTGCCACTTTCTGCCATCAAAAAGTGCTCTCAGCGGAAGCCTTTGGGTACACCTGAGCTCCCTGGGGGAGCCTTTACGCAACCCCACAGTCAACAGGACTCTGCGTCTTCACTCTATCCTAACAACCCTAAACATAACCCTAACCGCAACAGGAAAATGAACCTGAGTTAGACCCGAAAAAACACGTACGGTGCCACTTTCTGCCATCAAAAAGTGCTCTCAGCGGAAGCCTTTGGGTACACCTGAACTCCCTGGGGGAGCCTTTACGCAACCCCACACTCAACAGGACTCTGCGTCTTCACTCTTTCCTAACAACCCTAAACATAACCCTAACCGCAACAAGAAGCTGAACCCGAGTTAGACCCGAAAAATCAGGTACGCTGCCACTTTCTGCCATCAAAAATTGCTCTCAGCGGAAGCCTTTGGGTACACCTGAACTCCCTGGGGGAGCCTTTACGCAACCCCACACTCAACAGGACTCTGCGTCTTCACTCTTTCCTAACAACCCTAAACATAACCCTAACCGCAACAAGAAGCTGAACCCGAGTTAGACCCGAAAAAACACGTACGGTGCCACTTTCTGCCATCAAAAAGTGCTCTCAGCGGAAGCCTTTGGGTACACCTGAACTCCCTGGGGGAGCCTTTACGCAACCCCACACTCAACAGGACTCTGCGTCTTCACTCTTTCCTAACAACCCTAAACATAACCCTAACCGGAACAAAAAGCTGAACCCGAGTTAGACCCGAAAAAACACGTACGGTGCCACTTTCTGCCATCAAAAAGTGCTCTCAGCGGAAGCCTTTGGGTACACCTGAACTCCCTGGGGGAGCCTTTACGCAACCCCACACTCAACAGGACTCTGCGTCTGCACTCTTTCCTAACAACCCTAAACATAACCCTAACCGGAACAAGAAGCTGAACCCGAGTTAGACCCGAAAAAACACGTACGGTGCCACTTTCTGCCATCAAAAAGTGCTCTCAGCGGAAGCCTTTGGGTACACCTGAACTCCCTGGGGGAGCCTTTACGCAACCCCACACTCAACAGGATTCTGCGTCTTCACTCTTTCCTAACAACCCTAAACATAACCCTAACCGCAACAAGAAGCTGAACCCGAGTTAGACCCGAAAAAACACGTACGATGCCACTTTATGCCATCAAAAAGTGCTCTCAGCGGAAGCCTTTGGGTACACCTGAACTCCCTGGGGGAGCCTTTACGCAACCCCACACTCAACAGGACTCTGCGTCTTCACTCTTTCCTAACAACCCTAAACATAACCCTAACCGGAACAAGAAGCTGAACCCGAGTTAGACCCGAAAAAACACGTACGGTGCCACTTTCTGCCATCAAAAAGTGCTCTCAGCGGAAGCCTTTGGGTACACCTGAACTCCCTGGGGGAGCCTTTACGCAACCCCACACTCAACAGGACTCTGCGTCTTCACTCTTTCCTAACAACCCTAAACATAACCCTCACCGCAACAAGAAGCTGAACCCGAGTTAGACCCGAAAGAACACGTACGGTGCCACTTTCTGCCATCAAAAAGTGCTCTCAGCGGAAGCCTTTGGGTACACCTGAACTCCCTGGGGGAGCCTTTACGCAACCCCACACTCAACAGGACTCTGCCTCTTCACTCTTTCCTAACAACCCTAAACATAACCCTAACCGGAACAAGAAGCTGAACCCGAGTTAGACCCGAAAAAACACGTACGGTGCCACTTTCTGCCATCAAAAAGTGCTCTCAGCGGAAGCCTTTGGGTACACCTGAACTCCCTGGGGGAGCCTTTACGCAACCCCACACTCAACAGGACTCTGCGTCTTCACTCTTTCCTAACAACCCTAAACATAACCCTAACCGGAACAGGAAGCTGAACCCGAGTTAGACCCGAAAAAACACGTACGGTGCCACTTTCTGCCATCAAAAAGTGCTCTCAGCGGAAGCCTTTGGGTACTCCTGAACTCCCTGGGGGAGCCTTTACGCAACCCCACACTCAACAGGCCTCTGCGTCTTCACTCTTTCCTAACAACCCTAAACATAACCCTAACCGCAACAAGAAGCTGAACCCGAGTTAGACCCGAAAAAACACGTACGGTGCCACTTTCTGCCATCAAAAAGTGCTCTCAGCGGAAGCCTTTGGCTACACCTGAACTCCCTGGGGGAGCCTTTACGCAACCCCACACTCAACAGGACTCTGCGTCTTCACTCTTTCCTAACAACCCTAAACATAACCCTCACCGCAACAAGAAGCTGAACCCGAGTTAGACCCGAAAGAACACGTACGGTGCCACTTTCTGCCATCAAAAAGTGCTCTCAGCGGAAGCCTTTGGGTACACCTGAACTCCCTGGGGGAGCCTTTACGCAACCCCACACTCAACAGGACTCTGCGTCTTCACTCTTTCCTAACAACCCTAAACATAACCCTCACCGCAACAAGAAGCTGAACCCGAGTTAGACCCGAAAGAACACGTACGGTGCCACTTTCTGCCATCAAAAAGTGCTCTCAGCGGAAGCCTTTGGGTACACCTGAACTCCCTGGGGGAGCCTTTACGCAACCCCACACTCAACAGGACTCTGCGTCTTCACTCTTTCCTAACAACCCTAAACATAACCCTAACCGGAACAAGAAGCTGAACCCGAGTTAGACCCGAAAAAACACGTACGGTGCCACTTTCTGCCATCAAAAAGTGCTCTCAGCGGAAGCCTTTGGGTACTCCTGAACTCCCTGGGGGAGCCTTTACGCAACCCCACACTCAACAGGCCTCTGCGTCTTCACTCTTTCCTAACAACCCTAAACATAACCCTAACCGCAAGAAGAAGCTGAACCCGAGTTAGACCCGAAAAAACACGTACGGTGCCACTTTCTGCCATCAAAAAGTGCTCTCAGCGGAAGCCTTTGGGTACACCTGAACTCCCTGGGGGAGCCTTTACGCAACCCCACACTCAACAGGCCTCTGCGTCTTCACTCTTTCCTAACAACCCTAAACATAACCCTAACCGGAACAAGAAGCTGAACCCGAGTTAGACCCGAAGAAACACGTACGGTGCCACTTTCTGCCATCAAAAAGTGCTCTCAGCGGAAGCCTTTGGGTACACCTGAACTCCCTGGGGGAGCCTTTACGCAACCCCACAGTCAACAGGACTCTGCGTCTTCACTCTATCCTAACAACCCTAAACATAACCCTAACCGCAACAGGAAAATGAACCTGAGTTAGACCCGAAAAAACACGTACGGTGCCACTTTCTGCCATCAAAAAGTGCTCTCAGCGGAAGCCTTTGGGTACACCTGAACTCCCTGGGGGAGCCTTTACGCAACCCCACACTCAACAGGACTCTGCGTCTTCACTCTTTCCTAACAACCCTAAACATAACCCTAACCGCAACAAGAAGCTGAACCCGAGTTAGACCCGAAAAATCAGGTACGCTGCCACTTTCTGCCATCAAAAATTGCTCTCAGCGGAAGCCTTTGGGTACACCTGAACTCCCTGGGGGAGCCTTTACGCAACCCCACACTCAACAGGACTCTGCGTCTTCACTCTTTCCTAACAACCCTAAACATAACCCTAACCGCAACAAGAAGCTGAACCCGAGTTAGACCCGAAAAAACACGTACGGTGCCACTTTCTGCCATCAAAAAGTGCTCTCAGCGGAAGCCTTTGGGTACACCTGAACTCCCTGGGGGAGCCTTTACGCAACCCCACACTCAACAGGACTCTGCGTCTTCACTCTTTCCTAACAACCCTAAACATAACCCTAACCGGAACAAGAAGCTGAACCCGAGTTAGACCCGAAGAAACACGTACGGTGCCACTTTCTGCCATCAAAAAGTGCTCTCAGCGGAAGCCTTTGGGTACACCTGAACTCCCTGGG